>NC_064926.1:199043007-199657591 GCF_023897955.1 Schistocerca gregaria
ATATAGTCACCTAAATATTTATATCTGACCAAGTCTATCAATATTTAGGTGACTATATAACAGATAGAAACAGGAGCAACAAGGGAATAACAGAGCGCTCGAAGATGACCAATAATATACACACAATGAAAAATATATCTACAGATGCAAAACTCAGACATTAAAAGACAACTGTGAGGAATGTGGCACTTTGTGCAGCTGAGATGATACATGGTGCAAAACAGTGGAGAAAGATAGCGAGAAATACTGGACACTGAAAGGACTGATGATAGATGAATGTCAACGTCTAGTGAAGAACTGTGTGTGTGTGCGCATGAGGACAGTGTCACGAAAGATCAAAACTAAAGTCTTCATGATTTTCAAGACATGTAACGAGTATGAATTACCAATGTGTGTGGGAAAGTGCATGTTGTACAAGAGGAGAGACTGGAACCAAGTACACACCGATCAACATGGCAGAGATCAACAACAACAGAAAAGCATACAGTACAGGAAAAGGGTAGTGTGTGAGGCAGAAAAGAGAATAAGATACTGAAGATTATGAGAGAAGAGGAGAAAGGATGGATATCTTCTAGGAGTTGAAGAAAATTCAATCCATGAAGAAACTACCTATTGAGGCCATAATCGAAGAAGAACTAATACATTAAAATTACCATTGCCTGATGAACTAATTCCATCATCTTCCGAAAGTAATCTTTCACTTTAGTTGCTATGGGGAAAAAAAGGATGCAAGCAAAAAATATGAGCTCCAGGGCAGGGATGCTAGAAAAGCAGCATTATCAAGAAAGTAAATGACATATTAGTCAGTAAGGCAAGCTTATTGAAACTAAAACATTCAAGGACTTCTATTGTTCACACACGTGCAAAAATCTCTGAAGAAAAACAAAACAACATGTTTGTTTCAGGAAATTCACCCTGCACCAAACAAAATTATTTTTACTAGAATAAAGTAGTCACAAGTATATTAAAATGTAGGCCAAAAATATAAATTCTACAAAAAAGAAATATTTCATAAGTGATCTACTGAAATAAGAAAGTGTATTATGACTCACAATTCCTGTGTACACATTAGGCATTGAGGGTAGCAATTAGTTTGAAAAAGTTGAAATCTCAGGGAAATTAATAGAGAGAGAGAGAGAGAGAGAGAGAGAATATTTGTGTCATAAAAGTAAAGTGAATGACAAATGTGCAACATACAACAATCTTTTTCAATTTATAAATTTGCTGACCCGTATTAATAAGTTTTGTCTTTGCCTGAGTATTTTATGTACAGACCCCCCCCCCCCCCTCTCTCTCTCTCTCTCTCTCTCTCTCTCTCTCTCTCTCTCTCTCTCTCTCTCTCTCTCTCTCTCTCTCTGTGTGTGTGTGTGTGTGTGTGTGTGTGTGGACACACACACACACACACACACACACACACACACACACGTGCGCGCGCATATAGTATATGCTGTATGCTGCAAATTTTGTCATTCACCTTATTTTTTATTACGCATATGTTCAGTTATTTTGCTCCCATAATTTCAGTTTCAGATTAAGAAAGACCAGAATGCACACTTCAAATGAAGCCCTGTTTTCAAATTATCTGGGTTGCGATATGTGTCCCAAAATTTTGTTCAGACAACACTTCCGACTACTAGTAATTTCTACAGGTCAAATTGTTAATTGCTACTTGCAGTCTGTTTTTTGCCATCTGGGGGATGTTGACAATGTATCCTCAAACATCCGTGAATCATTTTTCTTAATGCAGTGGGGTGTATCTTTTGTGTGCCATCAATTGTTTTTTCTAAACACAATAGGTGTAGATGTTTATCTATGAGCCCATATAAGTCTGTGGAAGTTGTGAGTGTGAGGAGAGGATGAGGAGGGGCAGAAGACTTGTTACATATGATTCATTTTTTATCACCTTTTGAAAATAATGTGCATTCGTTTCATTCTCCATCATGTATTAACAAATAATGTCTTATATTGTTAGTGTGGTGTAAGATGTCATTTGTTACTAAGGGAACACTTCCTTCTAAGAGAGTGACCTTCAACACCATGGGTATAAATCTCACTGTTCCAACATTGCAGAGCTCTTACCACAGTAGTAATATCAGTTGACTAATATTTTTGTTCTGCATGAGTCAGTATGGACAAAAGCAAAATTTCCAGAAACCTCAGTAAAAAAAAAGTGCAAAAATTCAGCTGTGCTGACCAAATGTGAGTAGATGTTTGAGTCTCACTGTCATATTCTCATGTGGATCTCTGTAAACTTCATACAGTTGTCTGCCTTTACCATCTTATATGGCATTGGTGGGTTTTGTTTGATGTTTGTGACAACACATCACTAAAAACTCTGAACAAGAAGGTTAAAAAACAAAGTAATGAGCTGTGGATAGAAAATATTCATCAAAAGTGTTACTGGAAAAGGCATAAATCAAGTATTGGTTTCCTGTCCATTTTTGCAGGGTTAAGTTTAAAATAAATTGTGGAAAAGTAACAAATGAAGAGTGAATCCTTCAGAGGTTAACAGCTGAAGGAAGATACTGTTCTGTAGATTAACAGAAGATGAACAATAATCACAAGTAATTATGCAAGGGACCTCTCGTATTATTGCTTACATAGTAACGTATGCCTGTACATATATTTCATTGCTATTATAGAACTTATAATTACCATCTCAGTTGGCTGGCATCTGTAGAGTTTTCTATTTCAACACCATCTCCAATAGTGAATATTAATGTTTGTTGTGTTTGTGTAATTTCTGTTGTAGAATACATATCCACAGCTTGCATTCTACATAATATGACCTTTCTTGTGCCACTTTGTTGTAGGTGTTTCATTTATTTCATTGGTGTGTGGTGATTGTGTTTTTCAGTATGGTGGCAGAAAATAAGTGCATTATGGACAAGTTTAAAATAGAAACTTTGGGACTTATATAGAAACTGCATGGTGTTATTTTAGGGGCTAAGATCAACTAAAACAAAACACAGGTTGGAACTTTCATTAATGGTAGAAATGTTGAGCTACAAGAAAGCTGCAATGTGTTCAGACTCGTATTGAATTATGGTACTCTGTTGTAGCTGCTCATCATCAAATGCTGGGTGCCAATATTGTAACGTCAACTACATGTGTCTTATGCCTTCAAAAGACTTATGGTGATTTATATCCTTGGGTTACCCAAACAACAATAAAGATTAAGAACTAAAAGAAAGCTAGTCCAGTGAAGAACGATAACTGCAGAATAGGTGTCATTATTATGGTTCAGGTCACAATATCAGTTGCTGTCTTTATTGGTCCAAGCATATTTTCCAGTGGTACCTTTGTGTCTGCTAATTGTGACATTTTTATTGCTATTCTATTAAGACTATCAAAGAGCCACTGAAAGTGAATTTTTCTCTATCCCGTCACTACATTGCACACCCATTTGCAGCCGTTTGCAGATGTATTTATGTAGCTGTCACTAGGGATGCCATGAATGCTCAGGTGTATTCAGATCATGGTTCTGGATTAGATATTCACCAGTAAGATTCTTTAAACAATCAAACTCACATGTATCAAACAGATTCAAACATTTGATTATTTGACAAATGAGTTGATGTGTTAAATATTTGAAGTTAAGACGTTAAGCAAGAAAAACTTTAGAAAACATATGAAATTATGCTTAAAGTTTGCTAGAAGTCACGAAGTGTTCGTGCTATGAAACACACAATGAATATAACTTGGATAATTTGCACTGTATTTGAAACAAAGGCAAATTTTCACGCATCTCAATGTCTAAGACATCATATCCTCTAAACTGTAAGTCGTAAAATGACATAATTTTACAGATACGTTTGGTGATATATGTAGATATTGTATGCAAAGCATGTTGTTGATAGTTAGTAGTGAAGAGGTGAAAATTAAAACATCATGCCTGATGTTGAAGTTTACTGTGCATAATTTTAAGCAGAAGCTAGTTTTGCTCGCATGAAAATTTCTATGACCTCATGTCATCTGAGCAGTGTGTCGTATGATGATATTTTGCAGGTATATTTATTAGTTTATGAGTGTACTGCATGCAAACTGTGTTGTGAATAGGGTGGGTAGTAAAGAAGTAATAAATTAAAAGTCATGCCTGATGCTGAAGTTTTACTGCATGAACAGCAGAAATGTAGTAAGTGATCATCAATTTTCCTTCTATCATTTTATGAAAGTGTCGGTGAGAAAAAGTTGCGTAAAGGTCTGAAATTTGTGTCTTGAAATTCACAAAGTACATTCATTCTCAAATACTGGATGAATAACGTCCAGATATTTGCACATCATCAGAAACACTGCCACAAGACAAACAAGGTTTCAAACTGTAATGCCAGTCTTATTGTGTAAAGCTTTTAACGTAAGATTATATCTCTTAATAGGTGGATTATAACAGCATTTTAAATTTGGCTAATAATTATGTGAAATGTTGAAAATGAAATTTTTACTGCCCCAGGAAGTCATTAGATACAGAACCTGCATGGCACTGGTTTGTAGGATAATCACTTAATTATGTTGATTCTCATTTCACTAAATCATGTGTTGTTTTGTCAGATTACAGTAGAAAGTAACAGTTCTAGAAGGTTGCCATAGTGTGAATTAGGAGAGACTGTAGTAAATGATTCATCATCATCAGTATATGTATTCGTGTGTACTCATTGGACGCCAAGTGCAAACATCTTATAACAGTGGCACAAGTTTGGCTTAATTCCCTGGTTCCAGTCCATATCTTCTTCTTATGGTTATGGTGGTGCCTGCATCCAACCTCCTGGCCCTCTCCCCCTGCCCTCCCCAGCCCCTGCTTTTGTAATTTCTGGTACATTCATTTCACAGCAGCATTTGCTTATGGACACTTGAGATGGCACAAAATGGTAGGACTCTTAAGACACGTTTCTCCCAGGCGTGTTCAGATCATGTCCATTTCAGTCACTTAAGATCAAAAAACATGTTAGTTGCAGCAGATGGCCTTAAGTAGCCTTACAGTGTGCCTTAGCGACAAAGTTTGTCTTCTCTCATGTTGAGGAAAATTTAGAACACCAAACTGTATACGATTCCATATGGAAATTCTTTTTATTTTAAGCTGTTTCAGCTAATATCAATTTTGTGTTTTAAAATCATTTTGAATTATATTATGTCACTGTAAATAAATACAGCTTTAAATGTGTAAGGAAGTTTGAATGGGTAACTGTTGATTTTGTCATGTGTAAATTAGAAAGAAAAACCTGAAAACATCTGTTCTTATATACACCCTTGAGTCTTTATGATCCACACACCATTACTAGTTTTAGTTTGATGAAACTGGCAGAGAAAAGTAGAGGAAAGTACTGCATAGTGGCATTTTGTTTCATCTATCACAAAAGTGTGTGTGTGTGTGTGTGTGTGTGTGTGTGTGTGTGTGTGTGTGTGTGTGTGTGTGTGTGTGTGTTTACATTTACGAAGGTTTCTCATCTTATTGTTTGTGACTGTTTGCAGCTTTTTTTCAAACTTTAGTGTTCTTGGGTCAAGTGCCTTTCCAGCTGTTTTAGGATTACAAGTCACCACTAAATCCACTTCTGTTAACTATAAAAAAATGAGATCTGATCATCAGTTATTTCAAGATACGTGTGATTTAGGTATAATGTTATGATTTAGGTGTAATGTTGTTGTCACATTTAACCATTTTTATTTCTTCTTCTTTTCCAGGACAAATCCCCATATGGAAGAGAACGAGATCGATCCCACGATCGTGAAGGTCGTGACAAACAATATCCTTTATATTACTGTCATATTTACAAGACACACTTAAAGTGCAGGAAGATTTGAAATGTTTTATTGTGGAAGGATTACATATTTGTGATTGCAGGCTTTCTCGGCATATCGATCTCATTGTGTTGTGTATGAATAAGATTTATTATAGATCTTTTACGGTAGGCATAAAGTTGTGTAATTAGAACACTAATAAGCAGTCATTTGGTGTCAGTGTGTGGTTGTTAGTTTCGTTTATGTTAAGCTAAAGCCTGCAGTGCAATGCAGTAGGCCAGAGGGTGAGTGGGATCTGTGGGAGGAGGTGCCTGTTGCATGAGAGGCGAGGCAACTATTTTGTGTCATTTCTGTCTACACTGGCTAACATTTCTGATGCTGCTGTGGGTCTTAGTCAACAGAAACTACTTTATAACACCAATACAAGATTTTATTGGCTTACTTTGAACCCACTCAGAGAGAGATGTAAGCGAGGGCTTGGGTTGGAAGTTGCTCATAAGGAAGAAAAGAAGTGCAGGTTGCGGAATATTTTAGTGGCTTTTGTACCCTTGGCCCACTTCACTACATTGTTTTGGTCCAATCCTGTCTAAAGTATATGTTACATCAAGGCTTACTCGAAAAGCTGGAAGTGTGTGTTTGTTCCCCGGTGTACTGAGGATACAGAGTTTTGGTGTATTGCTGAGCATAGTCTGAAAAATTCAGTGACCAGTTCGTACTGTGTAAAACCAACTTCTCGCTCAGCAATATTGGCAAGTGCGCCTTGTCCAGGCATAAAAAGGAAACAAGCCTGTTTGGGCTCAAGGGCTACTAGGAAACGTACAATGTCTGTAATTATGTTAATTGCAGCTGCATCAGGTGTAACCCCTGCAGTGCCGCCTGACACCTGCATGAACTCAACTGATCTTCATATCTGACAGTGGAATGTACGATCCTGATGGTGTCCTCAATTTGGCAAGTGACTGGAAAATAAAATTGCCAGTTTTAATGAAGAAAAGTAGTATTTCTAATTAGCCTCCTTGCATTTTTGGTCTGCTGCAGCACATGCAGGGAGTGCATCATGTAGTTGTGATGTGTCCCAGCAACCAGATGTTACACCAAGGCAGTCGCGTCCAGCATCTACTGCAGCAACTACTGGGTGATGCCTGACAATGCTAGATTACATGCAGAGGAATGCCGTGATGGATGCAGAGGTCCGTTGGTGCCTGTTGGCTGCTGTGAGACAACAATCTTCTCAAGATATTGGGAGCTTGTTAATCTCTTACGAGATGTGTTCATATACAGTAACATTGCCTCCAAAATGCAGCTTCAAAAGACAAAAATAAATTATGACATTGTGTTTGGACTGGAGCTGACATTGTGTTCGGACTGGAGCTGTTTTTCACTAAACAACTCCAGGATATTGTTGCTGCCTGTGACTTTTTAGTGGTTGAGTCTCATCTGTCTGTAAGTTTTTGGAATAGTAAGCTGAGCCAGGTTCTGAGCAGGTACCTCATTTCAGTGGTTTTGAGAAAAAAGTGCTGTATAAGATTTAGTTGAAGGACTTGCAGCAAGTGATCCCAATCTGAGGTAAATCTGAAAAGAAAAGTTGTTCAGGTGTCTAAGATGGCCCTAATATTAATAAGGCATTCTTAAGAGATGAAACCCAAGCTTAAATTTGAGGGTGATGCAGAGGGTTCAATGCTTTTGGACTTTGGGATATGGATCATACATATAGTACATGGTGACCTTGACATGTTGTACTAGCATCGGTTAGAACCTTGTTCAGTTTCTGAGAGCTTTATGTAATCTGTTTAAGAAGTTCTCTTTCTCCAAGCAGATTTCAACAATATTACAAGCATCTCTGTTTTTCCATAGAAATTGTCCACTTTTTGGAAAGTGGAAAATAGTCTATGTCAGTCTGGGCTCAGTAAATATTAACAGCTGTTTAAAAATGTGTAAAGGAATTAGAAAGAGTAAAGAAAGAACAGAAGTAGCTAAAATGAAAAACTAAGCTCACTACAGGAATTCTTAAAGTATCATAGCTAACAAGTAGTGCCAAGATGGTGATAGCTCATCTCATCCTTTTTATACTGTGACTGCTCAGATTGAGTTGTTTCTGAGTAATTTTCTCTCAGATGCTCCCTTTAACTCCCTCCCTCTAGACTTTCTTACAATCTGTAGTCAGAGGCTAATGAAGGAATTTGTCAAATTAGTTTTTAGAAACAGACTAGCTACATAACAGGTCTGAATGACAGTATGAATCAGTTCCAACCTCAGAAAGTGGACATCAGGTAAGAACCAAAGACCTCTGGGTCAATGTGACACATCAGAGAAAGATATTTGGTGTTGTGTAATGAGTGCCTTACATTTATGAAGATTATGGTATCCAGGATTTTGTTTTTATGTCTGTGTGCGCCCGACAGCTGATGGTTCCTAATGTAAATGTTTATTACTAGCGTTTTACTTACTTTGCAGCCTAGTTCCATTCTACACTGTCAAGTGACATTAATGTGACCACCTATTAAAAGCCTGAATATGTTACCCAAGAATAGGTGCATACTTTTGTTGATTCATTGCGCCTGCCAGAATGATGGGATCACCCAGGGAGTGCCACAAAAACATTCCCCATGGCACTTGCTCCACCATCCTGGACCCTTGCAATAATTGTTGCAGGATGTTTGCTTTCAGGCATCTCACACTGTACTCATCAACATCCGTCTATCCAAAGGTGTATAAAACTTAATAGTTGCATGAACTAGGCACCTGCTGTGGAGGTCCATACACAGCAACATTTGCTGCACGGTCATTGAGGGGAGACTTTTGGTAGCTCCTTGGTTCATCTGGGCAGTCAGTTACTGAAAAGTTGCACATATTTTTGCCCTTACTCTTAATTCTGTTGGCAGAACCTAATATGTTTATTTTTTGGTTAAAATAAAGCATGCTTATTTTAAGGTTTTTTCTTTGAACTTAGGCTATAGCCCCCATTATTTTCCTATATATTGACAAAATTTGTAGATTTTATCATAAAATAAAACGAAATTGATATGGGTCCAAGCAAAATGAATCCCTGGAGAAACCACACATTGGTTATTCATTTATTAAGAATCACTGTACACCCTGTTCCCTCAACACCTCCCCTGTGCATTTAATGTTTGTCTTGGTAGGAAGTATCCACAGTAAGAGAAATGATGTCCGTATATGATACTTTCAGAAAATTGCTTTGACCAAGATGTAGAGAGATGGTGCTTGAACGAAAATTTAAAAATATATAATGGAATTAAGGGCATTTTTGAAAAGAAAGAACAAAGAAAGATTATTTGCGTTTGCCCTGTTTCTTACCTGTTTATGTATGTTATTTGATTTCTGTGTCATTCTCTCAGTATACGTGTTTTTCTTAACATGCTTTACTCGGCGTTCGAATGAAGGCAAACGAAGATGATGGCCATGTTGATGCATTTTATTTACATCTTTCACACAATTTGGTGCTTACCAAACGTAAAGAAGAATGTGTGAATGAACATTAGTGATGTGACTATATTTCAAACTCAGTTTGAATAGTGTGCATTTCTTTGTTACTTGTGAAAATAGTGTAAATATGTGTTGTAAATTATTTTTTGAAGATATGTAAAATTGAAAAATGTTTTAAATAACTTTAGATGGAAGTACGTGTGGTGACATGAAAAAGAAAATTAAATAAAATTTGGATCTCAGTATATATTTTGTCTGTATTGGGGATTTGTGTGCACCCCAAATCTTTCACTATGTCAAAAGAATAACTAATTTAGTTGCTTAGAGTTCTAAGCAAGACTGGTGTCACATAATTGGTCTTTCATTTTGTTTGTCAGTTTTAAGTAAAGTAAATCTACCTTGTCTGGAGCAAAAAATCCTCTTTCTCATTGTTTTTGTGAATGATATTTTGGTGTCATTTTTATACAAAATACATGCTCTACCTCAAAAAGTGTTCATTTCAATTCTAGATTTATTTCAATCCTTTTAGTGAGGAATACGGCTGCCCCATTGAAATGATGTAAAGTGAGAAATACACAAGGCTTTGAAACATCTGGTGAATATTGCCATTTGACTGGGCGTTTTTTTGACCAAATTTAAATACTTTAACTTAATATTTGTAGAAGATATTTAAGAAACATTAAATTCTCATAAGCTTTTTTTTCCTGGCATGGTAAAAGTAAACTGACGGTTAACAAAAAGGCTAATAATAAAGAGCTCAAAATTATTGTATGTCAGCTAAAGACAAAAATACACAATAAGACAAGTGTGAGTTGGGGAAATGTGAAACGCAGTATTCTGCTAAGATTATAATAGAGCAAGATTTGGAGGAGGATCCCCGATGCGTCAACCCTGCTAATCCTCTACTGTATGGAAGTTTACATTCAATAAAACATCGTTCTCAAATCTTGACAAGAGCAAGAGTGGGTCACATCCGACGGATTTTTATTTACCTTGGTGTGACTTCACATTTATCGCTATGAAACAAAGAAGAAAACTGTTTAATGTTCGAATCACAATTACTCTTAAGATATCTTTTGACTGTCATTTTGAAACTATAGTAATGTCATCACAACAACAGAAAGATCTCGGCTCTTGCATACTGTAAATTCTAGATGTGTTAGAATACTTGGCAAACAGCCTAGGCTCCCTGTAAATTTTCAAGAGTCACTGAGTTCCAAACACAGCACGGCTTATTAGAATCAACTCCATGTCAAACAATAGAAACCATGCTAGAAGAGACAAAATAAAATGAAACAAAGTAAACATATACCCTGTACCCCCTTATATTGACAACTAGATCCTTTTTTTACAAAATCAAACAAGTTTTGATAATTTGCAAGAAAAATTCCTTGCAACAATCAATCCCAACATAACAAACTGTGTCTTTCTGAAGTTTTTAAATTGTTTGACCTTAGCAGGAACCACTGATGAAATAATACAATAGCCCAAAATCAAGAAAATTGCACAGCATCACTGCTCAGTTGTCACCATTGGTATCTAATATCTATACTGAGGCAGCAATAAAGGAAGTATTATCTACTGTGCAAGTGAGTTACCATGGATCAAAAATCTTCATGCCGCAGTTTACTGACAACAATACAGTGTACGCCAAAAGTAAGCTGATAATTGAGGAGTACTTGGTGGAATGAAGTTATTGCTATCTGATGGCTGTAATATGCACATAAACAAAAATAAAATCAAGATAATGCTGTGTGTAGCAAGTGGACATGCTGGACAGCCAAATGTTGACAAGATTCTTGAAGTTACAGACAAGATGTTGATCCCTAATCTCATTCTTCGTGTTCTTCTTTTTCTTCAAGAATTTTGCGAGCATGAAAGTGTGATAGGTTAAGAAGGAAAATAGAAGAAAAAAAAGCAACAAGACTGAAAAGGTTCTTTAAAATGAAACTGCTGCTAATATAAAAAATATATAAACCATTTAAGGAGTAAAGATGAAAACTCGCTGAATACTGGAGGTGGTGAATTGCTGAAAGGCACATAAACAACACACAGAACTGTGCTACTTTTCTGATAAATCCATTCACATTCATGCCTATATGGTTGCATTGACCCAACTGACTGCCGACTACATTGTGTCGACACTGCAACTCTACTGTGGTGAGGGGTTGTGTTAAATGGAGTGTGCAGTGAGAAGAAGGAGATTGGCAGTGGAAAGGAGGGTTGCTGATGAGAGGTTGACAGTTGGGAAGAAAGGTTAGCTGGTGCATGGGACAGGAATGTGGTACTGTCATCCTCACTATGGAGTGTTTTCTCCCCACCACCACTCCCCAGCCAGTTAAATACCATGCAGTTATACCCAAAATATTCCCCACAGTGTTTAATCATACATCACTCTGATATTTATGTTCATTTTTCTCATCCTACAGCAAAGTCCCATCCAAAATGGTGCCCTGCTCCATCTATTTACATCAATGAAAAAAGTATGTCCATCCCTACCTACAACCAAGTCCCACATGCTGTTTCTTAAAAGCTGCATGAACCACAGAAGCCGCCTCCCCCACTCCTCCCCCCCCCCCCCCCCCCACACACACACAGTGGTTTACCCTAAAATAATTTCCCCTCTGTGTATCAGACTTTGCCCATCCCTATCTCTCCTTAACTGTCATCAGAGAAACGCATTTCCATGACAGAGGCTACCCTGAACCAGCTATCCTCCTTCTGCAAGATACTGTTTCTCTGCAATTCTATCTCTCAAATTCAAGCCCTTGCCCTCCAACACATGTAAGAGCACTCTGGATCTCTCCTCCATAAGTTTTCCAATATATTTACGTACTATTCCCACCTCAGAAAACTCCCAACGTACAGTGGAAACACTTTTTTGCCAGCAATCACTCCAACCAAAATGCAACATAAAAACTATCTTGTCCCAGTCCATACTTTCATACAACAGTGAATCTTTCACATTCCCATCCAACTATCTCCAGGTTACTTCCCAGAATTTCCATTTCTTAAACTACGCCTCACCCTTCATTCTTGCTTTCTTACATCCCTTCCCATAAACATAAACCACTCAGCAGAGGAAAGAAATCCATTGACAACCTCAAGACAGACACAGACTTAATCACATTCCTTGAAGGTAAAGCTTCTAACATGGTTGCAATTAACTGCAGTGGGAAGTCCAGCATATTCTCCAATCCCAGAATCTCTTCCTCAAATCCATCTCCCTCCTTATCCCAAACTACGCTCCTCATCCCTCCTCACATATCCACCTTCTACATGTTTCCCAAAACCCATAAACTTCACAGTCCTAGTCACCTTATTGTACCTTGTTACTGTGACCCCTCTGAAATATCTGCTCTTGTTGACCGGTACCTCCGAGCAACTGCTTCGGACTAGCATCCCGTATCAGGCACAAATCCCTTTCTTAACGGACTCTGAACCATTACCACCTGGATACCTACTAGTCATTGTTGATGCCACATCCCTATAAACCAAATCCCCCACACCTGTGGTCTTGGCAATACTCAAGTCTTTCTCCCTGAATCCACCAATCATTGGTTGTGCACCTAACTGCACCCACGCACATAGCTAGCAGGTGAATTTGATCCTTCGGTTCCTGGAGGATGGTGTGTGGTGGGTTACACCAGAAGATGTGTGATTTGAATGACTCCAAAGAAAGAAATCACACACTGAAAGGTCAGGGTACCGCGGAGGCCAGGAAATGTCTCCATTCTTGGAGTCCCATCGAATTGGAAGAAGGTGTTTGCAGTAACAAAAAGATCAGTAAGCTGACACACTAGGAAATGGGTCAAACATAATGTATTGTATTCACAGTATCAACATGCCTCCATTCATCTTCAAAAAAATAAGGCCCTGTGCTTGCAGACAATGATACGGTGCACCATACTACCACTTTCTGACTGTGGATTGGCATTTCAGGATTTTCACTTGACCAGTATCTTAAGTTTTACAGGTTAATAAAGGCTGACACACAAAAATTGTTCTAATCACTCATTATGAGATAGTTACACAGGCCTGGATTGTTGTTCAAGAGACCTAAAAACTATCAGTAAAGACTTAGTCTCTCTGAGAGGTTGCCCAAATTCAGTTTTTGTACTATTTGAATTTTATGTGCGTGGTATTGCAGTTCCTTGTGCAATATTCGCCACACACTGTGTTCCGATATGTCAAGATGCAGCACATGCTTGTATGAAGAATGCATGGGACTTCGTCTGAAAGCGTCTTCCCCAACTTTTGCAATGTTTCTTGGTTTTTTGATCTCCCACCCCTCTTTCACTTCCCATTTCTCCTTTTCCATACCCACGCTTTAATAGCACATGCCAAAAGGGCTGGGGCATAACTTGTAAGATTGTAATAAGCACAAAATAAACACTGCATGGCCATGTAGCTGTTGTTCTTGCAGAATGTCTTCAAGGGAACAGCGTATTGTTCACAGCCTAAGACACCATTTTTATTGAATGTTGATATCAAGGTCAATGTAAAAGGTTTGTTGTTCAGATGACACTGCTCCCATTTTCTGATTCCTGATGTAACACACTATTTCTTGATTTGCCAAATTGCTGATTTCACTTCTCCTTTTGAGGGGAAATTTTACAAACAAATCTGCAGTGTGACGATTAGTACCTGCATGGCACCCTCCTGTGCCAACGTGATTGTCAGCTGTCTACAGGAAACCTTCGTAGGCACCTAAATTTCTTGTCTGATTCAGATTAATTGATATCCTGATGTGGACTCAAGGCCAAGACATTTTATCCTTATTCCTTCTCAGCTTCAACACCCTCTCTCCCATCCGTTTGACCTGGTTGTGGGGCAGCAGGTTAAAATTAAATTCACTCTTACGGATGGTTGTTAATTGTAGTTTACTAAAAGTTTGTGTGATTTTTAAATACCACTGTCGTTTACAAGAATGTGAAATTATTTATGTGGACAGCCAGAACTTAGTCGAGAATGAGCTGCCTATAATCTGCACTCTACAGACCTGCAACTCAGCTTAAACTAGCTGAAACTGAAGTAAAATGGTCTAACTGTCTCTGTATCACACAGAGGAGTCAGGAACTTCGACAATAAATTTCATTTAGGAAATCAGTGTTTTCAATAAAAGTTTATATGTGCAGTTAATATGTTTGTAATTCACTAAAGTTTTCCTGTCTTAATCAGCACTGAACACAGTTCAGAAACCACTTCTACTTGAAGTACTACGTATTGTTAATTATTGCTCTGTCTGTTACTTAAGTCTACGGTAATAAAAGTGACGAATATGCAACGCCACTTGCGTTGCAGTTTTCTGCCACACTGCCACATTGAAAATGGAACACATGCTTTCCAGTAAGTTATCAGTCTATGAGAGTTCACTTTTACATGCACAAAATATGCGTGATTACTATCCGATTGAAAAACGCTCAGATCAGATGTTTTCATTGCTGCTTGAGGCTCAGCATACACGGGTGCAGACAGAATTAAAATACATTCTGAAGCTAACTGACCAGCAGTGCTCACATGACACCCATACAGACTACTAAATCTCACTTATCTTAACAGTTAAAGACTATCAAATGTCTCAATTTTCTTGTGGCAAATCTATGCTCTATCTGCCTTCTGTAAAACTTTTAGTTTGATACGTCTTAATTTTTTTTAGATTGTTAAGTTAAATCATTGTTTTGTAAATTGGTACAGCTCCTTTATTACTTCGTATAAAATTACTGCTGTTAGTTTATAATATAACTTCTTATTGCTAAAGGCAGGTGAACCTATCAAGATTTTACCAATTTTAGTAAAAAATTCATGTTTTCCTTAATGACTAGAAAAATGAAAGAGGTAACTTCACATAAACCTGTACATTACATTTTTATTATAAAGCTTTTAGTTCCAAAATTACTGTCTATCATTAATATTACACTCTTTTGAAACATAATAAAAATCGAATTTTTGTGGAAACTTAATCAGCAGATCATGCTGAAACTCAAAATACATAACACTTGGTATGGTTTTATATAACCTGGCAAAGTATTGTGACATCATTTAAATACTTAATTTCACTTTAGATTATTGCGCAGTGCTTTGTCTGATTGCCTGTGCAGACGTGTGGCGGAGCTGGCTTGGCTTTGGGCTGAATGTCAGGGACATCCTAACCTCACTCGCTCACCACCATTGCTATGTAGCTACAGTGCTTGCTTCCCCCTCCCCCCCCCCCTTTACAACATTTCATTTTGCGATAAATATTTTTAACATAAAATTAAATATTTGGAACCAGTGTTGGATAATTGCGCATACTTCTATTAATATCGTTAGCTACTGTTCATTGTAATTATGGCATACATAAAACACTTATTTTTTTAATTAAAAAAAACAACAGGAAACAACATTATTATTTATTTCAGTCCCTGAAGTGAGAAACAACACATACTTCACATGTGCAAATTAGTTTTTCTCCACACAGCTCGCAGAATGCAGATACCCAAGGTTTTCATGTCCCTGACAAACAGTAACATATCCTCAGTTTCTGTTCTCTTCGTATCCAAAGGGAGAAATGCACACCATTCATTAATACAAGTAAGCCAACCTTTAGCACACATGACCGCCAACTCCAGCAGCTCGGGCTAGAGTGCATTCTGACCTGAGCTGCCAGAGTTGACAGTCATGTGTGCGTTAGGGCACCACACGTGAAAAAGGCAACCACAGCAGGTGAGGATGGGATCAAGGCAGAGGGCGGTGGGCCGGCTGCAGCAACAGGGGTCACACTCGTGAACCAGTTGCTTCCGGCAGCGAATGGGGTGCAACTGATGAAAGTGGCATGCCAGCAGCCCGCTGGCTGCACGGATGTCACAAAGGCAGCGACCCAGGCGGCGGACAACAGTGGCCATTATCCACTTGGGCCAGAGACCAAACTAACCACTGCAGGTGCAGCGCAGGCTACAAAAGGTGGAGGAGTGCGTGTGGCTGCCGGCCGTGAAGTAACTCGGCCAGGCTCTGCTTCCCCATAGGGAAGCGATAGGTGTCGAGAAAACAGAACGGCACCATCCGGCGAAGAATCCACAAGGGACATATTGATTTGGGATTTGTACAGAACATACGATTAGTTGTTCTGTCTCGCAAATTGACTGGGGGTGGAATGGCGGGACTGTAACGTGGCAAATGCTGTGATAGGAAAAAAAACAGTTGAAAGGTGTGAGAAACAAGCTGGGGCCCGTTGTCAGAGACTAAGGTAAAAGGCAACCCCTCAATAGAAAAAACCCTCAAAAATGTATGAAATGTGGTTTCAGCTGATATCGACGCACGTATGAGTAGTTAAGGAAACAGGGAAAATGAATCGACTGCTAAGAGTCAATAGGAATTCAATAAGGGACGCTTAAGGTCAACATGACTACATTCCCTGTCTGGCATGGAATGGATTAGGGGGAAAGAGATGCCCTGGGAGCGCCCTGCAGGCATACTTCTCACAACAAAATGGACAATTTCGCCATCAATCCCTGGCCAAGAAAGATGTCTTGTAACTAACAGTCTACTGGCACGAAACTCCCCAATGGGAGTGGTGGAGAAGGCGTAGAACCTCGCACTGTAACGCAGCAGGAATGACTACACTGGGAGAGAGGTCTTCCAAGGACAACAGCAAAACACCATCAAAATCAGGGAGGTGATACTACAAGGAAAAATAGTTGTGCAGGGACTCTGAAGCCTGACCCAACAGTTTATCTGTTAGACAAACTGAACCATGTGGTAGAGAAGCAGGTTGGTGGCAATGACAGCTGCTATGTGTGAGCTCGTAATTAGGAAACACTCGAAAGCAGCCTGCATTTCAGTATCAAGATGAAAGCAAAGCAATTCTTCACTATCAAAGTCAGGATTGGGATGTCAGGAAGGTGGAACAAGGTGTCCATATTGGCCTGTTTAGACATAGGTCGAAAATGAATTTAATAATTGTAATAAGAACAGCACCCAGCATTCTAAGCAGTGCGCTGCACTGTCAGGCAAGGAAGTGTGGGAGTTCAACACGGAAACCAGTGATTTATGGTGGTAACAAGGTGAATCTCGGAGCCACGCAAAAATCCGAGGGTAATCCCAAAAGTAAGGTGGTCTACTTTTTTATAAGTACATAGACCTGTTTATTTGTACAATGGTTTACATCAGTTTACAGCTTGAACATTTAGCTATTTTTCGACATAATCACCATTTCTGTCGATGCATGTTTGTAGATGCTGTCGCAGTTTATGTATGCCCGTGTCATACCAGCTCATCGCCATGCTGTTCAGAATGTTATGAACCTCTTCTTTCACCTCGTCGCTGGAGCTGAATCGCTTTCCAGCCAAATGTTCTTTTAACCTAGGGAGCAGGTGATAAGTCACTGGTGCCAAGTCAGGACTATAGGATGGGAGGGTGATTATGTTCCACTGAAACTGTTGTAGGAGAGCAGCGGTTTGCCGAGTGATGTATGGACAGGTGATGGAGAACGTGTACGCCCTTGCTCAAAATACCCCTTCTCCAGTTCTGAATTGTCCGTTTGAATTTTTCACAGTCTCACAGTACTTATCAGTGTTAATTGTGGTCCCAGCAATTCAGCTCCGAGGTGAAAGAAGAGGTTCGTAACTTTCTGAACAGTATGGCAGTGAGCTGGTATGACATGGGCATACAAAAACTGCCACAGCGCCAACAAAAATGCAAAGACATAAATGGTGATTATTTCGAAAAATAGCTAAATGTTCAAGCTGTAAACTGATGTAAACCATCATAGAAATAAACAGGACTATGTACTTATAAAAAAATTAGGAGACCTTAATTTTGGGATTACCGTCATACAAGAAATTTCTGGAGAGCATGGACTATTGCAAGAGCCTCTTTTTCCACCTGAGAGTAATGCTGCTAGGCCAGAGTGAGAGATTTTGAGGTGAAAGCAGCAGTTCATTCTGAGTCGTCAGTGCACTAGGGCTGGGTCTGAGGAGAACATGGCTAAACAAGGGATTGAGAGTAGTTAAGATTTCAGAATTTGAAAAGCACGTTCACAATCTGGGCTGCAGGAAAAATGTACAGCCTTATATAACAAGGCATGCAGTGGATGAGCCAGTGGCTGCTTCCTGCAGGACTCTGTGGTAGTGGGCTATCTTCCCTAGGAAGGCCTGAAGATCCTTTGTGGACGAGGGGCAAGATATAGACGTAACAGCGGAGATGTGGTCTGGCAAAAGGTGGACTGTAAGACTCAAAAAAAAGAGCACAGATTTTTTAAGTGATTGGCCATGGTGGAACTCATGACTATAATGTCACCCAGATAATTAACGTAATCTGAAGGAGGCTCAGTTAGTTGCTCTAAAAACCACTGGAAAATAGCAGTGGCGCTAACCACACCAGAAGGAAGGCTCAAATATTGATAGAGACCAAAAGGAGTATTCAAAACCAGAACTTGCCAAATCTCTTCGTTCACAGGAACGTGTGGATATGCCTCAGAAAAATCAATTTTAGAAAAGTTCTGGCCACCCAATATTTTCACTAACAGTAACTTTTGGCGTGAATGATATGTATCTATAATCGACTGCATGTTGACAGCAGCACTGAAGTCACTACAAAGGTGGTGTTTCCCTGGTGACTTCCGAACTACAACTAGCAGAAATGATCTTTCACTAGCCATAACAGGTTGCACCACGCCTAGAGTTTGAAGTCTGTCCAATTCTGCTTCCACATGATCTTTCAGTGCAATGAGAATACGACGCACATGACAAAAACGAGGCCGAGCTGTAGATTTCAAAGAAATATGTGCAGAAAATTTTTTAGCACACCCTATATCTTTTGGACTAAACCACTGTCATGTAAGAAGCAGATGCCTTAATCTGCCCCAACAGCAAAATGTTCTGTTTCTTATAACTAACGAGCTTCCACAAGACCGGTGTCAGTGGCAGTGAGCCTAAACTCTTATACGATTGAGTATTCAATAACGTCAGCACTTGTGTTGACCTGTACCAGATAACGTGGCAAAAACACTTAACTCAACAAACAAATTGGAAGAAGTCAAAAGCACTGGAATCACACAATTTACATCCACTCACCGTAGGTGAAGTAATGTGCCCTTTCTTCCGGGGTGCATTATAAGTAACCCAGCACTTAGAGCATGCCAGACATTCGTGCTGGATAAAATAGTAATGACAAGATGGAAACAGAGAGTGCTGAAGCTGACAGTTGCAGCTGCTTGGCCTGGTTTGTGTGGATCTGATTCTCAGAGACTGTAGACTCATCGGCCAGAGACGGTGGTCATGTGTGCATCAGTTGTGTCTGAGTGACTGAATGTGTGTGTGCTCTCTTTTTTTGACAAAAGCTATGGCTGAAAATTTAGTTGAGAGAGTGTGATTGTCTTTTCTACATGCCTGTCTGCCCCTCACCAATCATTTTTTATGGTGAACTGCTACCTATCCTCATTATTATTGATTCTGAGGACTTGAACAAGTTATGTGTTGCATGAATTGATCACCGTAGTCTCATTTCATCAACATGCTGTCAATGGCTCGTGAACGGTTGGCCACATAAGTAGACTTCTGCGACGGGCCGAAACCGCAGACCGTTTCTGCAGGTATCTTCAATTGAGTTCCCACTAATGTGCAGGCTTTGCCCGTCGAACCTAGTCTCATGGATCTGCCCACAGGCCGGATCTGTTTGTGTGTGGTGTAATGCAGTGGATTTTCATGGTTTATCCATGGACCCAGCCCCAGTACTGCGGTGCTCCTCAGCAGGCCGCAGATGATGGATTTCAGGAATTGCAACTTCCCACCACAAGCACATTGTACAGTGTGGCATTTTATAGACATTTTATTTGTTCTAGTACATTTGGCACTTCAAAAGTAGTTTGTATGTTGTAAAATAATAGTTATAACAAAGTGGGTAATAACTGACAATAACAAACATAGTAGAACCAACATTTTATTTGTGGTCACCTACAGTGCTAGTTTACACACTTCTATCCTGCCTTATACACTTCTTTCAAGGGGCCTACTTTTTTCTGGAGTTATTTCTGAAATCAGTGAAGGTATATTAAACTCCAAGGATATGCTTATTTTTGTCTCCAAATGCGTTTTGTTTTATTGAAATAAAATAACATCACTGATCATAATGAAAAACATATATCATTTGGCTTGTTTACTCCATCTAAAAACCATTCATAACAAAAGATGTTGATGTCAGTACTTAATACTTAAGATTTTTGCTCAGATCAGGAAACACCATCTGCTTGCAAGTGTTTTTTTTAGATATTTTCTCGTTTGCGCTGTTGTTTCCTGTACTGTAACTGCAAAGACGGATTATTAACTTATGTCTTAACTTACATTTGAGATTTCACGATTTGTCAGGGAAAAACTCTAAAACTTGTCTGGAAATCAGGGAATTTCACCTGTGACAACCTTGGAATTGTTTCATTAATTCCTGCTTCACTGCACATGCATAGTGAAACCAGACATAACCATCTATGGACAACTCTGATAGTATCACACAGGTGATATCATTGTCTTATTGACTGTCTCCAGGGCACTGATTCTTCCAGGTCACACTCCCTGTCATCTCGCAAGATAACTGGGCATGATGAAAATGACCTCTTAACACTGGAGATGGTGATGACTGTTGAACTGGGTATCTAGCAGTTGACGGCCAGTTGATCTTCCTGCAACAACTGCAGCCTGGTGTCACCTCCACCACTGCCACTAATGCTGCATCAGCTAGCACTCCTATTTCAAAGTACTTGGTCCAGGATGATGTTACAAGGATGGAAACATTATGGACTTTGCA
Organism: Schistocerca gregaria; assembly: GCF_023897955.1. Classification (NCBI taxonomy): domain Eukaryota; kingdom Metazoa; phylum Arthropoda; class Insecta; order Orthoptera; family Acrididae; genus Schistocerca; species Schistocerca gregaria. The sequence continues at coordinate 199,063,963 of NC_064926.1, forward strand.
GGCTGTCGGAAACAATGTGTCCTTTTCTACTACAGACAAGCAGATTCTTTGTTTCCAGTTGTGCTCCGTACTTGAAGGGGACAGTCTGCTTGGAATCTCATTTGACAAGAGCCTTAACAAAGTGACTGAGTTGCAGTAAATGGATATTTTCTCTTAGAAATTGGAACAAACTAAACAAACAGATTTTTTGAAATGCACTACTTTTTATCTGCATTTTTAGGACAACCCTTGTTGCCGATATGATGGATGGTTTTAAGATAGAAACTTCTGACTTGAATCTTACCAACATGCTTCAAGCATCAATGAATGGACCAAGTGCCAAATAGACATCATTGAAGGACTTACGTCTTGGTCTTAAGAGTATTCTTGGGAACAGTGCATCAACTTGTACTGGTATGGGGTCTTGCAGTCTCCATACAGTTCACTATAGTTTCAAGAATGCAGCATTAAAGACTAACTGGGGTTTGTACCTTTTCCGAGATTGATTTATAATGTGTTGAACAATGTACTTTCAAGAAGAGATGATTATTAAAGATTTAATAGGGCTAAAAATCTGCCTTTCTTTAAAAGATTCTGCTCCATATGCTGGCTGGATAATGAGGATGTGGCCTATCAGGATGTAAAAATCATCCCCTTTCTAAAGACTTAAATGGACAAAGTAAAGGAGTAGAAGATTAAAATAGATACTTACAACTGGCGAACAATGCTGAAATACCTCAAAGATCCTTGCTGCTGCCAAATTATTATTATTATTTTGGAGGCACATCATGCCCTTTCTGAGAAAACTCCAATGTGTGGCCCCTTGTTCCCTTTCATCCTGATGTATTATCTGCCATGAAATCGGAAGCAATGTAAAACTTTATGTTGAAACAAGTCTTATACCTGCCAAAGAAATTAACTGAGATCATCCCATATAGTCTGAAGTGAGAAAGGTTATGATGAATGCCAAAGATATTTCAACTTTCAGGACTGAAAAACTATGGGCAAGAACAGAGTTGCCCACCCATTGCCAGAACAATTGCTGAGCATACTTGACTTCAATGGTTACTTCACACCCTTGCCATAGATCCTTCCTACCAACACCAGATGCTTTGAAACAAGTATGTGCGGGCTATATTTGCAACATTTTATTCAGTCCCATAATCCTGGTCTCATTGTCTGATAGCCCTTGACTCAGGACCCCAACTTCATTTATTCTGCATACACGTACCCTCTTCCACACAGTCTTTACTTCCTCTGTTCTAGATCCCCGTCTCAGTCCACTTCTCCATGTCACTGTGTGCACCGCACCTGTGGCCAGAATGAGCCCTTTGCATTCCTACCCATGCACTACTTCATCCTCCCAACTATAAGCTACCCTTCCCCAACCCTCTCTCCAGCTCTCCAACCTCCTTTCTCTCTTGCACTCTCCACCTGGCAGTACATATTCAACCAGTTCATTGCAGCCATACAGGTATTGTGTGTGTGTGTGTGTGTGTGTGTGTGTGTGTGTGTGTGTGTGTGTGTGTGTGTGTCGTGGGGGGGAAGGGAGGGGGTGCTCTACACTTCTGAAAAAAGTTTCATCCACAGCCAGCAAGGTTTATGTGTTTTTTTGAAAACTCAGTGCCTACCTTCTACTAGGACTTTCATTTGCCATATTAAAAAATGTATAAACCTCTAGATCTCAATAAGAGTAAAGAAATGGTATTAATGAAATGCTGTTATATTACTTGCTGATCCACCAATGAATTCATTACTAAAGTACAAATTTTTTGTTTGAGAGTGTGCTGAAGAGTAATGCTTTCGAATTTTGTAAGTGAAAACTCTTGAAGCTTTATAAATAAAACATAAATTATTAACATTCTACATCTTTGTTCTTCATGTCTATATTATTTGCACCCTCTGCTGCTAGAGGTCTCTGAACTGTAGCATGTAACATAACTATGTCGGTGTGCAAGAAATAGTGTGCTGTAAACGAGATTCAATTTCAAGGAATTTGTATACATATGGTGTACCCTCTTCTTCATCATGACAATGCCAGACCCTGAACAAGTGCCATCTTGGTGGGCTTCACTTTGATAGTGATGAAGTCATGCAAGCAGAGTTGAGGTTTGCCTCCATCAACAAAGGCAAATATTCTACAGTAAAAAACTAGTCTGTCATTAGCAGGAATGTGTCTGTCACCACGATTACCATGATGTGAACAAAATATGTTAATATGAAGAAAGCTTGTACTATTTAAAAAGCTGTAAAAGTTTTTGGCTAAAAGATTCAGATGCATTAGTTTTCTGCATGCCCTCATTTATGGGGCAATAGTATGGTGGAACAAAGTAGATCAGAAGCTTGGAAAGGTGCAGAGACAGGCTTCTCAAGTCATAACAGGCAGAACTAGCAGCACACACATTGCTGGGATGGAGGTCATAATGGCCATGTCTCCATTACACCTGTGGATTAAAATGGAGGGAATGGCAGGGGTATGCAGACTAGAACCTGGAAATAACTGGCCACCTTTAGGATATATCAAATCCTACACCAATATAATGTGAAAAATATAGGAATGGTTGGAGAAATGCCAGCTGACTACACAATAACTACTAACTGCTTCAGTAAATCTTTCAGTGTAACAATTGGAAATAGGGACGAGTGGAAGCACGAACCACACCATTAAGGAGACGCTGACAGGTTTACAGACAGATCAAAAAACAGATGAAGTTTTTTATTTTTTTTAGAATGGACACACTGCCATTTGACTGTATTGTTGTTTTTTTAAGTAATACCAGGTTTCAGCCTTTTATGCCATTTTCGAATGACTGAGTTTACGTCATTAACATATATTGATATAATGCAGGACATCAAGCTCAAAACTGGCCACTTCTCTGTGTCACTGTGTGCAATGCATCTGTGGTCAGAATGACCAGCTGTGAGACAGATATCCAGCAATATATGTTAATGACATAAACTCAGTCACTCGAAAAGGTCATAAAAGGCAGAAACCTGGGTTGTAATTAAATAAATAACAATACGCTCAAATTACAATGTGTTCATTTAAAAATTATTGTATGACAGTTGCTCAGCGACACCAAAAACTGTTTACAGATGAAGGTGATCGTGCCTGGATACGCAGGATACAGGCTAGACTGGAGACAGCAATCTCTCTAGGGAAAATGGCCACAGTATTCCAGGCAGTAATATCTGATATCAGAATATGCATAGAAGAGAATTTGTATTGGCAGCACATTTACTCAGACAGCCAAGCAGCTCTGAAATCTCTATCAGCCCCTGCAACAAGATCAAAGGTTGTTGCAGAATGCCACAAAGCCTTTATGAGACTCAGGGTAAACCTGCTGTATGTCCTTGTTCACTCAGGATTCAGTGGCAATTAACAAACCGATTGACTGGCCACCACAGCAGTGATAACTCCACATGTTTTGACCAGAGCCTTTCATAACTGTCATTAAGGTGATGGTAAAATCAAAACTGTGAAACCGGATTAGAAAGCAGCATTTAGAATACTAGACTACAGTCAAAAAAATAATAATAATGAAGAAGCTAATGATGTCAAAGCCATGCTTTAAGAAAAGTTTTGTACTCCTGGGCTTGAACAGGAGCCAGACTAAACTTATGTTAAAAATAATTACAGGACATGAGAACTTTGAGAAACACCTACACGTGATGGTTAGAGAAAAAGAAGCCCCTATGTGTAGGCTGTGTGGTGGGGGTGATGAAACCACACTGCCCCGAACCTTTGAACACCAAGCGTTGGAGACCAAAGGTGCAGAATACATAGGTCATCAAGTTCTGAAGAAATGGTGTCTAATAATGAACTAATAAAGGGCCTCTTATTACTCTTTAGTGTACTGGTTGCTTTGCTAGAACCACGGGGAGTTAAATCGTACAATTAAACCCTATTTTGGTTCCGACATTTGCGGCCTACCATTGCTGTTATTTTTATCTCCCTGTTCAAATCCCATCAATTCCTGTGTCCGTTTCTTTCTAGAGTCTTCATGAATCCTGGTGACCACATGTCTGAGTGTTGCAGGAATATGTCAGGGAGATGAGATGAAGAGCAACCATTTCCAACCTACTGAATGATAGTGCCTCTTACACAATAATATTCCATCTATCAACAGAAATTCTCCTCTGCTCTGTTCCTCCTCTTTCAAAGCTTCTATGATTTTTAGCAGTGCTGGCTCTTCCCTCAATTCAGCAGCTATGGCATTTAATGCAACGATACCTGAGATTTCATCCATAGTGCTATGTTCCACCAAATGATTCCTTAAAAGGCAGTCAGTATTCTTGTGCTTACATTCACTTTTGTATCCCACTGTGACATAACACTCCTGAAACCCCAGTACCCATCCCATCAATTAACCTGAGGAATCTTCCAGGCTAGTCAACCAGCATAGAGAATGGTTATCCACTCAACAGGGAATGGTTTGCAAAATAAATATAGCAAGAATTTGTTGATGGCCCTAAAAACAGCAAGGAATTCTTTTTCAGTTTTAGAGTAGTTTATTCAGACTTAGAGAGTACTCTGGAAGCATAAGCTATCACCGCAGTACCTACCTGAATTTGCACAGAACTGCACCTATCCCATAGTCACTAGTGTCAATGAGAAGTGCTTCCCGACACTCTCATCATGCACTGCTAGGACTGGAGAAAATGTCAGTGCTTCCTTAAGGACATATAAAGATCTTTCTTGAACCTTGTTCCAAGAAAATTTGGTGTCTTCCTGCATTAGTTATTTCAAGAGAAGTGCCCTTGTACAAAAGTCCTTTATGAATCTCTGGTAGTATGAGCACATTCTAAGAAAACTTCTCACATCACGAATGTGTTAAGGCATTGGAAAATCTCGGACAGCTGTTATTTTATCTGGATTGGGATGGATTCCATCGCCATTGCCCTAGATTTTTATATTTTGGGTGGCAAATAAGCACCTGCAGTCTGAAAACACAACACAGTTGTTAGGCAGCTTAGATGTTCTTCACATGTCTAAAAAAAAAAAGTGTCATCCAAATAGGAAAGATATGTCATCTATTTAAGGTGTCAAAGTAAGTTTTCCATCATAAATTCGAAGGGGGCTGGAGTGTTACACATTCCACACAACATAACTTTAAACTCTTATATAGAGTATCAGAAGTTAAGAAGGCAATCTTTTCCCAGTGAGACTCATCATCCTCGATTTGCCAGTAGCCTGTGTACAGGTCTATAGTTGAGAAATGCTCAGCTTCTTTCAAGCAGTCTAGGGTGTCATCAATGCTGGATATGGATAGAGATCTTTCTTTATGATTTTTTTTCTGTTGTTGGTAGTTCACATCCCAAGAGAGGGCCAAAGACACTCTGAAGGTTCAGTGATATTATCTTGCAGTATCTTCTCCACTCCCTCCTGGATTATCCAATATTCAGCCAGCTATACCTTATATGAGCACTTGATGATTGTTGGATGATCACCACAGTTATATCATTACCTACCTGAACTCTCTTTTCTCCATTCTGGATCTGAAAACATCCACAAATTGTCACAGAAAAGCTAACACTTGCCAAAGCTATTCCACAGTCATGCCATATCCACCAGGCAGTCTGATAGCTGCTTCCACCACTGCATTGTCTGCAGTAGTAGCTGAGTACAATTCTTCATCGGTGGCATCAAGATACTTGTTCTGCATTTTCTATTCATATACCTTTAGGTATGAGTTGTAGCTGCTTGTGACAGTGATCCATAGTTCTACTTGACCATCTACAGTGCATATGACTGTGTTGATGGCGTGTATATTTTTTTTGTGAGCCTGATTAGCTTCTTCCATAAACATAAAAAATTAAAATAAAAAAAAAAAATAGCAAGCAAGCATCTAGAGTGACAACTAGGTTTTGTCTAACTGATGATGGCAGGATTGCAGCATCTTCGATGGCAAACAATGATGCAGATCAACCTTTGTTAAATGTATGCTAATTGAAATAACTTCATCAATCTGGTGCTCTGATATTCCACAGTCTATGACAACTTGTGATGCCCGCAAGAACTCCCATCTGAGAATAATATTATAACTATACTATGCTATGATGACAAATTCAAAGGGCTGTGTCCTGTCATTGATAGTTATTCTCACAATATCTGTTCCTGTCAACTGGATATATCTTCCATTTGCAACTTTCAGCACAGTGACTTTTGTATAATGGAACATAGTCTCCTTTAGCTGACAATGACAAGCATCTGATATTATAGAAAAGGAAGCCCCCGAGTCAACTAGTACCCAGACTGGCTGGCCTTTGATGATCTTCAGACACTTTTGGTGATTGTCATCATTGAGGATTTTCATCTGTGTTAGCCTCACCTCAACAGATGCCGACCTCATTTAGCTCTCCTGAAATCAGTGGCTAGACCAGTGGCTGGTACCCCTGTACAACAATGTGGAATGGCTATGACATGTCTGGGAGTGACATCGTCCAGGATATGACAAAGACCTTTGTCCAGCAGATTAATTACAACTGTCTGAAATTGACTGACATGAGTAAAGCTGTTTTGGGGGTGGATGTCTTGCAGCATAGTAGTCACAAAAGCAGTCTTCTTTCTCTGCAATAGTGTATAATGGGTCCAGGACGTCCATAGTGGAAGTATACCACTGTGTTGTTCTCTGTTCTCCAAATCTCTGTTCTTGTTTTATTGACCTCTTTCATATTCAGATTAACAATGTGACATAAGGCTAAAAAAAAATTATGGGTAGGACTGTGCCATTTTTGTATTTGGCACTGTTTTGCAATTGCTCCTCTGTGGAGCTAACTCGCAGCTGATTGTTGCTCAATGATTTCTTCAGTTTGGCCTGGAATGTATACCAGCTATTGAGCTTCTATTTGTTGTTCTTGAATCAGTACTGAACTATGCCGTTCAAGTAGAAGTACACATTTGTCAAGCAACCTATTATAATTGGCAACTCAGTCCAGTCTGTTCAGTGTTTTTATTGGGTGCTGTCCTTAGTCTCCAAAAAACACTGATGGGTGCATGGTGTGCAGCTGACTTACTGGTATTTTGGTATCCATTAGTCTTCTGAATATATGGATCTTGGAAATGATGCACTGCTTGTATTCCAGTTCCTGTCCATGTAGGCAATGGCTTTTGCATTCCCTAATCCTGAAATACCCAGAATCTGCATCACACAATATCGCATCGCAACTGCAATCAAGTCCAAATCTGAAAGTGCAGTCATCAATGAAGTACAACACTTGACACTGAATGCACATTTATTACAAACACCAAAAATGTACAGCCTGAAATAAACTCCCAGACAGAGAGTGCAACTGTTTATAGAAACATAGAATATTTCACAATGCTGTTATTTATACAAACACCGAAATTCCATAATGCATAAACATTACAAACATAATAGATTTCAAGAACCCTCCAAAAATGATGAACACAATTAACAAATTATTGATGGTAGAAGAAATGGAATTGATGAATCGCAGCACAACCCCCACTGGCAGGAACCGCTAAACCATACATCACGCACCACATCTTGCAATAATGTCTAGCAGTTTTTATTCAGTGTGCTTGTCTGCCACTCAGTGCCTGATCTGTGTGGTGAGTAGCAATCCATCCTTTTCGTATTTCTGTCAACCTGTACTTCTCCCAAATATCACAGCGAGAACTACGGTTCACAGCAACCTGATAAATGCAGAAATTCTCAATTTGAGAAAAGCATTAGACTTAGTGAAACACCAACACTTATTAACAAATATAAAATCATACTGGATACTAAGCAAAATTTATGACTGGACTGAGGGTATCTTGGTAGGTAGCATACAGCATGTTCTCTTATGTGGAGTCATCCACAGATGCAGAAATAACTTCAAGAGTGTCCTAGGGAAGAGTGTTGAGACACTTATTGTTCATTTGTAAATTAATGACTTGTCAAGCAATGTTAATAATAACCTCAGACATTTTGCAAATGATTTAGTTATCTATAAAGAAGAACTATCCAAGAAAAGTTGCACAATTACTGTCAGATCTTGATAAGATTTCAAAGTGATGCAAAGACAAGCAACTTCCTTTACATGTTCAGAAATGTAAAATTTTGCACTTCACAAAACACAGCTGCAATGTAAATCAGTCACAACTTGAATCAGTGAACTCATACACATACCAGGGTGTAGCATTTTTTGAGGATATGCTACAGAAAGATCACATAGACTGTCATAGATAAAAGTGATGGCACATACTTCAATTTATTGACAGGTTGTTGTTGTTGTGGTCTTCAGTCCTGAGACTGTTTTGATGCAGCTCTCCATGCTACTCTATCCTGTGCAAGTTTCTTCATCTCCCAGTACCTACTGCAACCTACATCCTTCTGAATCTGCTTAGTGTATTCATCTCTTGGTCTCCCTCTACGATTTTTACCTTCCACGCTGCCCTCCAATACTAAATTGGTGATCTCTTGATGCCTCAGAACATGTCCTACAAACTTGTGCCACAAACTTCTCTTCTCCCCAGTCCTATTCAATACTTCCTCATTAGTTATGTGATCTACCCGTCTAATCTTCAGCATTCTTCTGTAGCACCACATTTCAAAAGCTTCTATTCTTTTCTTGTCCAAACTATTTATCATCCATGTTTCACTTCCATACATGGCTACACTCTATACAAATACTTTCAGAAATGCTTTCCTTGCCATTGCCAGTCTACATTTTATATCCTCTCTACTTCGAACATCATCTGTTATTTTGCTCCCCAAATAGCAAAACTCCTTTACTACTTTAAGTGTCTCATTTCCTAATTTAATTCCCTCAGCATCATTCGACTTAATTCGACTACATTCCATTATCCTCGTTTTGCTTTTGTTGATGTTCATCTTATATCCCCCTTTCAAGATACTGTCCATTCCGTTCAACTGCTCTTCCAAGTCCTTTGCTGTCTCTGACAGAATTAAAATGTCATCGTCAAACCTCAAAGTTTTTATTTCTTCTCCATGGATTTTAATACCTACTCCAAATTTTTCTTTTGTTTCCTTCACTGCTTGCTCAATATACAGATTGAATAACATCGGGGAGAGACTGCAACCCTGTCTCACTCCCTTCCCAACCACTGCTTTCCTTTCATGTCCTTCAACTCTCATAACTGCCACCTGGTTTCTGTACAAATTGTAAATAGCCTTTCGCTCCCTGTATTTTACCCCTGCCACCTTCAGAATTTGAAAGAGAGTATTCCAGTCAACATTGTCAAAAGCTTTCTCTAAGTCTACAAATGCTAGAAACGTAGGTTTGCCCTTCCTTAATCTAGCTTCTAAGATAAGTCGTAGGGTCAGTATTGCCTCATGTGTTCCAATATTTCTACGGAATCCAAACTGATCTTCCCCAAGGTCGGCTTCTACTAGTTTTTCCATTCATCTGTAAAGAATTTGCGTTATTGACAGGATACTGGGAAAATTCAATCAGACTAAAATACTTCTATTTATTGACAGGATACTGGGAAAATTCAATCAGACTAAAAAGGAACTCTTCTAGGTTTGTGTGACCCCAGGCAGAGCATCACAGAAATGCTGACAAACAAGAAGAGGGATGCACTTGGAAATAAACACCAACTGTCATACAAAAGCTTACTGACGAAGTCCCAAGAGCTTTTTTTATTGTTCTTTAAAGTCACATGAAAACCATTTACATAGGTTAAGAACTAGACAAGAACCGACACATTACCTTTTCCATTCTGAGTTTATATTAAAAGACACCTCTCTTTACACTTACAACTGTTTTGGATTTCTATGGTACACAGGCTGTCATGTATACATATTATAATTTTCCCACACTAAATGGCCACATTCCTTGGTCATATTGGACAGTACTGTCATGGGATAAAACTTACCTGACACACATGTTATGACATACACAATATATTCCACTGGTGGTGTGCTATATTCCTGAATGCCTGTCCAGCGATTAAATATTTTTATATGCAGTTCATGGTGTGCAGCAAAAATATTTACACAAGCTGTGGAGCAACCAGCATAGAAGATTCTAACACTCTCTTGTTTTATTAATGTGACACAATGCATCAATGTGGCATTCTGCTTTCTGTTAATCCTCTATTTAATCCTCGTACCACTGAAAAGATGATCAAAGTAAGAATTAGTGTCAGTGGCATGTTGAGAAACAGCTGAAATCATTAAAATTGAATTAAAGCTCCAGAGCCTCATGGAATTCCTGACATTGATGTGTTGCAGAATCTTAAAACACATTCTGAGCTCAAACATAAAGAGGTACTTCAAGCACATTGACCTCTTCCAGGCCCACCTGCATGGGAAAACATCGATCATGTGAAACCCAACTCTCACTTTTCACATGTCATACTGAAAGCTTTTGATCAAGGCAGCCAGGTAGATGCAGTATTTCTTTATTTCCGAAAGTTTGATTCAGTACCACACCTACAATTACTGTCAAAACTGAAGATTGGAGTGGATTGATGACTTTTTGGTAGGGAGGGCGCAGCATGTTATCTTCCATAGAGAGTCATCGTCAGATGTAGAATTAATTTCGAGTGTATCCCAGGGAACTGTGTTGGGGCCATTACTGCTCATGTTGTACATTAATGTGCTTGCAGACAATTTTTGCAGATGATGCAGGTATCTATAACGAAGTACTGTCTGAAAGAAGCTGCATAAATCTCAATCAGATCTTAATAAGATTTCAGAGTGGTGCAAAGATTGGCAACTTGCTTTAAATAAAAAGGACCATAATATCCTATCACTATAAAATCAATGAGCCACTGTTGGAATCAGCCAACTCATACAATACCAGAGTGTAACACTTTGTAGGAATATGATATGGAATAATCACATGGGCTCAGTCATGGGTAAAGCAGGTGGCAGAGTTTGGTTTATTGGCAGAATGCTGGGGATGTTCTATCAGTTTTGAAAGAAGACTATTTACAAATCACTCGTGCGACCAGTTCTAGAATATTGCTCAAGTGTGTGGGACCTGTACCAAATATGATTAATGGGATATTGAACATATACAGAAAACAGCAGCACAAATGGTCACAGGTTTGTCTGATCTGTGGAGAAGTGTGACAGAGATACTGAAGAAACTCAAGTGGCAGACTTTTGAAGATAGACATAAACTATCCCAAGAAAATCTACTAAAAAAGTCTCAATAACTGGCTTTAGGTGATGACTCTAGGAATATACTACAATCCCCACATATTGCTCCATAGGGATCGTGAGGATAAGATTAGAATAACTACAGCATGCACTAAGGCATTCAAACATTCATTCTTCCTGCACTCCATATGTGAATAGAATGGAAAGAAATTCAATAACTGTTACAATGAAATGTATCCTCCGCCATGCACTTCATACTCATTTGGAGATTATAGATGTAGAAGAATGATGCAAGAGGGATTTAAAAGCTGTTTAATTTGCCATGCAGAATTTTGTTCAATGGTCAGTGTCATCATAATATAAGTAAAAAAAAAAATATCCTTCATCCCCCACCCCTCCCCCAAAAACCCAACTTCATTTGCAAAGCCTTGCATGGTTTTCCCTATTCACAAACGTTTACAAAAGGCAAGCTGAGAGACAGATAACAAATTCTGTTCATTGAAGTGAGTCAGCATACTATCATGGGCTACTTTAACAAAAACATGAAGAGAGTAGAATGAATACAATGGGTCTATGATTAGAGGCCCTTGTTTATCTCCAGTTCACACAGTGTTGTTAGCAGATTTAAATCTGTTGGGAAAATAAGGCCTGGGTCAATGACTGTTTACAAAGATAATGTTGGTATGGTAATGTAAAGTGCATTGCGGAGTATAACAAATAGAAGGAAAACATGTAACTACTCATTATATGAGGTCTGTTCAAAAAATTCCAGAACTTTGTCCGCAAAATTTTTCTCTGCTTACCTTTTACTTATTGTGCATGGTCTCCTTTGAAATACTCTCCTCCACAATTGATACACCAGTCCAACTGCTGTTTCCAGTTCCAGAAGCAGTCTTGGTATGCCTCTTGCTGGATCGTGTGAAGCACCGCCAGAAAATTTTCTTTTATCTCACCTAAAGGTTTTCTTGAGTTTCACACAAAATGTAATGCAGACGTGTTGCTCTTCGAACTCTGCCAACTCAAAATTAACAAACTGGGCAACACAATGTTCTACTCAATACAGGACTGAGCAAAAACTAACAGACATGCAACGATGAAACTTCTGACAGCCATACATTAGATACAGGTGTGTGCATTTTGTTCCAACACACCACTGGCGCAATATTACAAATGTTCCGGAATTTTTTGAACAGACCTCTTAGTTGAGTGATTAACTGGCACATAAACAAGATAGAAAAAAAATCCATGTAAAAAAGTCTAGCAACTTTTCCATTTTGTTTATACATGTATCAACTCCAGACCTTTACAATGTGATGAATTGTTAAATTTATTCTTTCCTTTTTTTCAAATATTGCTTAAGGGAAGTCCTAACATGTCAGCACAAGATTTCCACACTGCTAGAAACACCATCGCAGCTAGCAGAATTACCACTTTCTGGTAATGATTTTTTAAATTGTCTTTGAGGTTGTGGTTTTGAAACTAATGTCTGGTGGCAGACCATGCAATGTGTGCTAAAGGAAATTAATGAATCTTTCATTTAGTTGTCTATTAGTAGATGCAGTGTATGTTGCCTGTGTGGGGAAGTAATCACCAAATTTTCTGAGCTTGTTCACTTTACGTAGCTTTATTCTGTGAATTCAGTTTATTTCTTATCAGTATTTTTTCTTGTTTAAAACATTTCATATTGTCTTTGCTTTTTTCCTAGCGTATTTTTTACTTACACAATGGAAGGCATCACAATATTAGTGGTTATGGAACTTCAGACTTTGAATATGACTTGTCCACTCAATCAGGTACAGCTCTCTCTTCCTATAATAAAATATCTTATCCTAAGAGTAATTCAACATTCGTGCATAATTTTGTTTAATTTCATCCTTGTTTGTTTTATGAGAAAATAAGGCTCGAAGTACTGTAGGGATACGTGTACCAAAGAGTAAAATTTTCCATGTACACTGCTTGTTTTCTTCTCAGTGCTCTTTCTGTAATTTATCTCCAAACACAGCAACCCAAATTATTGTTATGCGTCTGTGATACAAAACTTTTTTCCCCTCATGTTAACCCATGGAAATTACTGGAGTGCAAGTGTGGTGCCATCGCTAGCACAAGAATTAATGGGAGAATCTTATAAAACATAAGAGAGATGGAAGCTAAAATATCTCATGAATGGAATGGATTTAGGCAAGGGAGCCCATGTAACGATGGAACTGCTGAAAGGCTAGAGACCCATTTAGTTTTCGTAGATTTGCAGAAGGGCCATATAATGGTAGCACAAAAAAATATGTGGACAATTATGAAGGTAGTGTCGTGTCAACTATTTACTCAAAAAAGTCAAACAGTTCAATACAGACTGTTTGGGTGCAGTCAATGTAGGAAATTCAGTGTCACCAGAGTTTCCTGTTATAAAGGGCTATGCCAAGGGTTCACTACAGTGCCAATACTATTTAAAATCTATGTGGAGGAAGCACTTTAAAAAGCCTCTGAGGAGCAAATTTGGAGACATGGAAGTCTCTGTGGAGGATGAAATCTTGTACACACTCCCCTTTGTATGACCAGATCATTGTAACAGGAGACCAGGATGATCATCAATTACATACAAAAACAAAGCACAAAATTAGATCTAGTGTTATATTCTTTAAAAATTAGCGCCAACCTTTCTCTTTTATGAAAATGCTGATTAGACTGATGCATGTTAATGAGGAATAGTCAAAAATGACATTTAAGGAGGCAGATGGCAAAACAAGAGGGTAAGTAAAAATATCGCAGCTTGGTTTGTCACATCACCCCCTCTGATGGCATTGAAAACGAACATTTCTATTATACCACAATTAATATTACGATCTTGTATTTAAGATGGTTTATATTGCATATTGCCTCTGCTGCTACACGACTGAGCTGATTACTTAAGAGTTTAATTATCCTCCACATAAGCTGACACTTCTTATTTTCTGTTTACCTTAGCTCTCTGTTGGACAGAAATTCGTTAATCACAGTACCAGTTTACTTTCTTCCATCCTCTTACGATTGTATTATTTATCACTAACACAACATAATACTTATAAATAATACTAGAGAAACTTTTTCTAAAACATTTCTATACTAAAGTATTCTACTGTACAAATTTACCTGAAAATCGAAGATAGAATGTCTATGATTGACTTACAAACTTCATATAGGATAGGAGAACAGTTTGACTGCCTCAAGAAACATGAAAAATGACACAGGCAGCTGGGGTAAGCATTATCGCCATATAATAAATCCAACACAGAATGTTGAACCCCCTACTTGCTATTTGCACAAGACATTAGTCCCAAATATTACACAAATGCTGAGATTTAGAATCATCAACAAATTTCACTCCAACAGCTGTCCTGCCAATTCCACAGTAAGTAAAATCTCTTGCTTCACACTCTTTGATACCTTACTAGCAGCACCGATGACTTATTCCAGAAACATGCATCACTACTACATCCTCTGTGTTCTTAATACATTCAAAAAATGACTGTGAAATGCCATTCAAATCACTACCACTGTCCAATAAACACTTACATGTATACATTGTACACTTGCTGTTATTACAGGTTGAAACACTTCCTTTTTTACTTACCACATTGCCATCATTATCGATAATAAATTTAAATACCCTATCCACTGGATTCACCACTGCTATCATCATTACAACTACTATGTAAAACATTCTCAGTTTTTTTGCCGCATCAATTCAGAATAAAATCTTGAGCTTTCAATGATAACCTCCATTGCCATCATCAGGAGCAACTGACTGTCATCACTGCTGCTGTGGTGGCATTTTATAGCACATAGACGGCTTCTGATTGGTCGGCTTGTGATTGGTTGGCGAATATGTACTGCTGTCACGGACAGTGTCAATGTGTGCACTGGTGGTGCCACCACTTCTGTTGGAACGTAAACCTTGGAAGGAATGTCTCTGCTGCTTCTCTGCATCGAGCACTCGTTTCCATGCACCGCTCAGATAGGATCTCCTATCTTGGTTAAAGTTCTTCTCGCTCATTCTTATTTCAACAGCCTCCTTAATAACAGAAAACCAGTTTGTGGAGGCATGGGACAGAATTTTTGTTTCCTCAAACAGTATTTTATGTTCGTTCATGAGGCTGTGCTCCGCAATTGCTGATTTCTCCAGTTCTCTAATTTTTAATATGGCGTTGGTGTTCTGCACAGTGGTCAGAAACAGTACCATCAGTCTGACCTATATAACTGCTTCCATACACACAGGGGATATTATAAATTCCAGGGACCCTGAGGCCGAGACCGTCCTTAACAGGGTGCATCATCTCCTTAATTTTTTTAGGACAAGAAATCAGTCTTATACCCCATCTACCCAGGACTCTTCCTGTTTTGCTCGACATAGCGCCACAAAAAGGAAGAACTGCAATCAGTATTTCAACTTGTGAGTGTGCAGCGTTTTCACGTTTCCTTTTTTTTGGAGAATGCTGCCTTTATATAGCGTGCACCATAGCCATTCCTTTGGAGCACGTACTTCAGATGGTTAATTTTGGACTTCAAGTGGTCCTTGTCAGAAACAGTTCTTGCTTTGTATACCAAAGTGCTCTCTTCTGAGCAGGATGATGGAAACTCTGTGCATTAAGGTATAAATCGATATGTGTCAGCTTACAATATACAGAGTGGCCAAGACGCCCGTCCGCCTTTCATTGTACTAAAATATCTAAGAATGGCAGCGATGGAGACAATGGAGAGCCCATTGCCATACCATCCGTCATTTCATAATATTTATTACCATACAAGAAGTAAGTGGTCATCATCACATGCCGGAACAACTTTATAGTTTCAGGAGGAAAAAGATCCACCAGCACTTTCAAAATGTCCTCCACAGGAACCTTTGTAAACAGCGATACCACAATCAGGCTGACTAAAATGTCAGTTGGATCAACTCTAATCTGTTTGATTTTCTCAATGAACATCTGGGAGTTTTTGATGTGATGTTCACACCGGCCAACTATAGGAGACATCAAATTTGATAGGTATTTGGCCAGCTTGTAGGTTGGAGAACCAATTGCACTGACAATAGGTCTCAAGGGAACACTATCCTTGTGGATCTAGTCCATACAACCTGGGAGGTCTAGTTGGTCGGGTTGGGTTGTTTGGGGGAGGAGACCAGACAGCGAGGTCATCAGTCTCATCGCATTAGGGAAGGATGTTGGCTGTGCCCTTTCAAAGGAACCATCCCGGCATTTGCCTGGAACAATTTAGGGAAATCACGGAAAACCTAAATCAGGATGTCCGGATGCAGGATTGAACCATTGTCCTCCCGAATGCGAGTCCAGTGTGCTACCACTGCGCCACCTCACTCGGTCTAGGAGCTCGGACTCTGAGACTTTTCGTAACATCATCTGGCAGACCAGAATCCTTCAGTAGCTCTATGGTTTTTCTACTGTACGTCAAAGATTGGTCCCGTTTTTCCTCCTGAAAGTATAAAATTGTTCTGGCATATGATGACAAGCATCTATTTCTTGTATGGTAATAAATTTCGTATGAACGGATGGTATGATGATGGGCTCTCCATTGTGTGGGCTTTCAAATAATAACGCACCTCCGACTCGAGTTGCAATATTAAAAGTTTTGGCTGGTTTCGTTGACTAGGGACTGGGATACATAGTTGTCACATTACAGGCCAAATACTGCTGAGTCTACAGTATACGATAAGGATACACACATGAATCCAATGGTCGAAGGTTTCTATCACTCGGCAATTGCGAATTATGAAAATAACACATAAATTTATAACTGAAAGATTGCAATTAAATAAAATCTGCAGATACTATCTTAATGACTTTAAATGATGGTCTAAATGATTACTAGAAAATCTCATATAAAGATGTGAAACAAATACTGACAAAGAGATAGAGGGGCTGGCCAGTACATAACCTCAGTTCAATACAGCCGATAGATACACAAAACAGAACAGAAAATTTACATTCCTAGCTATCGTAACTTTGTTCCTTCATCAGGGAGGAGAGAGGGGAAAAAAGGGAAGAAGGGAAAGTGGATTCAGTTACTCACAACCCAGGTTATGAAGCAACAGGGAAAGGTAAACAGGGAGGGTAGTAAGGATGGAGGCAGGCCGTCAAAGGGAAGCCAAAGATATTCTACTGTAAGTACTGTGCCAGCTTCAAACCAAAGAGGATGCATACAGAAGTAAAGAGGTATATAGTATAAAGATGTAGGATGAAAAGATGCATGAATGGCTAAAGAGGAAAGGGAAAGAGGAGAAGATTGAAGAGTAAATGGGAGTGAGGTTGTTTAACGTAGGTTCAGTCCAGGGGGATGGCGGGATGAAAGGATGTGTTGGAGTGCAAGTTCCCATCTCCACAGTTCAGAGGGACTGGTGTTGGGTGGGAGAAGCCAAATGGCACATACGGTGTAGCAGGTTCCTAGGTCCCTAGAATTATGCTGGAGGGCATGCTCCGCTACTGGGTATTGGACATCTCCTAGGCGGACAGTTTGTCTGTGCCCGTTCATGCGCTCAGCCAGTTTAGTTGTCGTCATACCTATGTAAAAGGTTGTGCAGTGCAGGCACGTCAGCTGATAAATGACGTGTAGTTTCACATGTGTCCCTGCATTGAATTGTGTATGTTTTATCAGTAGCGGGGCTGGAGTAGGTGGTTGTGGGGGGATGCATGGGGCAGGTTTTACAGCGGGGTTGGTTACAGGGGTAGGAACCATTGGTCTGGGAATACTGTAGAGTTTGACAAGGATGTTACGGAGGTTGGGGGGGGGGGGGGGGTGATGAAAGGCAACTCTGGGTGGTGTGGGGAGAATATTGTCAAGGGATGATCTCATTTCAGGGCTTGACTTGAGAAAGTCATATCCCTGGCAGATTAATTTGTTGATGTATTCGAGGATAGGATAATATTGGGTGACAAGGGGGATGCTTCTGTGTGGTCTGGGTGTAGGAACATTGTTGTTGGATGGGGAGGAATGTATTGCTCGGGAGATGTATTTGTGGACAAGGTCTGCAGGATAATTGCGGGAGAGGAAGATGCCGGTCAGGTTATTGGTGCAATTGTTGAGGGATTCGTCACTGGTGACTTTTGAGAATGCGGTAATTTCTGCAAAATCTTTATTGGTGTCGATGGTCCAGCAATTAAATATAATATAAGTTGAATAACAGAGAAACAATAGATTCCAACTGCACATAATTAGTTATGAACAACAACATAGTTCGTGAGATATTGACTTCTAAACACACACTGTGTCTTCACTGCAGAAGCCACGGAAATCACACAACAGCACAGGTCGGCACTCCGAAATATTTCTATCAACCGCGACCACGCACAAATTGCTCCACTGTCCAAGTCTTTCCACTGACTGTGCGCCCGTTGCGTCCCGTTCCGCCCAGAACTGCCCACTGTTCAGCACTACTCATGCCTCCTCTCCTGAACTTGCTTCCATCCAGCCTCCCCATTCACAAGCGCAGTGATTGGCTAGAGCTCTCGCGCCATGTCTTCAATCCAATGTACACTCACAAACATTTTTAAACACAAACGAAATACTGTAGTTACATTTAAATAAATTGAAATTAAATAAATATTCCTACGGCTGGACCAGAAACATGCTCGAACTCATATTATTAGATACATAAACAAGTTAAATAAATATATATCAAAGGAATAGAACAAAAGGTAGGCCACTAGCCTAATGTCTCTATGCTTTCTAAATATTTAACCAATTTCTTCATGAATAGCTTATATTGGATATAAACAAAGACATAGGTGTATAAATATGTTTATAAGCATGCCGCTACCATTTTTTTCATGTAACTGTGGAGTACTTATGGCATGACGCGATCAACAGTAATCAGCCACTTTGACCTCTCGTAACTCATGTACTATTCAAGTTACATGCCTGTAATTCATACCAATTTAGGTTTACACTAACAGCTTTCTAAAGACATGGCGATCAACAAAATTGGATGAAGTGTTTTTATTTTGGAAATTCGTTATTGTGTGTTACTTGCATGATTTACAGTCAGATACTAAACTTTAAACTAACAAAGATATTGAAAATCTGATTACACCATCAGAATCATCATGCAAATAATAGTAATGTACAACTTTCTTTTTGAGGTACCATGATTCATCTGGTTACTATTAATTTCTATACGAACTGTGAAATGTCTGCCATGATGGTTTCACAAAACCGCCATCTTTAGCACTCCCTGACACAGCATCACTATGGAACCCCAGTCACATGGCCGATGGACCACGTGGTCTGACCGTTGTGCGGCGTCACACGGTTGCTAACAAGCCACAGCGTGCCCAGTGCCCCGAGCGGTGGCCACCAACTCTGAACTTAGAATATTTCCAGGGGGCCACAACTCACCCGTTACCTCACACTTGTCTCCATCATTGGCTAACTTTTTTTTATGGAGAATTTTGACGAATGTGCATTAAATTTGGGCTCCCCTCCGTCCATCCTTATTTTTATCGTTATGTTGATGATACATTTATGGCCTCGCACACGGCGCAGAAGTTCTCGAACAATTCATGGAACACATGAACAGCATACATCTGAACATCCGGTCCACTGTTGAGATGGAGAAGGAAGGAAGGCTGCCATTCTTAGATGTTTTAGTACAATGACAGGTGGATGGGTGTCTTGGCCACTCTGTATATCGTAAGCCGATGCATACCGATTTATACCTTAATGCACAGAGTTCCCATCATCCTGCTCAAAAGAGAGCCGTTTTGAACACACTGGTATACAGAGCAAAAACTGTTTCTGACAAGGACCACTTGAAGTCTGAAATTAACCATCTGAAGTACGTGCTCCCAAAGAATGGCTATGGTGCACGCTATATACAGAAAGCGCTCTCCAAAAAAAAAGGAAAATGCTGCACACTCACAGGATGAAACACCAATTGCAGTTCTTCCTTTTTGTGGCACTATATCCAGTAAAATAGGAAGAGTCATGGGTAACGGGGTATAAGACTGATTTTTTGTCCTCGTAAGAAAACTAAGGAGGTGATGCGCCATGTTAAAGACAGTCTCAGCCTCAGGGTCCTTGGAATTTATAATATACTCCGTGCATGTGGAAGCAATTATATAGGTCAGACTATTCGTATCATTTCCAACCACTGTGAAGAACACCAACACCGTATTAAAAATAGAGAACTGGAGAAATCAGCAAATTCCAGAGCATAGGCTCACAAACATAAAATACTGTTTGATAAAACAAAAATCCCCCCCATGAACCATCGACCTTGCCGTTGGTGGGGAGGCTTGCGTGCCTCAACGATACAGATAGCCGTACCGTAGGTGCAACCACAACAGAGGCGTATCTGTTGAGAGGCCAGACAAACGTGTGGTTCCTGAAGAGGGGCAGAAGCCTTTTCAGTAGTTGCAAGGGTGACAGTCTGGATGATTGACTGATCTGGCCTTGTAACATTAACCAAAAGGGCCTTGCTGTTGTGGCACTGTGAACAGCTGAAAGCGAGGGGAAACTACAGCCGTAATTTTACCCGAGGGCATGCAGCTTTACTGTATGGTTAAATGATGATGGCGTCCTCTTGAGTAAAATATTCCAGAGGTAAAATAGTCCCCCATTCGGATCTCCGGGCGGGGACTACTCAAGAGGACGTCGTTATCAGGAGAAAGAAAACTGGCATTCTACGGATCGTAGCATAGAATGTCAGATCCCTTAACCGGGCAGGTAGGTTAGAAAATTTAAAAAGTGAAATGGATAGGTTAAAGTTAGATATAGTGGGAATTAGTGAAGTTCGGCGGCAGGAGGAACAAGACTTCTGGTCAGGTGAATACAGGGTTATAAATACAAAATCAAATAGGGGTAATGCAGGAGTAGGTTTAATAACGAATAAAAAAATAGGAGTGCGGGTAAGCTACTACAAACAGCATAGTGAATCCATTATTGTGGCCAAGATAGACACAAAGCCAACACCTACTACAGTAGTACAAGTTTATACGCCAACTAGCTCTGCAAATGATGAAGAAATTGATGAAAGTGTGATGAGATAAAAGAAATTATTCAGGTAGTGATGGGAGACAAAAATTTAATAGTCATGGGTGACTGGAATTCGAGAGTAGGAAAAGGTAGAGAAGGAAACACAGTAGGTCAATATGGATTGGGGGAAAGAAATGAAAGAGGAAGCCGTCTGGTAGAATTTTGCACAGAGCATAACTTAATCATAGCTAACACTTGGTTCAAGAATCATAAAAGGAGGTTGTACACATGGAAGTACCCTGGAGATACTAAAAGGTATCAGATAGATTATATAATGGTAAGACAGAGATTTAGGAACCATGTATTAAATTGTAAGACATTTCCAGGGGCAGAAGTGGACTCTGACCACAATCTATTGGTAATGAACTGTAGATTAAAACTGAAGAAACTGCAGAAAGGTGGGAATTTAAGAATATGGAACCTGGACAAACTGATAAACCAGAAGTTGTACAGAGTTTCAGGGAGAGCATAAGGGAACAATTGTCACAAATGGGGGAAAGAAATACAGTAGAAGAAGAATGGGTAGCTCTGAGGGATGAAGTAGTGAAGGCAGCAGAGGATCAAGTAGGTAAAAAGATGAGGGCTGGTAGAAATCCTTGGATAACAGAAGAAATATTGAATTTAATTGATGAAAGGAGAAAATATAAAAATGCAGTAAATGAAGCAGGCAAAAAGGAATACAAACGTCTCAAAAATGAGATCGACAGGAAGTGCAAAATGGCTAAGCAGGGATGGCTAGAGGACAAATGTAAGGATGTAGAGGCTTATCTCACTAGGGGTAAGATAGATACTGCCTACAGGAAAATTAGAGAGACCTTTGGAGAAAGGAGAACCATTTTTATGAATATCAAGAGCTCAGATGGAAACCCAGTTCTAAGCAAAGAAGGGAAAGCAGAAAGGTGGAAGGAGTATATAGAGGGTCTATACAAGGACAATGTACTTGAGGACAATATTCTGGAAATGGAAGAGTATGTAGATGAAAATGAAATGGGAGATACGATACTGCGTGAAGAGTTTAAACAGAACCTGAGTCGAAACAAGGCCCCGGGAGTAGACAACATTCCATTAGAACTACTGACGGCCTTTGGAGAGCCAATCCTGACAAAACTCTACCATCTGGTGAGCAAGATGCACGAGACAGACGAAATACCCTCAGACTTCAAGAAGAATATAATAATTCCAATCCCAAAAAAAGCAGGTGTTGACAGATGTGAAAATTAGCGAACTATCAGTTTAATAAGTCACAGCTGCAAAATACTAACACAAATTATTTACAGACGAATGGAAAAACTGGTAGAAGCCGACCTCGGGGAAGATCAGTTTGGATTCTGTAGAAATGTTGGAACACGTGAGGCAATACTGACCTTACGACTTATCTTAGAAGAATGATTAAGGAAAGGTAAACCTATGCTTCTAGCATTTGTAGACATAGAGAAAGCTTTTGACAATGTTGACTGGAATACTCTCTTTCAAATTCTGAAGGTGGCAGGGGTAAAATACAGGGAGCGAAAGGCTATTTACAATTTGTACAGAAACCAGATGGCAGTTATAAGAGTCGAGGGGCATGAAAGGGAAGCAGTGGTTGGGAAGGGAGTGAGACAGGGTTGTGGTCTCTCCCCGATGTTATTCAATCTGTATATTGAGCAAGCAGTAAAGGAAACAAAAGAAAAATTTGGAGTAGGTATTAAAATCCATGGAGAATAAATAAAAACTATGAGGTTTGCCGATGACATTGTAATTCTGTCAGAGACAGCAAAGGACCTGGAAGAGCAGCTGAACAGAATGGACAGTGTCTTGAAAGGAGGATATAAGATGAACATTAACAAAAGCAAAACAAGGATAATGGAACGTAGTCGAATTAAGTCGGGTGATGCTGAGGGAATTAGATTAGGAAATGAGACACTTAAAGTAGTTTTGCTATTTGGGGAGCAAAATAACTGATGATGGCCAAAGTAGAAAGGATATAAAATGTAGACTGGCAATGACAAGGAAAGCGTTTCTGAAGAAGAGAAATTTGTTAACATCGAGTATAGATTTAAGTGTCAGGAAGTCGTTTCTGAAAGTATTTGTATGGAGTGTAGCCATGTATGGAAGTGAAACATGGACAATAAATAGTTTGGACAAGAAGAGAATAGAAGCTTTCGAAATGTGGTGCTACAGAAGAATGTTGAAGATTAGGTGGCTAGGATCATGTAACTAATGAGGAGGTATTAAATAGGATTGGGGAGAAGAGAAGTTTGTGGCACAACTTGACTAGAAGAATGGTTCAGTTGGTAGGACATGTCCTGAGACATCAAGGGATCAGAAATTTAGCATTGGAGGGCAGTGTGGAGGGTAAAAATTGTAGAGGGAAACCAAGAGATGAATACACTAAGCAGATTCAGAAGGATGTAGGTTGTCGTAGGTACTGGGAGATGAAGAAGCTTGCAAAAGATAGATTAGCATGGAGAGCTGCATCAAACAAGTTTCTGGACTGAAGACCACAACAACAACAACAACAATACAAAAATGCTTCCACATGCTCGGATTCTGTTATTAAGGAGGCTGTTGAAATAAGAATGACTGAGAAAAACTTTAACTGTGATAGCGGATCCTATCTGAGCGGTGCATGGAAATGAGCGCTCGATGCAGAGAAATTCCTTCCAAGGTTTAAATTCCAACGGAAGCAGTGGCACCACCAGTGCATACACTGACACAGTCTGCGACAGCAGTACGTAATTGTCGACCAATCACAAGCCGACCAATCAGAAGCCGTCCACGGGCTATAAAATGCCACCACAGCAGCAGTGAAGACAGTCAGGTGTTCCTGATGATGATGATGGAGGCTATCATCGAAAGCTCGAGATTTTAAGACTTCATTCTCATTACAACAACTGTCAGAATCAGACCCACTGTCACTTGCTCTATGCTTCAGATTTTGTACCTCTTCCACGTTTACCTCCATTTCAGTCAATTTTGAATCTACATTTTCATTTACTTTTACCAGTTTTTCCTCTACTACTACTGCCACTTGATCTCTACCTCAGTTTCTGAATCATTTTTAATCTGATAAATTTGGTTCTCAAATTTAACCCTATTTTCAGCACACTGTTTCTCATAAACCTCCACCTTCCTACTATTGTCATCACAAAGTTTCCCTCTCTCTTCTACACATTTACTACTCAATGTTAATTTCTCATTAGTATTATGTACTACTTTCTTTATACTATTTCCCAACCTCCTAACGTCTTCTTTCAAACTACTTTTCCAACCTACTAATGTCTTCTTTCGTACACATACTACTCATAATTTACCTTAACATTGCTTCAAATTTCCCATAACGGCTATTGTCCTGTGAATCAGTGCCCATTAAGTCTTTCTAATTATTTAAAAACTTTACATCTTTTTTATAAATCACATTGTGTTGTTCATTAAGGCCACTCATTATGTATCACTTAATATAAAACAGCTTTGGCTATGAAATTACCTTATTCTTATTTACACACCTCAGTTCACTGCACCATTGCAATCTTGATACGTCATCTACACACCTGTTGCAAGTTGTAATTTTCTCAGCGAGGCATGTTGTTTATCTCGGTCAGCTGTGTCCACCTGCGTACCGCTTGTCTGCTCAATGTGCTCAATGGCTGCTTCCATAGAACCTGCTCGGTGATCGGCTCCTGTCCTACTGTGGTCACAAAACCCCAGCACTGATTGGTTGTTGCACCACTGCACTGTAAACCGCTGTTGAGTTCACTGTTCAAATTTCACGAGTCCTTGTTTATTGTGGCTATCTACAATATTCCTCTCATCGGGGCAACATATGTGACGATGCTCGCCTGCTTTATTTCTTCGTTGATCATCCTCAGTGCCAACGTACTGGCTGAAAAAATAGGGGGTGGGAGTGCGGTACTGTCTACTTTAAATGATGTAGCCGACAGGTGCACATCTGTGTTTCACAATTATTTACTTTCACTATTCACTACCCCCCCCCCCTCCCCAATAATACACAGTTATATAGCCAGTGCACTACTGCTTAACTTTTGATAAGCCTCATTGATAGATTAAAGGCAAACATCCACATACTGCTACAATAGTTTCCCGTTGAACATCTACGAGTTCACATTTCTTCAAGAATAAAAAGGTTCAACAGACACTGTCATTGTTTTAACACACGGCCTAATTGTGTTACACTTATTTCACAGTTAACTGAAGAGTTATTGTTGTTCTAGTCAACACAGGTTTCTCGTCCAAAACTCAGCCATGGACTGACTGTCTTGGGACCAAAGATCAGGCCCCTATACAGTGTTAGTAGAAAGTCTTGCCCTGATTATAAAATTTATAAGCTTTTGATATAATAAGTTACATACGCTAGTGTTACTAGTTGTTGTGACCAATAGATGGCGCTAGTGCTCTACAACACCAATGATGTCTGTTAGGTCACGTTAGTTACTGGAAAAATGGCGTCGAAGCAGTAGAAAGCACAATGTTTGCTTTGGTTTAATGAAACAAGATCGCCCATCAGCGTTCAGCGTAAATTTTGGGCTTCTCATGGATGCAGCCCACCTGGTGTTAAATCAATAAAGTGATGGTATGCAAAGTTTAACGAAACAGGCAGCGTTGAAGATCGTCCTCAAAGTGGCAGCCCTCGTGTGAGTGATGCAACTGTTGATCGTGTTCGGCAATCACTTCAACAGGGTCCGTCTAAATCAACTTGTCTAGCATCACGTGAACTTCAAATACCGCAAGCAAGTGTGGTGAAGATTCTTCATGAAAGACTTAGGTTGCATGCTTACAAAGTGCAAATCGTGCAGGCCTTGCAACCAAATGATTTGCTGAAACGTGCTGAATTTGCAACTGAGGTTCTTGTGGTGTCACCGCCAGACACCACACTTGCTAGGTGGTAGCCTTTAAATCGGCCGCGGTCCGGTAGTATACGTCGGACCCGCGTGTCGCCACTATCAGTGATTGCAGACCGAGCGCCGCCACACGGCAGGTCTAGAGAGACTTCCTAGCACTTGCCCCAGTTATACAGCCAACTTTGATAGCGATGGTTCATTGACAAATTACGCTCTCATTTGCCGAGACGATAGTTAGCATAGCCTTCAGCTACGTTATTTGCTACGACCTAGCAAGGCGCCATGATCAGTTTCTATTCATATTGTAAATCATGTAATGTCAAGAGTGACGTTTGTCATTAATGGATTAAAGTTAAGTATTCCACCAGCTATGTCTGTTTTTCACAATTCTAATTCCCTTGCCATGTTCCAGACCTCATGCCAGCCTGCGTGAGCTGAGACGCATGCATTTCGGCCTCCTTTAGTTATACGGTTGGCTCTCCTGCCAACCACAACAGTTCTCAACGGGATTGATAGCACTAACAATTACTTCATCGCTTTACCGATGAATCCACCTTACATGTCAATTTGAATGATAAAAAATGGTAAGTAGGCATAATGTCAGTATATGGGGTTCTGAGTCTCCACATGCTACTGTACAGTTACAGCGAGACAGCAAAAAAGTGAATGTCTGGTGTGGCCTCATGCATAACAAGGTTTCTGGACCATTTTACTTCACAGTAAAATCCAGTACCACTAACATTTACTTACACATTTTGCAACATTTCATTGCCCCATAGTTAGAAGAATATCAAGCATGGATAATTTTCCAGCAAGATGGAGCATTACCCCCCACCACCACCCCCAACCCCCAAAAGGGCTTTGATAATGCGTTATTTCCTGGATGAAACATTTCCAGATCGTTGGATTGGAAGGAACTGTCCAACACACTGGCCATCCCGCTCTCCAGACATTATGCCCCTCGACTTTTTTTTCTGGGCTATATTAAGGACAGAGTCTTCAGTACATCAGTTGCTGACATTGATGAACTGAAGGCTAGGATACAAGTTGCTGTGGGTACTGTGCCAGAATACAAGTTACGAAACACCTGGCAGGAACTGGAATACCACCTCGACCTTCTCCGAGCTATCAAGGGAGCACTCGTTGAGGTTTACTAACGTAAGTGGTCTTTAAAAAAAAACTAGTAGCACTAGCCTATTTAACAGTATCAAATATAAATTATTATGTCAAACGGTTATTCTGCAATAAATTGTTATAATCAGAGCAAGTCTTTGCGCTCACCCTGTATATCGTCACAATAATAGGTGCTGAAACTACACATTGATTGAAGATAAATTTACAGAAATTACAATTAAAACTTAACTCATTAAATTAACTGAATACATCGAAAATTTGGTTCTTTTTAACAGTATCTTCTACTGCAAGAGTTAGGCTGAATTATTTGTTTAAATGATGAAATTAAGAGATATTATGCAAACAATACTTTTGGGAAAACTGTTAATTACTTTGAAATTAATTAATGGCTGGCTTTGCTAACATGTTTCGAATAGAGCCAAATCGATCCTTTAAGAATAATGTTAGTTGTTTATAATTAGTACAGAATTTATGTTTATTTATGTCGACAACACAATTTAAATTGCAAAACAATTACTGACTTCGCCCAATAACAAACTATACTAACTAGGAATAGTCAAAATAAATCAGAAAATCATTTACATACATAAAACTAAGTACAAAATTAGATCTTGTGTTATATTCTTTAAAACTGAGGGCCAACCTTTCTCTATTATGAAAATGCCAATTATACTCATGTACGTTAATGATAATTAGTCAAAAATGAAATTTAAGGATGCAGATGGCACAACATGTCCACCCTCTGCTAGAGTACTGCTGCACGGCTTGGGATCCTTAACTAGATAGGACTGATGGAGAACATTGAAAAATTCCAAAGATGAGCAGCTTGTTTTATATCATCGCGATAGAGGGGATAATGTGTCATGGAAATGATACATGAGTTGGGGTGGCAATCATTTAAAAATAAATAAATAAAAAGTGTTTTTTGTTGCAATGGAAGCTGTTTATAAAATTTCAATCACCAAATTTCTCCTCGAAATGCAGAAATATTTTGTTGACCACTACCTACACAGGGAGAAAGTATCATCATAATACAAAAAAATCAGAGTGTGAACGAAAAAAGATTTAGGTGTTCATTTTTCCTGCACACTATTCGAGGTGGAACGGTACAGAAATAATCTGAAAATGGTACAATGAACGCTCTGCCAGGCATTTTAATGCAAGGGAACCCTCAGCTTGATTCACTTCTAAAGCTTCTTTCATGGTTTTGAAACACATTTTTGTTTACAGTGCAGCAGCTGTCTGTGCTTTTCGTGCCACTATGGCTTATATGTCAGCATGAGGTGCTAACAAAATATTATGACAAAATTTGTGAGATGCTGTTGGGTCATCGCCAAAAATTCTCTCTCACCAGTTTGCAAATTTGCTATCACACAGCTTTTATTTTACCCATGTTTAGTGCTCAAACAGTATCCAGTGGTGTACAAAACACCACATTAAGTCCAGCACTATAGGTATGCAGAATGCTTGCAGCTGCAGATTTATTAATACTAGAATACGTGACAATACAGGAATGAAGACAGAACACCGTGTATTGTAATGTTTAAGTAGTACAAATTCAAGAGTTACTAGATGTTAAAACATTAAATAGTGGTTTTTAAAAGTTATTTTATTGTAAAACCACCCTAATACATTTAAAATCTACTGTAATTCCCACTGGCCACCAGACAGGTGTTCAAAACCACCAGATGTAGTGGGAAAACCATTAACTTGGCACCACTGGCTCAGTGACAACACACAAACGCAAGACAGAGCACAAAACTGAGCAATATGAGTATACGTTCTACAAAAGTGCAGAAAAGACGAAAAAGTAAAAACTATAACATGTCACACATGACCTTCTGATTTCTACATACTCCAAGAAGTACATTGATTAATAAGAGTAATAAGCAAAGGACTTTGCACAATTGGCCAAAAACTGAAATGATGGCTTTTCAAAACAACCATTTTAAGTTTGATCATCATTAACTACAAATCTAAACAAATACTCGAATAATTGGAAGGTAAGAGAAAAAGTTGAAAACCAGGAGTCTCCTGTGTAAATCAGGAGAGTTGGCAGGTATGTACTGTCAGGGAAGAACAGTGGGCATCACTAGGTGGATATGTCCAGTTTCAGAATGCATGTGCAACGAAGAAGGGATTAATGAAATCAACCATCTTGTCTGCAGAGGAAGCAAGAAGAACAGAAATATTGAGAAAGCAGGGCAGTGAGGTGTACCTAGTTGATTCTCCCTCTTCATTGAAAAACCAGTGAATAATGAATGCCATTAGAAAAGGATAAGTCACATCAAGCTGTGCAAGGGTATGTCGGACACTTTTGAGTGCCACTCTGTTGGCAAGGTTTACCAGATCGCCCAATGTTCCTGTTTTCC
The DNA here is from genome assembly GCF_023897955.1 of Schistocerca gregaria. NCBI lineage: Eukaryota > Metazoa > Arthropoda > Insecta > Orthoptera > Acrididae > Schistocerca > Schistocerca gregaria. The sequence goes on from NC_064926.1 coordinate 199,093,384, forward strand.
TTGCTTACATTTTAAAACATTATTGGAATACCCTTTTAATGATTAATGCATCACCAAAACGACAGGGTAAAAAAACAATGCAATCATTAAAAATAAAATCCCATTAAGGCCAGCAAGATATTGTACAGCTTTCAAGAGTCTATTCATCATTTAACAGTCATAGCACTTCACTTCCCAAGGACTGGCAAAGAAGACAAACATCCACTGTCTTCTTGAGAGCCGTGATTGCCTTGGAGTGCTCAGCTCTTTCCACATGGCTAATTACAGTCACTTACCCATGTTGTTGAGAGTGGAAGACTTGCTGCATACTGTGCAAATGCTGTCAAACTTCCAGTCATTTAGCCATTCATCACTGAATTTAACCTTGCTTGGCTTGACCATGATATACTACTAGAACACTGCGAGAGTTGCCACATAACTGTGCAAATGCTGTCAAACCTCCAGTTATTTAGCCATTCATCACTGAATTTAACCTTGCTTGGTTTGACCATGATATAATACTAGAACACTGCAAGAGTTGGCACATGACTGAGGACAGAAAGTTGTTTGTTGACAACACTCCTCCAAAAATTGAAAGCTGGTGTGCCTTCAAAAGAGAAATGCCACACAAAAAACAGATTTTTCTTATGAACCATGGATATTTCCAGCAGATTCTTTGATACCTGCAGCCCCTGCCTGGCGTGACCTTGAGACTGTACCCACAGAATGCAAGAATAAAATATTCACAGTGTCCCTCATGCCTTGCCTAAGTGGTCCTAGTTATCGAAACGGGATTTTGGCAAATGACAGCGTGGAAATATTTCAGTATTTTTCTACATGATAATCATGTGGAATTTTCTTATCTACTGCATTATATGAGTAACTTAAGACTTAGCGATGGAATGATGCAATTTTTTTAAGACTCTGGTAGCTGCCAAAATGAGTATAAGTGTGGCTTCACGACAAGTAAGTTACAAAATTACATATTTGTCCTTATACCAAAAACATATTTTTTTATAAATATTTGATCTGAATTGACTACATTTCCTCATTTAGTAAACCACTGTTTTAGGATTCTATCACAGCTGCAAGTTCAGTAGGATGTTGGTGAGATGACATTGTGCAAACTCCACTTGTTTTGCCAAAGAAAGTACATTTTAATAAGGAAATAAGAAAATGTAGCTGTTACTCAAAATTCATGACTTCTGAGTGAGTGGTTTTCTAGAGACAGCAAGTTTCAGTTGCTAAAAATATAATTAAGGGGCTGGACTAATGACTATATTGAAAAACATACAATTGTTCCATGAAGTATCTTGTTTGTAAAAACTGACTCATGAACGTTACACAAACACGAATGTAAAAAATAGTGTGTACAAAGAGACGACTGAAAAATTTCTAGACGGTATTCTCACTGTGGACCAAAGTGTTGTTATAGAAACTAAGCTACAAACTTTTGAAATGAAGTTTCACAAAAAAAATTCTTCATTACTGTGACCATATTGTCAGTAGCTGCTTTATAAAACCTGGAGGTATTTTAAATCCATCTTTGCAGCTATGGTACAAGAAACAAAAGTGCCAAATGAGGAATTATCTAAAAAACTAGCAAGCACAACATCTTTACTAACGAACTATTTTTAGATAGAGTAAACGAGCCAAATGTTATCTGTTTTTCATTATGATCAGTGATGTTATTTTATTTCAATAAAACAAAACACATTTGGTGACAAAAATACAATTTCCTTGGAGTTACAAGACAGATTTAAAATATCTTTACTGATTTCGGAAATAACCTCGGAAAAAAGTAGACCTCTTGAAAGAAGTGTATGAGCTGGTGAACCAACACTATAGGCAACTGACAATAAAATGTTGGTTCTACTATCCCTTTATTGTTGGTTATTACCTACTGTGTTATGTCTATTATTTTAAAGGTATTGTGTGATTTTTCTTTCAAGGATTAATGAGTACATAGTGTACAAACCACCAGTACTGACACAATTTTTTTCCTCTTATCGTCCCTACTTTCTAATATGTAAACTACTTTTGAAGTGCCAAAATGTACTAGAATAAATAAAATGCCACACTGTACAGCACACTTGTGGTGAGACAGTCGCAGTTCCTGAAATCTATTGCCTGTGGACTCTGGCCCCCCTAGGAGCACCTCTGTCCTGAGTTCATGGATAAACCACGAAAATACGCCACATTATCTCACACACAAACAGACCTGGCCTGCAGACAGATTAGTCACTAGATCCAACAGGCAGGGCCAGCACATTAGTGGGAAACAAGAGACTTCAGATCGGCAGGCCCGATCTGTTAAGAGATACCTTTAGAAATGGCCTGCAGTTTTGACCGTGGAAATCCACTCACGAGGCTAGCTATTCGTGAATCACATACACTATGTTGATGAAATGAGACTGCAATAATCAATCCATGCAACAGATAACTTGTGCAAATACTCTAAGAATAAATAATATTGAGGCTAGGTAGTAGCTCACTGTAAAGATGAACGCTGATCACAAATACAAAATTTCTGGAATTCATAACCATGCTGATATTTAGATGTTGTCATTATTATGTAAGTGCAGTCCTGTGTCATATATTTAACAATTCTTACATCAGGTATTTCCCCACTCCAATTAAAATACACATGCATGTAACCATGTTTCAAGAGGCGTGAAAAACTAACATAATAAATTACTTTCCTATATCCCTGATAACAAGCTTTACTAAGAGAAAATGTTGTTCAGGAGAACTGTTGATCACCTGAACAGTCACAACATTCTCAGTAAATGTCAGTTTGGTTTCCACCAAGGCCTAACAATACATGATCCTATTTTCTGCTCCACCAATCACAGTCAGCAATCTCTTAATAGCAAATTGGCCCCAGTTAGAATTGTGTGTAAACTATCGAATGCTGTCAACTGTGTAAACTACGAAATTCTGCTAAATAAAAAAGACTTCTATGAGTTAAGCAGAAAAGTGGGGACATGGGTTATGTCTAATTTAACATATAAAAAGTAGAGGGTAGCAATCACTGACATTTGTGAAAGTCCAGCTTTGCCTAATGGGGACACACAGAAACACTGGAGAACCAAAAGCTTCAGACACGGGGTCTCGCTGTTTCTTATATTTATAAATGACTTCCCACATCTGTTCTACTATAATGTTAAAACACCTTATTTTGCATTTTTTCAAAGTGTTATGTCAAATGGAATTATTCTCTGCATAAATTCAAGACATATTACTTCTGCATAAGAAAGCAATCAGATTCACTTCTTGTTCTCAAGATAAAGCACATTGTGAGCCTTTATATTCTGACTAATGACTATTATGAATCTGTAAATATACCCATGTTAATCTATACAAAAAGGAATCTGCATGAAGTAAAAAGTAGAAATAATATTCACAGTTACAACACAAGAAAAAATAAAGTCCACACATATGTCATATCATAGACTATAAAAGACAATCAATAGCTATGAGCTAATGGACCATAAACTATTTAATAAGCTTCCACAGAGGGTACAAGACCTTCTGGAGCATGCATTTAGGAAACTATTAAATAAATCGTTTGTTGCCAATCCCTTTTATGAATTAAAAAATAATTTTTTGACTGCAACATGGAATTGTATGCTAACAACTGACACCTTGTATTGCTCTATTTATTAATGCAATGATTACACTGTATAAAAAATTTGTCTATTGCCGTAATGGCATAGTAACAATTAAATTATCTTATCTTATGTAGTGAGCAATTTCAGCTCCTAGCTGACAGTGCTATTCTCTTGGTCCATAAAACAAGCAGCAGAAAACCTGGAAACTACTGCTATTTGTATTTGATGATATCCTCAACTGGTTCAGTTGTAAATGACTCTCTCTGAATAAAAAAAAATTAAAAATTTACTTTTTAAGTCACATAGAAAGAACATTAACTAATTTTTCTGTGCAGGACTGGGTGTTGCAAAGAACAAGAGGGCATAAATATGAAATGGACAATGAATACAGCATATGGACTCTGCTAAGATCTCGGGGATGTAAACTAATAGCAAATGCCTAGCAATACCTAGATAAAACAAAAAGGCTTGATTTTGGAACATTGGCCTCACACATACTTGTATCAGCCACACATAAGGATGTTGCCAGCTTAGCTTAATTTGTACATTTCCATGCACTATTATCTTATGGTATCAGATTTTCAGTTAATTAGCCTGCAGGGAATTTCATTGGTAAAAGAGTGGTGTCCATCTGAAATTCTCTTGCACGAATCTGTTCTGGGAATGACTGATTTTCACAATGATACATCAGTATATCTTCTTCCTTGTATATTTCATTAATAAAATGTGTTACCTTTCAAAATCAATAATGCATATTATGGCCACAATACGAGGTCAAAACAAGACTTACATAGTTACCAGACTAACTTTGCCACTGTCAGAAAGGAGTAAATTACTGAGACACGGAAGTTTTCAATGCACAACCCATAGACATCGAAAGTATTGTTCTTGAAACACCAAAATTGAAGAGCGACTAGAAAAAAGTACCTGTTGCAAAACTGATTCTTCTCAGTTCGTTAATTTTTTTTAGCACACATTAGCATGCATATATGCAGTTTTACTGTATAGTTGGGATGTCTCATTAATGCAGGTATAATTTTTTATTTTTATTTTAACAAGTATACCTTTGATTTTCAAGCAAGTGTATATGCCGATGTTAATCCTGTACGTTATGTTAATACATCTTGCTTATTTTTATGTATTATGATCTAACAGTAGTTGATATGAATACTATCCTATGAACTGTATAAAAAAATTCATGCTTGCAAAAATACTGACTTTTCCACATCCTGGCAACTTTTAACACTACTGGACTCAACGGAATTTGTAATAAAATAAGATAAAATAATTTTTTCTTTATGTTCCACTTTTCAACAGGATTCTGCAGTTTCTTCCAAAGCTGTTGCTTCACACAGTTCTGTTCTGTTTACACATTTATTTTGCATATGCTTTACATATCTATGACTTGTGAACTACTCTCTGTACCATTTCTAATTTCTCATTTCCAAATACAGTAGCTTCTGTGACTAGAATTTATTGTTTATTATCCTCTCACCCTGCTCCAATGTACTTCACCTGACTCAATATCCTCCGTGATAATCCTATTTAATATCTAATTTGTCTGCTACACACTTCCAACAAGATAAAAAACAAATTTTGGTTTTTGTAACTATCTGTGCGCAACTGTCTATGTCCCTGTTGCTAAGCAGACAATCTGCAGGCAAATCTGCAACACAAGCATCAAGTCGAGTCATGCTGTAGTACAATGCCATTTTCAGCTCCTTTCAACAGTCATTCTTCTCTGAAAAATGTGAAGGGCAAAACCATTATCACATTCACTAAGCTGGAAAACATGTTACTTACTGTGTATTACACTAAAAGAGAGTTTACCCTAAGTAAATGCTGGCACAAAATAGCTTAAACATTTCCAAATTTTTAAGTGTATTTGGAAAAAAAAATATTTCATGGATTATTCACAAACTAAAAGAAATATCCTCAAAAAGAATGTTGATTACATGTGTGGTACATGGGGCTGACAGAAAAATATGGAACACAGGTTAAGAGCAGAGTGAGGCAGACACATTTCAACTGTCCTAAACAGATAATAAAAACACCAGGGCAAATACACTATCTGTATAAAGTACAGCTTCTGTCTACATAGCACTACAACAAGATGGAAAAAAGAATCAGGATATACTTCACAGAATGTTCACCACTTGGGCCAACAAACACTGGGAAATATGCACAGACAGTTTGGTTGATCCTTACAGTAATTTTACATGCATATATAAATTATTTCCTCAGCATCTATATTTTTGATTATTTTCAACCTCTGTGTTCACGATGCTGCCTGAAGACTATTAACTGCAGAAAGTTAATTCTGTTTTCTGTGTGAAATCTTGATTAGTTCTATATCAACTGTTCAATGTCATACATACTAGTAAAATACAAAATTTGTTATTCAAAGCCAAAATTACAAAAGAGCACTGCGAAAACTGCAGGATTTAATGTTTGTATTAGTGTAACTGTATGCTTCTTTGCAAACATACGTTGTTACTTGGGTGTGCTGAATATATACTCTACATCATTAACGACTGTAACCGTACAAAGAAACATAAATGTTGAAATTAGAAGCTTAGACAGAAGTTGTAAATGAAATATCAGACACAATGTTAAGCTGAAATCACAAAAACAGAAAAAGTTAAGATACAGTTTAAAAAAGTGTTTGCATACATATGGAGTTCAGAGCGTGTGTATTTTCAATGTAATGTGAAATTAATTCATGCCTCTGAAGGAAAACACGTTAAGGCATATAACACATTACCAACAAATCTACGTGTAACGTATATTTAGAAACAACAAAACTATTAAATCCAGTCCTATCTCACTTAACTGCAGAAAGCTCAAGACAGAATTTCCCTGACATGTTCTATATTTCTAAATTTCCAAACAATCCAAAGAGTATGCAAGATGTGATAAACAAAACTAATGAACTTTTTGAAAAATGTAGGGTGTGGTGTATTGCTAACCAGTTATTTATAAACAACACAAAAACAGAGGAAATTTATTTTAATCTAAAGGTACGGAAGGCAGAGAATCACAGTGTCAAACTAAAAATTGATCAAAGGCTCTCATGGGATGACCATATGAGCTATCTGACAGGCAAACTTGTATGCATAATATTCCTGCTGTATAAACTAAGATATTCTGTCAATAAAAGTTTACTGATGCTTTGCTACTATGCATTCTTTCAATCACAGTTACAATATGGGATTCTGTTATGGGTTAATTCACCAGGCACAAACTGTGTATTAAAATGGCACAAAAAAAAAGAAAGAAAGAAGAGAAGCAATTTGATGTATACTTGGATTGGGTCCAAGAGAAACCCGTAAGGAGCACTTCAGTATACTAACATAATGACACTCCCGAGTTTCTATATAAGAATAACAGCTTAATATATGTAAAAGAAAATATACAACAATTTAGACAGAGAAAGAATTTACATTTGCAGTGCACTTGAAACAACTGCATGCTTGATATACCGTATTCTAGGCTGTCACTGACTGACACAAAACAGTCACAAACACCTAAGTCTAAAGTTATATAATAAACTGCCACAATCCATCAAAACACTCACCCTCTTTAAATTTAAGGAGGTATTAGACACATGGCCCAAAAATAAATCACACTACTCAATTGAAGAATATCTTGAAATTAATTTGGGAGGGATATATAAACAATTAAATACTGTAACTATCATTAACTAAATGTGTAAAACTCTATAATTAATTCTTGGACATAAACTGTATAATGATTATTGCTGAAATTGTCTGATTAGTAAGAAGTTTATGTATTTATATGTAATTATGTACATGTAAAATTATGATGTGAGTAAAATGTACAAATTCTGAACTACTAAAAAGATATGTATATAAATATATAAAAGCATAATGTGTAATGTAAAAATTAGTAACAACTATACTTCTATGAAATCTGTAACATGTATTTTGACAAAACCAATTGCATGGTAAACATGCTGAATGGCTAATAAATACACATATGAGTCCTTTCAAAAACAGGTTTGTATGAAATATTTAGTTATCTGCATAGTATAACAATTATTCAAAATTTCTTGGACCTGGTTTACCACAACATTATCACTCCTATGTTTGCAAGGGACATGCAAGAATCATTATTAGTGGCTACTGTTGCTATAAAAAACTATTCCTGAACAGAGTTTAATTTTGATTTGTAATAGCTGCACACAATCCCCAAGAAATGTCAATTTACTGCCTTCTGGTAGAAATCAGTCTTCAGCAATCTGCATTTACAGTTCATAAATTGCAAGTGGATGATAAATAGATACCATATTTTGTTCTTTGATTTCTATCCATTCTATTAAAACTATTGGGGATAATTGTTGTAAACTATAAGTATGCTAGTAAAAACTGTATGTTGATTATTTTATTAAGTCCTCCAACTACCTCTTAATTCTAATAAAAAAAAGGTTAAATCTTACATTTTACACTTCTGCACAACGCAGACACATGCAACACATTGCAGTATTCATACAATTTTATTAACATAGGCAAATGATAGGATGTACATTCCCTGCTGAGAAATGTACAATTCACTTCTGATTCAATAATTCTGTATCTCAACTACTAGTGAAAAAATATTAAGAGCTAATTAGAAAACTTTGTTATATTCTAATACTTCATACAATTCAATGATTACAAAAATTATTTTCCTTGAATAGACAAATGAAAACAAAGTTCTCACTCTGGAAGCTGTATCTCTTATTACTAACACCAGATATGTTACAGCATATAAAAAGCAATACACTGGTTACTTTGTATAAAGGTTATTGGGCTACCTCTTTGGAAACAATATACAGCTGTTACATTTTTGCTGATCATCAAGCTGCCTATTAATGAGTACATTTATTTTACAGGGCTAATACGTCTCTGTATTACTTGTGTGTAAACACTGATGAGTTAATTGTATAGTGGGGTAATCAGTCTACATCTTCTTCCTTTCTAAGTGAAGTGAAACAGTAAACTGTGCAGCTTTTCTCACTGATTCACTATTATATTGGATTTGGCGCTATCCAGTTTAGGACACTCAGGCATGTCTGAAACCCTAGAAAACATGAAGCGCTCACTGGAAATGCGCGTATCATTACAGGTGCATAGCCTCTGTACACTGATAAAATGTCGCCCTGTTTTGTCAGATTTGTCAAGGAGTCCTTCAGTCCTTTAAAACCCGAGCCAGGTGGGCATCCGCATTGTATCTTATCAACAATTATGCTCGCCGCTGAAAAGACAATACCTGCCATCCCACCTGCCACTATAGTTCTGAAAACACAAATGTCTGATCTTTTATGTTCTGGTACCATAATATGCCGAAGGCCATCGTAAGTCATAAAATACAAACCAGTTAATGGTATTTCCTTGTAAAACACATGCCGCGAGCCATCATAAACATTCCTTATTCCATTACGTTTTATAATTAACTGAAGAACTCCTTGAACATCAAATTTCTTTACTGAACTTCTCAATTCATTCAAAATATTATTATCATTTCTCAACGGGACGATGAGTGATTTTAGCAAACCCGAAAATGCGCCGGCAAGGAATAAACCAGGAAATGACAAGTCATCACTAGGTGTCTTCTGCAACAATCGTCTGCCCAGTCCATATCCAAAAAATGATAACGATGAAATTGAAGCGGCTGTTGTGAACCGTTTCTCCGATCCCCTGTATATTGTCTTAAGACTTTCACTTCTGAAAGTTTTCACAAAATATGTGAACAGCTCCGGAACGTTATTCACCGTTACCGGTACGCTTTCTGGAAGAGTTCTTATTCCCATTTCTAATGGATGATCTACAGCAACTGCACACATTCCACCGAAACCACCACACAGTAAGTACTTGACAGGACTGACTGCATTTTTTTCACTCATATTTTTATCAGTCTTCTCCGAGTGACACTATATCTGAAACAATGTGAAGCAAACCACATGCATTGTACCTCCTATACTGTCAATCAACAGTGAACAGTAGCTAGCGGGCACGCCTACAAAGAGAATGCATAAACTCTCTGCGCCCTCCGTATTCCTAAATGTCAGAACGATACTTGAATTTATAGCTGTCTTGAGGAATTATTTAATCTGTTGTTATACCTACTTCATTTGGGACTGAAATTTTCACATACATCGACAATGAGTTACAGATTATAGAAGACTAGTTGAATACACTCGACAATAATTTCCGTCTTCTATGGCGACAGACCACATAGAACGACAATTAGGGATTTCAATTTCTCTAAAAACAATAACAAATATTTGTTGCAATTTATATCTTATTAGAACTCGAAACGGGAGCAGTCTAAAATCGTGTCCATGAGGCTCGTTTTCCATGTGCAACTAAAGTGACGCCATTTGAGCGCCACTCGAGCAGCGTCACCGAAATTGCATGTGTAAAACCAGGAGTGTCGCTCCAATGCAACATTCGTACCATTGTAAAGATAAGTGAAATCAGTATTAGTGTCAGCGGTGTTGAGAAACAGCAGAAATCGTTAAAACCGAACAAAGCACCATAGCCTGATGAATCCCTATCAGATTCTATACTGAATTTGCAGCCGACTTAGCCCTTCTTCGAACATTAACCTATAGTAGATCCCTCGTAGTTAGAAGAAAGAACAGGTTACACCCGTCTATGAGAAGTTAGGTAGAAATGATCCACAAAACTACCATCCAATATTTTTTATATCGATCTGTTGTAGAAACTTAGAATATATTCTGAGTTCAAACATGCCCCAAGGAAGTGTATAGCGACTGTTGCTGTTCATTTTGTATATTAACGACCTTGCAGACTATGTTAATGTTAACCTCGACCTTTTTGCAGACTTTGCAGTTATGTGTAATGTAGTACTGTCTGAAAGAAGCTACCTCAATATTCAGTCAGATCTTGAAAAGATTTCAAAGTGGTGCAAAGATTGGCAGTTCACTTGAAATATTCTGAAATGTAAAACTTTGCAATTCACAGAGCAAAAGAACGTAGTATCCTTTGACTATAATGTCAATGACTCACTGTTGGAGTCGACCATTTCATGCAAATAGATGGGTTTAACACTTCATAGGGATATGAAATGGAATAGTCACATAGACTCAGTCATGGTTAAAGTGTATGGTAGACTTCGGGTTATTGGTAGAATACTGGAGAAGTGCAATAAGTCTGCAAAGGAGATTGCTTATAAACCATTTCATGGACTCAGTTCTAGAACACTGCTCAAGTGTGTAGGACCTGTACCAAATAGGACCAGCAGGTGATATTGAACAAACACAGAAAAAGGCAGCATGAATAGTCACAGGTTTGTTTGACCTGCAAGAGATTGCTAGAGTGACGCTGAAGAACCTGGACTGGCAGACTCTTGAAGATAGGCATAAAGTATGTCGAGAAAGTCTATTAATAAAGTTTTAAGTACTGGCTTTACATGATTACTCTAGGAATATATTACAGCCTCCTACATGTTGCTCACATAGGGATTGTGAGGACAAGCTTAGGATAATTACAGCATGTACAGAGGCATTCAAACAATCATTCTTCCTGCACTCCATAAATGAATGGAATAGAAAGAAACCCTAATATCTGGTACAATGGGATGAACCCTCTGGCGTGCATTTTGCAGTTGTTTGCAGAGTATGGACGCAGATGTAGTGATACCTGTTCGCCACTCGAGAAATAGAGACCACACGTAGAAGTACATACCTTCCAAGGCTCTGTAGGAATCTCTTGCGCTGTTTAGCATATGAAACACAGCTAAGCACCAGGTATGTTTCATTGTATAGAGTGTTGAGGTTATACTGTAGGGCGATTTATATGCAGTAATGTCTGTTGACTCCAAACAAAGCACGCTGAGAAATTTACAGACATAGAGCAGCCATATGGAATGCCTTTTCTTAAGATTATTTGCACAAAAATTTGAGATGTGATGCACTGAGCGTCAAATATAGATAAAACGTTGCCAATCATATTACTGTAAGGACTACGTAGTGCTCTATATATAGGTTGATTCAAGTGCCCCTACCGATGTCGTTTTATGGAACCTGGCCTTCAAAAACGGCATGTGAGATTGTCAGATTCTCTAGCTCGCTATGCACGACGTTTTAGTCCCGTAGAAAAAGTTAACAGGACCATTTTTGTAGGAAAAATGGAAATGAGCGTGTGGCATCGTTGGCCGGGAGGCCCCTATCCGAGGAAGTTCGACTACTAAGTGCAAGTCTTATTTCAGTTGACGTCACATTGGGCGACTTGCGCGCCGGTGATGTGGATGAAATGATGATGAGGACGACATAGTACCGAGTCCCCGAGCGGAGAAAATCTCCAGCCCGGTTGAGAATCGAACTCAGGTGGAGGTGAGCACGTTACCACGCAGCTAAGCAGGCGAACTTATGTAGGAAATTTAATATAGTTAAATTTTTACTGGGTTGCGTTTTTGCTAGAAGCTGTTAGTTTTGGAGTTATTCAAAACAAACGTACAAAAGTGATCTTCAGGCGCACCACCACTGCCAAATTCAACCCCCAACGGTCCGGATTTATAGTATGTTGTTCATGGCACTGCCTACTACCACTGAACAAAAATTTACGACCTAACGAATTATTTCATACATTCGACCTTTTTTGGCCTTCACTGAATGGCTTAGTGGAGCACTTACAAAATGTGTAAATTTTACCTAACCGTTTTGTGGATTTTAACACTATAAGAAACAATTACATTGTTGTATTCATCAGACTTTCTGAACGCGAAAATAATGTGCTAATAAAGATTAAGTTTGAATCGAATTGTAAACGTAATTATTTTTAGTGCAATGTTTACAAATGTCGTTTTTCTTTCATTTCCAGCATGGACACCTTTAAATTAATAATGTTAACGAAATAGCTGGTGGCGTGACAACCCAACCAATAGAAACCAAAACATGTCGAATATCGGGAACAGTTGATGTAGTCGGAAATTTTTGTTCAGTGTTAGTTGGGAGTAAGTATGGACGTGAAGGTGCTGCTTGAAGGTCACTTTTGAATGTTTGTCTTGAATTACACGAAAATACTGGCCACCGGGGCAAATACATCCCAGTACAGAATTGAACTACGTTGAATTTTCTACAAGAAGGCCTAATTCATTTTTTTCTGTAGGACTAATAATTCGCTTGTAGTGAGCGAGAGAATAGGAAATTCTCGCGTGTGGTTTTTGAAGACCAGATATAACATTGCAGTCTGCATAAAACGACATCAGTAGAGGTAACTAAATCACCTTTTAAATGTGATACAGGATGTATTACAACACGATCTGTACCTGTATAAGCGCACAATTTATTCTCACAAAGATGGTACAACAGAGGTACATCCTCACAGCTTGAAGCTATTACATGAACTGTCTGTCGGAGATTGCTCATGCATGGTATCAGTCAATCGCCAGTAATACTGTTTATTGTCATGGAGTTACGGAGCACTGTGAGGGAAGTTGTATTGTGTGTGAAAGGCAATGTGGAGTCATAAAGGTTGTCCAGCTGCTGTGTGGATGCGATGGGCAATTTGTCATCTCTAGTGAAGCTGGCACAGAGAGGCAGTGTACGCCACTAAGTATACATGTGATAGTCATGATGATAACCCTGCACATGGGCTGCATGTTGGCATGATACACCCCAGATATGGCAGAGGTAACTGAGGCTCGCCGGCCGGAGTGGCCGTGCGGTTCTAGGCGCTACAGTCTGGAACCGAGCGACCGCTATGGTCGCAGGTTTGAATCCTGCCTCAGGCATGGATGTGTGTGATGTCCTTAGGTTAGTTAGGTTTAATTAGTTCTAAGTTCTAGGCGACTGATGACCTCAGAAGTTAAGTCACATAGTGCTCAGAGCCATTTGAACCATTTAACTGAGGCTCAATGGCACCAGTCAGGGTACATGATGTGAAGAGGGCATGTGGAGAGCCGTGATAGTGTGGAGATCATCAGCAGAGAAGCAGGAGGTGACAACAACTGTATTAGTGTTGTGCAGTATTTTAACAGTTCTCTTCAAGGCTACTAACAGCAATATCTGTGGTCTGACAGTCTGAATGTACCCCCAACAAGGAGGCCATTGTCGATCGACGACATTAAGGTCTTCGGGAAGAAAACTGTGAACAAGGCGCAACTCCAAAGTTCTTCGCCAGGAGTGGATGAATCAACCAAAAGAATAGTGGATGGAGACTGGCGGGGATCGTTTTCCGGTGAAGCTTATTGCAGAGTCCATGCTGGCTTAAGACAATTGACAGACGCTGTGTCAGAGTTCCCATCTAACAGTGTGTCAAAGCTATAGTCATCCTGTCAAAGAACCTTGTGGGGACCTGAGTATGGGGGGTTACAAGGCTTTCCACCATGGCAAACCACAGGCCTGGTGAACCTGTACAAAAAAGTGGGAGCTTAAAATGAGTTCCCAGTTTAGTAGGTTGCCACAGCGAGATCCATAGAGGAAAAAAAAGCTGTGCAGTTTGGCTCTGTATGTGGCATGAAGCCCAGAGGGAATGAATTTTTGCACAGTGCAGATGATACCTCAGCCAAAGCAGGTGAGCCCAAATCTGACCGGTCAGATTGATATGGCTCAGAAGTTAGCCCAGTTTGCATGTGACACCGAGTCAATTGCAAAATCACAGAATAGGTTGTCCGATGCTCTCCATTGTTCAGCACTGTTGTTCATGGCTGGAGCACCATCGTGAAGAGTGTCACTACAACTTTTGACAACCAGAAATGCATGAAGGGTGTGACGTATAACCCAGGTAATGTAGTATGAGAATTGCTATCCAAAAGTGTGAAGTGAGGAGCAGAGCTCCACAATAGCTGTAGATTTCCTGAACGTATTACGAACCGAACATGGTCTTTGTAGATCGCTGTTGTAGTGCTCTATTTTAGGTGGTATGTAGGGAGTACAATGACACAGTCCATATCTGGATAAGCAGACAATTTATTCTCACAAAGATAGCACAACAGAGATACAGGTGCACTGCTTGAAGCAATTACATGAATAGTCTAGCAGAGATCACTGGCACATGGTCTCTGTCGATCATCAGTAATAATGTTTATTGTCTCGGAGTTCCTGCAAATAAGTTATGTCTTGAACAAGGGAAATGGAGGAAAAAAGGATACAAATTTATGAAAAGTGTTTATGAAGACTGGAGAATATTGTTGCTGTCGTGACTTAATAGCATAAAAACACAGGAGCCTGACATCTGATGGGATAGATGGAACTGCTCAATATACTACTGGAAATTGAAATGGAGGATACTGATGGTATAAAAAATACAGAATTTGTAAATGCAGTCTCTGTTCTAGTAGATGCCCAAATTTGTTGCATCTCAGGGTATTAGTCTGTTCATAACTTGCTCTGATTAAATTTGTGTAAGCAACTTTTGTATAAAATAAAAATTACTTATTGAGAGCAAATTAGCCTTTACATAATGACTAAGATCTCCATTAAGTACTGTTCAGTTTCAGGAATAATCACTGAAATGCTTTGTTCAGAAATGGGAAATAAATAGTTCGAACTAATATGTAAGACGCCTATTATCAGCTAACAAAATGTTGTTGCCAGCCTTATCCCTGCAGTTTCTCAAGCAGAAAAATCTAATATCTCACTGTGACCTGAAATTTGCAAATGAAATATCACTTTCACTTTTATTTCCTGTACCTCTGTTATTTATATAGCTTTTTATCTACAGTCACCTTTATGTTTTCTTCTTATGTTGCTTGTTTATCATAATAAATGGCGCTTAGACTCATAATCAAAGAATGGGGTGCATAGCAGACTTCTTGCACAAAGAAGCAACATGTGGACTTGAGAACGCAAATGCATATGTGTATTCTTTCCACTAATTTTATTACAGTCACTTTTATTCCTGTGTGTCTGCGACTGTAGACAAGAAAAGAGCCATCATGTGGACATACCCATACAGAAAAAGAGAATTCATATGGAATGCCACTTCTAAAGATTATTTGAATAAAAATTTGAGATGTGGTACCCTTAGCACCAAGTATTAGATAAAACATCTCCTGTCATGTTACTGTAAACAATAACTAACTGTAAGTCTTGAAGTGGGAAAAAAAAGAAGCAGCAGCCTTGCAAATCTATGAAAAATGTACCTGTATGGTATATGAGAACTGTGGACAAATAGTTATGCTGTGGCGACTTAATTGCATAACGCCTGAGGAGCCTGATATCTGAACAAAAGAAATGATGGGGTACTCGCTCCTCAACAAACTACTATAAATTGAAGTGAAAGACACTGATAATGCAAAAAATACAGAATTGGAAAACACAACTTCTTCCTAGTGGCTTCTGCATCTGCGAAATTCCCGAATTTGTCAAGTTGAAAATGTTAATATACATATAGCCTACCAAAATCTTTCTTGATTAATGCTGTGTTGACAATTTTTTTTATGAAGTAAGATACAAATGTCACATAATGATTAAGAACTTTCGTTAAGTCTTTCTTAATTCTGTGAATAATCATCCTCCCCCAATGGTCCCATTGAATAATACTAACAATTATTCTTGGTAATATAATGTCAATGGGCAGAAAAAAATCTACTGACAAAGTGATGGCAGGCACACGCAAATGGATTTAACGTTCACAAGGTTTAAGGGCCAGTAGATTCTTCTTCTGGTGGAAGAGTTGAAGGGATAGGATGAGGGGTGAAGGAAAAAGACTGGAGAGGTTTAGGGAAAGAGGTACAGTTTAGAAAAGTCACCCAAAACTCCATATCAGTAGAGATATACCAGACAGGTATGCATGCACGACTTGTTTCCTTTTGTCCACAGTCTTAACCTCCCAACACAATAGCACCAAAATGTCTTTGGCACCCATCCATTGTACTGGTCACCAAGTTCAATTTTAAAGTAAGCATGGTAAGCTTTTTCCTCAAAGTCTGCTTAAGCGTTGTACTCTGAAGAGCCAAAGAAACTGGTACATCTGCCTTATATCATGTAGGCCCCCCATGAGAATGCACAAGTGCCGCAACACGGCGTGGCATGGACTCTACTGATGTCTGAAGTAGTGCTGGAGGAAACTGTCACCAAGAAACACGCAGGGCTGCAAAAGTAACAGGGTTGGAGATCTCTACTAAACAGCATGTTGCAAGGCATCCCAGACATGCTCAATAATGTTCTTGTCAGGGGAGTTTGGTGGCCAGTGAAAGTGTTTAAACTCAGAAGAGTGTTTCAGGAGCCATTCTGGACATGTGGGTTGTCGCATTGTCCTGCTGGAATTGCCTAAGTCTGTCAAAGTGCGCAATAGACATGAACGGATGCAGGTGATCAGACAGGATGCTTACATACGTGTCACCTGTCAGAGTCTTATCTGGACTTATCAGGGGTCCTTTATCACTCGAACTGTTCACACCCCACACCATTAAAGGGCCTCCACCAGCTCCAACAGCCCCCTGCTGACATGCAGGGTCGATGGATTCATGAGACTGTCTCCATACTTGTACACATCCATGTCCATCCAATCGATACAATTTGAAACGAGACTCGTCCGACTAGGCAACATGTTGCCAGTCATCAATAGACCAATGTTGGTGTTGGCGGGCGCAGGTGGGGCATACTGCTTTGTGTCCTGCAGTCATCAAGGGTACACAAGTGGGCCTTCGGCTCCGAAAGTCCATATCGCTGATGTTTCATTGAGTGGATTAGCATTGAAATCTGCAGCAATTTGCAGAAGGGTTGCACTTCTGTCACGATGAATAATTTTCTTCAATCGTCATTGGTCCCATTCTTCCAGGATCTTTTTCCAGCCACAGCACTCTCGAAGATTTGATGTTTTACCAGATTCCTAATATTCATGGTACACTATTGAAATGGTCGTACAGGAATATCCCCACTTCATCACTAGCTTGGAGATGCTGTGTCTCATCGCTCGTGCGCCGACTATAATACTGAGTTCAAACTCGCCTAAATCTTGATAACTTGCCATTATAGCAGCAGTAACCGATTTAACAACTGTGGCAGATACCTGTTGTCTTATATAGGCACTGCCAAACACAGCACCATATTCTGCTTGTTTACATATCTCTGTATTTGAAAACACATGTGTGTAACCGTTTCTTTGGCATTTCCGTGTATAATTTCTTCAAATATAACAGAAAACATTTGGGTTGTTCACATGCTTGTATGCAGACATTGTTGTTAACTACAAACATTAGTTGAACTGTTTTATTAACTCTGTCTTAAATACGCAGGATGATCACTATGTAGCACTGGAAATGCAGGCCTGTCAAACACCACTTTCAAGGTCACACAATAACAGCTAGTATCAACAAGTGTAACGGACTAAAGGTATACAGGACCGTATTGACAAATTTCCTTCCAACAATATGCATAACCTGCAGGCATAGCAACATATAATTTAAGTGAAACTGTGGCAAAGCTTTACATGACAGGAGAAAACTGAAAGCAGATTTGGAATGAGCATAAAGATTTGAGGTACTATCACATAATTTCCAGTCATCCGATACAATGCAAACTAGTGTTATCTCAGTCAGCTACTGGGTGCTGAATCTTAAAACCAGAATATGGATGAGGGACCATTTGAGACAACTTAAGCTAGGTAGTAACAGTGATGATGCAAAAGAGAAATCAACAGAATGGTTGTGACGTGTACTTTAAGTGGCACTAATACAAGGATAGAGCCCGGCACGTTACATGTGGTGCCCCGGGTGAGGAAATCGAACTTATGAACTTTAAGATTATATTTGGAAGACCGACTACGAGTGAGAGTGAAATCAGTGGCAACATCGGCAGAAGTGAGAACCATGCACGTATAACTACATCCGACACAGTTTAAAGATATCCGCAACAGTAGCAGCCAACCAATGCAACTAGTCTGCAGCAGCAGCGGCCATGATGGAAGCAGCAGCCAATTCACGGAAGCCAGACATAGCTGACCAGGGTCAGTGACAGCAGGTGCCGAATGCGAATCGGAGCAGCTTGTCAGATTGCGAGTTTTCAACAGCAGCAGCAGTAGCAGACCACGGACATCAAACAAGACACCGGCTGACGACCGACGGAGAAGACACGCGGAACTTTAAGGTATCATATTAGCAGTATATATATATATATATATTGTAACTTTTGTCTAAATGGAAAGTGAGGAAAACAAATCAATAGAGACTGAGCGAGTGGAAAACAGTGACATAGCAAGTGGAATGAAAGGGAGTGACACTTTAGGAGATAGAAGAGTTGAAGTATTAGAATTCACAGATGATAGTGGGTATAGGTCAGAATTAAATTCGATCATAACTGACTGGCCGCCATGGTGTCTTGTACAAGCTCCGCTTGACCCAGGGATGGCTGTGTGAAGGTATGCCGAAGCATGATGGAGCCACTGCCAGATTGTCTCCATCCCACAGTGTAAATATCAAAGAGCTGTTCACCTGGAAGATGACGTACTTGGGTCCTCCCATCGGCACAATGAAAAAGATATCGGGACTCAGACCATGCAGCGGGCTGCCACTGCACCAATGCAACATGTCCATTTCTATCATAGTAGTTGATGTGGTGTTAACATTGGCGTATGCATGGGGGGTCGTCTGCCGAGGCCCATCGTTAGGAGTGTTCAGTGCACTGTATATTCAGACAACTTCTACTCTGACTGGCATTAAAGTCTGATGTTAGTTCCACCACAGTTGACTACCTGCCAGCAAAAACGTTGTAATCCTCACTTTAAGAAACTGGTTTGTCACGTATAAAAGTTGTATGTGCCAAGAGTAAGGCATGTATGATATGCTGACAAACGTATACTTCATGCGCCATTTTTCGTTTGTTTCTTACTCGTCGCGAGGCGCTTGGATGCAGAAATGTTATAAATGTGGAGTAGGAACATTGTGACGTTAGTTCAGAGCATGTGCGAAGATATAAATACAGGACAGAAACAGAAAATTAATTATAGTGAATTGAAGAGGAATGCGAAGAAACACAAATGGAATTTGGTGCAACCATATTTGGCCCACAATAGCAAACCTGTGCCTGGGAAAATCACAGCTGAACAGGTGGGTGCATAAACATTGTATGCTAATCTAACAATATTTCTGTGAAATGGGAGATTCCATACGTTATTCGCAAACATTATATTGTAATGCGCTGTCATAGCCTTCACCTTAGACGTTAATGTGGTCAACTATACTTACCATTACATCGTGCTCCTTTTATAGGTCGCTACCTGCAAATGTAGATACCAGTGTAAAACACTAAAAATGAAGGACAACAGAGAGCTGTTTCAAGAATTCTACGCTTTAGACTATAATGCAAAAACCAGACATTTGGCTTCATCACGCATTGAAATGGTATAGAGGATTACAGCTAGACGTGTACAAATGCTCCAAGGAAAGATGAATTGTGGCGTGCCGATGGAAAAGACAGAAGGGATAAGCATGTGAATCGTCCAAGTAAGCTGCAGGACAGCTTGAAGGACGTGATAAGAAACCACAATGAGAAGCTACCAAAACAAGAAAGCCACTACAAGACATAAGAACGAAAAGCTCTGCCTAAGATCAGATTTGAATATTTCTAAACTTTGCCAGCTCTTTAAAGAGGATAATCCAACAGTACAGTGCAGTGAAAGAGCTTACAGAGATATTTTCAGGGGACAATATAATTTTCGCTTTGGAGTACCACGTTCAGATTCACGTGAGTATTGTGACAGACTGTTCCTGCTGTTAGTTAACAGTAAAAAAGAAACCGAGAAAGACAATAGATGAAGAAAGCAAACTGCGCCATTTACATGTGGAAGCAGTGTATTTAATGCTGGAGAAGGATACAGCAAAAGCTACAGCAAACGAAACCTATGTTGTGATATGCACCAACCTCCAACAGGGGCTGTATTGTCCTACCCTTACCCATTCTGCAGTTTTCTATCAACATCAGATGTCAACCTACAATCAGGCAATACATAACGTTGGTGACAATAAGGTGTGGATGTGTGTATGGCTTGAAACTGTTGCTAAGCAGGGATCAGCGGAAATTACTTTGTGCCTTCTGAAGTACGTAACATCTACATTTTCAGTACTAAACCTGTGTGAAAAAAGAACTTCAGTGGTGTGGTCAGATTAATGCACAGGACAGAACAATAGCTGGAAAACTATTGTTTTGCATCAATATCTTCTGAACATGAAGTATTTCACCTCTGTGGAGTAAAAGTTTCTTATCACAGGACACAGCTTTTTGCCTTGCGACATGGATTTCGCATTAATTGAGAGAAATAAGAAAAACTGCTCTGTATATGAACCATCTGAATGGGTTCAGGTAGTAGCTACTGCACAACCAAACAACTCGTTTCTGGTTTGTTACATGGAGCAGGACAATTTTATTGATTTAAGCGGTATTGCAAAGCACGTCCGCAAAGATCCAAAATGCAAAATAATGGATTATGTTTGGATGAAAATATCTTCAGACTCTCCAACAGTACTTCAGTGCTGAAAGAGCAGTAACTACATGCAGCCTTGGTACTCAGCAAACTTAGCAAAACACTCCAGGGGTAAAGATAGTATTACAGTTCTGCTGGTGGTGTTGAGCTTGAATGACCTACCTAGACTTTATGGTGAGCCATTGCCTCTCTGCAAAAAAAGAAATCTAATCTGCTAGACATGTGTAGATATATTCCTGAAAAATACCAAGAGTTTTATGAGAACCTAAAGATAAAGTGATAGTGCCATGGGTCACACAAAACATACGTTTGCAACAATACATTTTGTGTGCCGTGAATAATAGTGTTACACAGTGGGAACTATTAATAATATTTCGTTTACACTCTGTGTGCAGTATCCATTCTGTTTCATTATATTCTTGTGAAATGAAAATGTGAACATTTATCACTGCAAACCCTTCTTTTCTAACAATATTTCCACCTTCAGTCAAACACCCAGAAGTTCCAACATTGTATAATGCAAATTGCATTTATGCCTAATCAGAATAAAACCAATAAACAATAGTAGTGGTTAAATAATACCAGTGGTATAAACGGGGTAACCCACAAAAGTGTGCTACTCTCGTTAGAGTTACAACATTTTTGCATGGATGCCGAATGGAAATCTGTAATATCTTTCTTTTCAGGTCACATACCGCCACAACTTGTACACATTAATCAGTAATGGACTCCTTTCAAGTAATTGTGAATGCTATTTCTGCCATTCGTAAGCCTATTGCATAGGTAATGGTTTTTCACGCCTCCTGTTCAATTTGTATTTTGAGGGTTACAACATTTTGCTGGCAGGTATTCAGTTTGCTGCCTGTCCTGTTTTACCAGTATGCCCAGTCAACTACGTCAGAAATCTGTAATGAGGGGGTGGGGGTGGGTGGGTGGGGGTGGGGAGTGACCACCCAACTCCACGGTGTCTGGACATGGTTTCACCTCAGTTTCGCCACGTACTGAATTTCTTTAATACCCGACAAGTTGTGCTGTTTCCAAAATGCTCTTGCCGAACCTCTGGACCATTACAATCTGCCCTTGGTCAAACTCAGTACATTGTGTGCATTTCCCATTCTACACATGAAAGGCACTCATCTATACTACGTACACCGTGTGTGTGAGAGAGACTAGCAGCCATTCCTTGCCAGGTGGTAATGCTGTTACCAGGATAATATTAGGTCAGTGGTCATAATGTTGTGGCTGATCAGTGCATGCGGTCATGGTGCTTTAAGCAAGTTATTAAAGATTAGAGCTAGCTTGTAATGCCATGTGGCTCTGTCAGATTATTGTATTGATCCAAAATTGTGTTTACATAACCTGCAAGTATTAAAATGCTACTTTATCTTAAAGTGTATTTCCTGTTAAAAAAATTTTGTTGGGCACTCCCGGACATAATGTTTTTTATGATAAGTTATTATTGGTTCTTAAACTCGCCTAACACGAAACACTTCAATGGGGCACTGATCCACCGTTGTCGTGGTTTCGTTACTAATTTTAAATTTTTGCCTCTTCTTGAACAACCTCAACCCACAGTCATTCAGAGAAGCAGTCAGAATTTTAACTAATCACACAGCATACAGCCATCACCAGATTGTGATACATAATTAGAATTTCCAAAAATTCTATCAGTTCCCATCTTTAGTTGTGCTGCTTCCCAATCCAGGACAATTAAAAAACTTGCAACACTACATTCCATCAGCTGTTATTACCACATTCCTGATAAGCGAGGTTGACACTGAGCAGCACTGGACTACCTATTAGATATGTACCATGTCATGAAGGATGAACACACAGAACATTGCAAAAATTTTAACATTTGCTTTACCTGTAGCAGTTTTTTTAAAATGTTTCATGAATTTTACAATTACACTGTAAACAGAGGAGCTAACTTGGTAGCAAATTCAGCATACAACCTGATAGGAATTCCATCGGGCCCAGGAGTTTAAGATGCCTCATAAAAACATTTGTTTTTCATTTCACAATGATTACTATGCATTGAAAAGTGTTACATATTAACACAAAACTGTTTCTTGTATTTTGTGGGTCCACCTTGGCTCTCATAACCCAGTTTGACATAGATCAAATCAGCTTCCTGCACTTCTCCATAGAAACTTCATTCTACAGCATATGGACTGGCAATCTAAAGTCATACAAGTTCCTGAGGTTTGCATTTGACAAGACAGTTGTCCATGGTGTGCCACAAGTTTTCAATTGAACTGAGATCAGAGCTACCTGGCAGCCGTGGAAGCAGCTCAATGTCTCTATTCCAAGGCCATTCCTTTGTTACAAAAGATCTGTGACATGGCACATCTCTTTCTGAAAAAACAAGCTGTCACCTCCCAAACTGATTCCGAATGTGTAAAACATGAGTGTGTTGCCAAAATAAATTTAAAGCAGGATATTAAAAATGCCAGAAAAAATTGGCCATTTTAAGTACCAAGAAACCCTAAAAATAGGTAATACAAAAGTATATTAAAAACAAAGATTCCAAGACTTACCAAGCGGGAAAGCGCCGGCAGACAGGCACAATGAACACACACACACACACACACACACACACACACACACACACACAGAATTACTAGCTTTCGCAACCGATGGTTGCTTCTTCAGGAAGGAGTGAGTGTGTGTGTGTGTGTGTGTGTGTGTGTGTGTGTGTGTGTGTGTGTGTGTGTGTGTGTGTGTGTGGGCGCGCGGAAGTCTTTCCGCTCCTGGGATTGGAATGACTCCTTACCCTCTCCCTTAAAACCCACATCCTTTAGTCTTTCCCTCTCCTTCCTGAAGAAGCAACCATCGGTTGCGAAAGCTAGTAATTGTGTGTGTGTGTGTGTGTGTGTGTGTGTGTGTGTGTGTGTGTGTGTGTGTGTGTGGTTCATTGTGCCTGTCTGCCGGCGCTTTCCCGCTTCGTAAGTCTTGGAATCTTTGTTTTCAATATATTTTTCCCATGTGGAAGTTTCTTTCTATTTTATTGACATCATCAGTAATACAAAAGTAATTTTCTTGTAATGTGCAGTAGTCCTATGATGATCCACTTTTGAGCTAGACCACTCCCTACATCAAAATTAAGTGATGGTCGTGTCATTTTTGAAAATAATATTTTTTCTCTCAAAACATTTAACTATGAACACAGAATAAAACAAATTTGATAAGATGTAAGTTTATGGGCAGCACTGAGGTAAGTGCTGTTAGATGGTGGTCTTAGTTTTTTCCAGCACTATATGAATTCCAAATGAAACTTTCCTGGTCTGTCTTCTCAGTGTAATACCTTGTTAACATCATACAAATACAATAAAAATCTATAAAAAAAATGGTATTCCATGTTAGAGATTCCGATGTTCTCAACTTCACACAATAAAACATAACATATGACCAAGGAGGTACTTTTTATTTACAGGATGTGATTTTTTCCTCAAATGGTGCTCCATCACAAACTGCCAGTAACAGCACATACAAAATACAGTATTTCTGCTTTTTGAAATTATTGGTTAAGATATAGACATTTTCAGGCTTATCCTACAACTTATGCTAACTGAGTACATGAACAAAACACACCAGTCTTTTTTTACTGAATTATATCTTCTGGTGTTCACAGCAACATGATGCAATAGTAATAGAACACTGAAATAAAAAAAAAACATTTTTCACATACTGATTATCCATCTTTTTCAATTTTACTTAAAAGCATCTGTATGCGACCTGCCATAACAGGTTGACCACGTGCAGTTTTTAAGGACAGTTTTTTAAAATTTTCGGTGCGTTTATTTTTGTACTGTTTTAATCTTTCCTGTTTCTGCATCAACTGTTGCTCTACCATTTTCACCTTAGCCTCTTTTTCTCGTTGTTTCTCCTCAAATGTTTGTAATGCTCGTTTAAAGGCACTTGCTTTATGCTTCTTTAGAGATAGAGTACTTGAGTCCCTGAAACAATCATTATTACAATAAATCAGTACTCCTGTACAATGGTAAGGCCTTTTGTTTTACAAAAGGTGACAGTGCAACAAAGAATGGGGTGAAAAGGGGTGAGGGAGGGAGATGACAGGTGGTGGGGTGGAAGGAGGGAGGGAGAGCTAGCTACCCCTCAACAGAACAAGTGTTATCACAATGCAAATGAAAAAACAATCTGGAAAAGTAAATAAAAGTATACACCCCCCCCACCCACCCACACACACACACACACACACACACACACACACACACACACACACACACACAAACACACACAAACACACAAAAAAGGCGGCTCACACACATATACTCCTATTCTGGATGAGACACACAGTTCTGCTCATGATTTCCATGTGAATGGTCCCTAAGAAGGCAGGTGCCCAGCAGTGCATTTAGACATACATGCCTGTCACTACACATTTTTGGCATGCTGCTGTTGTGCACACTCCTGCAGATTCTTCTCTTCAGTAACCTACAGTATATACCATAATTATAGCGGATTGCCACTACTGGACCAAGGATTTTGTGACAATCTATGTTTGAAGGACAAATGTATGTGGAGAGACACATCGTAACATAAATAAAAGGAAGTGAAGAATGTTTGTGACAGTAAGCAAAGTGGCAGATCTTTCAATGACATTTATCGACAAGGTTTGAGGTACTACAATTTGCTTTTTTTGCTGTGGAACAAAAGTTGCAAAGTGCAACTTTGACTAAAATAGATGTTTCTGTGGGTATGAATAAGTTGTTAATGACAGGATTATGTGAATGGAACTGACCAAAAGGTTACTAGTTTTGGTGGTAGTCAATACAATGACAACGTGAACAAGTTAGAAAACTTCTGTTACCCTCCCTTCCAATACAAAATGTGTCTTATAAACTTCTGAACTGTCTTTTACTCTTACAGTTTGATATCTCGACACAGTAGAATGTAAGCTACTGTTCCACCATTCACCCTCACATAATGTATAGTTCATGACTATTCAACACTGAAGCAGAAATGTAGCCTTTACACACACACACACACACACACACACACACACACACACACACACACACACACACACACACACACACACACACAAAATAATTATGCAGCACACAGATCAAAATGACAATTTATCTGATAAACTGCATTGTTTGTATATTTATAGACAAGGGGAACACACACGGACAATTACTTTCTCCTAGACTTTTATTGTGCCTAACTGCGACTCATCATCTCTACTATATGGTGAGTAGCAACTATTCTTTTCATAATAGTGTCAATGTTATATGCTGTAGTCTATATAGCGTGGGTGGTTGTTCTTGTCTTCAGTCCGAAACAAGAATAACTACAATGGGATGCATTTATAATTTTGTGTTAAGACTGTACAGTGCTTATGTGTAGTTTAGTTTTGAGTCCTCATGGTTTGGCCCTGTTTTTCTTTTGCAGAATTTTATAGAGATGTATTAATGTTACGACATATTTTGTCACCAAAGATATCAGTTTGTGTGTATTGTTTTCTGTGGTTTAGGTGATTTGAGCAATCATTCTTTGTTTACTGATATAGATGATAAATTAGTAAAATGTATCAAATATAGTTAGGATAAAATCCTATGTATTTTTTAAGAAGCTGCTCCATCTTTGGATGAAGACTTTTGTAAAATTTTCCTTTTTTTGTCTGTTTGGATCTTTTCTTCATGACAGTAAAGATTTCTATTTCCTCAAGCATTATTTTTCTTTATCAGCTATGTATAGAATGGATGTGCCATTGTGATGTGTGTCATCTTGTGACACTGTTCTCTTAGATGTGTACTGAATGCTGATGGGTTACTTCCACTGTGCATGTATTCTTACAATCTTGGTTTCAGATTCCTTCCTGTTTTCCCGTCGTATATTTTACACAGTTTTTACATTTTAATTTATAAACTCCAGATACAAAAAAATGTGTGTCGTTCTAGTGAAAGGTACATGCATGCTCTTATTGTGTTCTCTGATCTGAAAGATTTTTAACATATTGACTGCTGTGTTGTCGGCAGTGGCCAAAGCAGATAGCACTGCTCCGCCTAATGGCAATCAACATGTAAATTTTTCTTTTTGCAGGACATGCTGGATTTTGTCCGATATTTGACCGCACTATGGTAAGACAATGTATTTGTCTTTTTAATTTTCGCTAATTAGGTGTAATTTTTACTTATATTACACTATGATGATTGTTTACAACAAATACATAAATTTCTACACAGCTAAACACTGTCTCCAGCTTGTAAGTTTCATGATAGGTCTAAGTCCAGGTTTGAAATTCAGTCACATGCTTCTGCAGACAAATTGCAAAGGTCTTCCACTGCCCCTTCAAAAGCTCTGAGAGAACATTGAAATGTTATGTACTAGTTGCTGCTCACCGACAGTCAGATTCAGGAGGACACTTCCAGCCCCATTGGGACAGGAAAGCTCCAAGTCTGCCACAATCAGTTCTGTTCCGATTCAGTATGAATCAGTTTTCAGCTTAGATGAAAACTTGGTGATTACTCACAGGGACTGTTGACTGGTTAACGATTGCTCCTGCAATTGACTGCTCCAGGTTTGCATGCGTGCGTCAATTCCAATTGATGTCCCACTGCAGCTGATATCTTCAGTTCTCCCCCTGTCCCCCCTTACACTATCTGGATCGTGCAGTGATTAACACGACTGACCAGTAAGCAGCCATATTTAGGTGGAGCCCACACGAGTTGGTTGGTTGGTTGGTTTAAAAGAGGGGGGGAAGGGACCAAACTGCGAGGTCATTGGTCCCTTGTTCCTAATAAAACAATGCCACAAGTGTGAGAATAAAATAGACGACACATATAACACAAAACAGAAAGAAAGGAAAGAACACAAGAACAAAGCCAAGGAAACAAACACAAAAAGAAACAAAAGAGGAGAAGAGAAAAACAGATGCAAGAAACAGTTAGAAGAGAGTAAAGCAAGGAAGCAGATTACAGTGGCTGGCTGACCACGAGAATAAAAATGAAAAGCCAGCTACTCTGCAACACATTAAAACCTCCACCCTAAATGAACTAGGGTGGAGGACACAGAGGGACAAAGGACATGTGCTAAAACTTAAATCAAATGATAAAACCCACCCTCACGTATAAAACGTAAAACTAAATCAGACAATGAGGCGTTGTCAGATAAAATGAGCGGCAACGAGTCAGGTAACAAGATTTCATTGCGGTTGAGCACAACAGAATATGGGCCACTGTCAACCGGGTGCAGCACAGACACTGAGGTGGGTCTTCACAGTGCAGGAGTAAGTGTGGCCAATGTGGAGACGGCAAAGAACAACCGATTCCCTGCGAGAGGCCCGCATAAAAGACTTGCGCACGTTCTTGGTCTCCTTAATGACACGCAGTCTGTTGTGCGTACTGTTATGTCATTATGTCTCCCGAAGCCGAAAATCCCTGCGGCGTAAGTGAGGTTCAGAGATGCCCATTTCCAGAAGTGGTATTTACATAGCCTGTTTGGCCAGCCTGTTGGCAAGTTCGTTGCCTGGGATGCCAACGTGTCCTGGGGTCCACACAAACACCACTGAAAGACAGGACCAGTCCAGGGGACAGATGGACTCGGGGACGGAGACCACCGAAGGATGGCGAGGGTAGCACTGGTCGATAGCTTGTAGGCTGCTCAAGGAGTCTGTACACAGAAGAAACAATTCCTCGGGGCTCGGACGGATATACTGAAGTGCACGAGATATGGCCACCATCTCTGCAGTGTATACACTGCAGCCATCGGGCAAGGAATGCTGTTCAATATGGCCTCTGTGGACAAGGGTGTCACAAACATTACCATCAGCCATCGGTGTAAACCACTTCAGAGCTCCGGAACACTTTAAGAATCGAGAGGAAGTGACAGTGGGGAGCTGCAGGGTTAACGGAGTCCTTAGGGTTATGCAAAAAGTCCAGGCGAAGCTTTGGCATACAGCTACACCACGGAGGTGTACGTGAATGGACCTCTAAGAGGGGTCGTACAGGCAAGGACTCCGGTTCAGACATAAGTAATCTCATGTGAACGACAATCATTAGCCGTGACCTGGGCCACTTATGTGGGGGGTGAACCGCTGTGGTTGGGAAAAGATGAAATGTACACCTTGCTGCTCTAAACTGGTGCACAGCTCACTGTCTGACTGCAAAAGAAGGTTCTGTGAAATATGATACCGTGGAACACATTTAAGCTCTTATGGGGCGTGATGGTTACAGTAACATCCCCTAGCTTGTCACAAGCAAGTAACTCCAGTGACTGGGCAGAGGATGCTGTTTTGATGAAGACTGACCCAGATCTCATTTTGGACAAACTCTCCACCTCCCCAAACTTGTTTTCTAAATGTTCAATAAAAAACAGGCTTCATTGTCATGAAAGATTCTCCATCAGCTCTCAAAAATACAAGGTATCAGGGCAAATAACATCTGCTGCCATCCTTAGCATAACGTTCCTCACACGGTGAGGGACTGCAATGCAACGATGAGGAAATGGGCTAAAGATCTCAATGCACAATGGACATGATGCACCATGCAAGGCACTCTCCCCCAATTAGCTCTCTCTTTGGGAAAATCTTGAAGAAAAGAGGTCAAACCCTACAGGGGACCATCACTTAAAGGCTGAAACGTGTGAAACTTGTTTTAGTCGCCTCTTACGACAGGCAGGAATACCTCAGGCCTATTCTTACTCCCAGACCCGCCGGAGCTCACGCTACAAGGCATCTGGCTTGGAACTATTTTTTTAAATTAACTGATTTGCAACATTACCCTGTTTCACTGAGGTGCCAACTGCAGCTCAAATTGCTGTTGCAGACAAAGTACAGTGGGCAACAGCAATACGCTAACTACAACAGTGTTCCTCCTGGGCAGAGTCATACGGCCGTCAAGCGCCTGCCCGGTCTTCTCGTGAGCACCGTTTTTCGGAGCACTGCTGCCAACAATCGTGTACAGTGGGTACGTTTCTGCCGAGTCTATCTGCAATATCATGGACAATCAGCCAGCTTCTCGTAGTCTTATTACACAATTATGTTCAAACCCAGTGAGCTGTTGATAATGGCATCTTCTAGTGTTAAAGGCATTCTTTTCTATCATCATCTAACTATGCCCTAACACAAAGGTATCTAACAATCAACAGTTACAGAGCATATTTAAAGCATACATGATTTGCATCCTCAGAGGCACTACTAGCACCACTCTTCTGTGGATGGTGCATAATTTGAATGTATGTTATCTTTCAGATGTAGAAACATACCTACCAACTTTCATTTATCTCGCGCAACTACTTCTTGGTGTTGGGAATCTATCAGCGTAAATTAAGGGAAAGTAGAACTAGACTAGTTCCATCTGTCACCTAGGACTTATACCTGTGAGTAATTTTTGCACCAGTTGCCAGTTGATGCTCCGATTAAGTATGTTGAATGGCTGGAAAGAGACCAAAGATTTTCAGATAACGCCATCACTGCCAATGAGACATGGTTTTCTGGGTACAACCCAGAAACGAATTGACAAAGGTCAGAGTGGCACACTCCCATGTCTCCCAAGCCAAAAACAGCAAGAAAGGGGAAATAAAAAATGAAAACCATGATAGCATAAAGCTTGATCCATTCAGAGTTTGTATGGCAAGGAACAACTGAATGCAGTCTACCTCAAAGCATTAAAAAATTACTAGCAGATCACACAAAGGACATGCCCACTTCAATGTGGATGCTGCATCAGGAAAATGCACTGTGCCACGCCACTATTGATTTGTGAGTTCTTAGCAAAGTGCAACTTGTCGATGCTGCCGCAGCCGCCGTACAGTCTCGATACAGCACCATCAGTCTCCTTCCTGCTTCCATGAATTAAAACCAAGGTAAAGGGGCATCACTTTGATACCACTGACAACATCCAAAAGTCAAAATACATGCCATAAAAAAAATTCCTTTCACCACTTTCCAGGAAGCATACCAGGTATGGGGGAATTGCTTGAAACAGTATAACGCTGCTCAAGGCAGCTACTTTGAATAATTTTAATATATTGTACAATTTGGATCAATAAATTTTGGACTTCTTTATGATCACACCTTTAATACTAATGGAGTTCTAGCTTGCCTGCAAAACACCTTCCCAAAGGTAAGAAAGTGCCTGCCAGAGTACAGACAAGCCAATGACAAAATTCAAAGGGAGATCTGCTCTAAAATAATACCTACCAATCAAGCCAATAAAGTGAGCCATAAAATTTTAGTAATGTTTTGACACTAACTGCAAACATCTATGATCTCAATGTATATGCAGGGAAACAAACAAGGCAATGTCTTCCAGTGACAAACACCCTAGGGGGGAAAGGGTTGTTTTGGTTCTGGCAGAAAAAAATCAAAACTGCATGTGTCACATTTGTTTTTGACAGATTTTTTACTAGTGTCAAGTTGCTCAATACCACCAGATTTCCATCAATGGGTACAGCTATTCATTCCATAAAAGATGTGCTGAAATTTCAAGGGAAATTTCAAAGAGATTTTTTTTTTTTTTTTACAAACCATCATGAAACAATAACAACTAGATGGCAAGACTAAAGAAGTTATTGTTCATTGGAGTTGTCACGATGCTACAGTATAGAAAGCCATCGCAAACAAAGATGGAAGCAAGCTGGAGGTAGCTTGCGCAGGTATAATTTGTCTCTACAACAATTACACGCGCTGGTGGAACTCCCGACAAATGCTCAAGAAAATGTGAAACAATGTATTTTATAAGTTACATGTGCTTTCTGCTGTGAACACATGGATTTTGCATAAGGAAAATACAAGGTGAGAACTCAAATCACTGTAATTTGCCGTTTCACTTGCCAAAAAACTGGTGGCGGCAGGAAAACTAAACAGCCATGTCAAATGAAAGATTTACAGAGACAAGTCATCAAAAACAGCAAAGCTAATTCTAAATGTAGATGGCCACTTGCCAATGTCTCAAATACCTTTTTGCAAAAAAGGTTTGACATCCTATGACACAAATTCATTGCAACCTTTTCCTACATTCATTTGCTATAAACTTTATAAAAATAAAACTTTCGCACATTCAGTCATTTCCCCTCTTGTCATGTCTAGATAACCAGTGGGACATCTATGTCCCAACCCTCAAAATTTCCCTCTCCCACAACAAATACGTATGATTGTGCATAGCTGACTTACCATTCACATGAAGAAAGTAACACGGAAACAACAAAAACAATAAATGGTAGTGTAAGGGTTAAGGTCTGTAACCCAACTACCATGCCCGCCCCCCCCCCCCCCCCCCAGTGACTACGAATTGGTCTGCACACTATTACCATAGGAGTGATCACTTCATACACAAATCAGGCATTTCATCAGGTGATAGTACAAATGTTGAAAGAGTTGAAAATAACAAGAATGTAACAAATATTCATGAAATATGACAACAGCATAACTGATACTCCCATGATTAACTACGGGCTAAGGAGCATGAATGGAAAAAAAAAATTATAGACTGTGAGGTATATTAAATGCATCACACCTGTTAGCTGTTTGTGAAGAGACTCCCGGGACCTTGTCATCGCTGCTTCGGTGGTTTCGACGCTTATCGGCCGGATGGACGTAATTTTTCCCAGGATCTTCTTTTCGAAGTTGTTTATAGTACTTCCGTAAGGCTGTCTTCTGTCTCTTCTCTTCCCACTTCTCGACTACAGATTAAA
Source organism: Schistocerca gregaria (assembly GCF_023897955.1). NCBI lineage: Eukaryota > Metazoa > Arthropoda > Insecta > Orthoptera > Acrididae > Schistocerca > Schistocerca gregaria. The sequence continues at coordinate 199,126,031 of NC_064926.1, forward strand.
TTATTTTAAGGCGATACAACCTACATGTTCACGGGGCGGAACAAAAGCAGCTATCTTACATTTCTCAAGACCTTGCTGTTAGAACATTACGACCCAACTAACTTACCTTTAAGTTTCTTGTTGAAGGTTTCTTGTCGCCATTTGTTTTTCATGTACTTTTTAATATCACCCTTTCGACGACACTCACTTTCGGGAGCAGATGATTCCACGTTTTGCCTCATGATTCTGAGGACTATGAAATATATTTTCACTTCAATTCAGATATACACTCTATGAAGCATAGTGTGCTCATATTAGGTTCCGCTGCCACGCCTTTGCAGTTGTTACTTGTAACTGAAAACCTGCCATACTTCACTCACACTAGTTCACTTGTAAACACCACGGATAACCACGTGTTTAAAACCAAAGTTAATCAACATCTGCCCGCGATAGGATGGTCCACGGCCGCCAGGCGGCCGTGGATAGTCGCCCGGCGGTTTAAATTTGATGCACGTAATTTTTCATTGGAAAAAGTTTGCCCACGACTAAAAACATTAAGACAGTACGAAAGCATTGAATACTAATAGCGTACCTGGAATTAAATTTTCGATCAGCGACATACTAAAAAAAAAATCAAAGAAGTGAGAAACATTAATTGAAAAAAATGTTTCAACGCCAATGTATAAATAAATAAATAAAATTTAAATAGAAAGATTAAGAGTTTGACCGTCTTTTTTTTAGGCTGAGCTACTTGTCAATATACACTCTTTAATGATTTTTATATAAATGATTAGTCGATCATTAGCTATTAATATAATAGGCGAATGCATTTATACCGCGGTCTCCTCGTTGAAGGAGGTCGTGTTTGTACTCATAAGCAGAGGCACTATACACAGTACGAGCAGTTCCCGGGGAAATCCACAGAAACCATTCCATGAAGTAGTATTCTGTTCCATAAAATGTCACATTTTGGCAGGTCTGAACTAACTGCGAATGACCGTCTATTTCTATTTAGTTCTCGCCATACTATGTTGATGAGAGACAAATGACAGCAAGGACAAGAATGATGGAAAACTGGGCTTCATGACGAACTCCTCCGCCAATGTGGAACAACAGGGAGAAACCAGAAAAATCTGTAACTGAGCCAGTGAGAGATTGCTTAGGTTACAAGTCCCGCATATTCACCATCTTGCTACTTCCCTTGATATCCTCGCACCCGCTGTCATATACACACATACTTCGCCTGTCTGGAAAATGAAGCTGATTTTTTTTATAAAAAAGCAATATTTTTATAAATCAAACTATATGTATTGCTTTAGAAAAGCATGTTTGTTTAAGCCAAATATAAATTATTTATATTATCTTATACACACACGCGAACCTGGTTTAAATGTAAATGTTACGAGACATAGGAATAAAATTCTCCGTAATACATGATTCATCATTCGGGAGAAACTTGCATCAACTTCTTTTCAGCTTTCTCGTTATGTAAAAATTGGTAGTTGTCGATAGCTTCGGTATCGGATGCTATTGAGCGATGTCAAAGAGTATCGTAGATAGTAGAAATCACCGAGTGAAATTACAATTCCAGAACAGAAGAGAGTTCTGCTGAAAGTAGATTAAGATAGTGTGTAAAAATATACATTGCAGGTATGTGCTGTAAAATTTGTGTATAAAAATATGCACTTAAAACATGTGCTCCAGTAGCATATTTCTAGTACATTGCACTCCTTATTTGGAATTGTGTTTGGCATCGAAGACATATGCTAAATTTGCAGGAATTTGTTATTGAGCATATAAATGAATAACGGTATAATAAAACATAATTATTTGCCCGTGTTTGTACCTGTTAACGACTAAGCTAGAGCGAGGAATTTTACTTTCAAGTATTTCGGCGCTTTATAGGTGGTAGAAAGGTCGCGTATGTAGCGTACAGCAGCCACATTGTTCACTGTAAATAAATGCTTTCTGAATTGCAGAAATAATTGTTTGCATCCTGTTAAAATACTCAATCCTGCACAGCCATCTCAACTCCACACCATAAACCAAATCAGCTGTCTTGTACACACTCTTAACAGTTATGTTGTAATTGAAATATTGTCACAGTTTTGTGGTATGGTCCACCAGAATTGTCCACATTGGCTATTATTATTGAGTTTATACTAAGCCATGACCTTTTCCATCAATTTCTTATGTTTATGTTGATACTGACTTTAATTCTCTTTTCACTTTATGAAAAGTGCCATACCAGTTGACATGTATGGTAAATACTGTGTGGCAGAGTCAGAAATGCTAACTAGGCGAAAGTAGGGGGAGAGATCACGTAAGAAAAAAAGTATGAGAACTGTAATGAGAAGACTGTCAATCAGTAATTTAATTGTCCATGTGTTAACTGATTTTAATGCAACTAGGCCTGTCATAGAAGAATCTCAAAGTATCATGTAACTGCTAAAAGAATGAATCATCAGTCAGAAACGCCTTGCAAAGAAGTGTTATCTTCAATTCTGTTTGATAATACAAGCCTTAGACTATCCTTGCTGTTAACAAAAGAAAATGCATTTTCAGAATACACAAAATGAAGTCAAAGACACCTGTTAGCATAATATTGTGAGAAACATGTACCATCTATCAACAGACTTGTCATATGACTTCTAATCATGCTTTCAGATCCACTTTATCATCAGTATTAGCAATTTATTTATCCAGAATCATTTTAGTAGGAAATTGGTCAGCTTAATACAAGGAGAACATAGGCTAATTCATTTATACATACACTTGAATATCCTCATGCTTTATGGAGGGAAGATGAGACTGGTTATCAGCTGTGGACTTTGTGAAGGAATCATCCCAATATTTGATGCAAATAACAGTGTAGAAAACAAATTTAAAGATGTATGAACATAACTATTTTTCAGAAACAAAAAATAATGTTAAAGTGTTTCATTACCGCTCATGATCTACATATATGTTTTCATAACAGCTTCAAATGGTATTTGGAAATTTAATTTTCTGAGAAAATAAATTAATGGGATCATGTCATCAGAACAGATGCAGCAAAGGCAATAGGGTGTTTCAAGAGTTTTGTTTTGATTCGCATGGGCAGGAGGTATTGATAGTGCACATATTTGCTCATTTGCATCTAATGAAGAGCATTAGATAGCAGAATGAATGACATGTTGTTTGGGATTTTATTAATAGACCTACTTTTTATTGCATATGTTTCATGCATTGTTTGGCCTTTTGCTCCCTTGTTTGCTGAGGCTCCTTATATGATTACATTGTGAATTGACTATTAGCTGCATTAAAAAAAAGTAAGATATATCAGCATTATCAATTCCTTAAAAAAACTGAAGTGTTTCTCACATACTTTGTTTATTAATGTTGTAATTCCTCAGATCTTCCTGTTGTAACTGTGTAACAGGTTCTCACAATGCAGCTCATTGGAAGTAATTGGGTGATACAGCATTTCAGTGTCCCTCATGTATTGAAGTGCTGAGTGGATTGTCTGTCAGTATACCACCAGCACTCTCCCTTCCCTTTCATGCTGTGTTGATGTCAGTAAGTATTATGTTTGCTCCTCAACATCTACTATGAATTTAACTTTTTTTTTGTGTGTGTGTGGTCAGTTCCCTGGGATCCCGTTTGTTTAATACACACATGAAATCCAGTCAGGACACATGGCACTGAACTGAATATATGCAATCCATCTCATTAGTGTGACCACTGCCTATGTTCAATGTCAACCATGTAACCCGTCACAGACATCGGGTGCAGCACTAGCATGCCAGGGTCAAAAACAGTGCAGTTGTCATGTAGCAGAAATGGAGGAATTTATCTGACTTCCAAAAGAGCATGATTGTTGGCTTTTGGAGGGGGAGGGGTGGTAGAAACATTTCCGAAATGGTTAAGTTTGTTAACTGTTCATGCCAAAATGGCGATATCAAAAACCAGTGGTGAGGCAACTGTGTTGCATCAAGGGCCATAGGTGGTTGGTGAATGACTGCTGTGGAGATGTGTACGGGGAATAAACATGCAACTGTTTAACTACTGACTGCCCAAATGAACAAGGATCCTACCAATAGTCTCCTCCATGACTGTTCACTGAACATTGCTGTGTGCGGGCCTCCACAACAGACAGTGGCTCAATGCACCCATACTAATTGCTAACTTGCTAACGAATGCTGGAATTTGCATGCCAGTACCACAACTGGATATCTGTTGAGTGGCGTCAGGTGGCCTATTCAGATGAATCTCATTTTATGTTGCATTGAACTGAAAGCAAACACCTCACAAAAATGGTCTGAAGGGCCTATGCTGGAGGAGGGAATGTTAAGTTCTGGGTAAAGTTTTGTGGCATTCTCTGGTGATCTCACTGTTCTGGATTGCACAGTGGGTCAATTATTGGGGCCATGACCACCTCCTGCATGCAATTTGTCTTTCCTCGGATTGTGGCATCTGCTAACAGGACACTGCAATGTGCCGCATAGCTTACAGTGTACTTGTATGGTTTAAAGAGCACCAGGATGAGTTTATCGTATTCCTCCAACCACCAAACTCCCCATATTTAAACCTGTTCTAGAATCTGTAGGACTACCTTGATCAGGCATTCCATGCCATGGATCCTCAGCTGAGAGATATAATGCAGCTGGCCACAACACTGGAGACGACGTAGCTCCACAGCCCTGTTAGCATATACCAAAACCTCATTGACTCTTTTGATGCATATCTCACAGCGTTCCGAGATGTGAAATGTGATTATTCAGAATTTTGATAAGTGGACGCAATAATGTGACTGGACAGTGTAGAATACAGTCATTGCCACAATGAAAAGTGAGGCTGTCAGTGGGTGTGATTTTTCAGTCTATCATGAATATGTGACAAGACAAATCGTAAGAACATGGTGCACACCAGTTACTTTCATCCAGCTGCATTCCAGAACTTTTAGCTACTAGTGTTAAGTCAACTCTTATGATACACACTCAGTTTAAAATTTCACTTTCAGACTCAGCAGAAGCTTAGTTTTCAAATGCCAGTTTAGTTTACAAAAAGCACTCAAGGCCATTTTTATTTTTACGGTTTTTTTCACCTCATATTTTGTACAAAAACATTTCCATTGTGCCTATGACTGTGACATTACAGTATTTTCTTTACAGTTTGTTTGACACAGATTATTTCGGTCCTATTATCATTGGTTTTCAAGCCCACTTTCATACTTGCTTAATAAGTTACTCCAGCTGTTGCAGTTTTATCTATAGGCTTCTAGAAGTGGTACAAGTGCATTCTGTGTTGGATTTTCGATTGCATGCTGTTGTATATAAGTTAGCATGATGAATGATGGTACATCAGTACGGCAATACCTAACTCAAATGTAGATAGCCAATGTGATTCTCATTTGTAATTTCATTTGCTTCATGGATGGAGTCAACATTTATTTCCTTTCACCTGCAGCAGTTCAGTAAGCTGATATTTTGTGTCACTCACAGGAATTTAAGCTGTGTTCTTCGGTTCCTGCTTAACCATACTGTTAGAAACAGCAACATATTCGGCATATACAGCCACAGATTACATGACAAGCAAGACTATAAATATGACTGCTGCTAACTTTACTCAGAGATTTAAGCTGTGCTATAGAGTCCCAATATAACCACAACCTTGGAAATCATGATGTATTTGGGGAAAAAGTCAAGTATTTGTACCACAATTTAAGCTGTGCTATTAGGTTCCAACCTAATCACACTCACAGAAATAGTGACTGTTCCGGGAAAAATAATCAAATATTTGTGGCAACCACAATTATGAAATTGAGCGACTCTCATTGGCTGCAATATATTTCGCCTGATTGACTACAACCAATGGTAGTGAATTGCCAACTGCTGCGTTTGATGGTAATGTGCCGACACTGTAAGGGCACATTAGTCCTAGAGGTAAATAGTACACTGTTTATTAACAATTGCCCAGTGATAAATGAGCACTCTGACCACAATGGTCAAATAGCAGCAATGACCCAGAAGACACCTCAGTCTTTTGTTGACTAGAAAGACTTGGACTATCCAGTAAGCAGTTTTAAAAAACATTCAGAGGATGTTGTTGTGATTTATTTAATGTGTTGGATGCCACTTGTAATTTTATTAGATAAAGGACCTCTTCACTAGTGTAATTGCCTCCCAGTGAGAACTTTGAAATATGGCAGCAGTACAGGATTGCGTAAACCACTGGTTACAAAGATTATTAAAATAGAAGAAAATTATTTACTGATTTCGTGTTATTAGCAACACTATTCAGTTTTAAGAAACAATATTAAAATGTTTATGTTCAAAAGTAGCAGTCTTGAGAATAAAGTTTATACCATATGGTGCTCAGTCAAGATGGTAACTGGAAGCGTTGAGAATCAGGATGATTGTCATTGCGGAAAATTAATAAGTGATGTGTACATCATACACGTGACATAGTTTTTAACAGTCAGAATTTTAATTGAGAAGTTTAGAGTAGTTGGCTCAAAAACTGTTTGTGTGGAAACAATTTAAAGCTTAATATTACAAGCTTTTTATTTTTCTTTAAAAAAAGGGTGGCCATTGTGGTAGTTTGTGTATTAGTTTATTACTTGTGCGCACAATTTTTCCAGTGTGCTTTGTTTGTAGGTCTACACTGTTGTTAAAAGCTTATGAAGAAGAAAGAATAATGAGCATATCTTAAAAGAGATTCCTAGTAAGTCAGGATTTGGATTTCATAGGTTTCACACAGGTGGTTTTGCCGAGTGTGCCACCTGTAAATTCATCTCTCAGGTAGTAAAATATTTAACTGACAGGATATAAAACATTGGAATAGCTTGTCATCTTGGGAGCGAGTGGGCCAAGGTGTTGGTCCTCTCCAACCAATCCATAGTCCTGAAATGTCTGTGTCACATATTAGCGCACATTGTGATGAAAGTGTGCTGGTTTACCATTGTGCATGAACTACATTTGTATTAAACTTCCTGGCAGATTAAAACTGTGTGCCAGACCGAGACTCAAACTCGGGACCTTTGCCTTTCATGGGCAAGTGCTCTACCGACTGAGCTACTCAAGCACGGCTCATGACCCGTCCTCACAGCTTTAATTCCACCAGTACCTCATCTCCTATCTTCCAAAGTTCACAGAAGCTCTCCTGTGAACCTTGCAGAACTAGCACTCCTGGAAGAAAGGAGACATGGCTTAGCCACAGCCTGAGGGATGTTTCCAGAAGGTAAGAGACAAGGTACTGGCAGAATTGAAGCTGTGAGGACAGGTTGTGTGTCATGCTTGGGTAGCTCAGTCGTTAGAGCACTTGCCTGCGAAAGGCAAAGGTCCCGAGTTCAAGTCTCGGTCTGGCACACAGTTTTAATCTGCCAGGAAGTTTCATATCAGCGCACACTCTGCTGTAGAGTGAAATTTTCATTCTACATTCGTATTCTTTGATGCAGTGGCACAGTCTCCAACAAGTTGGACATTATATTAATGAGAAAGTCCAGATAATGCACACCAGTCAACCTTTGTGGTAGCACGCATGGCTCTATTAACCTATTGTTAAGTATGCTGCCCATAAGTTGATTGCGAATCGGTATTGATGCCCTCTTTCCTGGAATTGCTTGGGCATTATACCTGCTCATACATGCTGGTTGTGGAAATTCACTACACCATCTCTTGTGAACCCTGCCTCATCGGTAAATAAAATCTTTGATAGGAACAGTGGATTTCAGCACACTTCTGCAACAGCCATTGACAGAACCATTGTCTTCCATGATGATCCTGTGGTCTTAGGGCCTGAACGCAGTGTAGATGATATGTGTACAGCAATTGTTCATGAAGTATCCCCCAGGTAAGAGCGAGAGAGAGACGGACATTCTACTGCTGCCAATCGTCGCACGCTGGTCCCAGGGGTTTCTTACATCAAACATAGCACACGCTGCTCCATGTCAGGCCTGCCGACTGTGTGTGGAGCCTTCCACTGTAAGTCTTCTGAGATGCAGGGGTACTTGTTTCGCTCAGACGTTAGGAAAGTCTGCTGGACAGCTTATCAGAGAGCACACTGCGCTTTGGATGAGAGCACACTGAGCTTTGGATGTTTTTCAACATAAAGGGCACGGGCTTACAGGCTTCGTCCATTTGCTAAATCATAGCAGAATATCTTATCTGCTATTTCGCTTGTCGAGTAGTAAGCTTCCGTTGCTAATAAGTGGCAGGAAAGAGAAAATGTAAATGTACTACACCATTTGTATGTACAAACAGTGCAATAACAATAAACACAATTCGGGAGGACGACGGTTCAATCCCACGTCCGGCCATCCTGATTTAGGTTTTCCGTGATTTCCCTAAATCGCTCCAGGCAAATGCCGGGATGGTTCCTTTCAAAGGGCACGGCCGACTTCCTTCCCCGTCCTTCCCTAATCCGATGAGACCGATGACCTCGCTGTCTGGTCTCCTTCCCCAAACCAACCAACCAATAAACACATAAGTGAATCTGCATTTGGAGGAAGGTACACACCATGAAATGTCCCGAAGGTTGACAGTACTGTACACTAAGGGACATAAAAACAATGAAAACTGTGTACAACATTACTCAAATCACACAACTGACTGCATACCACGTAGGTAAAGTACTGTGAGTAAGACATTGTAATACTATGCTGTCACATTTGAGAGATCGCAAATGCAACAGCTGTGCTAATATCTGCAACCAGGCATTCCGCAGCCATTCCTTTAAACACATGTTTCTCGGAAAGTATGCATTTCCAGACCCATGTTTATTGAACTTGAACACTTTGTATACACGAGGGACATCCAGTAATTAGATAAGTCGATGTAGGAAAGAAAACTAGGCTTTTTAAAAAAATTATACTTGTAATACTTTTCAACATACCCTCACCAATATTAATACATTTGACCAATGAACCAGTTTTTTTTTAAAAAAAATATATATACCTGATACAAACAAGTCTTTGACGTGTTTATTTTAGCAACTTCCCCACAATCCTTTAATCACTTCATTGTCACAGAACTTTTTCCCACATAATGCGTGCTTGAGTGGACCAAACAGATGAAAATCAGAGGGCGCCAAATCTGGAGAGTGAGGTAGTATTTTCCAACCCATTTTTTCAATGGTTTCTTGAGTCAGATGGGCCTCGTGAGGGCAAGTATTGTTGTGCAGCAATATCAGGCATTTTCTTTGAAAAAAACAATCCTGTTGCTCGCTTTACCTTGTTGATCAGCATGTCTGAGTAGCAGATATTGTTTATTGTACACTGATTTTCCAAATAATCAGAAAAGGTGGCACCTCGAGCACCTTTAAAGACAGTCAACATGACTTTTCCCTCTGGTTCTTGAGTTCTGAATTTCTTTTGGATAGGTTCCATTCCATGCTTTGATTTAGACTGAGCCCAAGCTCCATTATGTTAAAAACTTGTTCACAAAAGGATCACCTTCCATTTCATAGTGTTCTTTCAAGTCTGTACACTTTTCAATAATGCATGCCGTGGTGGCTTGTGTGCATCAAAGATAGAGTTAGTTGCACCCACAACGGTGGGGTATCTGTTGACAGGCCAGACAAATGTGTGGTTCCTGAAGAGGCGCAGAAGCCTTTTCAGTAGTCGCAGGGGCAACAGTGTGCATGATTGGCTCACCTGGCCTTTAACATTACCCAACACGGCATTGCTGTACTGGTACTGTGAAAAGATTACAGCCAGGGGAACTAGAGCTGTTATTTTTTACCAAGGACATGAAGCTCTACTGTATGGTTAAAAGATAAATGACATCCTCTAGAGTAAAATATTTGGAAGGTAAGAGAGACTTCTATTTGTATCTGGGCAGGAACTACTCAGGAGCAGGTCATCATCAGGATAAATGAAACCAGATATGCAGATGGTGAAGAGATTGAGAAAAGTATTATGAGATTAAAGATAATTAAGAGAGAAAAAATGTAATTTTGATGGGGAATGGGATTTGATAGTAGGAAAAGGAAGAGAAGGAAAAATAATAAGTGAATATGGACTGGGGTAAAGGAATGAAAGAGGGAGTCACCTTCTAGAATTTTGCACAGAGTGCATTTTAATCATGACTAACACTTGATGAAGAATTGTGAAATAGTGTTGTATACATGGAAGAGACCTGGAGACACTGGAAGGTTTCAGATGGATTACATAATAGCAAGACAGATTTTGGAACCATATTTTAAACTGTAAGACATTTGCAGTGGCAGCTTTATGCTTGGACCATACTCTATTGGTTATGAACTGTAGATTAAAACTGAGGAAACGGCAAAAAGGAAGGAAGTTGAGGAGACGGGACCTGTATAAGTTGAAAGAACCATATGTTGTCAAGAGCTTCTGAGTGAGCATTACACAACAATTAACTACAGCAAAGGAAAGGAGTACAGTAGAAGACAAATGGGTGGCTTTGAGAGATCAAATAGTCAGGCAGGAGAGGATCAAATAGCTATAAAGACAAGGCCTAATAGAGATCCTTGTGTATTACAGGAGATAATGAATTTAACTGATCCAAAGAGAAGATACAAAAATGCAACACATGAAGATGGTGAAAAGGAATACAGACGTGTAAAAACTGAGAGTGACAGGAAGTACAAAATGGCTAAGAAAGAACAGTTAGAGAACAAATGTAAGGATGTAGAAGCATATACCACTAAGGCGAAGATAGATACCACCTTTAGGAAACTTAGAAATGTTTGGAGAGAAGGGAAGCAGGTATAGGAATATCAGAAACTCAGATGGAAAACCAGTACTAAACAAAGATGGGAAAATTGGAAGGTGTGTGTTGGGGGGGGGGGGGGGGCTGATTTATATAGAGGAACTATACAATGGAAATGAGCTTGAAGGCAATAATATATAAAGGGAAGAGGATGTCGATGAAAATGAATGGGAGATACAATACACTATGAGAAGAGTTTTATACAGCACTGAAAGAACCAAGTCAAAGCAAGGCCCCTGGTGTAGACGACATTTCATCAGAACTACTGATATCCTTGGAGAACCAGCCTTTACAAAACTATTCCGCATGGTGTGCAAGATGTATGTGATAGACAAATTACCCTCGGACTTCAGTATGTAATAATTCCAAAGAAAGCAGTTGCTGACTGGTGTGAATATTACTGAACTATCAGTTTAATAAGTCATGTTTGCAAAATACTGACATGAATTTTTTAGAGAAGAATGAAAAAATCACAACATTGATGACTAATTTATGACTTTTCAAGCTATTGACACACGGAAGTTTTCACAGCCTCCTCATCTTCAAGGTAAATCCCATTATGAGCTTCTTTTAGTGGCCCGAACAGATGGAAGTCTGATTGTGCCAGGTCAGGGCTGTATGGGGATGAGAATACTCTTCCCATCCAGTTTTCACAACCTCTTCAGTCATGTGATGCCTGGTGTGTGGTCTTGCATTGTCATGCATAAGATGATCTGCCATAGCTTGTGTTGGAGGAACTCCCTGAGGACGTGCTTAAAGCTGTTTGAGGGTTCTGACATACCGGGCAGAATTTATTGTTCATCCCTGCTCCAAAAAATCAACCATAATCACACTATCTGCATCTCAGAATACTTTAGCCATAACTTTCCATGTCATTTGTGCAGTTTTGAAGTTTTTTTTCTTCTGTGAGTTTCCATGACGCCTCTTTGGTTAAAAAAAAAAACAACAACAAAAAAAAAATGTTTTGTCTCTAGTCACTCTTTCTTCCAGGAACTCCTCTCCTTCCAAATGGAAGTGCCAGAAGAATTTTTCATGTCCCTTTATTCTGGTCAGTCAACATTCTTGATAACCAAGTTGCATGAATATTTAGTGTCACAGTTTTTGATTATTCGACATCATACGTGTTTACTGCCGAGGGAGGTAATGCGGAGCTAATCATCTGCAGTCACTCTGTGTTCACCATGAATGATGCCCTTGACTTGCTGAATGGTGGTGTTGTTGCAGTCACTGGCCTGCTGCTGCGAATTTTGTCAGCCTACAGTGTTCTCCCTTCAACTTCATTGTATGAACTCACCATCTGACAGTGCTAATATCCACTGTTGCAGCACCGTATACATTTTTCATCCTTTCATGACTGTGGATGGGCATTTCACCATCTGCATTCAAGAATTCTGTCACAGAATACTGCCTAATAAAAACATTGATGTTTGTCACTTTGTAAGTGAATGAAGTACTGGCATCTGTTGATGCAGAAAGATACCATTGCAGTGGGCTGTAGAAGCTGCTTTGCAGAATAGTGCCAAATTCAAATTTTTCACTTAACAGACCTTATTTATGGAGAAAGGGAGGCATTAATCCACTTTGACCCTCGTAGGTTAAGGAAAGGTAAACCTACATTCATAGCATTTCTAGGCCTAGTGAAAGCTTTTGGAAATGTTTACTGGAATACACTTCTTGAAATTCTGAAGGTAGCAGTAGTAAAAGGCTGTTTACAGCTTGTACAGAAACCAGATGGTAGTTAGAAGAGTAGAGGAGCTTGAAAGGAAAGCACTGGTTGAGAAGGGGTGAAACTAGATTGTAGCCTATCCCCAATGTTATTCAATCTGTATGCTGAGCAAGCAGTAAAGGAAACCAATGAAATATTTGGAGGAGGAGTTAAAGTTCACGGAGAAGTAATAAGAGCTTTGAGGCTTGCCGATAATGTAATTCTGTTGGAGGCAGCAAAGAACTTGGAAGAACAGTTGAATGGAGTGGACAGTGTGTAGAAAGGAGGATATAGGACAAACATCAGCAAAAGTATAGCTTGTGGTGGATGAACGAGGGTGTGCTCAAAGCTGTTTGAGGGTTCTGACATATTGGGCAGAATTAATGGAATATAGTTGAATGAGGCAATGGTTAGGGAACTGGATTTGGAAATGACTCTAAAAGTACAAGATAATTTTTACTTTTTTAGCAGGAATAACTGACGTTGGCCAAAGTAGAGAGGATATAAAATGTAGACTGGCATTTGGGATAAAGAAATAGAGGAAGAGAAATTTGTTAACATTGAATATAGATTTGTGTGTTATTAGTCTTTTGTGAAAGTATTTGTTTGGAGAGTAATGGAGTGTATGGAAGTGAAAAGTGGTTGATACAATTCGGATAAGAAAAGAACGAAAGCTCCTGAAGTGTGGCGCTACAGAAGAATGCTGAAAATTAGATGAGTAGATAATGTAACTAATGAGGTGGTGCTGAATAGAAATGGGGAGAAAAGAAATTTCCATCACAACTTGCAAAAAGAAGGGATTGGTTGATGGGATATGTTCCGAGTCATTAAGGGATCACCAAGTTGGTGTTGGAGGGAACTTTATTTTTGGGGATAAAAATTGCAGAGGGAGACTAAGAGATGCGTAAAGGAAGCAGGTTTAAAAGATGGACATTGCAATAGTTATTCGGAGATGAAGCAGCTTGCACAGGAAGACTATTATGGAGAACTGCATCAGACAAGTCTTTTGACGGAAGACCAAAACAACAAAGCTGGAGTTCGTTCCTGATAACTTTATGAACTATGGCAAGACTTACAGTAACTGCTATGTGTTGAGGCACAGACTGCTCTACTTGGATACAGCTCTACAAACTAGTGGTGCTGTCCTGTGTAGATTACAGGAGTCTCACATACAACTTGACATCATCTTTGACATTGCAGATGCTGGACCCGCTATACCGTTGTGGGGTACGACTGACAACTGATGCCTCTCAGACTAGCCCCATGATCAGCCTCCTAACAGAGGCAGGAGTTCTATTGTTGCAGGTTCTATGACAACAAAATTGATTGCTTATGCATTACAAATCCACTGCTCCCTGGAGCACCCGAACTAATGTCCCCTCTTTCCAAAAATGGAGATCCATCTCTCACAATGGTGGACCAGGTCTCTGGTTATGATCACCACTTGCATCCAGTCTTTTTTAACTCCAGCTTTCCCGTCTAACATCTCTTCTCTGGGCTCACTAATGTACACCTCTGTGGTGCATCCCCTGTCCATGGCTCTGTCTTGATCTATAACAAGGTCCAAAAGACTTGGTCCATCTTGAAGCCCCCTGCCGTTAATTCTTCTCCATTTGTTTATATACCATATAGCTGTTTACTACAACTAAATGCATCCCCTACAAACCACAATGAAGTGCATGGCAGAGGGCATTTCTCATTGTACAGTGTACTGAGCAAATGGTGCAGTGCCGAGACTCTGGACTTACATTTGAGAGTGTAGCAGCTCAAACCCCAACCCAGGCATCTGGATTTATGTTTTCTGTGGTTGCTATAATTCCCTTAAAGCAAGTGCTGGAATGGTTCTTTTGAAAATGACATGACAAATTTGCTTTTACAATTCCAATTTGTGCCCAGTCTTTGTGGACCTCATCGTTGATAGAATGTTAAATCCTTATCTTCATTGCTTTGGACCCTGTATTAGGAATTCTTCTTATTTACTTTGGATATGAAGTGTTGGAAGAATTGATTTTCTCATGACGCTGTGCAACTATAATTAATCTGATCTCGACTTCATGGTCCATAGGGTAGTGATGAAAAGATGTCTGTAGTATACTCTTAGGTTCCTCATTTAATTATGGTTCTATAAACTTAGTATGTAAACTTTTGCAGAATAATCTACCAGTTGAAGTTTTTAAACCTTTATGTGATGCCCTTCCATGGTTCAAACCAAATTGTGGTAATTTGTGTTGTCCTTCTTTGTGTACATTCAGTATCCTCTGTTGGTCTTTGGTGTCTCTGAAAGTCTCCTAGTAGACTACATGTTCTCTGCATTGTACCAGTGACCTGTTCCATCTACAACTGAATGTGTGTGATCATTTCATTTCACAACCCACAAATTGTTACATATAAATATTGTTGCGAGGTGCCAGTTTTTGTACTACTGTAACATCTTGTCTAGATCTGCTTGATTGTATTCTGTGACTGTTACGTGCATAACCTATGTTTAGCTCTCTCTCTCTCTCTCTCTCTCTCTCTCTCTCTCTCTCTCTCTCTCTCTCTCTCTCTCCCCCTCTCCCTCCCTCCCTCCCTCCCTCCCTCCCTCCCTCCCTCCCTCCCTCCCTCCCTCCCTCCCTCCCTCCCTCCCCCCCTCCCCCCCTCCCTCTCCCTCTCCCTCTCCTCCCCCCCCCCCCCCACACACACACACACTCTAGGAACAGACAAGATTTCTGCGCTTCATAGCTTAATCCAACTTGGGCACAGAAAGGTTTACGGTGATTGTGTGGTGTTGGTGTTGTTCCCAAATTATCTTTTGTACAGCTATGTGTGTACAGCCTAGACACTGTATACAAATAATAGCTTATACAGCAAATACATCACACTAGTTGACTAACAGTGTGTGTACAGTCTAGACACTGTATACGAATAACAGCTTATACAGCAAATACATCACACTAGTTGCCTAACCTGCAGTGATTCAAAAAATAAATAAAAATAAATAAATAAAATAAAATTTTGACATATAAATATTAGTCCATATAATACTAACTTGAAGGTGTCAAGAAATAGTACAAAGCATTGGAAACATGATCGTTTGTCAGTACATTATGTCTCCATGTAAAAAAAATTTAGCCGATTTTGAACTTTCCTATAATAGTAAGCTTCATTTACTATGTTACCAGCCTTTAATACAAAATGTATGTATAATCACATATCTTAAAATTGACACCTCTGATTTTATAATTGTTAGCATACAGAATATAATGCATTTAAAGACACCAGAAACAATTACGTTCATTGCACAAAGGCCATTCAAGTTAAGGCTACCCACCACTTTGGATCCAATTCGCAAAATTTTGAAAATCAGACTTCACGTCCATTTTTATTTTGATACATACCAAACATTACTTTCAACAGTATTAGGAAAATGATAGATTACTACTCATTGTAAAGGTGATACATTGGGTTGAGTTGCAGACAGGCACAACGAAAAGACTGTTACACGTTTAGCTTTTGCCAATGCTTCCTTCAGAAAGGGAAAAGTACTCATTCAGGCAAGCAAGCACACCTCATGCTCACATCACTGCCATCTCTGACATCTCAGACAAGAATGCAACTGTCACATTGAGCAGCAATCTGAAGTGGGGCAGGGAAAGGAGAGGCATAACAGGGTATGGGTGGGGGAGTCACTGGTTCACAGATTCCTCTGTGAAGGACCCAATAGATGTGCGAGTTGCGTGCCTCAAGAAGAGATATGAGATATCATTACCAGTTTAAGGCGGCGGTGGGGGGGGGGGGGGGGCAGTGGAGGAGATAAAGTCCTGCTGCTGCTCGTCTGTTCTGCCCACTGACTTCACTGCTTTCATATCGGAATATTCCTGATGTACTTTTGCTGTCATGTCTCGTGCAGAGTTCATTTGGAAACAACTATCCCAGTTGCCAAAATTATTATTTACTCTTATATCCATTGCCTGTTTAATGACCAAATCCCATTACCTATCGGCATTGCACAGGTTCAAAAATAAATATGTTGCCTTCCTTGATGCTGTGCTTTGCCACAGTAGACTTGTCAGTCTGGCTGAGGTGAACGCTCGTAAGTGTTTAAACAGTGCTACAAGATTGACACAGCTATGAATCTCTCAGTACCGTTCAGGACATCAGGAGCTAGCACAGCTTCAATGAATGCCACATGTTTGTTTCTGAGCAAAGGTGGTGTGCAACACCATTGGCTTCTGGGATTCAATCATCAAAGAGGCAATGGAAATAAGAGCACATGGTAATCTTGTCAACTGGGACAAGGGTTTTCAACTGGGAGATGTTAGGTTCACTGCGGTGATACCTATCTATGACTCACACATCTGTGCCCAATTTTGACCATTTGGCAGCCTAACGACTTTCGTGGTCCTATAGAGTCTGAGTGCAATGGGCCTTTCATGGCATGAAGCTCACATCTGGTACAGCTACTTGCTGCCATAACTAAATCATTCTCAGAAATAATATGCTGGTTACTGTTTTCAGTACCCAATTACTTAAAAGCATGAAAAAAAATGCGTAGCTAACCAGGTTATGTACATTTCAGAAATATTACTGCGAATGCTCAATCATTGTGTGTGCCTTCTTAGTTTTTTACAGAACTAGCCAGTTCAAGAATGCTTAGAATGTATGATTGTGTCACAATCTTTCTCGTCTTATCTTCCCAGAACTACTTCATGTATTGGCTGGTGGCCTGCCTTGGCTTGACATTACCCTCCTAGGGTTATTGTTGGACAAGAAATTTAGCAGTATTGATCATTAACCTGAGATGTTCACTGACCTGTATGGAGTCTTATGTGATATTAAGTTTTCTCAAATCCCTTCTTGTCTTTTCCAGCCATCCCATGTTATTCTCTTAAAATAAAATTGCAAATAAAATTAAATATACTCCTTTGCGCCGTTGTCATTCAGTCTATAAATATGACTGTAAATCGTTAATCTCCTCTTCCATGTTGTGTCTATGATTGTTTCTGTATGAATCTTCATTTCTCCTGCTGAGCCAGTTTCCATCTTTTTTCTTTTGTAGTCCTAAAATTTTTCTGGGAATTTTCCTTTCTTTCTTTCTTTCTTTCCCAGTTCTGCTTGTTTATCACGTTTACTCAGTATTAGGCATTCAGATTAATTTTTTACATAGAACAATACTGATCTTTTTATTATATAGGTTTTGGGGGAGTTTGTGTGCTAATTCCATTTTCTTTTATCTTTCTTTAATTGTGGTGTTTTCTAATCCATTTTATTGTATCCATTCTCCCAAATACATAAACTTATTAAATCATTTGATGTTACCATGTTGTCTTTCTAATTATTTTTCTCCGTTCCATTTCTGTTCAACATTTTGGTTTCTCATACAGTATTTGTAATCTGGTTTTAGCTGCAGCTTTGTGAAGTGTTTCAATCGTTATCTTTTAATCTGTTTTGTCCTTCAGACTATTGCAATATCAGCAGCAAAAGTGTGACATTTCATCCCAAATCTTCCTGTCCTTGGCCCAGATGGATTCCTTCGATGTCTCTCTCTTGTAGTTCTTTATCCCACTCTCTCATAACCTTGCCTGTGATCATATGGAAAAGAATCGCTGAGAGCCCGTCACCCTGTGCATCTGTTGTGTGAATTCTGGAGGGTTCAGACAGTTTGTACCCACCAGTTGTGTGTTCTGCTTGGTGTTCCATGTTATGCAGTAGATCTTTGAATATAATTTTGTAGGTGACTGGAAGAAGAGATATGCCTTGGTAATTGGTGGTGTTTGCCCCACCTCCTTTCTTGTGTTGCGGATGTATTATGGCTTGTTTGCAATCTTCTGGAATTTTTCCTTTCTCCTACCAATCTTTAATAACCTCATAAATGGTTTCAGCTGCCCACTTCCATTCCAGTTTCCAGATCTCAGATAGTATCCTATCTTTAACTGGCACACTGTTGTTTTCCTGCCAGCCAGTGTATTGTTGAGTTTGATACAGTGATTGTGGTTCTGAAGGTGTATTTTCTATTTGAGACTGTCTAAAAAAAATAGTCTCTGTGTTGTTTCCTTGCAGTTTAGAAGAGTTTTGAAATATTTTTGTTGTAACTCAAAGTTCTTGTTATTAGTAGTCAATTTCCCTGTTAAATCTTTACTGCGAAGGCTGGCCTTCTTGTACAATTGGCATTAATAAATGGAAATATTTTTAAACATAGCATACTGGGAATAAGTCACTTCTTGCCTCACTCTTATTTGATTTGACAAGTTTGGTGACTTCATTTTAATTGGTTTCTTTATTCACTTTAGGACCATATACTTTACATAATGTTGTCTAGTTATTTACACAAAATTATATGTCATTTTCATGCCATAATAATAAATGCGTGAGTAGTACTACCATAAAAGTCTTCTGAAACTATAAATTGACAG
Organism: Schistocerca gregaria; assembly: GCF_023897955.1. Taxonomy (NCBI): domain Eukaryota; kingdom Metazoa; phylum Arthropoda; class Insecta; order Orthoptera; family Acrididae; genus Schistocerca; species Schistocerca gregaria. The sequence goes on from NC_064926.1 coordinate 199,144,822, forward strand.
TAAATACAGTGTGTCATTGCAACTGTGGTATCCAGTCTTGCGCACAAATGTAAGCAGCAACTCATGTGTTCAAATGGTACATTAAGTTGCGATTTTGGAAACTTTTCCTGCTTTTTCTTTCTTTGAAAGTGAGAACCTGCCAACTTCGTATGCATCATTGACATATGTGCTATAAAAATACTTAACAGTAAGCTCTCCCTAACGTTAGAGTATGCTGGTTGTGTGCAGTATGTTCTAATTTACAAATGATAGAGCACAGCAATCAGTCTTCTTATTCTTGCAGACTTTATTCGGCAAATCCAGTGCACCATTTCATAGTATTAGTGCATGTTCTAGTATGTCAGTCCCCTATTGTTTGGGCTTCTATCTAAGTTCTTTCAAGACTACTCTTGAAAGACTCTGCATGATGAGTGACATGAGCAAAAATATGTCAAGAATGCTCTGACGTGAAAGTAGCAGAGCCAGCAGGCAGAATAGACAGGCAGCATCTCCAGGACCTGATGCCTGAACCCCACGGCATCTCCTCCAGGGACATGCGCTTAATTCACCCATTGGGCTCCCGGTAGAGGAGACCATGTTCCAGCGGCTATTAGGGAGTGAAAGAGACCTACAACCAACACTTTTCCTGAAGATAACAAGTAGGAAGCTTGTCAAAACATTGCGACAACATAGTTTCATGACTCTTCTGATAGCCCGAGAAGATTTTGTCAGTGTAGTTCTCTGAAAAAGCTGTAGTTCATTATAATAATGAGATTACATAATTGCTTGCATAAATTATTCTGTGGTTGGTATTGTGTGGACATAATTGTTTATGGCAACACTAAAAGATTAATCATGCCTCCAAAAGTCTACATTTCTTATGTAGAATGAAGAATGTCCCAATATTCTGTGCCCTGTCTCCCATCTGTGTCAACTGTGGAGAGCACCATTCGTCTTGCTTGCCTGACTGCAGGATTCTCCAGAAAGAAAGGAAAATCATGGAGTACAAGACCCTGGACCGACTGACCTACACTGAGGCTAAGAGAAAATTTGAACGCCTGCATCCTGTGCACATGACATTGTCTTATGCCGCCGCTACAACAGTTCTGACACTATCAGCTCTGCTGACCCCAGTCACCTCTCAGAGCTGGAAGACTACACCTGCCCCCTTGCTGGTTGGGGGCCACTTCCCTTCCTGTTGCTCCTGCAGCAACACCCTCCCAACCATCAGGGACGTCCGTCCCAACTTCTAAGCCGGAGAAGCGTACAACCCTTGGGTCACTCGCTTCCCAGGTGTCTGCTAGTGGGAAAGATGATACCTGCCAGTGGCTGAAGAGCCCAAAAGTAGCTGGTTGCAGGGCTTCACGCTCATCCTCAGTCCCAGAGACTGAATCGGTGATTTCCTCCCAGCCAGGGAAACCCAAGGAACAATGAGAGAAAACCAAAAAGGAGGTCCCCAAGACCAAGGGAATTGTGGTGGCACCCACACCACCGCTATCTCCAAGCTCTGCGTTTGTGAATGAGGTGGGAATTCTGGCGTCCACTGAGGACGTAGATCTCGGCGGACCCTCGGACAAAATGGATATAAACTGCTCAGGCAAAAAGTCGGTGTAAACTGCCTCATTGAATGTTCCATGCCTTCTCATTCTAACGATGATGTCATCCTCCAATGGAATTGCGGTGGTTTCTTTCACTGCCTGGCTAAGCTACAGCAACTGTTAAGCTTTACACCTGTTATCTGCATTGCCCTCCAGGAAACCCGGTTCCCGGCAATATGGACCCATGCCCTCCGTGGCTATAAGATATATTACAGGAACCATAGCGACTATAATTGAGTGTCAGGTGGAGTTTGCGTTTATGGCCTAAACTCAGTCTGTAGTGAACATGTGCCCCTTCAAACCCCTTTTGAAGGTGTGACTGTCAGAATAAGGTCGGAGCAGGAAGTATCTGTCTCCAACACTTATCTTCCTCCAGATGGTGTAGTATCCTTGAGTGTATTAGCTGCACTGACTGATCAACTCCCTAAACCTTTCCTGCTTTTGGGAGATTTTAACACCTATAACGCCTTGTGTGGTGGCACTGTGCTTACTGGCCGAGGCAGAGATGTCGAAACTTTAGTGTCTCAGGTCGACCTTTGCCTCTTAAATGCTGGGGCTGCCACACATTTCATTGTGACTCGAGGTAGTTACTCGGCCATTGATTTATCAGTTTGCAGCCCAGTACTTCTCCCATCTATACACTGGAGTGCACACGAGGACATGTGTGGTAGTGACCACTTCCTCATCTTCCTGTCACTGCCCTGGCATCGAGTCCATGGGCGCCTGCCAAGATGGGCTTTAAACAAGGCGGACTGGGAGACTTTCACCTCTGCTGTCACCGTTGAATCACCTCCACATGGGAACATCGTTTCTGTGGCAGAAAACACAATCCCTCGCTCTTTGGGGTGCCTCCGGTGAAAGACAGTCCATTGGTGTTCGCCGGAAGTCGCTGAAACAACTAAGGAGTGTCGGCGAGCTCTACAGCGACATAAGCGGTACCCTTCTCTGGAGTACCTCATAGGCTATAAATAGCTCCGTGCTTGTGTTTGCCAACTTATCAAATGATGGAAGCAGGAGTGTTGGGAGAGATATGTCTCGACCATTGGGTGCCATACGTCACCTTCCCAGGTCTGGGCAAAGATCAAACATGTTGTCGGGTACCAGACCCCAACAGGTGTTTCCGGTGTCTACATAAATGGTGTGTTATCAACCGACGCAAATGCGATTGCCGAGCATTTTGCTCGAGCATCTGTGTCAGAGAACTACCCGCCAGCCTTTTGCACTCTTAAGCGGCGGCTGGAAGGGAAACTCCTCTCGTTTACTACACAATACAGTGAATCCTATAATGCCCCATTTACGGAGTGGGAGCTCCTCAGTGCCCTTGCACATTGCCCTGACACAGCTCCCGGACGAGATTGGATCCACAGTCAGATGATAAAACATCTCTCATCTGACTACAAGCGACATCTCCTCATCATCTTCAACCAGATCTGGTGCGATGGAGTTTTTGCATCCCAATGGTGGGAGAGCACCAGGTAAAATCCCACTTGATGTGGATAACTATCGGTCCATCGGCCGCACCAACATTCTTTGTAATCTGCTGGAACATATGGTGTGTTGGCGGTTGGGTTGGGTCCAGTCCTAGTCACGTGGCCTACTGGCTCCATGTCAGGGTCGCTCTACCACTGAAAATCTTCTGTATCTAGAGTCTGCCATCCAAACAGCCTTTTCCAGATGCCAGCACTTGGTTGCCGTCTTTTTTTATTTACAAAAAGCATATGACACGATCTGGTGACATCATATCCTTGCCACATAATACGAGTGGGGTCTCTGAGATTCACTCTCGATTTTTATCCAGAATTTCCTGTCGCTTCGTACTTTCCATGTCCAAGTTGGTGCCCTCATAGTTCCCCCCATATCCAGGAGAATGGGGTCCTGCAGGGCTCTGCATTGAGTGTCTCTATTTTTCATGGCCATTGATGGTCTAGCTGCAGCTGTAGGGCTGTCCGTCTCACCTTCCCTATACGCAGACAACTTCTGCATTTCATACTGCTCCACCAGTACTGGTGTTGCTGAGCGGCACCTGTAGGAAGCCATCCCCAAGGCGCAGTCATGGGCTCTAGCCCATGGTTTCCAGTTTTTGGCCACAAAGTCGTATGTTATGCACTTATTTCGGCGACATACCATTCATCCAGAACCAGACGATCCACTCACTGTAGTGGAAACATCGATTCTTAGGACTGGTTTTTGATACCCGATTGATTTGGATACCTCACCTTCGTCAGCTTAAGTGGAAGTGCTGGAAGCACCTCAATACCCTCTGGTGCCTGAGCAACACTGGGGTGTAGATTGCTCTACACTGCTGCAGCTCTACAGAGCCCTTGTTCAATCCCACCTTTGGCGGCACCCTCAGATTTGCATTTACTCAACCCAGTGCCCCACTGTGGGGTTCGTCTAGCGACAGGAGCTTTTAGGACCGAGTCTGGTGACCAGTGTCCTCGTGGAAGCCAGAGTGCCTCCATTGTAGGTTAGGTGTGCACAACTGCTGGCCAGTTGCATAGCACACATTCATAGGTCTCCTGTGCATCTGAATCACAGTCTCCTTTTCCCACCCACGGCAGTTAATCTCCCGCATCGGTGGCCCAGGTCAGGGTTTCCAATTGCAGTTTGCGTCCGACCCCTTCTTTCTGAACTGGAGTCCTTGCCTTTACCATCTATATTTGAGATCCATTCATGCACAACTCCATGGTGTACACCTAGGCCGCAGCTTTGCCTGAACCTTTCATGTGGCCCTAAGGACTCACTTAACCCTAAGGCTTTCCACTGCCACTTCCTTGACAAGTACTGAGGCCACAAAGTTGTTTACACCAACAGCTCGATGGTTGATGCTCACATTGGCTGCGCATGGAGGAAATATTGAACAGCATTTCTTGCCCGATGGCTGTAGTATTTTCACTGCTGAGCTGGTGGCTGTATCTCGTGCTCTTGAGCACATCTGTTCATGCCCAAAGGAATAGTTTGTTGTGTGTACAGACTCCTTGAGCAGCCTACAAGCTATCTACCAGTGCTACACTCGCCATCCTTTGGTCGCGTCCATCCCGGAGTTTGTCTATGTCCAGGACCCGTCCCATCGTTCAGTGGTGTTTATGTGGACCCCAGGACATGTCGGCATCCCAGGCAACAAACTTGCTGACAGGCTGGACAAACAGGCTACACGGAAACCCCTTCTAGAAATGTGCATCTCTGAACCTGACCTGCATTCTGTCTTTCGTTGCAGGATTTTTCGGCTTTGGAAGGCGGAATGGCATAATAGCATGCGCAACAAACTGCGTGTCATTGAGGAGACTGTGAATGTGTGGAAATCTTCCATGCAGGCCTTTCGCAGGGAATCAGTTGTCCTGTGCCGGCTCAGCATTGATGATACTTGGGCGACCCACAGTTATCTCTTGTGCCATGAAGACCCGCCTCAGTGTCTTTGCGGTGCCCAGTTGTTAATGGCCCATATTCTGGTGCTCTGTCCCACTTTGACAGCCCAGCGATGAAATCTTGAGTTACCAGACTTGTTGTAGCTCATTTTATCTGGCAATGCCTCACTGGCTGATTTAGTTTTAAGTTTTATTCGCGATCTAAGTTTTGGCACATGACCTTTGTCCCTCTTTGTCCTCCACCCTAGTTCTTTTGGGGTGGATGTTTTAATGTGTTGCAGATTGGCTGGCTTTTCCTTTTTATTCTTGTGGTCGGCTGCACTTGTGCCATTTTTTTTTTATTAAGAATAAGGGACTGATGACCTCGTAGTTTGGTCCCTCCCTCCCCCCCCCCCCCTCCTTTTAAACAAACAAACAAACCAACCAACCATTAGTTGTTCCAATGTAGGCTGATGTTGGTTGAGAAAGGGGGCATTCCTTTGCAGCTGATTCTTCAGAGTGGAGAGAGGATTGAGAGTGTGTTGGAATATGACACAGGAAATCTGTTTGTGGATTAGTCTGAAGGATAGTGCCTACCTGTGAAGGCATTTGCAGGAGCATCTGTGTATTGAGCAAGGAAATTTTTGTCACCATACATACTGTCCCTGGTTGGCCAGGCTGTATGGGAGGGATTTTTTGGTGTGGAAGGGGTAGCAGCTGTTGAAATGCAGATACTGTTAGTAGTTGGTGAGTTTAATGTGGATAGAGGTGTGGATGGAGTCATCAGAGAAGTGGAGGTCAACATCCAGGAAGGTGGCACGCTGAGTTGTGAGGAGGACCAGGTGAAGCATATGGGAGAGATGTTAAGGTTGTGAAGTAATGAGGATTGTGTGTTCTGGTCCTGAGTCCAGATTGTGAAGATATTGTCAATGAACCTGAACAAGTCTAGGGGTTTGGGGCTGTGCTAGACTAGGAACATTCCATAGATAACCCATCGGCCATTGGATTGGCATAGAAGGGTGCCATGTGATTGCCAATGGCTGTGCCACAGACTTTTTTGTGTACCTTTTTATACCTTGCTGTGAGCCATTAGAGGCCCCATCCACACCTCTGCCCACATTTCACCCACCAACTACAGTGAGCAGCTATCTACCCTTTTCATAATTATTGATATTTCTTGATGTTGGACTTCTTTCTTGTCAATGTATGAATGATTTTAATCCTATAAAGAACTTGAACATGCTGAACTTTACTGCCTCAGTCAGCTTTTTCCAGTGGATGAACTGATAGGAGTGTGTAGGACAGTTTCAAATAATCTATTTCCGTTAGTACAAAAGTTAACAGTGTTCAGAGACTTCATAGATGTTTACTCATTGCTGTCTCAATGCAGACTTTGTAAAATTGACTGTACCCTACTGTCGCTCAGTGGTGTCTGGCTTGCATTGTTCATGGAGCCTATTTAAGGTTTGTATAGGGAAGGTTTTGCAAAATATTAAAATACAGAGCAAGTAAATAACAATTAACAACATAAAAGAAAAGAATAATAGGTAACATGTGTTTGGTCATTAACCTACCTTGATTAGCTATTAATTATATACTCTCAACATGACATTTATACCAAGTTCTTTTTTTATAAGTGCAATTTTAGGCTCACAGTTTTCCAGTGAAGCTAGCCAAGACTTTTCTACATACTCAAATTATATTGTGATATTTTACTGGCATATTTTGTTAGTAATATTATACCTTCTTGACACAGAAAAATTACAGCTGCTGGAATTTTGAAGGACTTGCTTCCTAAAATGTCTATGATTACACAATGGCAATTTTATTAATAATATTTCGTCAGCTACAAAATTTAGAAAAAAAATACAAAATTCTCTTTGTTTAATATAGAATCAGGACTTTCAGGTGTTATTTTAACCCTGAGTTTTTGGCAGGGTCATTTACATAACTATGTGTGCTTTTCCTGCATCTTAAATTTACCATTATCTCCAGTCAAGTGTGTCATACTTTTATCTCTAAAGACTATAAAAATACAACTTGTAAAAGAATTTTGCTGTGTTATGTACATACATTATATGGATTCAGTAACAGAAAGAAAAAAATATATTGGTATTATTTATGGTATCAAAGAATGTGGAGGTATTTCTGTCTTGTGTTTCAAGCTCTATTGGTCTTTGGAAGCACTTTCTTTTTAACAGGATGCAATAGTGATGTAGCAAAGACACAGTATATTGCATTAAAAATTGAAACTTTTTGTCAGTGAGTTGCTTTTCCATTATTGGTCTTATATTTCAGTTACGCATTATGGATGCTGCCAGGAAGAATAATGACTGCTACTTCTACTACTACTCTACCTGCTTGAAGGTAAAACAAAATGTTTATTAATATTATTTGAAAGTTGAATGTTATTATTGCTGTGGTAAATTAAGTAATATATTATAAACAATAGAGGAAATGAGGTATGGTGTTGAATAGAGTGGGTGACATAAAATAGAGTTGGGGAAACACATCTAAGACTGAAGCAGAATTAACTCATGTTAGTGAACAGGAGAACTGCGCATTACAGAAAAATGTTTGAAAAAGTAAGAGGACCAGACATGTTTGTTTATCAGAAAAATCAGCATCAATACTTTGAAGAGCTGTTGCACAACCTCAAAATTAGCCTTTGATGTACAGAGTCTAGTGTCTACATTGTAACAAATTTTTCAGCAAACTGTTAATGCTAAGTGGTATGTCTAGAAATTGTTTAATTTTTATGTGAATCAACTCAAAGGAGATGAATGGCTGTGCATATATAATCAGCAAGGCAGAGTAATAGCACACTACCTTGAAAACCTCACCATGAATGCATGAGGTATTTGGTGAGGAGAGGATTTTGTGCTGTGGGGCAAATTAAAGGGTCACCTATACTCAAATAATCCTCCCCACACTGAAAGAGCTGCAACAAAACACTGAAAATACAATTGCTGTTATCTCTCTGGCAGAGCTGCTACATACTCCTTGCGGTTCAATAAATCTGCATCAATGATGCCGCTTCCAGCGTCTTTTGTGGTTGTTTATGAACAAGTGTCAATCCTGTGTCAGTCTTATTGTAAATGTTGTCCGGGCCAGTTTTACTTTTGCACACAGTGCATACATGCGTGCATGTGTTGCTTTCCATTGAGTGTCACCCACATATTATTATGTTATGTATAAAAAGAAATCTGAAGCAAGGTGTTGACTTTTACGTGATACCTGTAAACATTTCATATCTTGGCCCTCTATTTCCATGTTGAAGTAAAATATAGCTTATTACCAAGTCTGATTTGTAATATAGCTCTGTGTCATTTTGTGAAATAATAATTTGAATTTTTTTATTGATTATAATGTAAATTGTTTGGGCAACTTATTTTGCTGTGTCTGCAATTGACTGTGGCACTTTTTTTATTCTTCCAGACTGTCATTGTGCCATCATGATTTTCAAAAGTTTTCTGTACAAATGTGAGGTTACTCTAGATGTAGCATGTGAGCTGATACAGTACTTAAGGCAATGGACTCACGTTTTATAGTAGGCTAGGGTGACAGTTCAAATCACTCTCCTGCCATCCAGAAGTGTATTTTCCTTTGTTCTCCTATGGTTTGAGGCAAATTCTGGGACAGGTTCTTTGAAATGGATGTGGATGATTTCTTTCTTTTTACTTCACAACCCAAACTTGTGCTCCAGTCCCAATACCTCATTTTCAATATAAACCTTGATCTTTCTCTTGTCTTGGTGCAGACAGATTTGGTATCTGTCTCGGGACAGAATTATGACTCATCAAGACCATAACAGATCTCCAGCCGTGCATTAGGATCTCATTTGGTTGATGAGATGTTTATGAGCTTAAAAGCCATTGTATGATGTTAGTTTTAATTGGTTGTCACACATCCTTAGCTTGTTTTCAAGGGTTGTTGTAAGTGCTATAAGTGAATTGCCTTCTGTCACATATTTTGACAGCTTCTGAGCAAGAGATAACGATTTTGAATGCCACAGGGATTGGTACTGGGCCCTTTCTGTTTTCTAACTTGCAAAAGTTATCTTCCTTTAATAACCAAGTGAGGCAGCACTGTGGTTAGTGCACCAGATTTGAATACAGGGCGACAATCGTGGTCAAATCCCCATCTGGCCATCCAGATTTAGGTTTTCTGTGATTTTTCTAATTTGCTGAAGGCAAAGGCCAGTATAATTTTCTTCCCCATCCTTAACTAATCCGAGTTTGTGCTCTGACCCTAATGATTGCATTGTTGACAACATTAGATGCTAGTCTACCTTCCTTTAACTGCCAATGCATTTAAAGGCTCAGATGAAAGCTGAAGTTACCTATAAAAGGTTCACAGCTAATTTAAGTCTTTACATCAGTGTCTCATATTATACAATTTGAAACAAACAGCAATGACCTTTTAGCACCAGAAGTAGACAGTAGTAGTCATAATTAACTCTAATAGTCCTGATTTATTTATTTATTCAGAATAGAGTTATATGTTATCTCTAGTATTTAATTAAGTTGTAAGGAAGAAAGAAAACACAATTTTGGGTATGCATTTTTTTTATTATTATTATTATTTACAAAAACTTGCGGTGTTCCAGAAGGACATAAAGACAGTAAGGCAACTTTTTGTGAAGTTTGACTTAGCAGTTTATTTGTTGAAGTACTGTTATTTTCAAATAAATGTAATTAAATTTGAGTTTTGGGGCTAAAATAACTAAAATACATTTTTAAAAAATAATAATCTTACAAACGTGTTTTATGCAACTGTAAGATAACATAAAAAGGAACAAACGCAAAGGGATCATCACATTTTAGGCACATTATCATAGTCTTTGTGTGGCAATTTTGACATTTCAGTTGTCTTCTTTTTTGTTTTCTTGTCCGATGGTAATTCGGCAACATCATGTTGCCTTCCATCAAATCGAGACTCTTGTCTTGCCCTCTTGCTAGGACGCCCTCTAGTATTGCAGTGACAGTTTCGTGATGTAATGTCAGATGATCTGTGGCTTCTACGTGGTCCTTGTAAAGATCCCGGGCATTTTGCTTTGCATTGTCTATGAAATGCGCAATGATGGAGAAATTTTTTTTTTTTTCCTCTTATAGAGCATCTATACATGGACACATTTTGATCAGCTCAATCTCTGCCCCCCTATGAGCATTGTAGGAATCTAATAGATTAAGCTGAAGCACGCTAATCCTTTTCTTTTGTTCCCTGTAAAATCTTGCTATGGAACACAATGGTTGAACTCTGTAAGAGTTGATGGTTACATTAACAACATTGTCTTTCCAATGGACAGTGGAAATTCCTCATGCTGAGCCAAAACAAAATACCCTCTTTTCTTATATCATTTTATCTACTATAACAGAGTACAATTCTTAACTCGTTTCCACTTACTGTTAAAGTTGCTTCCACACCCCTGTCCTTTAGGTCATTTAGCTGTTGAACACTGGTAAAGAGATTTCAAAGAAAATTGAGCATGGAACATGTGGAAGGGACTGGTCCACTTACATCATTACCACATCATAGCCCATACCTTGATTTCATAATCATTACTATACATGCCACCTCAGTGATATGGTTACAGCCAAATAATGTATCCACCGGTGATGCCTCAACACCAGAATTTTAATCCACATCAGATTGGTTTTCCTTTTATGAATATTTGCACCTGTGACTCCCAAAGTATGGGACTGTCGATTCATTGACAGAATGGTGCCGCACATTAGGTGCAAATTGTTTGAATCTATCTCTCAGCATACACATTAACGGTCCCAAAAGATTTGATTTCTGTAAATTATCATTGTCGCATACTAACAGATTGGAAAACGTAAAGTGAAATTGATCCCTGGACACAGCATTTTCTGTGAGGTCATTGTGATTGTTTCTATCTGATTGCTAGTAGATTTTTCTGTGTGACACTGTTACGTAACCACTTAGCAGAAATATTGCAATAAACACCAACATCTCATCTTCTGAACAGTCTTTCAGCTGCATACTGATTTGTGTAAGTGACCAACATTTGAAGCACGTCTTTGTCACAAAACTGTTGGAAATATTCGAGCAGTGTTCGCCTTTTCTTCATGTCAATTGTGCACTTTAGAAACCATTTAGGTGTTGGATTACCTATTTCTCGAATTTTCCCATTGTATTTCATGAGATTTTGAACTTTCTCCTTTGATAGCCTTGTTGGTTTGTTTGTTTGTTGTACTGCTGGAGAGTCGTGGAACCTTTTCAGAGATTAAGGATTGTTTTTGTGGTGTGTTGACAAGATTACAGTCACCAGAAATGTCCAAATCACAAAGTGCAGTAGCATTGAGTTGGCTTGCTGGTATTTTGTCTACACTTGGATTTTCTTTGGCACCCGAGCCTTCATCTGTTATGTCATAAGTAATATTTAGAGGAGTGTGTAATGTTACAGCCATACCACTGTTTAGTATTTCATGATCATTTGTTTCTAAGATGTTCAAATGTTCCTTCAGAGTACATTGTTTGCTGTGAATTTGAAATGACAACCTATCACCCTGACATCCTTCTGGTCCTTCTGGGAGGACAGTTCTGAATTACAAATGACAAAACCTTTCAATTGTGATATAAAACTCTAAATAATATAGTTTATTCCATTAAGTCAGTCAATTCATCCTCCGTAAAACTGGACTTCTTTTCAAGGCACAGTTTCTCAATAACTGTGAATCATAGCGTCAAAATGGCTGTGGCAGTGCATTGGTGACTCGATACACTTCATTTAAATATGTGTCACTATCTGTTGCAACAGTGTGTTATTCACGGAAATCAGTAACTTCAACGCTAAATGATGTCATCTTTACGGAAGGATGTCAGGCATACCTAGGTTAAGTGCAGTATGTATAAGGAGCAATCAAGAAGTTCCCATTCAAAGGCTGTGTAGTCCAGAATCAGTATACCAACTAGGCAAAATTACCATGAGCATTGATTCAATCATCCCACTGGTGCACCAGGTTGAAATGCCCATTTGATAAAACATTTTATTCTGCTGTGTGAAGAATCTGTAACTGTGTGCTGCACATCCTCGTTGGACAGGAATCGTCAACCTAGAATATCAAAATTGGAATCGAACACTTCCCTTGACCTATATAGGTCAACAATAACTACCCATACCACACTATCAATCTCAATACTTTCACCACCACCATACTTAATCCTACCACAAAAAAAGACACCTAGAAAATGGAAATTGGGATCGAACACTTCAACAGCAACTAACAATACCAAACCAGCCATAGCCACAACCGCACCTTGCAGTCGAGCACTTCCCTAAAGTCATATAAGTCAACAGCAAAGCAAAATACCAAATCACCAATGCAAACAATCATCAGTTATCCATACGACATCTCCACATATAGCCTGGCGCAAGATGCCGGAAATTTAGTAAGTCTAATTTCATCACAACACACTGAACACTTTCAACCAAACAGACTGAATAGCTGAAAAATTTTTATTAGAGACAACACACTGTCCCCCATCATCGCCAACAACCGAAAACTGTTGACCTTGTCAGTCATATCCCCACCTGCCAAAGGCATAAAAAAGCAATTTATTAAAATTCACACATGACAAACAGAAAAAAAACTACAGTAACGTCAGCATAACAAAACCAGAATCGTTAACTCACTGAAAAATATATAGCTGAAAGCACAGTCACCACCAATACCATACACGTGCAATGCTCCCACACAAATGAACCGCATATGCCACATAACACACACCACCAGAGAGAACAACCAACTGCAACAATACGCCACCTATAAACATGCTACACACACACAAATTAAACCAAAAACATCACCTAACACACAACATATAAACACACCACCAGAGAGCACCACCGATCACATCAAAACGACACCTACAAACACGCCACTCCCACAAACTAAACTGCGCACCGTCTAGATGTCACACACACCACAACAGCCTTACATCACAGGCCATTCCTACAGGTGGAATTGGACATTTCTGTTGACCCAAACAAACCGTTTCGATGGAAAATTAAAAAATGCCTCCACCAGCCATTCTTTCTACAAGTTATCTGAATATTTAGATTCATTGATCGAAAAATTTTGTTAGCTACATGGCATGTAGCTATATGTGTATAATAAAGCTGAATGACAAGAAATAATACTCCACAAATAGGACACAGTATTTGTAGATATAAAAATATTCTTTTCAAAAAATACCTTCGTAATCAAGTAACTTCTTTTTATTGGGATAATTTTGGAAAAGTGTAGCTCATTTATAAAAGAGATGATATATAGAATGTTAGTGTGACCCATCTTTTAGTACTACTCAAGTGTTTGGGTTCCCCACCAGGTCATATTAAAGGAAGAAATTGTAACAGTTCAGATGCATTCTTGGTACTTGTAGGTTCAATCAGCACACAAGAATTACAGTATTACGGAGATTTTTCATGAACTCAAATGGGGATCCATAGAGCAAAGGTGACTGTCACAGCATGAAATGATATTATTGTGTACACTTTGTCAAAGGTGTAATCAGGCTTAGAAAAAGAAACCATATTGATTTATTTGCCCACAGGGATACATGGCAATGGTCGCCAGGAGAATGAGATAAGAAAACTCGAGTAGCCACAGACCCATTTCGAAAGAGAAGGGAAAATTCAAAGACGAAGTAAAGAAGCCATTTAGTATCTGCTCTGGGCATTGGCTCAGACAGGGGGAGAGATTTTTTCAGGCATGGCTCGGAGAGCCCTCACTAATACCTGTCAGGTAATGTGACATGATTTGATTGGCAAGGCGGCTCTTCTAACAATAATTCAGCCTATTCCACGGTGAACCAGTTGATTGTTGTTGCATTAGCTGAAAAGTGATGGACAAAATAGGCGGACTCTTTGTAAAATATAAATAAAAAAAAAAAAAACACTCGTGTTTGGCACCTGGGGGCATCTTGTGTATCTCCTCCCCTCTCACTGAAAGAGTTCATCGTGGGTGAACTCTACAGTCTCAGTGGGGTCATAAATATGGGGATAACAATATTTGGATTTCATTTAACAGTGCAATATTTTAATTTCATTTAACGATTCACACGCGAGTACAATTGTTACATCACTGTATGGTGACTAAAATTGCCAACATAGGAATATGACAGTGGCAGCTTTGCAAAGATAGTAGAAACTGGTTTCAGACAGATTTGGGGAGTACAAGCAGCTGAAACATTCATATGACAAGGATTAGGATTTAACATAAAAATCACTACATGTTTACGGGTCAGGGTTTATTAATAATAATAATAATCCCCGTGGAGTCCTGGGAAAAGAATAGGCCACCGGTATGTTCTGCCAGTCGTAAAAGGCGACGAAAAGAACAAACCACTAATAGGGCTAACCCCTCTTTTAGTGTGATTAGTTGGTTCAGGACACAACTAAAGAAGCCTCGGACAAGCGCCATCATGGTCGGGGACTACGCTTGAACCCTATGCCCGCCCACAATGGTAACGACACTGCTAGCCAACTGGAAAATGATTTAAATCCAAATAGAGGTGTTTTGCAGGATATGCTTCCTGCAACCACCCTAGAAGGAAAACAAATACAGAGGATGAGATGGTCAGATGAAGTTAATCGACACCTCATGTTCTGTTATTACCAAGCAACAAACCAAGAAATGAACACGACTGGATACAGATCACAAGTATACACAACATTTATTATCAGATACCCAGAATTAAAATTTTTAACAGAACGACTAGCTGATCAGATCCGTGTAATAATAAAAAATAACAGGATACCCCAGTCAGAATTAGAAAACATCAGACAACAAGTACAACAAATACTGGAACAAAATAATGTGCAATCAGAAGAAGAAGAAAGTACAGTAATGGACTCGCACATCCCAGAGCAAACAAACAAAGAACAACACGCATCAATTAAACAATCAGAGGAAAACGAAATCTTAAGACTGCCACCAGAACAAGTACAAATAGAACACGAAGTGACACACATGTTAGATATAGAAGAAAAATTTCAGCTGACATGTATAGAATACAAAGAATACAAAGACACACAAACAGACATTAGACCATTCTTGCATAGACCGCCAAATAACTCACAAGTCGAAACAACAATAAAAACTGTCAACACAATCATACACAACAAAATAAATGAAAAACCAACTATGGAAGAGTTAAAACTACTGGTTTATATAGGAGCACTCACTACTCTAAATATACACACTAGGCAGAGATCAGAAGCAACCAACACACAGAAGAAACCCACAAAACCAGCATGGCAACACAGGCTACAGATCAGATCAGAATAGAAAAACTGAGAAAAGACATTGGACAGCTAACACAATTTATAAGACATCAAACAAACACGAAAAATGTTAGGTAAAATCTCACAACAAGAAGTGATAGAGCAATTAGATGAAAAGAAGCAGAAATTACAAACATTGGCCAAATGACTTAGAAGATACAAAAAAAGTGAAAATAGAAGGAAACAAAACCAAACATTCAACACAAACCAAAAGAAATTCTACCAGACAATAGATAACACACACATTAAAATTGACAATCCACCTAACACTACAGACATGGAACACTTCTGGAGCAACATATGGTCAAACCCGGTACAACGTAACAGGCATGCATGGTGGATAGAAGCAGAAACAGACACATACAAGACGATACCACAAATGCCTGAAGTGATAATTTTGCAACTTGAAGTCACCAAAGCAAATTAATTCTACTCACAATTGGAAAGCCCTGGAAAAGATAAAATAGCAAATTTCTGGCTAAAGAAGTTCACCTCAACACATTCACATCTAACTAAATTATTTAACAGTTACATTGCAGACCCATACACATTCCCTGATACACTTACACATGGAATAACTTATATGAAACCTAAAGATCAAGCAGACACAGCAAACCCAGCTAAATACCGCCCCATAACATGCTTACCAACAATATACAAAATATTGACTTCAGTCATTACACAGAAATTAATGACACATACAACACAGAACAAAATTATAAATAAAGAACAAAAAGGCTGTTGCAAAGGAGCACAAGGATGTAAAGAGCAACTGATAATAGATGCATAGGTGACATGTCAAGCTAAAACTAAACAAAGGTCGCTACACTATGCATACATTTATTACCGAAAAGCTTTTGATAGTGTACCCCACTCATGGTTACTACAAATATTGGAAATATACAAAGTAGATCCTAAATTGATACAGTTCCTAAACATAGTAATGGAAAAATTGGAAAACCACACTTAATATCCAAACAAATTCAAATAATATCACATCACAGCCAATACAGATTAAGCGTGGAATATACCAAGGAGACTCATCAAGTCCTTTCTGGTTCTGCCTTGCTCTGAACCCACTATCCAACATGCTAAATAATACAAATTATGGATACAATATTACTGGAACATACTCACACAAAATCACACATTTGCTATACATGGATGATCTAAAACTACTGGTAGCAACAAATCAACAACTCAACCAATTACTAAAGATAACAGAAGTATTCAGAAATGATATAAATATGGCTTTTGGAACAGACAAATGTAAGAAAAATAGCATAGTCATGGGAAAACACACTAAACAAGAAGATTACATATTGGATAACCACAGCGACTGCATAGAAGCGATGGAAAAAACAGATACCTGTTCTTATAATTTCTACCACCATTTCACTTTTATAGTAATATCATTTATTTGACTTACCATTCAAAAACTCTGTTCTGGTTTTGCCCCTCTGTTCAACAATAGGTATTGTCTTGCCCATTGTAAACATGTGCCTTTGGTTCTTTCTTGATCATGATTTTAATTTTAGTAGTAGTCTCAGTTTATCCTCCTCTGTGACTTCTTCACTAAAGATTGTCTAGTTGCAATAGCCACATTTCAGGGCTATAATTTGAGCATGGAAGTATTAAATACTGGATGGTCATGTACAAAGTGGTACAATATGCCTACCATTAGAAATAATAAAAAATTCTTCACACACAGCAGTTATATCAAATACAGTTATTATACTGAAACTTTCTCTTTTATGCAATGTAAGTTCATCTGTATACACTCTTTCCCAATACACTCACCTTACAGATTCTTGTACTCAACACCAGACAGAAATATTGAGTTGTATGACCGCTGTTTCTGAGAAATTTGCATCAACCAACTCTACTAGTCAATAATTAGCATATTCCAAAGAAATTGCAATAAAGCAGAGATACCTTACACTTTGCACAGCTTTGTTGGACTCTCCACATTGGTGTGAGGTTTCTCTTAAGGAAATCAAAAGCAAAGCTTTACAAAAACAACCTTGCTCCACACCCACCCCTCCCTCTGCATATTCTTTCCTCTCCCTTCCTTCCTCATATTCCCACCTTTCATTTGCCTACTCGGACTTGTGCCAATGTTTAAATTTTGTCAATAAGGAACTGAAGACAGTCTGTTTACATAAATAACGAAGTTTTACAAGTAAATTCTAATTTGTACCTGCAACTTTTTCAAGTTTAGTGTTACCAATGGTACTCCGATTTTTCTTCAGACACCGTATTGAGGGATTCTCTTGTCTTTTGCTTGTTCCAATTAAGTCCCACAATCTGTCGCCCACCTTACCACTAAATACTTAAAATGAGCTTTACATAAGATAAATATTTAGTTCTACTCACAGTACTGTTGATAAAATGTGCAGATACATCATGTTTAACTGGAAACTTTGGACTGTGTTGTGATGTAGTGGTTAACATAGCTTGCTCCTAACACAGATTCCGTATGGCCACCTAGGATTTTTTTGCGGTGCAAAATGCTATGTCTTATTACACAAGTTGAGAAGCAACCTAAATAACTATGCTGCAAAATTTAATACAATTAGATAAATAGAAAGAGAAATGTACAGCCACTGGCTCCAGAAGCTTAACTTTTGTATGTGTTTCTCCCGCCTCCAAACTTGATGAGCACATTTTTTTTTAATCCATCCAATTATATTTTCAAAACTTGATTATTTTCATTGATATATAAGCAAGAAAATTAACACACAAGCAGCCAAAGTGGCAATACTATCGAAAGGGTGGGTGGTGCTCAACACTTAAGTGTTATGTTTGTGGTACCAGTTAGTAGCACTTTTATTTATGCCATTTTGGTTTTTCATGGTGTCAGTCTGTCATTGTGCGGTGATGCCTATTGGCAAGCTGATGGAGTCTTCATATACATATTCCTTGAAATAGAATAAAGCCATATTGACAATTGAACTATGTAAGTATTTTTTGTAATTCCTAAGAAAAAAGGCATATAAAATACTTATTCACTGGACTTCTAACAGAATTCGTAAATTACTTGCAGGGAGACGGTTGTCTTTTTCGACATGAGCCATCAGCCTTGGGTTGTGAGACAGTTTGCACATACTGGCAGCAAGGCAAGTGTTTGAACCAGCACTGCAACTTCAGGCATATGGAACTAAGGGTAAGATACAAAAACAATATAATACTTCCACTTGGATGTTCATTGTTACTTCATAATCATTTTCTGCTTGTTTTTTTTTTTTTTTTTTTTTTTTTTTTTTTTTTTTTTTTTTTTTACCCACGGTGGTTAGTAACTTTTATTACTCCTTATTTTTGAAGACTATGGTAGGTGAGCAATTTATTCCCAACTTTTGCATATTGTATTGAATTAGGATGATAAGATGGGGAGCTTTTACAGTATTTCCTCAGGGATAAGTGTGTTATTGCAGTGAATGTGATAGCTTTTTCAGTATATTGCATAAACTAAATTTGCATCTTGTACAGCTTCATTTAATACATACAATTCCAAGGACTGTGAAGTAATTAACCTATGCATTCCTTCAGAAGGGTGAAATTTTTGATACTAATTTGCTAATTATTTCATGTGTGCATTAACTGTGAACTCACCTGTGTGTAAATGAGAGTTCTTCTTCTATACTTAATTGTAGACATTGATTCTTTTGCTAGTATTGTAAAGACAAACTGTAGGGTCACTTTTTGTCTGATGTGTACTATTATACATAAAATCTATTCTTAGGGTGCAGTGCATTTTCATTGTTGGTATTAAGTTACAATTAACTTCCTCATTTTGGGCAGTTGCATGTCTCATTTACAGGGAACTTTAATACAGCTTTCTTCATTTGGTGCAGAGTATCTAAATATGTAATAAAACAACAAAAATAGTCAGTTATTGGTAATGTAATATAAACAGATAGATAAAACATCTACTCACTAAGCGGTGGCAGGGGAACACACACACACACACACACACACACACACACACACACACACACACACACACACACACACACAGGATTTAACTGTTACAAGCTTTCAGAGCCAGTGGTTCCTTCTTCTGGGGCAGGAAGGAGAAGGAAGAGGGGTGAAGAAAAAGACCTGGAGAGGTTTACGGAAAGGGGTACAGTTCAGAAAAGCTACCGAGAACCTCAGGTCAGAGTAGATTTACCAGACGAGATGAGAAAGGAACACTGATTGTTGGGGACTGCACCGGATGAGATTTGAGAACCTGAGAGCTTAAAGGTGGAAGACAGGGTAATAAGCAAGATAGAGATTATTATTAAAACTACACATATGAGTTAATAAGAGTGAAAAGCTAAATGTGTCGTATGTAACAGAGATGGAAGGGGGGACAGCAAAAAATAGACGAGTCAGAAAATGAAAGATGTAGGAAACTAAAATGGAGTGAAGAAAGGAGTAGTTACTGTGAATAAATGCTGAGACGAAAGGATTTAATGTAAATTAAGGACAGGTGGGGGGTAAGAACAAAGGACATGTTGCAGTGCTAGTTCCCACTTGTGGAATTCTGAGAAATTGATGTCTGGAGGAAGAATCCAGATGGCGCATTTGGTGAAACAGGCACCAAGGTCATGACTGTCATGTTGTACAGCATGCTCTGCAATAGGATATTCTGTATTGAGGGTGCATACAGTCAATGCCCTGTCATCCTGGCTGACAACTGGGCGGTAGTCATGCCAATGTAAAAGGCCTAACACTGTTTACATAACAGCTAGTATATGACAGGTGTTGTTTCGTAGGTGCCTCCCCTTTGATAGTATTCTTTTGCCAGTTACAAGGCTGGAATAGGTGTTGGTAGGAGGGTACATAGGGCAAGTCTTGTAGCGGGGATGGTCACAGGGGTAGCGGCCATAGAATAGAGAGGTGGGTGCAGAAGCAGCATAGGGTCTGACATGAATGTTACGAAGATTGGGAGGACGATGAAAAGCTACTCTAGGTGTGGTGGGCAAAATCTCGTACAGAAAGGATCTCTTTTTCAGGACATGATTTTGGGAAGTCATGGCCATGTTGAAGTAGCTGATTGATACCTTCCTGATCAGGATAATACTGGGTGACAAGTACAAGTAGTGTGTTCTGTTTTTTTTTTTTTTGAGGCATCAGCAGTACCAAGATTGGATGTGATGGCACAGCAAATCTGCTCTTGAAGTAGGCTTTTGGAATAATAGGTCCTTCCTGAAGTGAGAGTGATGGTGTATTACTGAAAAGAGCCTGCATCTGAAAACACCTCCTATACAGCCTTGGCATTCAAGGCAAACATGTAAGGTTTGCATGGAAAGGGTGGCAACTGCCAAAATGTAAGTACTGTTGTTAGTAGATTTGATGTGGACGTAAGTGTGTAGCTAGCCTTCGTTGAGGATGAGATCAGCCTCTCCATGAGTCCATACAGCAAAGGTGTCATCGATGTATCTAGCCAAATCAGGGTTAAAGGCTTATGGATTCCAGTAAAGCCCCCTCCAAGCAACCCATGAAAAGTATGGCATAGGAAGGACCCACCCTGGTTCCCATGACTGTACCCTGATCTGTTTGTATGTCTGACTGTCAAAGGTGAAGTAGTTGTTTGTAAGTATAAAGTTGATTGAGATGAGTAAGAAGGATGTCATACGTTTGGAATCAGGTGTGGGCTGACTGAGGAACTGATAAGCAACAGACAGACCATGTACATGGAGTACGTTGGTATAGAGAGAGGATGGGTCAATGTTGAGAAGCAAGGTGTGATGTGAGTGGGACAGGCATGGACATCAGACGATCTAGGAAATGGTTAGTATCTTTGATATAGGAGTGAAGTCTTTGTACTCTAGGTTGCATGTGCTGATCAGATATACGTTTGGTCAGTGCTTTGAAGCCACCAACTATAAGATGGCCAGGATGATTGGGTTTGTGGATCTTAGGAACAAGGTAATAGGTTGAGGTGCATGGTTTGGGTGTGGTAATAATTTCTATGGATTGAGGTGTAAGTCCTTGTGAGGAGCCTGAGGTTTTAGGAGGGACTGCAGGTTAGTTTGAATCACAAGGATGGGATCTCTATGGCAGATGCTGTGAGTACAGGAGTTGGACAGCTGGCATAGACCTTCGCTGACATACTCCTGTTGGCCAAGTGCCACAGTGGTAGATCCATTGTCTGCCCAGGAGGATAATGATGTAATCATCAGCTTTTAGGGATTGTAGAGCCTGGAGTATTGCAGAGGACAAGTTAAGGTCATGTTGTAGAAACCTGGGGAAGGGTCGTGAAGCAATGCTGGATGTGGGGAATTCTTGGAAGGCTTGTAAGGGATGATTTTGAGATAGTGGTGGTGGATCAAGTTGGAATCAAGATTGGTATTTTTCAAGGCGGTGGTGGATCGAGTTGGAATCACGATTGGTATTTTTCAAGGCAGGTTTCAATCCTGATTTGCTGTTAGAAATGTTTTGGGACTGGATTGCAAAGTGATATTTCCAGTTGACATTATGTGTGAAGGAAAATAGGTTCTTCACCAAAGAAGCATCAGGTTTAGGGCTGAAAGTGAGACCCTTGGATAATACAGATAATTCGGGGGGGGGGGGGGGGGATGCTTTGGATGAGAGGTTGTGGCATTGTACAGTTGTGACTGGTTCTTGTGATTATGAGTTATGGATGCTTTGGATGAGAGGTTGTGGCATTGTACAGTTGTGACTGGTTCTTGTGATTATGAGTTATTGCAGGTCAGGGAGGCTGTGGTGAAGGCTGTGGGATGGTAACGAGGTTGGCCAAACTTGGTTTGTAGGGGTGGGAAAGGACTGGTGGTGTCACTGTTTGTGGAGCTGCAGAGTGGCAGGAAGGGGAACACCACTGTTGAGAAAGTGGGATAGCTTTCTGAGGTGAAGTCTGGCATGTTGTTACAGTCTGAAGTTGGCTTGGAGCATGATACCCTCCAAGGAAACATGTGGACAGATAACTACAGGATTTTGTAGTAGAGTAGTTTGATGGAGACGAAACTGGCAGGTGAGGCATATAGGTTCCAGATTAGTTGGTCAGTTCAAGAGATTGCTGTATTTGAAACTGTAAAAGAGGCTGGTGTACATTTTAACAGTTGCCACCCTTTCCATGTCAAACCTAACCTCCGATACAACGTTGGCATTTGAGGAAAACTTATTGGTTTGGATGCAGACTCTTTACAGCAGTGCACCCTCACTCCAGCCTTCATTGAATGTAATTATCCCAACAGCCTACTTCAAAGCACATTTCCTGGGCCATCACATCCAATCTTGGTACTGTTGACCCCTCCGAAAAACAACTTCAGAACACACCACAGTATTATCCTGGTCTTGAATGTATCTTTCAACCACTTTGACAAGGCCATGACTTCCTAAAATCATGGCCTGAAGAGAAATCCTTTCTGTCTGAGATTTTGTCCACCACACCTAGAGTATCTTTTCATTGCCCTCCCAATCTCCACAACATCCTTGTCAGACCCAATGCTCCTTCTGCACCCATCTCCCTACCCTATGGCTCCTAGCCCTGTGACCATCCCCGCTGCAAGACTTGCCCTGTGCACACTCATACAACCACCTATTCCAGCCCTGTAACTGGCAAAGCATATACTGTCAAAAGGGAGAGCCACCTGTGAAATGACGCATGTCATATACCAGCTGTTACATAAACACTGTGCAGACTTTTACATTGGCATGACTACCACTCAGTTATCAGTCAGGATGAATGGGCATCGGCAGAGGGTGTATACAGGGAACACACAATATCCTGCTGCAGAGCATGCTGTACAACATGACAGTCATGACCTCGGTAACTGTTTTACCATTCGTGCCATCTAGATTCTTCCCCTAGACACCAATATCTCAGAACTCCGCAGGTAGGAACTAGGCACACAACATTTCCTTGGTTCTCGCCACTCACCTGGCCTTAATTTATGTTACTTCCTTCTGTCTAAGCATTTATTCACAGTAACTCCTCCTTGGACCTTGCCGTCGGGTGGGAGGCTTGTGTGTCTCAGCGATACAAATAGCCGTACCTTAGGTACAACCATGACGGAGGCGTATCTGTTGAGGGGCCAGAGAAACGTGTTGTTCCTGAAGAGGGGCAGCAGCCTTTTCAGTAGTCGTAGGGGCAACAGTCTGAATGCTTGACTGATCTGGCCTTGTAACATTAACCAAAACAGCCTTGCTGTGCTGATACTGTGAACGGCTGAAAGTGAGGGGGAACTGTAGCTGTAATTTTTCCTGAGGGCATGCAGCTTTACTGTGCGGTTAAATGATGGTGGCATCCTCTTGGGTAAAATATTCGAGAAATTTTACGGATTGGAGTGTGGAATGTCAGATCCCTTAATCGGGCAGGTAGGTTAGAAAATTTAAAAAGGGAAATAGATAGGTTAAAGTTAGATATAGTGGGAATTAGCGAAGTTCGGTGGCAGGAGGAACAAGACCTTTGGTCAGGTAAATACAGGGTTATAAATACAAAATCAAATAGGGGTAGTGCAGGAGTGGGTTTAATAATGAATAAGAAAATAGGAGTGCAGGTCAGCTACTATGAACAGCATAGTAAACAAATTATTGTAGCCAAGATAACCACAAAGCCCATGCCTACCACGCTTGTACAGATTTATATGCCAACTAACTACGCAGATGACAAATAAATTGAAGAAATGTATGATGAGATAAAAGAAATTACTCAGATAGTGAAGGAAGATTAAAATTTAATAGTCACGGGTTATTGGAATTCGATAGTAGGAAAAGGAAGCAAAGTAAACATAGTAGGTGAATATGGAATGGGGGTAAGAAATGAAAGAGGAAGCCACCTGGTAGAATTTTGCACAGAGCATAACTTAATCATAGCTAACACTTTGTTCAAGAATTGTGAAAGAAGGCTGTATACGTGGAAGAGGCCTAGAGACTGACAGGTTTCATATAAATTATACAATGGTAACACAGAGATTTAGGAACCAGGTTTTAAATTGTAAGACATTTCCAGGGACAGATGTGGACTCAGTTTTGGACAATGCTGACAGGAATACTCTCTTTCAAATTCTGAAGGTGGCAGGGGTCAAACGCAGGGAGTGAAAGACTATTTACAATTTGTGCAGAAACGAGATGGCAGTTATAAGAGTCGAGGGCCATGAAAGGGGAGCAGTGGTTGGGAAGGGCGTGAGACAGTGTTGTAGCCTAACCCTGATATTATTCAATCTGTATATTGAGTAAGATGTAAAGGGAAAAAAAAGAAAAATTTGTAGCAGGAATTAAAATCCATGGAGCAGAAATGAAAATTTTGTGGTTCGCAGATGACATTGTAATTCTGTCAGAGACAGCAAAAGATCTTGAAGAACTGTTGAACGGAATGGACAGTGTCTTGAAAGGAGGATATAAAATGAATATCAACAAAAGCAAAACTAGGATAATGGAATGTAGTCAAATTAAATCGGGTGATGCTGAGGGAATTAGATTAGGAAATGAGACACTTAAAGTAGTTTTGCTATTTGGGGAGCAAAATAACTGATGATGGTCGAAGTAGAAAGGATATAAAATGTAGACTGGCAATGGCAAGGAAAGAGTTTCTGAAGAAGAGAAATTTATTAACATTGAGTATAGATTTAAATGTCAGGGAAACTTTTGTGAAAGTATTTCTATGGAGTGTAGCCATGTATGGAAGTGAAACATGGATGATAAATGGTTTAGACAAGAAGAGAACAGAAGCTTTCGAAATGTGGTGCTGCAGAAGAATGCTGAAGATTAGATGGGTAGATCACATAACTAATGACAAGGTATTGAATAGAATTGGGGAGAAGAGGAGTTTGTGGCACAACTTGATTAGAAGAAGGGATTGGTTGGTAGGATATGTTCTGAGGCATCAAGGGATCACCAATTTAGTATTGGAGGGCAGCGTGGAGGGTAAAAATCGTAAAGGGAGACCAAGAGATGAATACACTAAGCAAATTCAGAAAGATGTAGGCTGCAGTAGGTACTGGAAGATGAAGAAGCTTGCACAGGATAGAGTAGCATGGAGAACTGCATCAAACCAGTCTTTGAGCTGAAGACCACAACAACAAAAACTATTCCTTTCTTCACTCCATTTTAGTTTTCAACATCTTTCATTTCCTGGCTCTTCTATTTTTTGCTGTCCGCCCTCCCACCTCTGTTATGTACAATGAACTTAGCTTTTCACTCTTATTAATTCATGTATTGTTTTAGTAGTAATCTCTATCTTGTGTATTACCCTGTCTTCCACCTTTAAGCTTTCAGGTTTTCAAATCTCGTACAGTGCAGTGCCCGACAATCAGTCTTTCCTTCTCATCCTGTGTGATAAGTCTCCCTTAGCCCAACGTTCTGGGTGACTTTTCTTAACTGTAGGGTAGATGTTATGTCTGTCCATTTATATTAAATATGTAATAAGAGTCGTTTCTGGTTTGGTTACTCCTGGTATAAACATTTGTGCTACTAGATTAAAGGTTTTACTGGTATAATGTTTTTTGTGTTCTAAATTTTTACTTTCTTATAAAGACACAGAAGAGCACAGTTATGCACAGCAGATCATATTGCGTGTTTCAATAAAAATATCTATAATTTTACTTTGGCTAATAAAAAGTAAATAAAATTGTTACAGAAAAATCGTAAATTAATTCCCTGCTACTGGGAGAACCAACCAGGTGGTTGCCGAAAACCACATTGCCCATTTATGCACGAGAAACCACGTGACTCCGCTGGAACTATACCTGAGAAGGTGAATAAAGAAGGTAAGACTATTTTAGTAGATGGCTAAAGCAACCAGTTTCAATTGTCACATACAATTCTATGAAATAACTGGAATGTGAGTCTATCATTTATCTGCAATGAGTGGGTGAAGTGTAAATTTAAAAGCAATACAAGTAATGTGGGTCATGCTCTCTTTTGCAACTGCGTAAAGTGCTATTTGGACCAAAAGTATTTCACTACTATCAGTGGACAGATTTTTGGCTCCTTACATTATTTCCATGTGAATAGTGTTAGGAGCCAGACTGACAACTTACAATGCTTTTAAACAAAGCAAAACACTTTTGGCCCAAATAAGGCTTTTAACAGTCTCACACACTACATAACCCCCTTATTATTTGTAAAACTGTGACAAAGTGTTAGAAATAATCTTTCGTAAGACAGTGTGTGTCATAATTGTAGGCCACTGCTAACCAAATAAAGTGACCAAGCAATCAATAATAAGTGGCAATATTCTTGGTGTGTGTGTGTGTAGCTATAAAATTGTACAGTTGTTTGTTATATAAAGATGTCAACTTGTCACCTGTGGTAACAAGTCTGCTAGCTACTTTTTTAATCTACATTTGGTGTAAAAGTCAGAATATTCTCTATTAATTGTAACATAACCAACATCAGGTTGCTCATCCTGATAGAAACACGGTGTTCTTAGACACCAACTAGTTCCTCGCCCATTGGTCAGTAAATTACAGTGTGCCAGATGAATGTCTAATGTTCCAGTTTGGAAACTGTTTAAAATTTAAGTAGAGACACATTCCATAGCTGTTAGTCGTGGAAAAATGCCATTGCGTGTGATGCATTTAATGGGCAGATCATTGGGTAAGTGGCATTCCTGTTCAGTTTATGCTTTCTTTACCATAAAAGTTGTACAGAAGAAACAGTTACAGAAGAAAGAGTTCTGTCTTGACAGACCATCTTGGGATAGGAATTGAGCAGTGCATTTTCCTCAGGAAGTAGTAATTAAATTTAAATCTACAGCCTGCAATCGAGATGTAGATTTATCATTTTCTTAAATTACTCAGTGGAATTTCAGGTCTGTAGTCCCTTTGAAAAGTTCACAATGATTTTCTGCCACAATCCGTGTGCAGTCTAAGTGTTATCTGGTTTATGCTGTCTGTCCTTCTGCTGTTTGTGAGGTATTGGCTATTTATGTGTAACCTTAATTCTTGTAGCTGTGGAAACCATACGTTTCTGAATCAGTACTGGATTCACTGTCTGATAGTAGGGAACAATTTTCCTTCTGGTATTTGTAAATATCTCAGTTATTGTCAAGGTAGGTCCACACCTACGTGACTACTTTTTACAGTATGGAGGAGATGCTTCTTGTACTGAAATGGGAAACCCTTCAGGAAAGACAACACACTTCTTTTTGTGCAAGAGATACTGTGGTGGAAATCTAGAGAACCATTATTTGAGCCAACTGCAGAAGGAATCTACTGTAGTCAATGTACATTTCGTGTAAGGTCCACAAAGATAAGATGAGAGAAATTAGGGCTCATACTGAGTCTTGTAGACAGTAGTTTTTCACTTGATCTATTTGTGGGCAGAAGAGAAATGGAAGTGGCTAGTAGTGATATGTGGTGACCTTCACCATGCACTGTACAGTGTCTTATCAATTATGTATCTACATGTAGATGCAACATAATTTTCATTGTAGTTTGTTGTGCACTACATATGTGATGTTATTTTTGAAATGTTCCCTGTATAATTGTAAGATTTAACATCCAGGGCTGTTAGTCTAATCACTAGTACCTTCAACATAAAGTTAGCACATACCTTTGGAATGTCCATTGTTTTTCTTGAGTAGTCCTAAAAAACTTTATTTTAAAAAAATGTAAAAAAGCAGAAAGATAGAAAGGCAGTCACTCATTTGAAGTTGGCCGATGTGTGATGCAACGCATATGACAGCAAAGGCACATTACTTTTTTCTAATTTATCTGCACAAACTCACAGGAGCAACCACACAGACTTCTATAAATTCTAGTTGTTTTTTTTAAAATTCATTTTTATTATTATTTTTAGGGTTCTGTGTCTCAGTCCATAAGAACTGAACCCTTATAAGGTCACTTTGTTGTCTTCCAAGTGTTAAAAACCCTTTTTCTCAGGGTTGGGTAGACATATCAAGCTGAAATATATGCCACACACTAATTCCTATGGTTCCTTGTCACAGCTTCAAAATTCTAGCTTCCCGGTCATGCAATCAAAAGATATGGCCATTTGCATCACATATTTTGATACAATCTCATTCATGAAAACCTATAAGTTGCTTCTTGTTGACAATACAACTAAAGGAAGAAACCAGAAATTGTTAATTTGTAATTATATCACACGCACAAAAAATTTTTGTTCATTTGTTTTCTAAATATTTGTTTATCCATCTGTCTGTCAGGACCCTTTTTCTCAGGATTGGGTATATGAGTCAAGTTGAAATTTATCAATATTGTTTCATTCCATCCTGGATTTTCCAAGTTGAAATTTGTCACACAGTAAAGTCTGTACTCCCTTGGTGGTGTAAAATGTTTAAGCTCCCAAGTCAGTACAGTCAAAAGACACGACCATTTATGTCACGTATTTTGATACTTGCAAACTCGCACATCAAAACCTGTAGGGTACTTCCCATTGACCTAGAAACATGAAATTTGGCAAGAAGGAAGGTTTCACGGTATAGCTACTGGAAAAAATCCTGAAAATGGCTAATTTGTATTTATATCGAATGAAGATTTCTTTTTAATTTGATATGTCTGTTAGTTCATCCGTTAAGTACCTTTTTTCTCGATAACTGGTAGACATATCAAATTAAAGTATATGTCAGACACTAAGGGCTATGTTTTGCCCATGGTGTAAAAAGTTGAAGCTCCTACGTCAATTAACTCAAAAAGATATGGCCAATTACCTAATATATTTTGATAATCGCAAACTCGCTCATCAAAACATACAGGCACTTCCCATTGACCTAGAATCATAAAATTTGCAATCAGCAAGCTTTCACAGTGAAAGTAAAGGAAAAAAAACCTGAAAATAGTTAATTTGCAGTTATATCATGTGAAAAAATATTTTTTTGCCATTTGTTATGTGTCTGTCTGTCTGTCTAGACCCCTTTTTCTTAGAAATTGTTCCACGTATGAAGTTGAAATTTATGTCATATACTAAGGTCTATTGTCCTTTCGCGATGTAAAATATTTAAGTTTCTAAGTCAGTACAATCAAAAGATATGGTCTTTTATGTCATATATTTTGCTACCTTACCAGTATCGATAGCAATAACAGGATAATTAGTGGATATTGCTTATAATGTAATATCATTCTTCCAGCAGTTGTATATTAGAAATGGCTAAAAGGAAGGAAGGAACAAAAGTAATTTAAGATGCTGAAAGGCATTCTTCAGGTTGGATTTTCAAAAGATTTGTGCCCAATTCTATATTCTGCATAGGTACTTAAAAGTGATTCAGGCCTTTGAAGCCTAAAATCCTAAAGTGAATTGAACTGGCTCTGGATAATTAAACAAACTCCAGTAAAAGAAATTTGAGAAATTGAAGGGCAGATAATATCGTATATGCCAACTTTAGGGTTTGTTTGAGAACTATACGTAATGATCAAAAATTGACTTGAGCTTGTCGCATTACTGATATGTAG
The DNA here is from genome assembly GCF_023897955.1 of Schistocerca gregaria. Classification (NCBI taxonomy): domain Eukaryota; kingdom Metazoa; phylum Arthropoda; class Insecta; order Orthoptera; family Acrididae; genus Schistocerca; species Schistocerca gregaria. Next base: position 199,174,415 of record NC_064926.1, read on the forward strand.
AAACAGAAGGAGGAGGAGGACAGCTGAATGCCATTTACCTGTGTGTGTGTGTGTGTGTGTGTGTGTGTGTGTGTGTGTGTGTGTGTGTGTGTGTGTGTGTACAGTGACATGAGGAAGGGCAAGATCACTGGTGGAGGGGTGGCCAGTGCACTGTCTAGGCCCACAATGTCATTAACAAAGAAAATAATGGAGCAGATACTGAGAAAGCTAGACTGATGCACCAGACATTACTAAGAACTTTGATATTAATCACTGAACTCCAAACAAAGACTCCCACTGTTAGTTGCAGCACCATAAAATGTATGCTAATAGGTGTGTCAGAAGAGCAGGAACATAAGCAAATGGAGAAATTTTGTCAACTTTCATTTACTAACAATGTGAGGAGTTATTTCTTGGTTTTTACAATAAAGTGGTTACTATTTCATGCAAGTTCCAATTGGAGACGAAGCGAAGCTCATGACGTTCTTTGACCATGTGCCCTGTATTCTGTAAAAACTGCTAGGGAGATTCATATTTGTGCCTCATACAGTGTTTTGACAAAGTGAAGTATGATCTTTGAGTCATGGTTTATTTTAAAACAATCCTAAATTGTTGCTGAACTGAAAAGTAAATAGATTCATTGTGGCAGTGCATTGTCAGCTGAAGAAAATACTATTATTAAGAAATCTATTTCAGAAAGATTTGCTCTTAAAACAGGTTCAAGCAGATGTCTCTGGTAAAGAAAAGAATGTATGTAGCTAGTACAGTATAATATGTTTAAGTAGCTGAACACAAATGATTAAAATATCCATTCTCTTACAGGATAATATTATATTTACTAATCAGAATTTGTTGAAAATAATTTAATGTACATGAAAGAATATTAATATAGGTGTAGGATTACTCTTTCCAGTCTATGGATGATACATCATATTGTAACGGCATTGTATGGATGATCTCCAAATATTAGTGCTGTGTGATGTTATTGATTTGATTAACAAGGAAGCAAGGAAGGAAATTTTTCTTAGAACTAACATATAGGATGTTCCTCTTGAGGAAAAACATGAAGTGCTTCTGTGTGTCTAATGGATGTCAGTTTTAACACTGTTACATTCTGCTATAAGACTTTATGAACTGGTTTGGAATTTAATGCAGAGCATTTATGTCTGTAATCTAGCAGAAATAGTCATGCTGCCTCAACTCTGTCAGATAAAATTCCGACTATAAAAAATTCTTCCACAACAAAGGTTTAACTTATTTACTTTATTGCATGTCCCATATTGTAAGCACAGTTCAACACACTTGAACATGGAGATAGGTTCTGGAGTTAAGAGAGACCACTAAATCAGAAATTCGAGAGTAATCTGATCTGTGCATTGCAGGGAGTGGAACATGTTTCACCTCTAATTGGCAAACTTAAAGTTCTTAGCTTGTCCCATCTGCTTTTCAGTGATATTTGATAGTAAATAAAAAACAACGTTATTAAAGGTAAAATTTATAAACATCTAACAGTGGTTCTAAATCTGACTTCTTTTCTGTTTGGCAAAATCCAGAATGCAATACTGACAATATTATGAAAAGGATAGTTGCTGCTCATTATGTACCGGAGATGCTGAATTAGAGAGAGGCATGGAAAAACAGACTGTCGACAAAGCTTTTGGCCAAACAGACCTTCATGAAAGTAGACAAAACACACACACACACACACACACACACACACACACACACACACACACACACACAACAATGTTTGGCTGCGAAGGCCAGACTGTGAGCAGCAGCACATGATAGGGAGAAGCAACTGGGTGGTGGTGGTGGTGAGAAGTAAGCTGGAGTTGGGAGGGGGAAGGATAGCAGGGTAGTGTGGGGGACGGTAAAGTGCTGCTATTGGGAGCATACAGGAACAAGTTGGGGAGAGGATAGGGCAGCAAGGTGCAGCTGGGTGGGTAGGCACAAAGTGGGGGGGGGGGGGGGGGGGGGAGTAGAAAAGGAGAGAAGTAATACTGTATCTCCAATACATCACTATTAAATTTTTCTTAGTGTCTTCATTAGCTTCAAAAACTTAAAGAGGCATAAGATATACAATAGTAAAACTTTTTATTTATCTTCATTTTCTCTTGTTGTTGTTGGCTCCACTTCTTGCATCTAGTTGCTGTTGGCTCCACCTCTTGCATGTAGGGGTACATTGTTGTGGCTGAAAGTTTGATTTAATGTTGTGGGTTCCTGATGACTAAATAACTGATGAAGTTGTGCCTGTATATTTCTTGAATTTTATGCTTTGTCACATTTTTAAATATCACACCATCTTAACGATGTCCACTTAATATTCAAAATTACATTATTAGTGTTGATCATATAAATACATCTGTCTCCATCAGAGGCATGCGCACTAGTACTTTGCATTCTGCAATACTCAATTGTTCCAAAAAATTTACAAAGCAAGAGTTTACAAATTTTCTCGACAAAAGAAGCATCTTTGCTAAAATTTATCATTATCTATAAATGAATCCAGAAATAAATTTAACAATTCACATTAGTTTGTGCAATTAATAACATGACTTTTAAGTATGCCAGAGTTTCTTATTTCAAATATTTCTAAAACAAGAATAATTTTAACTGTACATACAGAGTACTAACAAAATAATTTCTTTTTATACATTTTAGCCTGAAATATAATAAATAGTATACAAAATGATATGAAATTCTTTCAGTGAAACAGCCATGAATGTTCACCTATACAGGAATCGATAGTATACATAGTATCAGTTATTTATATATATAAAAAAGGTAATGTTAGAGGAGGGTGTCCCATTACAGTGTGTAGTTGAAACAGCGGGCTGTTTAGTGCTGGAATGGGAACAGGGAAGGTGGTAGGTGGGTAAGGGCAATGACTAACAAAAGTTGAGCCGGGAGGTTTACCGGAATGTAGGATATATTGTAGGGAGAGTTCCCATGTGCACAATTCAGAAAAGCTGGTGTTATTGGAAAGGATCCAGATGGCACAGATTATGAAGCAGTCATTAAAATGAAGACTGTCATGTTCAGCAGTGTGCTTAGCAACTGGATGGTCCCGCTGTTTCTTCCCCACAGTTTGTCGATGGACAGACAGCTTGTTGGTTGTCATGGCACATCGAATGCAGCACAGTGGTTGCAACTTAGTTTGTAGATCAGATGATTGGTTTCACAGGTAGTCTTGCCTTTGATGGGATAGGTGATGCTTGTAACTGGAATGAAGTAGGTGGTGTTGGGAGGATGTATGGTACAAGTCTAGGTCTGTTACAGGCATACGAGCCATGTGGCAAGGCTTTGGGAGCAAAGGTTGTGTATGGACAAGTATATTGTGTAGGTTTGATGAGTGGCAGAATACCACTATGGAAGGGGTGGGGAGGATAGTGGGTAGGACGAGGTACTCGAAACCCTAGCAGAGAATTTAGTTGCTCCATTCCTGGATGGTACTGAGTCACGAGAGGAGTGTTCCTGTGTGGCCGGACAGTGGGACTTAGGGAGGTGATGGGGGACTGGAGAGATAAGGCACAGGAGACATGATTTTGCCTGAGATTGGGAATGTAATTATGCTCTGTGAAGACCTCAGTGAGATCCTTGATGTTTTTCGAGAGGGGCTGCTCGTCCCTACAGATGCAATAGCCATGGGTGGCTAGGTTTCATGGAAGGGCCTTCTTGGTATGGAGTGGGTGGCAGCTGTTGAAGTGAAGGTATTGGTGGTGGTTTGTAGGTTTGACATGGATGGATGTCCTGAAGTAGGTATCTTTGAGGCAGAGATCAACATCGAGGAAGGTGGCGTGTTGTATTGAAGCAAATGGAGGAGATGATGTTGAGGTTCTGGAGGAATGTGGATAGGGTGTCCTCAACATTGATCCAGATCACAAAGATGTCATCAGTGAATGTGAGCCAGGTGAGGGGTTTGGAATTCTGGGTGATTAGAAAAGATTCCTCTAGATAGTCCATGACTAGGTTGGCATAGGATGGTGCCAAGCTGGTGCCCATAGCCATTCCCCAGATTTGTTTGTAGGTGATGCCTTCAAAGGAGAAGTAATTGTGGCTGAGGATATAGTTGGTCATGGAACCAAGGAAGGGGGTTGTAGGTTTGGAATCCGCCAGGTATTGAGAAAGGTTGTGTGCAACAGCGGCAAGGCCATGGGCATTAGGGATGTTCGTGTAAAGCGAGATAGCATAATTGGTGATGAACAGGGCACCATGTGGTAAAGGAACAGGAACTGTGGAAAATCGGTGGAGGATGTGGTTATCTTTTATATAGGAGGGTAAGTTGTGGGTAATAGGTTGAAGAAGGTGTCTGTCTACAATAGCAGAGATTCTCTCAAGAAGCACACAGTAACTGGTCACAATGGAACATCCTGGGTGATTGCATGGAAGTGTGTAGAAGGTAGGAGTGCAGGTAGTGGTAGGGGGAGGGGGGAGAGGGGGAGAGAGAGGGGGGGGGGGAGAGGGAGAGAGAGGAGAGAGAGAGAGAGAGAGAGAGAGAGAGAGAGAGAGAGAGAGAGACTCTGGGGAGAGGTTCGGGGAAGCGTCTAAGGATTTGAGGAGATACTGGAGATTCTGTTGGATTTCTGGAATGGAGTCACTGTAGCAGGGTTTGTAGGGGGATAAAAAATGGTGGAACCTTTTTAAGCAGATAAGATTTTAATGTCGGGATCAGATTCTAGGCGGTGGATTGTGCTTATCTCTGTGGATGTAAGGTTAGCTTGCATCTTGAGGGATTTGGGGAATGATGGTGATGCAAGGTTAGGGGTTAAGAAATTCTGGGAAGTTAAGAGAGGTGATTTGGGGGCAATGGGGGTGGATCACAGTTGGATGGTGGAGTGAACTGTCAGGCAGGGTTCAGCATTGGTCTTTGGTTGTGTTATGTACAGGGTAAGCTGCAACCATTATGCTGCATTCTATGTGAGCGTGACAGCCAAGAAGCTGTCTGTCTCCATGAATGGCCACCGAAAACTGTCACCAAGACAGCTGGACCACCCAGTTGCTGGCACACTGCCCAACATGATGTTCTTCATTTCAGTGACTGCTTCACAACCTGTGCCGTCTGGATCCTTCCTGCCAGCACCAGCTTTTCTGAGTTGCGCAGATGGGAACTTTCCCTACAATATATTCCACATTCCCATAACCTCCTGGTCCCAACCTTCATTAGTTAGTTGTCCTTGCCTACCTATTCCCTCCCTGTTCCCATTCCAACACTACACAGCCCTCTGTTCCATCAATGCATGGACAGTCATTTTCCTTCTCTCCTTTTCTGCCCTCTCGCGTCCCTCTCTTCCCCTCTGTCTAATTTGCCAACAGCACAAAGCTGCCCTACCCTCACCCCACTTCCTCCATGTATGCTCCCACAAGCTCCACCCCTACCATGCTATCCCTCCCCAGCCTCCTCATTACTCCCACCATCCTGCACTGCTGCTTCCAGACTGGCCTTGGCAGCCAGAGACTGTGGTCATGCGTGTGCGAGATGCATTTGCGTTAGTGTGTGTGTGAGTTGTCCATTCTGATGCAGGTCTGTTTGGCAGAAAGCATTGTTTGACAGTTTTTTTTTCTTTTCTGTTTGTATTGTCTTTTTATTGAAAGTTGAGTGTGAACAGCAGTTTTGGTTGTTTAAATTGTAATTGTGCATCATTCTATTCTTCATTATTAGAGAACAGTGTACTCTTGTTAGCACATTTTTGAAAGGACCACAAATTTTGAACCTCATAAACAGGGAAATGTGTTACCAAAGAATACCTAATTCAGTAATGATTTGATTCTTCTGTCAATGCAAATATGGAATTAAGGGTACCATATTTGGGGTAATGTGCAGTCTCGTAACACCCACATTTCCTGATGTGCTATTTCAGTAAATTTTATTCAGAATGCCCCATTTTTTAGCAAACTTTCAGAATATCACACCCAGAAACACTCTAAGTACATGTTAGTATAGAAGAAGCAAAAAAAGTGTTAAATATGGGGACATTGGCTAAATCTGATATAGCAAATGTGTACCCTTCTACCATCAGGCAGTTGGAATGCAGGAAGGTCAACCTCTAGTGTCCAAAATACAAAAAAAGGCATGTGATGTAGGAAAAATAAAATTACACTAAAATTACAATTTTTATTACTTTTCTCAAAACAAACAAAACTTTTTTTTCGTTTAGTGTGTCTCCACACTACAGATAATTGAATAAGGGTTGTCATTTCAACAGTCTCTCAGTATATTGTACATCTTTTTTGCTTAACTACACTATAACAGAGCAGGATAGAGTGCATAGACCTGTCTGTAAAAAGGTTTGGAAAAAGTTCAACAGTTTATTGTTTACTTTGTCATGTTATTAATATTGTATTGTCTATCTTAATTAATAAAGTCCATCACTTCTTCATCGAGTTCCAAAATCGAAACATAATGCTTAAGTGTGTCCATTGCATTCAGTAGCTTTTAACATTCTAAGAAATGCTCTGTTTCATCCTCATCTTCACTTTTTCTTGTACCTTTTCCATCTGTTCCTGCAAGCCACTGTCAGTTTTCATGAGCTGACAGACAGCAAAACCTTCCTCACATCCAGCATATTCATCGAAGCTAGTTAGTTAGTGTTTTCTTGTTGCTCAGCTACAGTTCCTACATTTTCTGGCACAATGTCTTCTGAAAGTACCTAATGAAAGCCAGCCTTCTTGAAGCAGTTAGAGATTGTGCTTTCTGGTATAGAATCCCAAGCACTTACAAAATGCATAGCATCCAAGGTCATAACCTTTTTCATCATAGTATGTAGATAGCTCAGCATCTTATTTATGAGAACCTTTTGTATTTTTGTTTCAGGCATTTTATAATGCATTGGTAAAGTGGCTGAAGGTAGCTTGTAGAACTGGGAGGAAAAACTCTAATTCTATCATATTCAGATACAGTGTATTTCGGCTATGCACTGCACACCGGCCAATAAACAGGTGTGTTTTCCTATTTCTAACACACAACCTAGCGTCCCATGCATCATAGAATTGTTCGATGTAACTGTTGTTACCCGTTCGTTCATGTTATACATGCACTTACATGGAAATGTCCACACATTTTAAAGTATTGTAGACTCTTTGCCTTTCCAGTTATTAGTGGCTCCAACTTTCATGTTTCACGTTCATTATAGCATAATACAACAGCCTCTCTTTGCTAAATTTTCCTCCATGGCATTTTTCACCTCTGAACTCATTTTTGTTAGGCAGAAGGTGAAAAAATAAGACAGTTTCATTTGCATTAAAAACATCATTGGGGCTGTAGTTTTTTGTGATTGGGAATAGTAGTTTTCCTTGACTGAACTGTATCAGTATGTACTCCTCCAGCCTCACATCAAAGACATTTATACACTAAACAGTGTCTATTCATGAACATTTTGCTGCAACCATTAGATACTCTGAAATCTGGGAGTCCCACCTTCAATGTCAAATATATTGCTTTAGCATGAACCACAGTACTATCAGTTGGAATATTCGAAGCATGAACTTGTTCTATCCTCTTCAGTAGAATGGTTTCCAGGTCTGGAAATTGATCGTTATACATTTGCTTTCCATGCCATTTCCTCCTTACAAACGTACTGTTTTAATTATTTTTCTTTTGCTCACAATTTTATGTAATGTTGATGGAGGAATGTTTAGTTTTTGAACAATACCAACACACTTAATGTGTGAGTGTTTATCCACTTCCTGAATAGTGTTCGACTTTTCTTCATTTGTAAACTATCTCACTGTCTTTCAATAAATGACGTACCAGTACACTGTTTTTAACACAACCAAAATCATAAACTGAGAGTCAGTCAAAAGATAATCACAAACAAAAAACACCAGCATCTGAATTACATGCTATACGGTTTACTATTTGGCCACTACAGAAGTCTTGAAGTCATCAGAATGACTGCTAACCTATGCAAACTACTTCCACACATCATTTCTACCGTAGCAAATGATCTGTGTGACTTGCAAATTTGCCAGCACTGTCTCTGTCCATTTCCGAATTCCACAGCTGGAAATTTCCTACTCCCGCCACTCTTGGCAGTAAAAGTTGCAGCAGCTACCCCAATACCAATACCGCAGCGTTTGTATGCACTAAGAAGGTAGGGAGAATGTACAAACAAGTCTTTCAATGTGTGTTTAGTGCTGTTTGGACTGGGAGTTCCAAAAATTGACATACTATGCGGGAACACATGGTAGTGAGGAATGTACCAACAAGATTGTACTGTGCTTGCTAGTGTAAAGGAGAGTACTACAAGCAACTTGGCCTTCCTCAAGTTTGGTGGCAGGCAGGTGCGTATTTGAGAGATGGTATGGTTTCTGCCACATATCTTATTGCCTCTCTCCTCATACCCATTTCTCTTATGTTTATTGCCATTTCCAGTGCAAAATTTTTTATATTGGTATCCTATTAAATTATTTAAGTAACAATGCTGCCACGTATACCATTCAGATTTTCCCCTCTGACAATGTCTTCGCTGGAGACAAAATCTCCTTTCAAAAATCCATCACACCCATTAGAAGTTATTTATGGGTTACCCTTGAAGAAATATGAGCAACTGCCTGGCATGTTCTTCTTGACACTTCTTTTAAAGTAGTGTCAAGTTGCTATGTCATATGTTTTTTTCTTAAGCACTAGTGATGAACCTGTTTTACAGATTACATGCTTTTTACATTTGAAGTGCTAGGAAGTTATCCCGTTTATGAGACAATATGTTCAAATCCTTATTTTTTTTTTAGCGAATCTCAGCTGTGGCTGGATGAGTATCTAGACAGATCAGTGAAGGTTGATTGTTTAAACAATCAAATTTTCTCAAAGTTGTGTGAAATGAATATTGGGATCTACAATGAGGTCATTAGAAAGAGAGCACAAACTTAGTTTGAGGAAGGATGGAAGAGGAAGTCAGCTGTGTCTTTTTCAAAGGAATCTTCTCTTGGCATTTGCCTTAACTGGTTTAGGGCAAACATGAAAAGCTTAATTGTGGATGGTTTTGTGTGATTCAAACAATAAGTGTCTTGCCACAGCTGATGTGTGGTATGACGGAGGGAAAATATATAACTATGTTGGTATTTTAATAAAAAAAATTTCAGGAAAGCTATTGCATTGGTATATTCTAGTGCCTTTCTGCAAGTAGGTTACAGTACGCTTGTTCGCCCACTGCTTGAATACTGCTCAGCAGTGTGGAATCCGTACCAGATAGGGTTGATAGAAGAGAGAGAGAAGATCCAGGGGAGAGCAGCATACTTCGTTACAGGATCATTTAGTAAGTGTTACGGAGATGATAGATAAATTCCAGCGGAAGACTCTGCAGGACAGACGCTCAGTAGCTCGGTACGGGCTTTTGTTGAAGTTTCGAGAACATACCTTCACTGAGGAGTCAAGCAGTATATTGCTCCCTCCTATGTATATCTCGCGAAGAGACCATGACTATAAAATCAGAGAGATTAGACCCCACACAGAGGCATACCGACAATCCTTTCCGCGAACAATACGAGACTGGAATAGAAGGGAGAACCAATAGAGGTACCCTCCGCGACACACCGTCAGGTGGCTTGCGGAGTATGGATGTAGATGTAGATGCTTTGGGTATTCTGAAGTTAGGTGAAGTAGAGGGAGTAGCATTGAAAGATTGTGTGCTCTGTAAGTGATCATTGGAAAAATTATGATAATATCATATAGAGTAGCAAATTCCTCCATAAAGTTAATATTATGTAATCAACATCAAATGGGGTATACAGTGCTTGTAATAGAGTACGAGTCATTTAAGTCTTGCAGATAGTTAAATAATTCCATATTTCCGAAATCATTTACACAATTTCTATTGAAATGATTTGGTGAGAGTGAGTTTGCAAGCTATGTATACATCATTTTTTGTGTGTATGGCTACAGATTTGCCATTCACATATTATTAAAAACAAATATGAACATTTTTGTCTAACCCTAATAGTTTTAGTCTTGAAATGCACTTAACTTTTAGGGTAAAGTAAAAGTCTTTGACTCCTACATGCATGTTCTATTATGACATTGAAAATTCCAGGATAGAGACAATAAACAAAAATGAGGAAAGGCAACCACTTGTAAAAGTAGAACTAATTCAGCTGCAAGTGAGTGCCTGCCTTTATAAATTTGTGTTTATTGTATCAGATATTATGCAAGTTTTTAATTAAAATTTGTCTATAGAGTAGGTAGTTGTGCGAAGGATGTTATTGGGCAAATGATGAACATTTTGCATTTTGATCACCTTTTTGAACAACTGACAACTGCGTAGCAAGTAATGAGGGCCACTTATTTCTTTTATTGTTGTAAATATGAACATTGTCATTAGTCTCAAATTGTACTCAATGATGTGTTTCAGTAAATGCTAGTGTTTTTCAAATGATGACTAGGAATTGACTATGAGTGAGTATTACATATTATTTTCAATGGTCACTCTTTGCTGCCTGTCGCCCGCTCCCCTTCTGTCATAGTGACATGGTGCCATTGTCAGTACTTTTGTAATAGCAAGTAGAAATGTACATAACCTGGTGACCTACCCCAGTTGGTGCACAGCTAAGTATCTACATCAGGGTGAGCTGTCCGATGTAGCGGTAATAGCAAGTGGAAATGTAGAAAGCTACTCTAGCTCTGCGCAGCTAATTACCTCCACGTGGGCCAGTTGTCCAATGTAGCAATAATTTTGTTTACGAGCCACTGCGTAAATTGCCACCCAGTTCCCCCAACTGCACTGCTGGTTTGGCTTGAGCTACATTTTCTGTGAGATATGTCCCAGTTGCCTTTTGTTTCACACTCCTTTAACATTCACTCTATACAAAAAAAGTGTTCTCATCAACTTAATATCTGATACGTCATGTAACACAGGTCCTTTAGGAAGTCTGGTAGTTTGTGTTGGCCTGGTGCTGTAGTTGGGCAGTCTTTGCCTTTCTCTTGTGCCCACAAACCTCCCTTGTGAATGAGTCTGTCTGTTAGTGAAAACCGTATTAAAATAACTGTATTATTTTCTCAGATTATCCTGAGATATAGAAAAAAAAAATGCGGCGAGGGAACTTAAATTTATATATGTATTGATAAGGTAAGCTGTTTATTAATTGTGTCTGAAGGTAAAAATTATGTGAAGATCAGAATTCACTGAAATTAGCAATTTGAAAAGTGCTGTATTTCTTCCAATAAAGATTTTCGTGGCATAGATGCTCGGACTTTGAAGAGCTTGTAGATAACTTGAACATACTTCATTCTTAGTTTATTAAAAGTTAATTTGCAGAGAACGACTTCAGTCATTTGCAGTAATCATTAACAATTTCTTCTGGTGCTATATCTCTGATAAGCTTAATTGTAAGATTTGTGTCTTCTAGAAAAATTAACAACTTCACTTTATATGTGAAGTGTAGGTCATTCACACATATAAGGGACTGTGGTGGTGATGATAATATTGATGTCCTTTCATATGGTCCACAGCACCCGGTGAAGTGAGCACTGGCTATAGCAACAATGACCGCCTTGGAGGAGTCCTGCCCACAACAACAGAAGCAGATGCATCATCTTTGGGCGCTGGACGTGGCCGCAGGCCCGTTGTTCCATTACAACAGCAGCAGCCAGGAAGTGCAAGTGACAGTGTTGCTGGATACGGAAGTCCACCTGTTGATCCTCTTGTAGTCAACTTTGAGGAAGGTATGCGGCTCTATTAGACTGTCCGCAATTAACATCTTGATTTTGAGAATACATCCTTCAGTTTTCAACAGTTGAATCTTAAGTGCCAGCACTTGATGTTCTCTGTGTTTTCTTCAGAGGGTTAGTGTTTCTTAATTCTTGTGAGAATCAATCATCTTGGTTCTTGATAAACATGGTTGTATTTTTCACCTATGGTGTAGGGAGAAGTGTTGTTTGAATTACATTTTTATAAGTGGCATAGATCTTTGTTCCACATAGTAAGGCAGACTATTTTTGATTTTCTGTTTGGCTTTTCCGTCCCATGCTTATTTATCTCTATTTGTCTGTCTGTGTGTGTGCTTGGGGGGAGGGGGGGAGGAGGGGGAGATTGTTTTCTGACATTACACAGTTATTTGCTCATCATGTTTGTGTCTGCCTGTTGAGTGTATTTTTTCCGTGTGTGTGTTTGGGGGGGGGGGGGGGGGGGACATTTTTTCAGTCCACATGTAAAAGCATTTATATTTCTGAGTTATTTGATGTTATTATGTTACAGTATTACTGGTCTCTGTAATACTTGTGTGTAGATTAAAATGTTGGATCTGTTGTTATTTGTCTCCAAACTTGGACATGATCCGTGTTTCAGAAGTGACATCATTTTAATCTTAACACTGCTGTTATGCTGAGTTATTACATAATCATTATAACATAAAGCAATGAAGTCCTGAATTAAATTTTTTTGAGTAATTATTATAACATGATATGTATCTAATTATGAATATGTTATTTTGACATTGTAAGAGTATATGTTTATCAGATCTTTTATTTTTTTGTTTAATTGTGTTTCTAATATGTTTGAAAAGTTATGAAAGCTTGATTATTAGCTTTAGGAGAACATAGTTAATTCTTTCGATCATACCGTATTTTTCCTCAATTTTTCAAGTAATTTTGCTCATTTACCAGGGCAATACGTATGTGCTTTGACAAGACTGGTTGTTAATTTTTTTTACAGAACTAATTGCAAATGATATTCAGTTGTGGGTATGGTCCTTTTTTTCTTAATTTTTTATCAGACTACTGCGCTGGTAGTATTAGTTGCAGCATGTTGGACAAATATGTTTAGAAATGAGCACTCATTTATATTCAGACTAAACGATTCATACTGTTATCCTGTGCAATTCTTCTTTGTGCAATTAAGTAATACCAATGCAGCCAGGATATTTTGCCGAGTTCCTGCAGTACACGATACTAATATTCTGAAAATTTCTCAGACATGAGTGCTGTTTGCTCGGGGGGGGGGGAATAGATCTGTGACTCTTAATACTCAGGAAATGCCTTCCTATTGGATTGTGATTTGAATTATTACACGTAATATTGTGAAATCGTTGAATCAGCTTCATTGTTAATTATTATGTTAAAATTCAATATCCACATGCCATGTTCCAGTTGTATTACTCCATTTTGTTTGGAAACTGATCTGCAAGGCACTGTTAACAGCAATTGAAAAAATAAAATAGCAGAATAATAATAGTTTTCATGATTGTTACAGTAAAAGTGGAATCATTCATTGAACATAAAAGTAATACAGCTGATATTAACAACAATCCTGTATTACATATTGATCCCATGAGTTTCTCACTCCAGATTATGTCTTTGTTAGCTATCTTTAATCGGTGTGCAGAACTGTTGCTGCTTAGTTGTTAAAATATTAATTTCTGCTGTTATCCACTTCAGTTTATTTGGGTCTTTTAATGACTTAGTGCACATATTTGTGAGAATTCATTTTCTTCATGAATCTTGTACTTGAGTAGTAACTACAAAACTGAGAAGTATGAAACTGCTCTATGGCAGTGAACTATCTTGAAGCATATTAACGTAGAGTATGCTTATATTATTATCTTTTGTAATGTGAGAGTTCATAATGAAATTGCCTATTCATTAACATGTCATATTCTAAGTAGAGATGAATGTTTATTGTATTTCCTGGTGGTGAGAACTGACTTAATAACCAAAGTACACCACAGTGATATTAATTTGTACAACTAACGTATAATACCCAGTCTCTTTAGTTGTGTGCAATAATTTATAAATGTTTGTTAGAAAAGTGCTAGCATATACTGAGGTTCTCACCTGTTTGTCTGTGGTGCATGTGTATGCAGAAAACTACAATGCCACAATGTGTGCTTTTGATTATTATTAATTACTGAATTTAGGGAGTGGAAAGATATTTATATTGCATTGTGGGGTCAATACACAATATTGAAATATGACTAGCATTTGTGATTCCTGGTTCTGTGTTGCATTTTACTTATCACTTTGTGGTATAGGTTAGGTTGTTGTGTTCGACCTTCATCCTTCTTAATATGTACTAATCATCAAAATTTGTCAATTTGAAGACACTATTTATTGTGACATCTCCATCTGAAAATTTTGCAATAATGGTCTTTTTATGAGATTTCATGTATATATAAAGTTGCTGCTTCTGTAGCTGCAGAGTACTGCCATTTTAGTGCAGGCACTATTATTCCATTTGGCTGCTTCATTTATTCAGATTTTATTGTATAGTTTAAAATGGAACACAATTTATGAATAACGTTTCTTTGTTTTTCATTACTATGGAAAGTAATACTGCGACTGTATTGTTTTGATCTTCAATATTATTCAGTTTTTATTTATTGCTGAGCAGAAATTGTGTACCAGTCCTGCTGCAGCAGGAAATATATATATATAATAAGTGACAAATAAACATGTTTACAAAAACTGTATGTATGAAATAATTGCTGATCTGCAAGAATGCCACCAAAGTAGTAAAATAAAGCCATTTCTTATCTATTGATTGATTTTGGCAATATTGCCTCTCCAAAAGAGAGAAAAATCTTTTCAGATGAAAAGTTCAAAATTTCAGATTTTGGCTAATATATTGCTATTGTGCGTGTTCTTGCAGAGTCAGACAATGAAAGTGTTCCTACCACGACCCCTACCAAGAAGCCACAGAGGAAGGTGCATGTTAAGACCCTGGAGGAGATCAGACTAGAACGTATCCAGGCTGAGTCTGCTGCGTTCTATGGCTACGGAGACGATGGAGGAGGGAGTGCGCCACAAGCTCCGAGTGACCTGCGTTCCAAGATATCTCGCAGGACTGAAGGTGCGTCAGATCCTTCCACGTTTAGAGTGCTCACTCTTGAAGAGATACGACGTGGTCGACGAGGAGTGACTGAGGAGGAAACAGAGAGCAGTGAAGCAGGTAGCAGTGAGGTGCAGTATAAGAGGTTAGCAGATTTCGAGAGGACTGCTGCCCCTCCAAAAAAACTTAGGAGGAAACCTCCACCTAGGGCACCACCAGATGTTATTACCCACTCTGGTGTTGTCAAACTAAAAAGATGTAGAGATTCCGAAGTAACGACGTCATCTGGTTTGGGAATGCCAGACAGTACAACAAGAGATCTGAAAGCCAATGGTGTGTCACGTGAGAATTTTCATGGTGAATGCCCCCCACTTTCAATGTTCAAAGAAATGACAGCAGAGGAAGATGAAGATGAACTGCTGGAAACTGATGAAGAGACTGATGGTACAGTAGCAGCAAATGAGATGTCAGCATATGATGATGTTGTCCTTGATGACATTGATGAGTTACTTAATGTGTGAGCTGTGTATTCTCTATACAAATTGTGGCCTTATAAGTGTGTCTGATGTGGAACAATTTATCACAGTTCTCGATACCGCAAAAGATATGACATTCCATTTGTATAGTGTGAAAAGAGAAATGAGCCACATGTTCACATTTCATTTTTAAAGACCAGATGTTAATTAATTTAATTGTTTGTGTACACGTACACATGTTTATGTATGGAACTGTGTGTGTGTGTGTGTGTGTGTGTGTGTGTGTGTGTGTGTGTGTGTCAAAGTACAGTAACATGCAGCATAATGTGTGAATTACAGCTCTTCAGGTGTATAATTCACAAGTTTACATCTGTGTAAAAATTTGTTACCTCTTGTTGGTATATTACTTGTTTATCACTGTCAAATTGATTTACGTATTTAAAAATTGTACACTATTTTTTCCCTTGCAGTGAAAGCATGGAATGTTTACAGTGTGTTCGTTGTCCCAGTCTATTATTTTTTTCTATTAAGACAGGTTGGAGAAAATGTTTCACAAGAAAAGGGTCTTTAATTCACATGTGTGTTGTTGGCCTTTATTATAAGTCACAAAGCGGCGAACTTCTAGTTAACGTATGGTCATTATTTGTATTCTGTTCTTGTTAACTTAGTAAAGTATAGTGAACTGTAATTATTTCATGTTACATTCATGAAATCATTTGATCCTTACCATGTTTATGTACGATTTTACATAATTACAAAAGGGTTGAATTCACAGAATTAACTAGAGACTGTGGCCCAGGAATCGGTGTTTTCTGTCCCCTATGCTAAGTGCATGTACTTTGTGCTTGCAGAAGATACCACTTGAGCAGTAGTAGAACAATACATATCATGTGTTTATTGTTGAAACATTTTTTTAAAAAATTATTGCCTCTTTGAGAAGAAGATTCCGTGATTGTTCCATCATTATTGTATGTCCCGATGATGTCCCTAGCTGTAATATACACTTGCTTCTGGTCAAGTCAGTGAGGCACACCATGAAAAGGAGCTGTTGATACTCAGTTTGCAAACAGTGTTAGCACTGTTGAAGTAAGTCTCATGAATATTGTCAAAATGTCACAAACACACTTGAAATTTTATTTTTGCAGAGTGGTTGTTGTGCAAGACCTCACTTATCCTGGCATAATGAAGCGCAATTCATTCTGTAAGACACTCCTTAATAAACTGACGAATCACACTGTTCTCATATTAGACATAATAATATACAAAAGGCCCAACTGAAGTATGCAGCTGTTGTACTTGCTTCCTCTTCAGATAACCCTCATTGTGTGATGTGATGTAGCAAATTTTGGAATATAGTGTTGGCAACAGCTGTGATACAGGTTTTCTGTGGTTTCCCTAAATTGACTAAGATAATTGCCAGAACGTTTCCACTAAAAGGACCTGGCCAGATCTATTTCCCATCATTGTCAGACTTTCTTTTGTTTTGTGATTCATCTGAACCCTTTAAAGAAAGAAAAATTAACACTTTCTGTAATATACAGAATGTGCAGCTTACAAGGAAGATTTGGGCACTATTGTGGGGAACTTTTAGCACATGTGCTGTTCAAAAAATGAGTGAGATTGTTTACATTAAAATAAAACTGTATTACCCTTTGTATTTTTAAATAAAACAAATTGACAGTTACTTTCATTGTTAGAAAAATAAAACTGTCAGCTTCCCATTGCTCACACTGTAAGACAAATAAGGTATGCATATAAAAGGCAGTGTGGTAGCAGATCAAAGTATGAATCTGAAGATGTTTAGCTTATAACTAAGGATGTTGTTTAGTTTGTAACTAAGGAAATATCGTGTTAGATGTGGAAAACATTACAAAGTTTATATATATGATGATGTCTGTGTGTGTGTGTGTGTGTGTGTGTGTGTGCCGGCGCTCTCCCGCTTGGTAAGTCTTGGAATCTTTGTTTTTAATATATATATATATATATATCCTGAATGGAACAAAAACAGTTGAATGGCTGGAGATAATTACTCCTTGTATAGTGCAGTAGATGAGCAGTAGAGAGGACAATCAACAAGTGGAAAGCAGAATGGTAGCAGAATGTTCGAATAGCACATGGAAATGATACAAAGGGATTGAAACAGGGGGATAAAATAGAGGTGAGAGAGTCATATGGGAGAACAGTGTGAATGAATATTCAGTGACGTATGAAGTGGACACAAGCTGCAGATTAAGACAATGATACATTCAAAAATGGAGATAATATAGAAACAGGGACAAAGGTAGATGAAGGAGATGGAATATTGGAGATAGTGGCGAGGGAGATTGAGAGACTGACGGATATGTTGTATAGAAAGCTGGTGTTGCACATAAGATTATATGACATGGGTTGAAAAGTGGCTATTTACTGGCACGCTCTGCAACTGGGTGGTCAACCTATTTCTTGGCCATGGATTGATATCAGCATTTCAGCCAGGTTAGCAGCTTGCTGGTTATCCCACCCACATAAAGACTGTGCAAAGTTATGGCAAACTTAATTTGTATATTTCCCCCCTAAAAGTAGTAGTTGGTGAAATAGAAATATAATTTGTGTCCTACATTAAAAACAAAGTTACGAGTTAACAGCAGAATGTTGGGAGAGGAATTCCTTCCATATTTAGTTCTAAAAAGAAAATTTCCATAGTACAGGAATCCATCAGGTACCTCTGTTGCCTCTATAAATATCCCTATCGTGCAATTCCATTTTCCTTTTTCCCCAGTTCATAGCCCTTGTTTATCAACAACTGGAGCAACGCTCCGGACACTACTGCAAGAAGTTTTATGATGTGATGTCATACTCTTGCAACAGAATACCACTATTCATGATGAAACAATGGTAGATCCTGGATAATATCGTCACTATTCATGATGAGCTATGCAACCTCAAAGATAATCTCGAGGCTTCTTCAACCTCTCACAACACTGACAGTTTCTTGCTAACTTATTCCATCTGCAACATCCCCATAAACACTCCTATTCATTTCACATGTTCCTACATGATGCAATGTGTAACTACTTATTTGAGTGTTGGCATCCATCTCTGACAGCTGTATAAAAACCTCTGCCTATATCAAAACCAAAAAACAACCTAAATTACCCCAAAACAATGGAAAATCCAGGATCGAACATAACAATATTATTAAAAGGAAAGTTGCTACTCACCATCTCCACTGTATGGTGAGTAGCAACTTTCCTAACTTATCTGAACTTATCTGAACTTTGATAGCGCACACCCATTCCACAAGAGAAAACTCTCCCACAAATTCTTGCTATCCATAGGTAGCTCACCTTTAGCCCAATATGCTGGAAAGATACTTCACCACATACCCGGTCTTCAAACAGATCTTAGACACCCCGCGTTGACTGACTGTAAAGAATCATCTCCTTTAATATCCAGTATACCTTCTGACAGTAACAGACAAATCATATCATCCATCTGTGATTTTTACCATTTCTTAACATTTAAACGAGGAATATTCCTTTTAAAATTTTTCCCACCTCCTCCAGCTTAGCATCTGCTCCACTACTACTCTGTGTAATATTTTGGTCCATCTGTACACCTCTCCTACTTCCAACCACCGGTCTCTTTGATCGTACGGTATTTACATGAGAGGAGGAGTGCAAGACCTGTCCTATACTCAGCTTGTGCAAAATATTAGTCCTTTCTGGCCATATCCTCTTCCACGAGAGGGCACGTCTCTTGTATTAAACAGCAACAGATACTTATTGTTTATGTTAGAATCACCATCAACCACATGTTGATGCAGAGGAATGGTCAGTGCCAAACTGAGGCTGAGGACAAGTTTGAACACCTAGTGGCAGACCATGCCTCTTCAGGGGGGAAAAGCACAAAAGAAATAAAAGCATTAATACATAATTCTGTGTAACTGTTCAACATCATTAAAACAAGATTAGTGCCATACTTTGTATGGATTTCATTTTCTCGTGCTTATTCTACCAAATTCAAGAAACTGCTTTGAAAAACAGAAAACCCAAGAAAACTCCTGCAATAGAATCTCACACATTGAATTATTATTTATTTAAGGTTTACATTTTCTTCCCTATCAGCAGCATATTGATTATCATTTCAGTAAAAATGTTGTACAAGTTAAGTAGTACACTGAAAACCTTAAGGAACCATTCACATCTGAGGTGCCATAATTTTGGGTAGGCTGCCACGAGTTTCAATTTACTAGACTTCTGCCGCCCTCTGGAAGTGTCTTTCCAGAGGCTTCACGGTTTCCCTAAATTGCTTACGTTGAATGCTGGAGTGATTTCTTTGCCTGATTTCCTTCCCTATCCATGTCATATTTAAGTGTGTGCTGAGCCTCTGATGACATTGCAATTGACAGGACTTTTATTGTTAATCTTCTTTCCAGCCATTCATTACCAAACATTTTTTTTTTTACATTTCCCTGAGGCACGGACTTTAATATGAAACATGATGATTGGTCATTGAACAATGACGAGATTTTGGGATTACTTGGGGGGGGGGGGAATAAGGAAGCAGAGTGGATTTTGACATAATTACAATTATAATGAAGAGAAGGAAGAGGAAGCTGGGGTGGAAGAAACAGATCATCTAGTAATGTAGAATTTGTCAAGAGCACTGAATGTGTATGCATCATACCTTCAGAGTTACTGAAATTAACAGGTCACTTAGGAATTAGATTATTTCCGTTTGTGTTGAAAATCTGTGAAACAGGTGACCTACTATCATTTTACCAGAAAAAGTATTATCATGCCATATACAGATAAAGGTGACTTTAATGTAGTCTGTATTTACCTATTGTTTCCACTTTCTTATTAAACCAGATTGCTCACTGTGCTAATTACTTGTAATTTTAGGACTCTGTTTCACACCATGATCTGGTCCCATTATTAAATTGTATGTCTGAAAATCTCTTTCCTCTTGAGTAGTAGCGAGTGGGGGGAAGTGTTAGCCCGTCTAGCAGTAGTTGGAGTGCACTGTCCTAGGATCAGCTGTAAATTGCTCCTTCCAGTTTGACGCCGTAGCTGGTTATGTACGCCCCAAGCAAATCCTATTATCTTGTTACCTGACACAACCTTTTCATCAAGAAATACCTCACTGTATCAATTCCAGCAAGGCAATGTGCACAACAGAAATCCCTCTCTCCCTAACTGTGCATCTGTGAGTGACTTCCATAATTTCATGGGTATCTTTGCCTTTTGTAAGCCCGTCCAAAATGTGAATTCAGAATTAAGATGATAACCATCTCAAAAGAAACAAACACACAAAAGTTGCTGACTGCTTACTATACATGAAATGAAATGATGGTATGGTATTATTGGCCAGAGATCTCTTGCAGGGTTGTTTGGCTACCTGCTACAAGTCTTTTTATTTTATGCCACTTAAGCAACTTGCATGTCAATGAAAATGAGATGAAATGATAAGAGCAGCACAAACAACCAGCCCCTGTTAGAAGAAAATTTCTGACTGAGTCTGGAATAAAACCTGGGACCTGAGGTATAGAGGCAGTGACGCTAACCACTACACCACTATCTGAAGACCGTAACACTTAAACTGCTACAGACATGCTTGCTGCATTCCATGGTGAGTGTGGCTTTGTCGTCGCCTTATACTGCTACCTGTGCTGAGACACAGCGTACCTGCCGCTACCTGTGGAATAGTGTAGTCGCACAGTCCAGCTCGCCTGTGCTGAATATTCTGTAGCTCTGGGTGTGACGACTTCATCTTCTGCTTTCACCTACCTAACCCCAATACAAAATAAAGATAGTTACTCTGAGAACTTAAATTTTTTCCCCTTAAAGCTTCTCCAGAAATAAATTAAAGCATAGATAAACACACAGGTATGTCAATATTGTTTCACAGCTAGGAATTTCATCCGTTCTGGAGTCTTTAGTAGGATTTTATAAGCCTATGCCAAAAGAGACATCTTACTTTGGATGTACTTCAGTAACTTAGTGTTCTTTCACAATACCTGCTGCCCTCCATACATTCATAACAGTAATATCTCATGGAAAGGATAAATCTATCCTTGATGTCATATATATACATTGGCAGTAATTGGAAACCCCAATAATAATTTTCTTTGCTCCATGTTTATTGATTCTGTTTCATAAACAGTCTTTGATAATTTCACCAAACAATGGAAAATCCCAAGTGGACCCCTTGCCTCATGGCTCATATCCCTGTAATAGACCTAAATGCAAGGCCTCTCCTATACATCCTCCCACCATCACCTACTACAGTCCAGCACAAATCTCACCTATCCCCATCAAAGGCAATGCTACCTGTGAAACCAGTCATTTGATCTAAAAGTTAAGCTGCAACCATTGTGCTGCATTCTACATGGGCATGACAACAAACAAGCTGCCTGTCGACATGAATGCCCACCAACAAACTGTGACCAAGGAGTAACTGTACCACGCTGTTCCTGAACATGCTGCCTAACATGACATTCTTCATTTCCGTGTCTGCTTCACAGCCTGTGCCATCTGGATGCTTCCCACCAACATCAGCTTTTCCAAATTGTGCAGGTGGGAACTCCCCTGCAGTATACCCTACATTCCCGTAACCCTCTTGGTCTGAACCCTCAGCTGTCATTCTCTTTACCTCTCTAGCTCGTCCCTGTTCCCATTCCAGCACTACACAGCCCTCTATTCCACTAAGGCACTCAGTCTTTTTACTTCTCTCCTTTTCCATTACCCCCTCCCTCTCTCCCCCCACCCTCTATCTAACCTCACGACTGCACCTAGCTGCCCCAGCCTCTCTCCATCTCGTCCCTGCACACTCTTGCTAAAAGCACTTTACCGTCCTGCACCCCTGTCATGCTATTCCTCCCCATCCCCACCTTCTCCTGAATCCCACCCAGTTGCTACTCCCATCATGCACTGTTGCTCGTAGTCAAGCTTCCAGTGCCAGAGACCATGATTTGTGTGTGTGTGTGTGTGTGTGTGTGTGTGTGTGTGTGTGTGTGTGTGTGTGTGTGTGTGTGTTTCGACAAAGGTCTTGTTGGCCGAAAGCTCATTTTGTGACACACTTTTTGTTGTGTTGTGTCTATCTGCGACTCAGTATCTCCGCTATATGGTGACTAACCATTGTCCTTTTCATAATATAATTTCATGTGTGATTTGTTTCATGCATGACAGTAAACTGAACACTTTGTAACAGGGGAACAGATTACCAAGTGACTTAGTGAACTGCAACGTGGTTACTCTGTCTTATATGCACAGTGCAGCCCCGTTACATGACCTGTTAGCGATGTGCTTTAGCAGACATGCTGGCTATGCATATTATCCAATTTTAAGAAAATGGTGTGGTGAAAAACTTTTATTCTCTTATATCTTACAGCCTGATATTCGGTTGATAAGGGATTAAATTTGTTTCTGTTATTCGTCATAGTTACCGTGCTGCATCAAATTAAATGAAGCATTGCATGAAATTTTTTCTGCAGAGGTAAAAAAACAAACTTTGTGTAAGACTTTGCATATGGTTCATTTTAGGTCATTCATAGTAACTATGAAAATTGTATTCAAAGCTGAAACTAGAGCGATTCTCAATATTTTGGCCTTTTATATGTACAAGAGGGTTCCGTGCAGTGTGCCCAATGTTCTGCACACTCACAGCATTTATCATATAATCGTAACACCCATTTGTCATAAATGGTTCAAGTTATTGAAACGAAATTTTTTGAAATGATAGCATGCAGAGAGGTGCGTATTCTGCCCTGTCATTAATACTCGAAACTTTGTGTGAGATATCGAAGTAACTAGTGTGGTTTTTTATGAAACACTGTGCTTCATTTAATAACAATATATCATCAAAAAAAGAATACTCTGGAATTGCACATATTAATATTTAGGATGTTGTATGTGGGCTACTCGGTTTTAATTCAACAATATTATGAAAAGGAAAGCTGCTACTCACCATACAACGGAGATGCTGAGTAGCAGGTAGGCACGATAAAAGACTGTCACAAGTAAAGCTTTTGGCCTGTAAGGCCTTTGTCATAAGTAGGCATGGCTACACAGTGTGGCTACAGCAGCCCGAGACTGCAGTCGCATATGTGTGTGTGTGTGTGTGTGTGTGTGTGTGTGTGTGATCTATTTTTGATGAAGGCCTTATGGGCCGAAAGATTCATTTTTGAAAGTCTTTTTGTTGTGCTTATCTTTGTCTCTGTATCTCTACTATACAGTGAGTAGCAACTTTCCTTTTCATAATATTGTAACATTCCATCCTGGATGTTGCATTGTTTGGTTTCAGCTTTGATCTAAACCTGATTGTTATTATGTCTCAAGATGTAATCATGACCTAACTAAATGGTTTAATTATTTCGGTTTCCATCAAGACAGTTGTTTGCTGACAACCTATAGAATGCTTTATAGCCACATGTAGTGGGTATCAGCTTGCCAACTAGTCTCTCCAGTAGCACTATCGAAATGGCCTCTATACAGAGGCTTCGGATAATCTGCTTCAGTTTCTTTTATCCTGTGATGTTAAGTACAAAGTATAATTACCTGTCACCATCTTCTTGATTTCTTCCTCTATACAACCACAATGGCATGCCACTTTTTTCAGTAAAAAAACAAAGATGAAAACTTGAACACAAATAAAATCACAGCAGAAAATGCACGCAGGTCAAACATTGCACATAGGTCCAATGTTGTACAGCTATTGAGCACAAAGCACAAGAATGAAGCTACTCAGCTGTTTACCTGGCTGCTAAGTGCCTTGTGCATTAATGCATGTGGTGCACACAGAGCTCTGAGTGGTCACCCATCTTAATACATAGGGAGCACACAGGTAGTGGCAAGTGGCCACACACACACACACACACACACACACACACACACACACACACACACACCTCCAGAGTACCTGATGGAATAATTAAAGGTGCAGATAAGAGTTTAGGGCATCTGGGGACAGTAACATGATATGTGTAACACGTCTAAATCAATCAAATAGTTAATATACGTATACACACATATGGGATTGAGGTAACAGTTTTCTAGCTAGAATTTATAGGGAGTTGTCATTTTTTCATGTTTTTTAACTATCGCCTATTTAATGAAAAAGTGCCAGCTTACAAATCCCAAATTCTCAGGTTCGATCCCCAATCAGTCCTATGATTTTTATCTCTCACTTATCATTTCTTTAACCTCTTGTAATGTTTGTTGATGTGAAACCTGTCGAAGCACACTGTGGTTTGCAATCCATGTTGAACTGTAGGACCACCTGTAACTGGTTGCGTCAGAATGTTTGACAGTGTTTTTGGGATTAATTCGATGTACTGGTACAAAAATGAAGTTTGCTGTTCTAGAGTGGCTTTAGTTTTTATTAGATATAGTGTGTTGAAGTTAACATTTTTACTGAAACACTAATGCAGCAGTTTAGTTCAAATAAAGATTAACTGTTAATAGCTGCTTTTTTTTGCAGCATGAATTTTGTCTTTTCCTGCCACTTATGGTGAAGATCCAAGCCTGTTTGCAAAGTCCAGCAGAAATGTGCAAACACTGAAGCATTGAATCTTCCTTAACATTGATATTCCAATACAGAGATTGGTTGGTGAAACCCCTCGCCATGATCATCACTAAATGCCCCATAGTCTGCAGGGAAAAGTCAATACATGAGTCAGTGAATTGCATTTTGAGTGAAATATTTTATTTCAGTTTCTCCTACGCACATATAAGGTCATTTACAACTTCAGTGTAATTTTCACCCCTCCTATTGCCAAATAACAATAAAGCATCATCACATGTCTAGCTCATTGGGACTGAAAATACACTCAAATTACTTTTTTGTGGACCAATTAATCCTCCCTGCTTGTTCTTATCAGCACTCAGTGCAGGGAATTTTCCATGTGAGTATTTCAATGCTCGTTTGCTGCTCTTATTCACTGCTTTTGCAGATGACTTCATCAATCCTAGCTTGATGTGTGGTGGCGGTGGCGGTGGCGGTGGCGGTGGCGGTGGCGGCGGCGGCAGTAGCGGCAGGACTCTACTGGGATTTACATTTGGTTCCCATGAGGTCTTTTTCTTGCCATGCAATGAAGCTTCTGTTTGTTGTAACATAAATTATTAGCACGACTGTCCCAATCACAAATTTAGCAAAAGTACTTAGTATATCCACATTATAGGCCCATAAGCCAGACTCTTAAATCGGTACATACAAGCAATTGTGTACTAGCACAGCTTTTGAACTAATTTTTGTACCATCTATGAAAAGTCTTTATTTGTCCTGTTTATATGAGATAATGTGATCTTGCATCAAACATTCAACATCTGTACAGTATGTCATTACATTTGTTGTGGTGAAAACTCTTTCAGATTGCTTTAGATGTTGGCGAAATTTAATTACTCGAGCTGTATCTTCCAGATGGTTCCACTGCATGAAATGGAAGCTAATAGGTCGGCGTTGTGTTTTGGAAGGTCCAAGTCTCTAACAAGATCATTTAGCTCACTTTGAGTGATTTTGTGCATTTCACTATATGATGGTGTAATGATTGGATCCGTTAAATATGGAAGGATGGCATGTATCTGACTGGTTGTCATCACTGTCACTAGACAGTTTATTCTTGTGGCTGACAGAGGATCTGGAACTGGAAGACCTACTCCACGAGGTACTGGTCACATTAGACCTACTCCACTACGTACATTAGAATCCTAAAGCACTCATTGAGCAGAGGCACCAAGCAGAAGTAGCACCCTCTCATTTGTTGTGTAGTGATACACCAAATGATCAGCACTGCAAAATGCATGGACATTTTTTCCTTTCATCTATTCATTTAGATTTGACGAACAAGTCATATAACAAAAATGAGGGGCCCCTGCTGTTGACTGGTGCCCTACATGGCAAATGATTTCTGTTTTATAAGCAGATCTGCTCAGCTTGTTCCACATTTAATTAAATTATTTAGTCGCTACCCAGTTAAGCTTGGAAAATTAAGTCACAAGTAAGAGAATTAATCAGTGCTTTTATACACATTAATTATATATCTTTAAGTGCTTTCATCAGTTGATCACTTGGAGTCAAACAATTCATGAAGTAGACTCCATCAGGGTGAAAGGTAACAGGAGGTTAAGTCTCAACACAATATACTAAATTCCCACTAAGAAACATGAAACGAATTGGCCTACTGTTGTGGAAAGTGTCAGGCTGGATGTACTGTGCCTGTTCTAACAAGGAGGTGGTTGCTTGAGAAACAGTCATCAACTTTTAACAATTTATTTTCATGGAAAGAAAATTTTAAACACTGCGTAAGATATAAAGTCAACTTAAAGTTGCCACTGCCAGCTTTTACATACTGATATCATTCCTCTGAACAGTATGTTGGATGCTGATATAATTCATTCAAAATGGGGTAGGATAGGATAAATTCACATGCACACTACAGTCACACTAAAGAATACAGATTGAAGGAAGTCAGTCCTTCACAACATGACTGCAAACCATGAGGTTCATGCCTTCCAATACGTTAAGGTTGCTGTAAAAAACTGAAATTGTGGGCACTTCCACACAAAGTAAGTGTGTGCACAAAAGAGCCACATAAGTGAAAGACCTAATAAAATGGAGTGTTCGTAAATTTTCGGAATGTTTATGAGGTAAATTCAATTGATAAACACATGCCATGACGAAAAAAATCCAAATGAATTGCAAAAAAAATTAGCAAATGATAAATGTTAGAAGCTATTGACTAAGTATACTCGTGTGCACGCAGCCTATGAACAAAATAGTATAAATAATATTAAGGGCTTGCATGGAACATAAATATGCATATACAAATACATTGGAGAGATGTGGTGCATATTCTGCCTGCGCCATTAAGTTAATTTATCATGAAATATGCACTGCTTAGTTTTCTCCTGGCTTGGGCCAAGATATGCACCAACAATTCAAGGTGCCAGTATTAAGTGGAAATAACATTGTGAGAAAGATTACATGAAACATTTCTGACAGAGATGTTCCAGTGGCAACTGAAATATAGAAAATAAGCTTTTTTTCACTGTACGTGAGAAGGTTCATTTCCATTGTCCAAAGATTGTGTATCCACACATGTAACAAAAATTGTTGGGGTTACTAACAAATCTGTCTGGCCATAACAGCAACTCAGAAACTTGCCTAAAAGTCGCAACACTCCGTAGATAACTCCAGAAGGCAAACAGTCTCCGGCTGTTAGCTAGAAGCAAAACATTGCCTTATCATGCAGAGCATGTGTTCACCAATTGATGTAACTGAGGGTGTGTTCAAGATCTCCTCACATTGGAATGCACGTATCTCATAAAGTGCGATACACAGCATTCACGTGTGGTTTCAGTATCATTCCTGATGTAACAAGAAAATGAGAGCTAGAAGAACAGTAATGATGACATAACAAACCTCATAGTGCAAAAACAGTAGCTAAAAAACAAAAATTCTCATTTTCAAATTGAGTATACCAAAATCTATTAAGGATTGGGTGTTTCTCTATATTTCCGTACGTAAAAATTCATTGGTTTTCAGGAAAATAACACCACACACACACACTCACTCAATTGTCATTGTAAATGTTTTCTAACCTTGTAAATGAAATGTTCACAAACTAGTATAGATTGTCAATCACAATTCCTGATAAACAGTGGTGTAAAATGTAAACTATCATTTCAATCACAATGAGAGAGTCCACAAATTATATACACACAAGTCCAGTCTCTGTAAATGTTTTCCTAATTAGAAATCTTTGTGTATTCAAAACACTATCATTTATGACACCAAAGGATTCTACATAGTATATACGAGTATACAAACATTACGTCAATATTTGTTATCCTCCATCTGCCCATGTGTGTGGGGGCAGTATTCTTTGTTACATAGACAGTGTCAACCCCATGTTGCAGCAACAAAAAAAGGAAACCTCAATTTGCACATTGGAAGCAAGGTAACATGCAAGTTTGGACTGTAAATTTACAGAACAATATGGTGAGGAAATCATACCTTTTAATGAAACAACCAATCTGGTTCACATTAATGCTCACTAGCTATCTGCCACTATGTACTCCTGGATTGTATAGTCCACACTGTTGGTGGTAGTGGGTAGTGTTTAACGTCCCGTCGACAACGAGGTCATTAGAAACGGAGCGCAAGCTCAGGTTAGGGAAGGATTGGGAAGGAAATCGGCCGTGCCCTTTCAAAGGAACCATCCCAGCATCTGCCTGAAACGATTTAGGGAAATCATGGAAAACCTAAATCAGGATGGCTGGAGACGGTATTGAACCGTTGTCCTCCCGAATGCGAGTCCAGTGTGCCAACCACTGCGCCACCTCGCAGTCCACACTGTTGCACATATTATTATTATTATTATTATTATTATTATTATTTCCCCATAGGTCACTTCACACAAGTAGTTGTGAAATGATGTGCATACTGAAGCCAAGTTCAGACCTTGGGCCATGACATGCATTTCAGCAGGCAGTGACAAGTATACACAGACATTGCCCCCGAAGGCGTGAGTATATGTTTACAAGGTCTGCCATTAGGGTAGTGACATGGGAGAGTGTCTTCCTAGCGTTGCATTAAACTGAGCTGAGGCATAGCAGGGTGTGTGTCCCTTCCAAAACATCCGTGGACATGGGACTGACAGGTGAGGTGTGACTCACATTCTTTCTGTGCCACCTAGAAAAGCTGAGCTATGGTCAATGCTGGCTGCAACCCCATACTTATTTGACTGGCTGTTGCCTTTTGCTTGAGTTCCCAATTGTAGCTCAGATACGTTATACCTCACCAGAATGCACAGCTTATTCATCCTTGGGTTTTTCACTAGGTGTTAGTTCCTTTAAGAATGTAGTACATTTGTTCCTCTTCATAAGTGGCTGTAATCACTCCACTGTCCCCTTACTTGGTGACTTGAAAGCTGTCAAACAAACATTGTCACAGTAAGGACTGTAGGTAGATTCACCGATTCTGATCCACTATTCAGGCAGCTAACACTGCTGTTTGAGGTGTGCAGACCACTATCCGTAATAGTCGCACAAACACTTTCTGTGCCACAGCCAGATCTCTCTCTCTCTCTCTCTCTCTCTCTCTCTCTCTCTCTCTCTCTCTCTCTCTCTCCCTCCCCCTCTCCCCCCCCCCCTCTCCCCCCCCCCTCCCCCTCACACACACACACACACACACACACACACACACACACACACACACACACACACACACGGGTATTCTGAGCCGGAGTCTCTGAAGTACAGTGGCAGTCTAATCTACATGGTGTGACCAGCACAGATAAATGTGTATTAGTAGCACAGCTGTGGTGTTTTTGGTTAATCGTTAATGTTAGTGTCAATCAGTTGTAAAGTTCAACATGATCAAAATTGTCTCTAAAGTAATTCCTAAAAACTGATTCTCTATGCTTCACAGCAGTCTGTTTTGGTACTGTATGAGTTTATCTACAAGTGTGCATCCTTCTGGCAACTATAGTCTTTCTGAAAATTATAAAAAACTAGATAAATAAATAAACAAAATCAGTATTTCCAGTTGCTGACTCCCCCATGCATTACTGGCCTGTTAGTGGTTCTTCCTGCTGTCTCTCGTAGTATTTTTTCTCTGTAAACACTCCACGATAATTTAGTTACCTTTTTCTCATGAATGTACTCTATGTCCATTTCATTTATCATGAAAAGGCCACATTGCACGTACCATTGTTCTAATTCATCTCCAGGGGTTCCAGCTACAAAGTGGGCTATTCATTTTGCTGGGAAGGGCCTTTGTAAAAAATGAAGAAAACTTAATCTCTTCACCATTTGAGTGGAATGCTCATGCACTTTTATCATAATGAGAACGCCCTTCCTCCCTGGTACGTAAGGCACTTAGTCTTCTTATTGAGTCTGGTTTTTCGTGCACTGGTTACATCCACCAGATGTTCCCATGCTATTAGCTTATTAGGACTAAACCAAGCTCTCTACTTTTGCGAAATTTTACACATTCTCTCAACAAATCCATTGGGTTCTGACCTATCAACACTTCACATGGGGCAGACCTTGTGGTGTTGTGTGCAAACTTATTGAGAACATGCTCAAAATCAGGTCATCTAGTGGCCTAGACATTACATTGCTTATGAGAACAAAGGTGGCACAACTGTCTGATCTCTCTTATAATGTGCTTAGTGGGATCAGCCTGCAGATGATTTAAGAGATGTGTATCAGCTTGATCTTCAGGTTCCTTAAGCATCTCTGCCCTTTTTTTTTGCAACAATCTCTCGCCAGTTGTCCGATATAAACAGCTTTGGCTTGCCATACTGAGGAAATTGCTGTCTGGTCAACATTTTTGCTGTTGCTTCTGTAGTGGCTCTGTTGAGGACAAAAAATTTACAAACTTCAAAACAGCTCTACTATTACCATTATATACGTATATCCACTGCTCCTATGTAAAGGCCCATACAAGTCAACTGCCACGAAATCACTAATGCCTTTCAGAACTATGAACTACATAGGGGGGTGTAGTAGTCCCTGTCTGTACTGTAGTTCTTTGACATGCATCACAAGAGGGCAGTACCATCCTTATTCACTCACCATACTCTTAAAATGGCAGTTACTGTGCCAAACTCTCCCTCCCCTCCAAAATCTGTCCAACTGATGGGTGCACGCCACATTAAGTTTGTTTACATCTTCATCAGGGACACACGTTTTACATTTCCCTCGCACCTGACTACCTGTGAAACAGTGCTTCATTTCTCGCTAAGCAAACTTAGCATTATGCAATTCTACTATCTATCTTTCCATCAGTTGATTATGTTTCACAGTGTGGTATCATTTCCTTGTTCATCTGCAAGGGTATTAAAAAGATGTTGCAAGAAATTTTCAAAGGTAGCACCTTTGATATACGGCAGCCTTATTTCATGTTGGGAACCCTGTAATGGTAGTGCCACTCCTCCCCAACAGGTAGTCGTGATATAGCATCTGTAGTCCCATTCTCTTTACCTGTCAGATATCTGGTGGAAGGCCAATGCCCAATGCATTAAGTGTCTGTGACTGAGTTTATCCTTCATCAGGAATTCTAGAACCTTATGGCGTGCCTAGACTTGTGTGTGCCAAGATAACCGCAACTTTTGAAATCCTCAGATAATGGCTACTGTTCAAATTCGATTACAGAAAAATTCCTTTCACTTTTATTCAGCACCGAAATCATGAATGCAATCATCTTGTGTTCTTTCCCATTTTCCATTATTGGACAGAGTGCAACATTGATTTCCCAACAGGAACAATTAGTTCTGTGGAAGTTCAGGATAAGCTAAATGTCTTGCATGGTCCAACTCTTCTTTGATGTGAAACCTCTGTTAACGTTGCTACTCCCATTATTAAGATACATTCTTCTTGGTAAGGGCCAAAAAGTGGGGCATTGAGGGTTTGGTGGCTAACAAACTAGTCTCATGTAAGCACATACTTGAAGTACATTGGTGGGGACTAGTGAGTTTCATATTGCACTGAGGCTACTGGCTACTGGCACTTTTTTTAGATGTTACGATGTGTTTTTTATCCTTCACTATGAAACCTTGCTTGTTCCATCTCTGCCTATAAATAAGAGTTTTCCTATCCCTAGCCAGAAGCAGTTCCACATACTTTTCCTGTGTTGTTGTCTGGCTTGTGTAATCCCCCAAATGACCTGTTCCAATTTGTCCTTCCACAATAACATCCAGATGATGCTGAATAAGATTAAATGAACTAGCGCAACTATCAGTCGGATAATGTGCTTGGTCTCGTGACCCGTACAGATCGCAATGGTTACAAATTCGAATCTAACTGCTCTTTCCAGGTGCAACAGAACAGAACAGTTGGTCCTTGCGTTTGAATCTGCCAACTGAATATTAAGAGTATTAATAGAGCTAATTGCCAGCTAAATGCCAAAATATGCAAAATACTGGGTGAAAATGATATTGATATAGTCGTCATTCAAGAAACTGACACAGAAAATGAAAATAGCTGAAGCTAAGAGGGAAAATAGCAGGTTATTATTTAATCGGTTCCACATACTGTGAAATATATGGCATAGCAACATACTTATGGATTGATTCAGAAAAGGCTCTTCTAGGAAAAGTATCATCATCTGAAAACATCTACAAAGTCGTTGTTAAAATTGAATAAGCAATTATAAACAATATCTATAAATCTCCTGCAACACCATGGCCTCAAAGGACTCATGTACAGTACCTCTCTCACATCCAGGACCTTATATGTGGGATTTTAATTGTCACTGCCACATAATGGAAATAGTCTTTCTGATCAAACAGTGAACACCAACCACTCAGAGAGGGTGAAGAATGAACATCAATTAATTTTTGATGGAAAAGATTGTGGTCCATTTAAGCTAGCAACCAAGGGAAATGAAACTATCCTGATCTCAACTTTGTAACAACTGGTACAAACCAAGAAAATTTCTGTTAGCCCAGGTAACAAAAAAATTAGGGGAAAAATTTGTGAGGTAAGACGGAGTGCCATAGGCAACATACAAACAATCCTGACCTGTGGGGTGTGGATATGGGGGTGGGGATTGGAGGGCTTTTAAAGCCATTTATTTTGTTTGTCTTGAATAACGCAGAAACTGCAGCTTCTAGCAAAAATGATCCCCATTACAGAATTAAACTACATGTAATGTCCTATTAATTTTTTCTCTAGGAACAATAGTTTCCACATTACAGGGGAAGTAAAAATTGCAGGTTATTAAAAATAGTGTTTAATGGTATAAAATTAATGTTTATTAATTAGATTAGATTAATACTTGTGCCGTAGCTCGTGAATACGACACTTCGTAATGATGTGGAACATGTCAGGTTAATAAAAGATGTCTGTACAAGATATTACATCACACAAAATATTGCATGACACTAATGTTTAAGTTTGTTCCCCCCCCCCCCCCCCCCCCCCCCCTTAATTTGTATCTAAAAATTCAACCAATGGGTAGAAGGAGTTGTCATCTAGAAATTATTTTAATTTATTTTTAAATGTTGGTTGACTATCTGTCAGACTTTTGATGCTGTTTGGTAGGTGACCAAAGACTTTTGTGGCAGCATAATTTACCCCTTTCTGTGCCAAAGTCAGATTTAACCCTGCATAGTGAAGATCATCCTTTCTCCTGGTGTTACAGCTATGCACACTGCTATTAATTTTGAACTGCGTTGGATTATTAACAATAAACTTCATAAGTGAATATATATACTGTGAGGATCCCTAGATCCTTAAATAGATGTCTGCAGGATGACCGTGGGCGGGCTCCAGTAATTATTCTGATGACACGATTTTGAACAATGAATACTTTTCTACTCAATGATGAATTACCCCAGAATATGTTGCCATACAAAAGCAGTGAATGAAAGTAGGCATAGTAAGCTAATTTACTGAGATTCTTATCACCAAAATTTGCAATAACCCTAATAGCATATGTAGCTGAAGTCAGACGATTCAGCAGACCATCAATGTGTTGCTTCCAGTTAAACCTCTCATCAATGGACACACCAAAAATTTTGAAAATTCTACCTTAGCTACAAACTTCTGTTCAGAGTCTATATTTATTACTGGAGTTGTGCCATTTACTGTATGGAACTGTATATACTGTGTTTTATCAAAATTTAAGAAGAGTCTGTTTGCTGAGAACCACTTAATTTTGTGAAAAACATCATTTACAGTTACATCACTTAGTTCTTGAATGTTATTATTATACTTGTATCATCAGCAAAAAGAACTAACTTTACATCTACATCAATGTGGAATGGTAAGTCATTAATGTATATCAAGAACAGTAAAGGACCTAAATAAATCACATTTAAGTACACCAGAGCTGTATTCAGGGATAAATTATTTACTTTGGATGCAAGGGAGGGGCAAGGGGGAAGATTGAAGAGTAGACATATAGGGGAAGGCAGACTGCCAGATTGTGATCATGCATTTTCCCACTTTGTAGATCTGCAAACTGAAGAGCAAATAGGCAGTTCCTACTCCTGCTATCCCATTGCTTCTCAAGAAGCAACGACAGGGTGTTTCAGGGTTGTACCAATCATTCCATAGTGCTGCTAATGAATAAGTGGTGACACATTGTGCAAACACTCCCTGAGAATGTTTATTGCCCCTGAAGTGTGTTAACAATACATGGAATGTGGATATTAGATAGTGAAAAGACTAATGCAACAAACACAAATGGACAGAATCTAGTATCTCTGCACACTGTTTTACTCTACTAGAGGAGAAATTGGTTCTTAATCTTCCTGTACAGCATATGTAGTCTTCTTCTGAGAAAAAACTTCTCCCATCACTACTGCTGGTTGCTTTTACAGATTGTAACTCTCCAGAATTTCCCATTCTCTTAATTTTCCTGTTCTCTTATGTCAGTAAACAAAATAAATTCACTGGGCTCATGTTTATATAGTGGAGTTACTTTCAGTGTATTAGTTGAGTCCTTATTTGCAATTGTGAGATAAGTTGTTATGTAAAAAAGCTCAGGTGTTGGAGTTGTCAACTGTCTACTACACTGAAGAACCTAGCCCAAGTGCAACATGCTGTCAACATGTATTTGACATTGTCAGTTTCATTTTCTTTACTATCAGTAGCTGGAATACTTTCCACAGCTTGAGGGTATGAAATGCGTCACCCTAGTCTGGGCTCTCCCAACTCCTCAAGAGGCCATGGGGCTTCTTCTGCAACTGAAGTAGGTCACCTAGACATTATAAAACTTCAGATTTTTCAACATGAGTTAAGCAATGCATAACAGCAGATTACTGGTCTAGATTTGAGCGTGGTCAGTCCCATTCCATCAAACATATTACACCAACTTTGCAAGATATGCGTAGTAAGTGGCTCAGTTCAGTGCAGTCCACTCTAAAAGTGATAGCAAACCCTGAATGGCAGAGATTTATACAGTCTACCAGTAATGCAGTTGATGACGAGAGAAGAACAGTAACTTTTTGGTCATTCATTAATTCACCACCAAGTGACTAAAACACAACTGGTGACTACAACACGGTTATAAGACTTCACAATACACTGTCAATGATAGACAGCAGCAGAGTACCATATTTACCAATCCAGTTCCTTTCTCACCAACATTACATAGGTCACTGACATCACATTTACTAGTAAAAACCTTCTCAGTCATTGTTTATTGATACATATTGTATATAAATGCTCACTTAACAGTTGCAAATAAGTACGTATTTAATAAACTGAAAATAACTCCATTATATAAACACAAGCCAGGTGAAGTTATTTTCTCTACTCACATAAGAGGACAGGACAGTACAGGACAGGAAATGGTGGGGAGGTATTGTTGTTGTTGTTGTTGTTGTGGTTGTGGTTGTGGTTGTGGTCGTGGTCTTCAGTCCAGAGACTGGTTTGATGCAGCTCTACATGCTACTCTATCCTGTGAAAGCTTCTTAATCTCCTAGTACCTACTGCAACCCATGACAGCAAACTGAACACATTGTAACAGGGATACAGATTACCAAGTGACTTAGTGAACTGCAACGTGGTTCCTCTGTCTTATATGCACAGCGCAGACATGACCTGTTAGAGACGTGCATTAGCAGGCATGCTGCCCATGCGTATTATCCAATTTTAAGAAAATGGTGTGGCGAAAAACTTTTATTCTCTTATATCTTACAGCCTAATATTCGGGTGATTGGGGATTAAATTTGCTTCTGTTATTCATCATAGTTATTGTGCTGCATCAAATTAAGTGAAGCATTGCATGAAATTTTTTCTGAAGGGGTAAAAAAAACAAACTTTTTGTAGACTTTGCATATGGTTCATTTTAGGTCATTCATTGCTGTGTACAAAATGTAATTAACATATGGAAATTGTACTCAAAGCTGAAACCAGAGTGATTCTCAATATTTTGGCCTTTTATATGTACAAGAGGGTTCCGTGCAGTGTGCCCAGTGTTCTGCACACTCACAGCATGTATTATGTAATTGTAACACCCATTTGTCATAAATGGTTCAAGTTACTGAAAAGAAATTTCTTGAAATGATAGCATGCAGAGAGGTGTGTATTTTGCCCTGTCATTAATATTAGAAAGTTTTTTTATCTGTGAGATATAGAAGTAACTATTGTGGTTTTTTTTATGAAACACTGTGCTTCATTTAATAACAATATATCATCAAAAAAAAAGAATACTCTGGCATTGCACATATTAATATCTAGGATGTTGTATGTGGGCTACTATGCATATGTATGTCTGCCTGTGAATATATATATTATATATATATATATATAGAAAGAAACTTCCACATGGGAAAAATATATTAAAAACAAAGATTCCAAGACTTACCAAGCGGGAAAGCGCCGGCAGACAGGCACATGAACAAAACACACACACAGAATTACGAGCTTTCGCAACTGGCAGTTGCTTCGTCAGGAAAGAGGGAAGGAGAGGGAAAAATGAAAGGATGTGGGTTTTAAGGGAGCGGAAAGACTTCCCTTAGGGGAAAAAAAGGACAGGTGTACACACACACACACACACACACACACATATATATCCATCCGCACATTATATATATATATAGTGTGTGTGAGAGAGAGAGAACCCGCACACGCATATACCTGTCCCTTTTTCCCCCTAAGGTAAGTCTTTCCACTCCCGGGATTGGAATGACTCCTTATCCTCTCCCTTAAAACCCACATCCTTTCGTCTTTCCCTCTCCTTCCCTATTTCCTTGGGTTAGGAAAGTGTGAAATTTGTGTGTGTGTGTGTGTTTTTTTTATTGTGTCTATATACCAGCACTTTCTCGTTTGGTAAGTTACAGCATCTTTCTGTGAGTTATTGTGCTAAACTGTAACGTGAGATAATAAATCCTAATGAGCAGATTAAGGTAGTACTTAAAAAATTTAAATTCAGTCAATTAAGTGCGTGTATTTATTGATAATCAGATTTTTAATGCTCCTGGAATGCCTTAAGTAGGCAACCTGCAAATGAGACTGGATGACAATTTTAGCTGTTTAATACTATAGATCCCCATTTCCCCTATACTGTGGTGCTGGCTGTTGCACTACTTCTAACCCCATGGCCTGCACACACACACACACACACACTTCTTATTCAGTTCATATCAGCCCCTCACATCTGGTTATTCTAAGAAGTGGTCCTATTAGCCTGCACATATGCTCTCTACTACTCTTCATTTCTGTGGCAGGCCAGTGATCTGTCCTGTCATCTTGGTGAGGTGTCGTGTTTCCTGTTCCAAGTATACTGAGATTATCTAGAGCATTTTCCAGGTCTTCCATATTGCTTCTTCGAATATCAACCACTCTTCCACTTTACTGGTAAACTTCATAATAATTAGTGTGCTCATTACCTCTGGATAAAAAGACTCAGTGAAATAAAAATTTTGTTCCTGGTACTGTGTACAGAAGCTCCACAGACCCACCTCACTGTTTTATTGAACAGTTGATCTTGTTTCGAAATCTTAAAACGACAGACAGCAATTTGCACCTTCTTCCCCCAAGACAAAGCTTCAGCTTCCACTCTATCGAGGTCGTAACAGATTTTAACTGCTCTTCCTTTTCTTGCTTCAGTTTTTAAGCATTGTATTAGGGAACTGCTTGCTAAAAGTGATGGGAATGCACTTTTGGTTTTGGTCAGAAATGGTGAGGTACAGGAATGGTGAGGTACAGGAATTTCTACTGCCTCAGTAACTGTTAGACATGCACTTGTCTCAATCCCTGCTTGCCTCATTCAACTTGCATTTTCATTCCTTTTTCATAAGGCCAGTATGTTTATTCTGTCCACAATGTCCATCACCTACCTTTGTAACTGTGAGATGCTAGTGGTAACTCCTTGCTTGACCAATTGGTCAGTCTCACTTATCACTTAATTAACGCACACTTCCATGTGGGTTTCAACCTGGTCAGATCTCTCTGCGAGAGCTTCCTGTTGCACACTGAAGTGGCCTTGTGGTCTGCCCTTGGCAGAGACTAATTCCTCCCAAACTTTTATTGTCATTCTTTCTACTTATTTTTCTTTGTTTGCCAAAAGTTGTCTCATTTCATTACTGTTATAGGTATATCCCCTGCACATACTCATCCAGGTTCTTGGTTGTGGCTTTTACCTCATGGCAACCACTGGAATTTGTGAGACTGACTTATGCATCTACTCCTTCAACTTGTTTCCTTCATGCATCTTTTCAGAATAACCTATAGCTGATTCAAGTCAGTCAGAGTGAGGTCATCACTATCATTATCAGTTGGCCTGTTCAGCCTTTCAACCCCCAACAGTTATCATTCTGATCCCTCAGAATAACTATCATTATTGACTTTCTCCGTCTACTTTGCCATTGTTAGCATTGCTGCTGCCTTTGTTGCAGAGGAAACTGGATTCAATCCTGGTACCTCCTTAGATTCTTGTGGGACAGGGTGGTCTGGAATGGGCTCCACTCAGTCATGTGATGCCAAATGAGGAGCTGCTCAAATAAAGAAGCACAGGAATCACTAGGATTCATACACTGTGAATAACAGTTGGAGGAATTGGCAACATGCTGATCAAGTACACTTCCGTCACAGATAACTCCTCGTACTGCCTTGTAAGCTGCATCTAACCAGCCGGAACACAGCTAAGGCCTAATCTGTGTGTAGTGGTGTGTCTTGTATTGACTCTAAGTGGTGGCTGCTTCAACTAAATGCAATTAATTCCTTTCTGTGTTCACCACGTATTCTTGTTCATAGCATTCACTTTAAATCCATCCAAATGAACACATGACATGTTGTCATTAGCTGTATGCTTACTACAATCAGAGCGAAAATATAGAGAAACAACAAAAGAATTCCTTGTGATGCAAACCTACAGTTTAATTAGTGAGTTAGTGGTGACACTGAAGTGTTTTTGGCATCTTCTTATGGGTTTGAACTGAACCAGAATACTCACATGCAATCTGTCACTCGATATATTGTGTATTAATTTACCTCCAATGCAACTCGGCCACCATGAATTATCTTCTTTACGTGAAGGTCCAGCAAAGCAGTAGCTCCATAGAACTGTGCATAGCCCAAGGAAAGACTTGAACTCTTCTCCTTTACAGCTGTTATTGGTGGAAGGAAAAACAATAACTACTCTAATTATGAAATGATATCAACATTTCATGTTGACATGATGTCTTTTCTTTAAGTGGGTGTACAGATCACAATTACTTCATAACGTGTAGCAAAAAGTGATTCAATTCAGACATAACATCCACCTCAAAGTCTCAACAGAAGCAGTTTGTAAGTCAGTCACATTTCATTTTAGAGCTTCCTTTGGTCACTGCTGTTTTCATTCTTGGAGAAGGTATCTACTCCTTGGTGGTCAAGACACTGCCAAGCTCTGATGTCAAAACATAAAAGACCCTATCCACAGTATATGAAGATGTTTATTCGCTGTAGTGCCTTGCCGATTATTCAAATTGCACAGTTCTCTGTTCAGCTGCACACACCAAACACGAAACAAAATGACTGGACTCAGTATGTGTTTTGCTGCGTATTCCCTACCTAATAATACTTTACTGTTTTCTCACAACCATCTTTCCTCATCATAAATAGGGAGTGGTCTACTTAATTTGTGTAAACAGCATGTAACAATACAACATGCACTACGTCACTTCTGAAAACACGAAACTAAACAAACATTTCTAGTTCACTGGTCATCACACTCATATACTGAAAGTTAACCTGGCACAGGCTTGCTAAGTATGAAGTTACTTATGGTTGAGTGTGAGTGGAGTAATCAAAGTGCAGAGAGGGTCAGGAAAATATGTGAAGATACACATAGGTGATGTGAAGTAGTGGAATCAGTTTGAATGTCCGAAAACAATTATATCAGTGGGGAGAATGTGGGACATGGATTCCTGCATCCACATTCTAGGTAGGCATGTTGCATATATGAGACTGTTGATAAAGGGTGGCTCAGAATTCAGGTGTGTGGCAGGGGTTCAAAGGTGACAAGAAAGCATAGCGAAGTAGAGAAAGAAAATGTTGGAAATCAAGTACAGTCATTCAATAGAATGGAAAATATGGGATGGAATGACAACAACATGAAATGAAAAGATGGTAAGATCGATTTGCAATATCAACAATATTATGAAAGGGTAGACTGCTACTTCTTGTAAAGATGACGTGTTGAATTGTAGACAGTCATGATGAAAAGACTGCTACATATAAGCTTTCAGCCAAAGGCTTCTTCAGAGAAGAAAAACACACAACACATTCACACAAGCAGGTACACCTGACCACCGACTACAGGCAGACTGCAACAGAAATGCATTGGACAGGAGCAACAATCCTGAGTGGAGTGGGGACTGTAGAAGGAAAGCAGGGTACAGTTGGGGAAAGAGCAATTGGTGCTGTCTGATGGAGCATGCAGGGGTTAGAGATGGCGGGACAGGGCTGGCAGGTGCTGCATGTGGTGGCTGTGTGGCAGGGAGAGGAGGACATCTAAGGACTCTAGTCTGATACCTTATAATGTCTGGTAGCCTCTTTTCAATGTGGTAAGTAGCAATCTATAGCAGTATAATGAGACTGGGCAATGTGCTTGCGCATGGCACCAGTCTGACGGGAATGTTTTCCAGCTGATACCAGGGCAATGTATTCCACACTGAAAAGAATGAGATTACTCCACTCACACTCAACCATAAGTAACTTAATACTTAGCAAGCCTGTGCCAGGTTAACTTTCAGTATGTGAGTGTGATGACCAGTCGCATAATCTGCTTGGTCTCATGACCCGTACATATCCCAATGAATACAAATTCGAATCTAACTGCTGTTTCCAGGTGCAACAGAACAGAACAGTTGGTCCTTGTGTTTGAATGTACCAACTGAAAATTGAGAGTATTCTTAGAGCTAAATGCCAAAATATGCAAAATACTGGCTGAAAATGATATTGATATAGTCGTCATTCGAGAAACTGACACAGAAAATGAAAACAGCTGAAGCTAAGAGGAAAAATAGCAGGTTATGATTTAATCGGTTCCACATACTTGAAATATATGGCCTAGCAACAAAAAACTGACCTTTTATTCAGAAAAGGCTGTTCTAGAAAAAGTAACAACATCTGAAAACATCTACAAAGTCATTGTTCAAGTTGAATACGCAGTTATAAACAATATCTATAAGCCTCCGAAAACACCGTGGCCTCAAAGGACTCATGTACAGTACCTCTCTCACATCCAGAACCTTATATGAGGGATTTTAATTGCCACTTCCACATAAAGGAAATATAGTCTTTCTGATAAAACAGTGAACACCAACCAGTCTGGGAGGGAGAAGAATGAACATAAAATAATTTTTGATGGAAAAGACTGTGGTACGTTTAAGCTAGCAACCAGGGAAAATGAAACTACCCTGATCTCAACTTTTTAACAACTGTTACAGCCCAGCAAATTCCTGTTAGCCCAGCTAGCAAAGAAAAATTAGGGGGAAAGTTTGTGAGGTAAGACGGAATGTATAGGCAACATACAACAATCCTGACCTGTGGGTGGTGGATATGGTGATTGGGATTGGAGGACGTTTGAAGCCATTTGTTATGATTGTCCTGAATAACTAAGAAACTGCAGCTTCTAGCAAAAATGATTCCCATTACAAAATTAAACTATATTTAATTTCCTACAAATAATGTCCTATTAATTTTTTTCTAGGAACAATAGTTTCCACATTACAGGGGATGTAAAAATTGTAGATTATTAAAAATAGTGTTTAATGGTATAAAATTAATGTTTATTGCTAAATGAATCACATTTAAGTACACCAGAACTGTATTCAGGGATAAATTGTTTACTCTGGATGCAAGGGAGGGGCGAGAGGGACGATTGAAGGGTAGACATATAGGGGAAGGCAGGCTGCTAGATTGTGATCATGCATTTTCCCACTTTGTAGATCTGCAAGCTGAAAAGCAAATAGGCAGTTCCCGCTCTTGCTATCCCATTGCATCACAAGAAGCAACGACAGGGTGTTTCACAGAGTTGTACTGACCCTTCCACAGTGCTGATAATGAATAAATGGTGACGCATTGTGCAAACACTCTCTGAGAATGTTTATTGCCCATGAAGTGTGTTAACAATATATAGAATATGGATATTATATAGTAAAAAGACTAATGCAATAAACACAAACGGGCAGAATCTAGAATCTATGCACACTATTTTACTCTACTAGAGGAAAAAATTGGTTCTTAATCTTCCTGTACAGCATATGTAGTCTTCTTCTGAGAAAAAAACTTCTCCCATCACTACTGCTGGTTGCTTTTACAGATTGTAACTCTCCAGAATTTCCCATTCTCTTAATTTTCCTGTTCTCTTATGTCAGTAAACAAAATAACTTCACTGGGCTCATGTTTATATAGTGGAGTTACTTTCAGTGTATTAGTTGAGTCCTTATTTGCAATTGTGAGATAAGTTGTTATGTAAAAAAGCTCAGGTGTTGGAGTTGTCAACTGTCTACTACACTGAAGAACCTAGCCCAAGTGCAACATGCTGTCAACATGTATTTGACATTGTCAGTTTCATTTTCTTTACTATCAGTAGCTGGAATACTTTCCACAGCTTGAGGGTATGAAATGCATCACCCTAGTCTGGGCTCTCCCAACTCCTCAAGAGGCCATGGGGCTTCTTCTGCAACTGAAGTAGGTCACCTAGACATTATAAAACTTCAGATTTTTCAACATGAGTTAAGCAATGCATAACAGCAGATTACTGGTCTAGATTTGAGCGTGATCAGTCCCATTCCATCAAACATATTACACCAACTTTGCAAGATATGCGTAGTAAGTGGCTCAGTTCAGTGCAGTCCACTCTAAAAGTGATAGCAAACCCTGAATGGCAGAGATTTATACAGTCTACCAGTAATGCAGTTGATGACGAGAGAAGAACAGTAACTTTTTGGTCATTCATTAATTCACCACCAAGTGACTAAAACACAACTGGTGACTACAACACGGTTATAAGACTTCACAATACACTGTCAATGATAGACAGCAGCAGAGTACCATATTTACCAATCCAGTTCCTTTCTCACCAACATTACATAGGTCACTGACATCACATTTACTAGTAAAAACCTTCTCAGTCATTGTTTATTGATACATATTGTATATAAATGCTCACTTAACAGTTGCAAATAAGTACGTATTTAATAAACTGAAAATAACTCCATTATATAAACACAAGCCAGGTGAAGTTATTTTCTCTACTCACATAAGAGGACAGGACAGGAAATGGTGGGGAGGTATTGTTGTTGTTGTTGTTGTTGTAGTGGTTGTGGTTGTGGTTGTGGTCGTGGTCTTCAGTCCAGAGACTGGTTTGATGCAGCTCTACATGCTACTCTATCCTGTGAAAGCTTCTTAATCTCCTAGCACATACTGCAACCTACATCCTTCTGAATCTGCTTAGTGTATTCATGTCATGGTCTCGCCCTACGATTTTTACCCTCTACGCTGCCCTCCAATACTAAATTGGTGATCCCTTGATGCCTCAGAACATGTCCTACAAACTGGTCCCTTCTTCTAGTCAAGTTGTGCCACAAACTCCTCTTCTCCTCAATTCTATTCAATACCTCCTCATTAGTTATGTGATCTACCCATCTAATCTTCAGCATTCTTCTGTAGCACCACATTTCGAAAGCTTTTATTCTCTTCATGTCTAAACTATTTATCATCCACGTTTCACTTCCATATGTGGCTAAACTCCATACAAATACTTTCAGAAACAACATTTTGACAGTTAAATCTAT
This sequence comes from Schistocerca gregaria, assembly GCF_023897955.1. Lineage (NCBI taxonomy): Eukaryota > Metazoa > Arthropoda > Insecta > Orthoptera > Acrididae > Schistocerca > Schistocerca gregaria. The sequence continues at coordinate 199,218,352 of NC_064926.1, forward strand.
AATCGATGTTAACACATTTCTCTTCTTCAGAAACCCTTTCCTTGCGATTGCCAGTCTACATGTTATATCCTCTCTACTTCAACTATCATCAGTTATTTTGCTCCTCAAATAGCAAAACTCCTTTACTACTTTAAGTGTCTCATTTCCTAATATAATTCCCTCAGCATCACTCGACTTAATTCGACTACATTCCATTATCCTCATTTTGCTTTTGTTGGTGTTCATCTTATATCCTCCTTTCAAGTCACTGTCCATTCCATTCAACTGCTCTTCCAGGTCCTTTGCTGTCTCTGACAGAATTACAATGTCATCGGCAAACCTCCAAGTTTTGAAATCCTACTCCGAATTTTTCTTTTGTTTCCTTTACTGCTTGCTCAATATACAGATTGAATAACATCAGGGATAGGCTACAAACCTGTCTCACTCTCTTCCCAACCACTGCTCCCCTTTCATGCCCCTTGACTTTTATAACTGCCATCTGGTTTCTGTACAAATTGTAAATAGCCTTTCGCTTCCTGTATTTTACCCCTGCCACCTTTAGAATTTGAAAGAGAGTATTCCAGTCCACATTGCCAAATTCTTTCGCTAAGTCTACAAATGCTAGAAATGTAGATTTGCCTTTCCTTAATCTATCTTCCAAGATAAATCGTAGGATCAGTATTGCCTCACGTGTTCTAACATTTCTATGGAATCCAAACTGATCTTCCCCAAGGTCAGCTTCTACTAATTTTTCCATTTGTCTGCAAAGAATTCGTGTTACTATTTTGCAGCCGTGACTTATTAAACTGATAGTTCAGTAATTTTCACATCTGTCAACACCTGCTTTCTTTGGGGTTGGAATTATTATTTTCTTCTTGAAGTCTGAAGGTATTTTGCCTACCTCATACATCTTGCTCACCAGATGGTAAGAGTGTTGTCAGGGCTGGCTCTCCCAAGACTATCAGTAGTTCTAAGTCTACTCTCGGGGCCTTGTTACGACTTTGGTCTTTCAGTGTTCTGTCAAATCCTTCACGCAGTATAATGTGTCTCATTCCATCTTCATCTACATCGTCTCAAGTACATTGCCCTTGTATAGACTCTCTATATACTCTTTCCACCTTTCTGCTCTCCCTTCTTTGCTTAGAACAGGGTTTCCATCTGAGCTCCATCTTTTCTTCAAAGATCTCTTTAATTTTCCTGTAGGTAGTATCTATCTTACCACTAGTGATATATGCCTCTACATCTTTACATTTGTCCTCTAGCCATCCCTACTTAGCCATTTTGCACTTCCTGTCCATCTCATTTTTGAGACGTTTGTATTCCTTTTTGTCTGCTTCATTTACTGCATTTTTATATTTTCTCCTTTCATCAATTAAATTCAATATATCTTCTGTTGCCCAAGGATTTCTATTAGCCCTCGTCTTTTTACCTGCTTGATCCTCTGCTGCCTTCACTATTTCATCCCTCAATGCTACCCATTCTTCTTCTACTGTATTCTTGTCAATCGTTCCCTAATGCTTTCCCTGAAACTCTCTACAACATCTTGTTCCGTCAGTTTATCCAGGTCCCATGTCCTTAAATTGCCACCATTTTGCAGTTTCTTCAGTTTTAATCTACAGTTCATAACCAATAGATTGTGGTCAGAGTCCACATCTGCCCCTGCAAATGTCTTACAATTTAAAACCTGGTTCCTAAATCTCTGTCTTACCATTATATAATCTACCTGAAATCTTACAGTATCACCAGGCCTCTTCCATGCATACAACCTCCTTTCATGATTTTTGAACCAAGTGTTAGCTACGATTAAATTATTCTCTGTGCAAAATTCTACCAGGCGGCTTCCTTTTTCATTCCTTACCCCCATTCCATATTCACCTACTATGTTTCCTTCTCTTTCTTTTCCTACTATCGAATTCCAGTAACCCAAGAATATTAAATTTTCGTCTCCCTTCATTATCTGAATAATTTCTTTTATCTCATCATACATTTCATCAATCTGTTTGTCATCTGCGGCGCTAGCTGGCATATAACCTTGTACTACTGTGGTAGGCATGGGCTTCATACCTATCTTGGCCACGATAATGTGTTTGCTATGCTGTTTGTAGTAGCTTACCCACACTCCTATTTTTTTTATTCATGATTAAACCTACTCTTGCATTACCTCTATTTGATTTTGTATCTATAACCCTATATTCAGCTGACCAGAAGTCTTGTTCCTACTGCCACCAAACTTCAATAATTCCTACTATATCTAACTTTTACTTATCCATTTCAAATTTTCTAACCTACTTGCCCCATTAAGGGATTTAACATTCCATGCTCCAATCTATTAGAGTGCCAGTTTTCTTTCTCCTGATAACGGTGCCCTCCTGAGTAGTCCCCGCCCAGAGATCCAAATGGGGGACTATTTCCTCTGGTATATTTTACTCAAGTGGACACTATCATCGTTGAACAATATAGTAAAGCTGCATGCTCTCGGGGAAAAATTATGGCTGTAGTTTCCTTTCAGCCGCTCGCAGTAGCAGCACAGCAAGGCTATTTTGGTTAGTGTTACAAGGCCAGATTAGTCAATCGTCCAGACTGTTGCCCCTGCAACTACTGAAAAGGCTGCTGCCCCTCTTCAGAAACCACACATTTTTCTGGTCTCTCAACAGATACCCCTCCATTGTGGTTGCACCTATGGTACAGCTATACAATACGTATCGCTGAGGCACGCAAGCCTCCGCACCAATGGCAAGGTCCGTGGTTCACCTGTAAATTGAAAAGCAATAAGAAGCTATGGTAGGGAAATTTGCTTTTCCCAGAAAAACACAATTTAGCAGTGTAGAATAATGTGCAGAGATTTACTTAGAAACTTTCCATATGTGATTCTAGCATTGGTATCGTTAATAACTTGCATCTGTATTACATGTAGTGTTAACATATTCTGTGGAAAATAACCCCCCCCCCCCCCCCATCCACTCACCCAATTCATAATGCATGCTGTCGAAGGGCCTGTATAACTACTGAAACACCCCATAGATGCTTTTTGTGTCACAGTTTACTTTGCAGACCACCAAAGGGGCAAAATGCTTGGCCACAATTAGGTGACCTGCCTTTCTTCACAGATCTACACTCCACCTCCCCTCACCCTCCTCAACCCTGTTACACCGTCCAGGAAACAATTCACCCCGTAATATGGTTATGCAGCACTTATATGTTGTAGATACATTTAACAGTTGTTCTTAACCTACTTGATTTGACAATAAACATTAATTTTATACAGTTAAAATATTATTTTTTCAGTGAAATATCATTATCCACGGCCACGGAGCTCAACAGTCCAAATAAAATGGACAAATTGTTATTTTTTGATAATCGGTAATTTTTCTCTTCCATGCAATGCAAAACCTATTAATCTTGGAATAAAAATGAAGGGGACTTTTTGTAGGAAATTAAATGTAGTTTTATATTGTATTGGAAAAAATTCTGCTACAAGGTGAGGTTTTTGGCGATTGAAGAAAAACATAAAAGTGACCTTTCAATGTACTCGTACCCCATAGTCACCAACTGAACTCAAGAAATTCTGATGTACTTCTGAAAAACTGACTGGCTTTGACCTCCAAAGAAAATCCTGGACAACTCTCAATTGAATTTGAACCAACCATGACAAATGTGCAGACTTATTGTATAAATGGAAACTAACCACAAGTGCAAGTGTGAAGCAAAAAGACAGACAATCCAAGTTAAATCACAAACATGTTACAGAATACAATTGATAGTTGAGTTAACTATATATGTATGATGTTTCTTTATAAATGTTATTCATGGTTTATGTTCATTAGTGTGATTTGAAATAATGCTGTAAGATAAATAAATAATATTCCAATTCTGTCAGTCCATATTTCTCACCAACCTAGTCCTGCAAAACCATGTAAATCAAACCCAAACTTCTCAAACCACCTGTGATTTATCAATAAACTACTACTGCTCTTCAATCCCAAAATCCCTGTCTCGGATTGTACTCCTTGCCCTCCAAGAACTAGAGCAGAAAGTACAGTGCCAGCTGTCGAAACAATTCTCTTCATACTCTCACATGCATTATCCACCACAATTACAAGAGCTTCCATAAAGCCTCACCCAGTCCTCTATCAAATATTCGCCATGCCCTGCCTTGCAGACACACATTATTTGCCGCACCATCAGAAATTTCCTCCTGCCAGCCTACACAACCCAGAATCCAAACAAACCAGCAACACAATCATGAACATGTCCTCCAAAAAAATCTGTACCACGGAAGGACCAGCCCTTTCCAAAGACCCCGCCGCATGTCCCAGTCACAAATTCAGTGTTCTGGGCTCATCAAACACTTTACCTCTTTTTCTTGGTCTCTGCAGTGGAAACACTTTTTCACCACTAACCCTACCAATCAGATTAGACCCAAAACAAATATTGATAACTGTCTTACTCAATTTACTCTTCCATCTAATTGTGATCCACCTGCACTCCATCTGTATTATCCTCTGCTAACTTTCCAGGGTTTCACACATCTAACTCTGCTGCACTATCATTCCACAAATCCCACAAGATGAAAACCAATCTCATATCCACAGAGAGGAACCACAATCATCCACTTATAATCTGATCCCAACCTTACAATTACTCTTGTGAACAAATGCTAAACCACTATTGTTGTGAGCCACATGGATTACCTGATGGAAAGGAGGTGGTGGGTGGAGGCTCTGCCAGATGGCAGAATGTCCACCTACAAGCCCTGCCCCAGTGACCCAATTCCAGAAATCCAGCAGGCTCTCCATTCCATCCTGAAATCCTTAGGGCCATCCTAGAACCTCTCCCCTGAGTCTGCCTCTCTTCTCAGCCCCACAATTCCCTGCACTATTACTTTCTACATGCTTTCTAAAGTACATAAAGCCAACCACCCAGGACATCCCATTGTAGTTGGCTACTGCATCCTCGTACAATGCATCTCTTCCTTTTTGGACCAACACCTTCAGCATGTTATACATAACTTACCCTCCAATACAGAAGACACCAACCATTTCTTCTGTTGGCTGTTCATGGTTCCTTTACCTTTTCCCACCCAGTGCCCACTCATCACTGTCGACACCACCTCCCTCCACACTATATCTCCAATGGCCGTGGCCTTGCCTCTATTGAACACTACCTTTCCCACCATATGACTGACTCAAGACCTACAACCTCCTCCCAGGTCATCATGATCAATTATGATGTTTGGTTTGTGAGGCGCTCAACTGCGCAGTTATCAGCACCTGTACACATTCCCAAGCTTTGCGCAGCCCAAACTCACCACTTTCATGAATGATGAGGCAGATTAGAATCCCTGACCCCACCAGGAATCGAACCCAGGACCCCATGCTCGGGAAGCAATAATGTGACCGCGAGACCACGAGCTGCGGACATAATCTCCTTACCCACTATCGCTACTCCTTTGAAAGCATCACCTAGAAGCAAATCCATGTTACAGAAATGGGCTTCCATATGTCACCATCCTATGCCAACCTGCTCATGGACCATCTAGAGCAGGGACGGCCAGAAATTCTGCACGCGCGCGGTGCTCTTGCACATGTGCAACTTCCGGGTCACAGCGTGCACGCCACAGCCGTCAGCGTTCATGAAGTGCATGTTTCTGCGCAAAGATGTCGCTCCTCTGTTACACAAAGTGCGTTATCGGCACCTCGTATGTATATCACAACCTGGGCTGTATCTGTAAGATCTGTTGCTTCATCGAGCGCAACAGGGAAAGCAACAAAGTATTTAGCCATATTTATTAGCTGCCTGTGTAGATCGCTGGCCATAGTACTTATACGTCTTGTCACTGTTTGTTTGGATAGACTGATTTCTTGAAACCTGCTAACATTCGTGGGACACACAAGCTCTGCAGCATCAATCAGACACCCTTTCACAAACTCCCCTTCGGAAAAGGGTTTCCCAGATTGTGCAATTCTTAATGCCATTTTAAAAGTTAGTCGCAGTGAAGATTTAGTGTGGTTGTCATTCTGGAAAATGGAAAACAGTACATTGTACAGCGTACACTAAAACAGACATAAATGTTACACAAGAAACTAAGAGTTCAAGAAGTATCATTTACTGTGACGTACAGTAAAATTGAGTTGATGTGTCTCATCTATTTTCTTAAGGACATTTAATTTTGCTTGCCATTCCTCACTGTTGAGTACACTACACTCTTCTTGGTGATATGTATTGCAATGTCTTTCAATTGAAAACTTACGCTGGCCGCCTATTATTTATCAGCACAGCAAACACTGTGAGTTTTCACCAACGGCTAAAAAAAAGAATTGCAGTTCCCAGTCATTTTTAAATGACTGAGAACATAGATCTCCTGTCCTTTGCTTTTTCACAGTATTTGCCATTTCTCAGTACTTCTCTGCTAAGGTTATGGTCACCAGGGGTAAACGAGACTGGATATGTTGCTCTCTTGCTTGTACCACAAGGAAGTGGAGCCGCCGCCGTTCACTTAGGACATATGTCTAATAACAGATGTCGCTATTGCACACGTGCGCACATGTGCAGCACTTCCGCACGTCTGCACACTGTGCAGCGTTTGGCCGGCCCGGATCTAGAGGAATCCTTCTAAGTCATCCAGAATTCCATATCTCTCATGTGGTTCAAGTTCACTGGTGACATTTTCATGATCTTGGCTGAGGGCAGGACAGCCTGTCTGCATTCCTTCTCTCCCACTCACTTCACTTGGTCCTCCTTAGCCCAACAAGCCACCTTCCTCGGTACCGACTTCACCTCGAGGATGTCTGCATGAGTACTCCATCTTCATCAAACCTATAAACCACAAACAGTACCTCCATTTCAACTGCCACCCATTCCACTACATCAACAAGTCCCTTTCATAAAGCAAAGCTATTTGGTCCCTTCATCACATCTGCAGTGATGAGTAGTTCACCTCCAAATATGCTGAGGGTCTCACTGAGGGCTTCATAGACCTCCCTGTCTTGCCCAGAAACACATCTCCCTTGCCCTGTCTCGTGAGTCACCAATCATCCCCCACATATCAACTGTCTGGCCACAAAGGAGCAGCCTTCTTGGCCTGGTATCACCTAAGACTATAGCGTCTGAATCACGTTCACCCCTACTAACCTTACAGTGTAATTCCACCAACTTACCACCCTACACTATATTCATGCATATCCCTATTCCATCTGTATTCTCAGTCCCTTGCCCCACAGCTCAAATCTCTGTATTGTACCTAGATGAAGATTATCCCATATATCCTCTCACTACCAACTACTCCAGTCTTGTCACAGGCATCTCCTACCCCATCAAAGGCAAGGCCATGTGTGAAGCCATCATGTGATCTACCAACTTAGCTTCAACGCCTGTGGAGTATGACCACTAACAACCTGTCTGTCTGCATGAGTAACTTCTGCCAAACTGGTTAAGAGACGGCTGAACCACCTAATTACTGAGCACGCAGCCCAGTGCAAGGTGCTTGAATTTAATTATTGGTTCACAATCTGTGCCACTGGAAATCTTTCCACCATCACAAGTATTTTCGGATTCTACAGTGGGAACTATCTTTTCAACATATCCTTTGTCGTCCCCCCCCCTCCACGGCCTCATCTTTTACTAGTCCCAGTCCTCCATCTGTCTCTTCCTATCCGTGCTCCCAATCTAGTCAGCATAACTGCATAGCCATTTCTACTTCTCTTGCCTTCACTGTACCCCCCCCCCCCCCTCCCCCTGGCCACTATGCAACCTCCCATACTGCAACTACCAGCCCCCTGTTCTGCCATGTCATGTTCCTACACACTCCCACAGGCAGCAATGGCATGCAAAGATCAGCACAGTCCTCAAACTGTGGAACTATCAAGAATGGGGTTCCACAAGGATCGGTCTTGGATCCTTTGTTGTTCTTAATATATATTAATGACTTGCCATTTTATATTCATGAAGAGGCAAAGTTAGTTCTCTTTGCTGATGATACAAGTATAGTAATCACACCTGACAAACAAGAATTAACTGGTGAAATTGTCAATAATGTTTTTCAGAAAATTACTAAGTGGTTCCTTGTAAACAGACTCTCACTGAATTTTGATAAGACACAGTACATACAGTTCCGTATAGTAAATGGTATGACGCCATCAATAAATATAGACCTTAATCAGAAGCATATAGCTAAGGTAGAATATTCAAAAATTTTAGGTGTGTCCATTGATGAGAGATTAAATTGGAAGAAACGCATTGATGATCTGCTGAAACGTTTGAGTTCAGCTACTTATGCAATAAGGGTCATTGCAAATTTTGGTGATAAATACCTTAGTAAATTTGCTTACTACGCCTATTTTCACTCATTGCTTGCATATGGCATCATATTTTGGGGTAATTCATTACTGAGGAATAAAGTATTTATTGCACAAAAGCATGTAATCAGAATAATAGCTGAAGTTCACCCAAGAGCATCCTGCAGACATTTATTTAAGTATCTAGGGATATTCACAGTAGCTTCTCAGTATATATACTCTCTTATGAAATTTGTTATTAACAACCCGATTCAAATGTAATAGCAGTGTGCATAACTACAATACCAGGAGAAAGGATGTCTTCACTATTAAAGATTAAATCTAACTTTGACACAGACAGGTGTGAATTATGCTGCCACTAAAGTCTTTGGTCACTTACCAAATAGTACCAAAAGTCTGACAGATAACCAACAAGTATTTAAGAAGAAATTAAAAGAATTTCTGAATGACAACGCCTTCTACTCCATAGAGGAATTTTTAGATATAAATTTAGAAGAAAAAACAAAAAAGTTGTTATATTAACTTAATTATGTTGTTAAATTAACTTAATTATGTCATGTATTGGAAAATTTGACTCATTCCACATCATTACGAAAAATCGTATTCATGATCCATGGAACTAGTATTAATTTCATCTAATCTAATCCACTGCCTCTACCCTGCTATCCCTCCCCATCCCCCCCCCCCCCCCTCCCCCCATACTTCTGCTGTACCCCTCTACCAATGCCAGCTGAGACTGCTGTTTACCTCAACACAGTTGCAGATGGACCTTAGTGCAATCTGCCTGTCTGTCACTCATTTCATGTTGTTAAACCAAAACCATAGTAATAAAATTGGAATCTTAAGAAAGACAAATACTTCTTAAGATGGATGTAAGGCAGGATTCTGGCTTCTTCTGCAGTTCAGTTAAATTGTTGATATAGCAATAACTAAAGTAAAAGAACAGTTTGGAAGGGAAAAAGTTCACAGGAGACAGACATCAGTGCTACAGTTCGCAGACATCACCGCCCTTAAGGTAGACCTAGAAGACCTGTTGAAAAGGACTGAATATTGTGCTTCAAACACAACATGGCTTAGGAATAAGCAGAGCAAAGATGAAAGTGTTGAGTAGTAGAAAGGATGGTAATAACTTGCTTAACTTTAACCCTGGGAACAATATGGTAGTGGAGTGGAAGAAATGAAAGAATTGCTCAGAACTGAGAAAGAAGCTTTTGTCCCTCCGAAGTAGGGCATCGTACGGAAGTGCACCATCCAGAATCCAGATTTAAAAAATAAATAAATTAGCTAAAAAAATAAAAAAGTCCAAGAACCATTTTAAAGTTGGGTGTTACCAGAGAATGTTAAAAATAAATGGGCAGATAAAGTACAAAATTAAGAAAAGTATGCACAATAAAAGTCTATTGGAAAAAGGAATGGTTCATGGGACATCTGTTACAGCATCCAGGAACAGTTAACGAGGGAGGAACAGTACAAGGAAAAAATGGTAGAGGTAGACAAGTCTATGACATCTGAAACAGATTATAGAGGAACAACTGTAAACTATCAAGTATCACCTCAAAAAAGAATAAAGTTATGGAATCCAATCTCTTTTTGTTTATTTGCTGGTACGTCTCTGCAGTCTTGGTATGCTCTGCAATTCCTGTTCCACAGCATGCCACTAGAGGAGCCAAAACAATGTGGTGCAGCCTACTGATAGAGTGGACATGGACTGTGCCATTTAGTTTTGGCTCTTCTGTTGGTCTGATATTATATTGTGACACAGGGATTTCAATGTGTACAAGAACTGCAGACTTGTACTTATAAACAAACAACTTATAACCAACTTATAACTATGCCTCAAAGTTACGTAGATGTGGAAAGATTTGCACAAAGTAGAAATGATGACTTGAAGAAGGGAAATGAAATGGAGATTGGTAGGACATGTAGCTGGGGAAACAAATACAATGACAACAACATAAAGGAAAATTGGGGCTAGCCCCCCCCCCCCCCCCCCCTCTCCCCGTACCACCTCCAGACTATCATATGGGCGCCCTTGCTAAACAGTTCCAACAGAGTATAGGCTTATGGAATTCTTTCAAAGATGGCTAGCAGAGGAAATTAAATTAAGGCAATGGTTGATGTCATGTTACACACTACTTCCATCAGCCATGACTAATTTATCAAAATGAAATATTTCTTGCACACACCATTTCATAACAATTTCTGTAGCTCAGTTGTTATGATAATTTTTGAGCAATACATATTTTAGTAAGAATTTGTTCCTTATTTGTTGCCCACAGTCATCACAATAAAGGAAAGTATCATTTGAGTGATAAAACAAACATTTTCTTTACACCAATTGAATTGACCCCCAAATGACTGCAATTTAAGAATACCGTTCTGGTAAACCTCAAATGCCACGGATCTATCAGCAATTTTATTGTTTGACAGTTTGCTTAAAAATATTTTCCACAATAGAGAAAATTCCTTACTGAGTCACATTGACTGTTCCAGGTACAATCTGAATTATATCAAGTCGTTTTGCTGTCCTCCTGAAAAACAGAGGTATCGTTGTGTCCAGGCCGAGAGTCCAACAAAGTGATGAATTAATTTCTGCAACTAGGGTTCCCAATTCTAAGTGAAACCAAAACTGAACAACTCAAAAATTTATTGTTATTATTATTATTATTATTATTATTATTATTTTACACTGAAGAGCCAAATAAATTGGTACACCTGTCTAATATTGTGTAGGGCCCCCTGCGAGCACACAGAAGTGCTGCAACACGACATGGCATGGACTCGACTAATGTCTGAGGTAGTGCTGGAGGAAACTGATGCCATGAATTGTCCAGGGCTGTCCATAAATCTATGAAGAGTATGAGGGTGTGGAGATCTCTTCTGAACAGCATGTTGCAAGGCATCCCAGATGTTCTCAATGATGTTCATGTCTGGGGAGTTTGCTGGCAAGTAGAAGTGTTTAAACTCAGAAGAGTGCTCCTGGAGCCACTCTGTAGCAATTCTGGACAAGTGGGGTGTCGCATTGTCATGCTGGAATTGCCCAAGTCCATTGACATACAAACTGACATTAATAGATGCAGGTGAGCAGACAGTATGTTTACATATGTGTCACTTGTCAGAGGCATATCTTCATGTTTCATATCACTCCAACAGCACATGCCCCACGTCATTACAGAGCCTCTACTGGCTTAAATATTCCCCTGCCAACATGCAGGGTCCATGAGGTTGTCTCCATACCAGTACATGTTCATCCACTTGATTCAATTTAAAATGAGACTTGACTGACCAGGGAACATATTTCCAGTCACTAACAGTCCAGTGTCGGTGTTGACAGGGCCAGTCGAGGTATAAAGCTTTGTGTCGTGCAGTCATCAAAGGTACAGAAATGGGCCTTTAGCTCCAAAAGTAGGTAATGATTATGTTTCATTAGATGGTTTGCACGCTGACCCTTGTTGAGGCCCAACATTGAAATCTGTAGCAATTTGCAGTTCTGTCACATTGTATGATTCTCTTCAGTTGTCATTGGCTCCGTTCTTGCAGGATCCTTTTCCGGCCGCAGCAATGTCAGAGATTTGATGTTTTTCTGGATTCCTGATATTCACCGTACACTTGTAAAATGGTCATGCCCGAAAATCCCCACTTCATTGCTACCTGAGAGATGCTGTGTCCCATCACTCGTCACCAACTATAACATCATGTTTTTGATAACCTGCCATTGTAGTAGCAATATTCTATCTAACAACCGTGCCAGATGCTTGTCGTCTTACATAGGCATTGCCAACCTCAGTGCCATATTTTGCCTGTTTACATATCTATGTATATGAATAAGCATGCCTATACCAGTTTCTCTGACACTTCAGTGTATTACTATTATTTCCTTCCTTTCTCAGACGTTATGTCTGGTTAAAAATGAAAAGTGACATGGACCTTGATCAAGCGTAACTTCTTTTTAACTGTACGGTATATGTTACATTGCATTTAGGAACTTTCAGCTAATTGAACATGTATCAATAATTACAGATTTCTGTAGTTTTATATATATGTCTGGATGTAGCTGTATTGGGTTGATGTACTGGTGGATGTTGTGGGGTATGACTCCTGTAGTTGATTGTATAATTGGTATAATGTCAATGTTATCCTGATGCCACATGTCCTTGACTTCCTCAACCAGTTGGATGTATTTTTCAATTTTTTTCTCCTGTTTTCTTCTGTATATTTGTTGTATTGGGTATGGATATATTGATTAGTTGTGTTAATTTTGTGTTTTCATTGGTGAGTATGATGTCAGGTTTGTGCTGTGGTGTTGTTTTATCTGTTATAATGGTTCTGTTTCAGTATAATTTGTATTCATCATTCTCCAGTACATTTTGTGCTGCATACTTGTATGTGGGAACGTGTTGTTTTATAAGTTTATGTTGTAAGGTAAGCTGTTGATGTATTATTTTTGCTACATTGTCATGTCTTCTGGGGTATTCTGTATTTGCTAGTATTGTACATCCGCTTGTGATGTGATCTACTGTTTCTATTTGTTGTTTGCAAAGTCTGCATTTATCTGTTGTGGTATTGGGATCTTTAATAATATGCTTGCTGTAATATCTGGTGTTTATTGTTTGATCCTGTATTGCAATCATGGATCCTTCTGTCTCACTGTATATATTGCCTTTTCTTAGCCATATGTTGGATGCGTCTTGATCAATGTGTGGCTGTGTTAGATGATACGAGTGCTTGCCATGTAGTGTTTTCTTTTTCCAATTTACTTTCTTCGTATCTGTTGATGTTATGTGATCTAAAGGGTTGTAGGAGTGGTTATGAAATTGCAGTGGTGTAGCCGATGTATTTATATAAGTGATTGCTTTGTGTATTTTGCTAGTTTCTGCTCGTTCTAGAAAGAATTTTCTTAAATTGTCTACCTGTCCATAATGTAGGTTTTTTATGTCGATAAATCCGCTTCCTCCTTCCTTTCTGCTTAATGTGAATCTTTCTGTTGCTGAACGTATGTGATGTATTCTATATTTGTGGCATTGTGATCGTGTAAGTGTATTGAGTGCTTCTAGGTCTGTGTTACTCCATTTCACTACTCCAAATGAGTAGGTCAATATTGATATAGCATAAGTATTTATAGCTTTTGTTTTGTTTATTGCTGTCAGTTCTGTTTTCAGTATTTTTGTTAGTCTTTGTCTATATTTTTCTTTTAGTTCTTCTTTAATATTTGTATTATCTATTCCTATTTTTTGTCTGTATCCTAGATATTTTTATAGGCATCTGTTTTTTCCATTGCTTCTATGCAGTCGCTGTGGTTATCCAATATGTAATCTTCTTGTTTAGTGTGTTTTCCCTTGACTATGCTATTTTTCTTACATTTGTCTGTTCCAAAAGCCATATTTATATCATTGCTAAATACTTCTGTTATCCTTAGTAATTGGTTGAGTTGTTGATTTGTTGCTGCCAGTAGTTTTAGATCATCCATGTATAGCAAATGTGTGATTTTGTGTGAGTATGTTCCAGTAATATTGTATCCATAATTTGTATTATTTAACATGTTGGATAGTGGGTTCAGAGCAAAGCAGAACCAGAAAGGACTTAACGTGTCTCCTTGGTATATTCCACACTTAATCTGTATTGGCTGTGATGTGATATTATTTGAATTTGTTTGGATATTAAGTGTGGTTTTCCAATTTTTAATTTCTATGTTTAGGAACTGTATCAATTTAGGATCTACTTTGTATGTTTCCAATATTTGTAGTAACCATGAGTGGGGTACACTATCAAAAGCTTTTCGGTAATAAATGTATGCATAGTGTAGCGACCTTTGTTTAGTTTTAGCTTGATATGTCACCTATGCATCTATTATCAGTTGCTCTTTACATCCTCGTGCTCCTTTGCAACAGCCTTTTTGTTCTTCATTTATAATTTTGTTCTGTGTTGTATGTGTCATTAATTTCCGTGTAATGACTGAAGTTAATATTTTGTATATTGTTGGTAGGCATGTTATGGGGCGGTATTTAGCTGGGTTTGCTGTGTCTGCTTGATCTTTAGGTTTCATATAAGTTATTCCATGTGTAAGTGTATCAGGGAATGTGTATGGGTCTTCAATGTAACTGTTAAATAATTTAGTTAGATGTGAATGTGTTGAGGTGAACTTCTTTAGCCAGAAATTTGCTATTTTATCTTTTCCAGGGCTTTCCAATTGTGAGTAGAATTAATTGCTTTGGTGACTTCATGTTGCAAAATTATCACTTCAGGCATTTGTGGTATCGTCTTGTATGTGTCTGTTTCTGCTTCTATCCACCGTGCATGCCTGTTATGTTGTACCGGGTTTGACCATATGTTGCTCCAGAACTGTTCCATGTCTGCTATGTTTGGTGGATTGTCTATTTTAATGTGTGTGTTATCTATTGTCTGGTAGAATTTCTTTTGGTTTGTGTTGAATGTTTGGTTTTGTTTCCTTCTATTTTCACTTTTTTTGTATCTTCTAAGTCATTTGGCCAATGCTTGTAATTTCTGCATCTTTTCATCTAATTGCTCTATCACTTCTTGTTGTGAGATTTTACCGAACCTTTTTTGTTTGTTTTCTGACATTTTATGTCTTATAAATTGTGTTAGATGTCCAATGTCTTTTCTCAGTTTTTCTATTCTGATCTGATCTGTAGCCTGTGTTGCCATGCTGGTTTTGTGGGTTTCTTCTGTGTGTTGGTTGGTTCTGATCTCTGCCTAGTGTGTGTATTTAGAGTAGTGAGTGCTCCTATATAAACCAGTAGTTGTAACTCTTCCATAGTTGTTTTTTCATTTATTTTGTTCTGTATGATTGTGTTGATAGTTTTTATTGTTGTTTCGACTTGTGAGTTATTTGGCGGTCTATGCAAGAATGGTCTAATGTCTATTTGTTTCTTTGTATTCTATATATGTCAGCTGAAATTTTTCTTCTATATCTAACATGTGTGTCACTTCGTGTTCTATTTGTACTTGTTCTGGTGGCAGTCTTAAGATTTCGTTTTCCTCTGATTGTTTAACTGATGCGTGTTGTTCTTTGTTTGTTTGCTCTGGGATGTGTGAGTCCATTACTGTACTTTCTTCTTCTTCTGATTGCACATTATTTTGTTCCAGTATTTGTTGTACTTGTTGTTTGCTGTTTTCTAATTCTGACTGGGGTATCCTGTTATTTTTGATTATTACACGGATCTGATCAGCTAGTCGTTCTGTTAAAAAATTTAATTCTGGGTATCTGGTAATAAATGTTGTGTATACTTGTGATCTGTATCCAGTTGTGTTCGTTTCTTGGTTTGTTGCTTGGTAATAACAGAACATGAGGTGTCGATTAACTTCATCTGACCATCTCATCCTCTGTATTTGTTTTCCTTCTAGGGTGGTTGCAGGAAGCATATCCTGCAAAACACCTCTATTTGGATTTAAATCATTTTCCAGTTGGCTATTAGTGTCGTTACCATTGTGGGCGGGCATAGGGTTCAAGCGTTGTCCCCGACCATGAAGGCACTTGTCCGAGGCTTCTTTAGTTGTGTCCTGAACCAACTAATCACACTAAAAGAGGGGTTAGCCCTATTAGTGGTTTGTTCTTTTCGTCGCCTTTTACGACTGGCAGAACATACCGGAGGCATATTCTTTTCCCGGGCCTCCACGGGGATTATTATTATTATTATAATAATTATTATTATTCACAAGGCATTATACAATACATCCATTACAGCTGCTGCAACAGGAAGCATGCATTTATTTAACATGGTACCCACTGTTAATTTTGCAAATCCAGCCATTTCCATGAGCCTCTAGTTTCTTTACTAGATATGTTTTGAAGTTATACTTCTTTTCTGACTTTGCAGCTTTAACAAGTCTTTCCTGTTGTCATATTTTATTTGGTAGTTAAAATTCACAAATAGTTCAGCTTTCATCATTTCCACTTTCAGTCTGTTTCTTTCATTGCTCCAGATATTTAGCATCACACTGAAAATCTGCTCAATAAACACATTGGTTTGTGGCACTATTAGCACATGTTGAATAAATTTCAGCAAATTATGTGCTTTGCATCTCTTAAAAATGTCATCCATTTGTCTGAAATATTTGAGTCTGGTAAGTCCGTAATGAATGGCAAGACATCATTCAGAACACGTTTCATCACCATTTTTATTTATGTTGAAATAATCTATAAGTTTTATTATGTCCTCCATTTTAAGAGGCTCTTCAAGATTTAACTGAGAGTTAAGCTTCAAAATTGGATCTTCACTGGGTCAAACCAGTTTTCTACGTGTTCCAGAATCTTAGTATCAACTTGCTGAGCGTCTCTGCAAATTTTGCTTGTTCATGTTGGGGACATTTTTTCAGCTCTTGTAATACCTTGAATCCAAAGTAATTATTTCTTTGTCTATTAATAGTTTCTGTACACAACTTCAGGAAAGCAGAATATATTTGTTATCCGTATATAATCTTTTTCCATGTGTTTCATGGTCGTGTTAAATGTATAACAGTGTGGGCAAAATAAATGGAAATCTCTGGGAGTGTTACTTCAGCGTCCCTTTCACTGTCGCTTTCATGGGCTACAAATGTCCAAATAAGTTTAACAGTATGGTTTTCACCCTAGCTTAGAAAATAGGACTTTAACAATGGCAAGTTTTGGAGCAATCTATCTACAGCAGAAAAAGAGTCAGAAAGTGTGTAGGGACATGCTATAGTAGTGTGGAGTGCACGAACTCAAAAAAATGTATTCAGCTCACTCACCTTCTTCACACACGAAGAAAACTCATTAAGTACCTTAACCACTATTTAACAGTTCAACATCGTATGACAATAGTTTTAGTCCATATTTCGCACTATATTCCTGTGACAATGTTCTACAATAAGATGTGATGTATGCTTCGAACGTATTTTTTAAGTCCGTGAAAACAGATTCGTTTTCCCCGCAAAGGATGAAACAGTTGTCAGCACTATAAGAAACTAATAGCGATCCTGAAAAGACCAGTCTTAATAATGCTCTTTTTAAGCTTTTTGCTATAGAAGTTGATGTTTCGTCAGAGTCTTCATAAAAATCTATAATAGCTGAAGTCATTCCTGTTTTTTTGATCGAAGGACCGGACAGCAACTGGAAAGATTTCATATTTCCTTTATTTGAAGCATCGCACGCAAGTGAGAATGGAGTTTACCAATTTCTTTTTCAGGATTTGTCGCAGAGAATGTGGTGGCAATACATTCTCTACTATAGCTTCAGCTTTAGCCCACCCACAGTGAATTTTGGATGGTAGTTTCGAATCTTGAAACAAAATGTGAGATAGGAGAGCATTTTTACGGTCTTCTTAAAGGTAACTGTGATGATGTTCCACCCCATGATATGTTAATATTAGTTCCGTCGCTGAGCCTTCATCTTCCTGACTAGTTCCCACTGTTTGGAAATACCTTTGAACAGTGGAGTTTCTTAATATATCTCGCACCTTTTGAATCTTCATACTGGCACCGCTTTGACGGAGTCGTGTTTCACTGTAAAACTTACAGTACATGGCATGTTTCACAATATCTGGTGTATTCATCTTGTTTCAAAAGCCAACCTGAAAAGTCTATTTCTTGTAGCTATTTATCATTGAAATAACACTCGTGGTCATGATTTTTTGCCTGCTGCATGTGAGAAGCTGACTATAATACGACGCTATATACCTATATGTATCGCTGTCACAACAATGCTGTTCTTAAACACTTCAATTTTAAACTAAACACATGCCGTCTGCAGTTCACCTGATACAGCCATGACAAAGTACTTCACTACATCAATCAGCCCCGCACAACAATGTGTATACTTGGCGCATTCATTAGTTCGACAGCAGTATTCCTTTTAAAATTAGCAGGCCTTCGTAGCAGGCACTGATGATAAAATTAAAATGCAACATTGTCACGCCTTGTTTTGTTTCTTGTTTTTTGCCTCTACATAATATAACCGAGTAGAAGAACAAATAGACATAAACTAATATTGTAATTTTGCTTTATTGTACACGTGGAAGTGACATGCAGCTGTCACAAGAAAGCTATTATTTGCCTGTCTTTTCTAGTTCGTTCTTATTGGAGAAGTCTTCAAATGACTTGACAACAATGGATACCCACTGTGTAAGAAAAATACAATGCCTCTTTGACATGAATGTCAAACAATTGAACTTGACAATTTATATTAAAATACATTGGATTTTTTTGTGACAAATCCATGTGTGACACAATCTGGTATGAAATATTAAAACCACAGCACCACCAAGCTGAAAAATTTAATTGACTCCATTTTCATTATCTGGCTTCTTCAAAAACTTAAAACAATTGAAACTAGTAAAGTTTTTAATTAAAAACTAGACTGTCCGGTCTAAAACCGGATAGTTGACAACCCTATCAGCAACTGGTTGGAAGTCATTTCAAATGAAATATTAAATATATTTCTTTCCTATATTTTCTGATTTTAATAGGTCGATTATAATATTTTTGCCACTAAGAGTTTTTTTTATTTTACTTCTAATACGCCTCGAGTTCCATGATGCCATATATAAAACTGCAAACTCATACGTATCAGTGTCTTTGTTGTATATGAATGTGTCATAGCTTTAACCCATTGAAAACGGACACTATTTTTTTGTCTTCAAATGATGTAAATTGTGGTTTGCTCCACGTTCTTTCACATAACCTGACCGATCAGTGTTAGAGACAGCAGATGTGGGAATAACAGCAAGTTTTGTCTTCACATCAGCTACAAATTACTGGCATCGCATTTATGCTTTTACTTGAAGTAAACTTCAAATATTTTGAACTTGCTCAGATGGGTCGGTCGAAGAGGACTTGAAATGAGCAATGTTCATCACAATTGCAATCCAGACAGCCTAGTCCCACAGATATCCATCAGTAACAGAGCATAGACGCTCACAAGCAGCTCTACATGGTTCATAACCTTCCACCATAGATACTAGTAGACTGGCCTTGCTGTGCAGAAGCTATAGGGTGGTGTGGCTCCAACATAAACCACGTGACTGTTGGCAAAACATGGCGAGATTTCAAATCAGCGGTCTGCCATCCTATGCTCGTATCGTATTTTACCCACATTTCTCAATTGGCTGCCAAACGCTTCCAACAAAATTACTTTTTTATTTGCAAAAAATTATGTCAGAACTACATTTGACCTGGATTTGTTCACAGTACCATTTATAAAATCTAACAAATAGATGTAACGTCCCTCTGGTGGGCAGTGGGACGAAATTACTATAAACTATCAATTAAAGTAAAATGTAGTTAAAATTCTTTTAAACAGTAAGAGTGGGCAGGTGTCAAAACTTGATTCGCCGTGTTTCGAGCTCTAGTCACTTATAAAAGAAAATGGGATATGGGAATTATGTCAACTATAGGTGCCAAAATTGTCGACTTTAGGAGCAGGTCCATTTTAGAGTATCAATTTTAGGTGCACTTCAAAGGTTCAGTTCCTACTATTTATACAAAAGCTTAAACTATCAGTTTTAAAAAATGATATTTTAGATGAAAGATGAGACTTTTCAGAAAATAATTTTGCAGTCTACATTTATTTAATAGTATTAGAAGGTAGAAAGCCATTGTCTTAATGTGTCGACTATAGGTGCTCTTACTTTATTATAATCTCACTTGTATATAAAAAAGGCACGTTTGGGGAGATGGCTTAAAGCTTTTCCGTTTCAGGGCCTGTATCCAAAGCTGCCTTCGGTTTTCATGACTAGGAACGAGAACAGTTATACTTATTTCTGTAACCGAATTATCACAGATACTTCCCAAAATGTAATATGAGTCTGCCTTTACAGGCATCACTTTCAACACTTTAATTTACGTGATACTCAATTTTAAGTGTAAAAAAAAAGTTACTTCAGCAGATTACGATAAACGCATCTGTACTATCATAGAAACACACGTGAAATTTAATGCCATTTCCCCCAACAAAACGCTGAGTACCGCCATAAGCGCAACACGGAGCAACCATGTTTTGCCAAAATTCACGTGACTTTAACCCAGAGATGTTGGAGCCACGAAAATGACGGCAGGGCCAGTCTATCATATTTATGGTCGAAGTTCATAACTCAAGAAAACGTCTCTGGAAAACGGTTGCTCATGTTATCTGTTTGCGTATAGAAGTTTATGTTAGTTTTTATAGGGGGTAATGGGACTTTGTGGCTACTGAATATGGTAAATCTTTTAGATAGTTTTTCTCGCAAGTTTTGTAAGTTTAATTTTGGCGCATATTTATTATTTCGTTTAAGACTTTCTTGCATTTATGTAGTTCATGATCACATTTTATGAAGAAAAAGCGGGTTTACACAATTCTTAATGCTAAGAGGAGTTACAACGGAATTTTTTCACATTTTCGGATTTTTATCTCATTATAAAATTTGCAATTTTCGGAATTACCACAAATATTTACATCATTTTCAAAGAAAACCTAACAGGATATAAACCACCTAATCTCTGCTTTCACCTCCCGATGGATCACTGGAAACCAACCCTAAAAAGAACTGCCAAATTATAGCTAAATATTTTCACTCACTTCTCAACTTCGAGCCTCTGACAGAACAACTAGATTTCGAAAAAGCCACATCCAATCCCGATTCAGATCCACCATCACTTAAAAAGGTAAAGGGAATAATCGATTCTTTGAAGAACAACAAGTCTCCAGGGAAAACAGAATAATAGCAGAAGTATGGATCTTGCCATTCTAACGAACAATAGAGAGGAAGCCAAACTTGCATTGGAAAAACTACACGGAATCTCACAGAAAACTGGGTTAGAAATCTCCTACGAGAAAACACAGTATATGGAAAACAAATCTGTAGATAATCTCCCCATTACTACTCTATACGGGAAAGTGGCACAAGTTGCCCACTTCAGATATTTGGGAGGGAAAATTTAACTATCAGGACTGAACCCAATAGCCAAGAAAGATAGAATCTCCAGATTACAAAAATCATATAAGCTCACTTCGAATCACTACAATAAGAAATCTATTTCTGTCAATGAGAAACTAAGGCATTACAACACAGTAGTCCTACCAGAAGCACTTTATGCCGCAGAAACTATAGTGATTCATGGTCATACGAATATCAGAGAGATTGAAAAGCAGGAAAGAAAAATTCTGAGGTAAATGTATGGACCAGTGTTTTGGTAAATAATTTGGAAGAAGAGGCCAACTAGAGAGATTTACAAAGACATAGAAACAATAACAGACACCATTAGAAAGAGAAGTACGAAAGTTTATGGGCATATCAGAAGGATGAATAAAAGCAGTCTCAGAAGGACAAATCTTTGAAATAGTAAACAAGAGTAAAAACAAGACAAAGTGAATCACTGTAGCAGAAGAAGACATTAAAGAACTAGGGATCAAACAAGACAACATAAAGAATAGAGAACAGTTTAGAAACATTGTAAAGAAACACACACTCAAACAAGAACATACAGAGAACAGAACGGGAAAAAGAGGGTTGGAAGAACCCAAGAGAGAACAATGTGAACGTATGAAGAGAATTTGGGAACAACGAAGAAAGATAAAGAAATCATGACTACTCAAGTTTAATCGCCCTCTCAAAAGGGAATAATCGAAAATTATATAAACTCACATGGGAAGTACTTTATTTTTTTAATATAATCTACACCGGTTGAAGATGTTAATACTTTTACTTGCATTACTTCAACATCTAAAAAAAAACGATAACTTTTTATAGAAAGCTATGAATTGCTGTGTTATAAAGGTTATATAACGTGTTTGTATTGGTAGCACTGTCAACGGCAGTATCGTATCATTTCATAGTATAAATATGTGTTGTATGTCGAAGTGCTAACGTTTTTCCCAGGAAAAATACGAATAGATTGATAGATCTCTCAAAAAGTAAAGTATGGCGCCAAAACGAAGTGTTTTTAAGAAACGTGGGTTTCATGGTAATAGATTTTCGAATAAAGGGAAACACTGTGTTCAACATGGGACATGTCAGTATCTCGAGAAACACCCATTAGTGCTTGGAAGTTTAAATTAAACATTGTGATTCAGTTTTCTCAAAACAAAAGTGATGTAAATGGTAGGTTAGGTTATATTCTGATAGATTTACGTATCCTAACAAGGTTGTTAGGTGAATATGCGTGTTATAAAATATGTGCAGGGCCAGTTAATTTAGATTGTGGCGCCGATTGGTCACATCGACCATGTAAGCATGATCTTTGAAATATAACTGCTCTGACGAGCCGCCATGTTACTGTTCCATTCAGCCTTTGTACCGTGTACAGTGTACACGTGTATCTTACTTTGTGCTGAAATATATGTACATGCAAAAATTTATGTGAACCGTTTGTTGCGTATACAGTTATCTGTTTTCCCATTTCCCATATTGGTGACCCCAAAGTTTCTACATCTTCTGCGACTTCCACGCTGGCTGTGTGGAATCAACAGGTCTTACGTTCGACGTCATGGCTGCCTCACCCAACGTCTTATACGAGGATTTGGAGGCTCAGCTACCACTACCAGACCATTCCAGTGCCTTACCAAAGGTTGTTTCGCCGCTAACGGACAGTGATTCACGATCTTCAACGAAGTTAATCTCAAACTTTGCAGCTCTACAACGGCCGAGTATTACGCTGTTATCTCAGACAATGGACTTAGGTTTCGTATCGCCACACTGTGCACACCAACTTGTGAACGGTGAAGTGGAACGTTTTCCAGAATAGAGTAACGATCGATCGCTCATGTAGCGTTCAAAGGGACCCAAATTCGCACACGTGCTTTGATCTTCTATGCGCTACAATGTTAGTTGTAGTAGTGCCGTGTGCAAGCCACCATTTGTGCAAAACGCACATGCACTCAACTGCTATCAAGCTATGCCAAGTTTGCCTTCCTCACAATTTAATAACAGACATTTTGAAACATCAAGTTAGACAGGCTCAACCACCAGATTTGTCGCCCAGTTTCTCGACCATGTAGCTTCAAGCGCACCCGACAGCACTTCAACATCCAGGAACGTTATACCAAGACATTGTGACCACCAGCAGGTTTCACCAGCGATTTATGGTCCTACCACATGGGGCGCGCTACCGATGTGCACAGGAAACTCTCGCTGTTGCCACACCAAGTACCAAACCCCCCCTACCCCACCCACCCACTCACGGGGGGCCCTGATTCCGACCATACAGCCATTTGCTCCTTCCGCAGTACCGTCTGCTCCTGCTGCGCCGGCCTTCAATGTCCTTTCTGAGGTGGCCAATTCAAGTATTGTGTCTTTAAACTCCGGTCCAGTTTACAGCCCTACCTCACTGGCCGCTCATTTGTTCGTTCCCACGGTTCCAACCGTGCCTGCCATATCATGCTTCCGTGACTCATCAGGGACATTGCAACCGGCTGTTGTTCGGGACATGTTTGCTGAAGCCACCCTTGTCCCCGCCTCCCTCCCCCCCTGGCCGTCTCCCAAAGCTACCTCATTTATATGAGGACAACTCCATTTCGTGGTTTACACTTGTGGAGCAACTTTTCGAGTTACATCAGGTGACTGATGACAACTCTAAATTTCTATGTCTCGTTGCTCACCTCCATGACCACTCAGGTTTAATTTGTGACCTCCTCCTTCTACCACCACCGCCGCCAAATACGAGTTCGCCAAAAAGACAATATTGGACCGACTCACCTGCTCGCCACAGGAATTAATAATCAAGATCCTGTACGAGGAACACCTGGGGGTCTGCATTCCGTCACAACTCTGGCGCCACCTTCAGCTACTTGTGACTGAACACAAGATGCCGGACATCACTCTGTGGGCGGTATGGTCTGCGAAGTTACCTACTAACCTGCAGATACATCTGCTACCGCATTCTGAGTCTATCGGTTCTCGCCTTCAAATCGCAGATCAGCTGTACGCACTACTGAGACAAAAACAACCAGCAAACCTCTTACCGCTGTTTGACACTACACTGCCTGTTTACCGGCCGCCTCCACACCATCCACACCACCAGGCAGTACTCGTTCGCTCTCTCCGAGCACTCAAGAATTGCACACGCACCATACGTCCTGGTTTACATTCCAGAACAGATCAACAACGACAAACCTCCTCCACTGTCACAATCACCACTGCTGCTACATTCAGCTTATCCATACTGTTGGTACCACAAGAGTTTTGGGGATGAGGCCAAGAAGTGCAGCTTACCTTGCCAGCACCCAAACGCCGACCGCAGGATCTAAAAGACGCCGAGTCCTGTGAGGAACTTCACAGGTGTCCTCAAACATTGCAATCTGTCCATTCATCCTCTCAGCTGAGCGGTCGTTTATACGTGACCGACATATTTTCATAGTCGACACAGGTGCTGACATCTCCATCATACCTACATCGTTGACTCCTCCCGTTTTTTCACCAACGAAGTCGCTTCTACTTGCTGCCAACGAATCAACCTTATAAACTGTCAGCTTTGCTAAAGTTATGGTGCATCTATCTTCTTCTCTACGTTTCCTGTGGACTTTTTACATCGCCGATGTTGATGAACCAATTCTTGGTATGTATTTCTTGTCCCATTACAAACCTTCCCTGAACATAGTCCATGGTTCAGTGCTACACCATCCTTCTGACACTCAGATACTGTGCACAGGCACTCACACTCATCGTTCTCTTTCTATCATGACATGTGATTTGGTTCGCGAGTGCTCCACCCTCGCAGACAAAATTGTGGCCTGCATCACTAATCTACTGTCAGAGTACGATGCAGCGGCGCAGCTCCTTTGGAAAAACGACGAGTTGAAACAATGCATTGCTCACACTTCCGACAAGCTCACTGTGGCTCGTACCTCGCTGCCGCAACTGCAATCCACAGTTCCTTCACCTGATCGACCTTCATCAGCAGACACCAGCATGGACACTCATCAGGTTAGCTGAAAAACATTCACTGCGTGTGACAATTCGCGTTCAGTGATCTCTGCACCCGCCACACACCTGCTACGAGCAGTGCCATGTGTTTCAAACAGTACTTTTAATGACAGTCTCGCACGCGATGCGACAATGCCCACAGAGCAGGCAGCCGCCCCGCGGTGTGTAAACATTCCTCCTCTCTCACGCGCCAACCATGTGATTCGGCGGCCACCGCCGTTCCACGCGCGACGGAAACGCCTCTCTCGCCCGCGCCGGTTACTCAAGGCAAAGCTAACACAACAGACAGTCACTGCGCGCCCCGGTCTTCTCGTTGCTGCACACACAGCTGAACTCTGCAAACAAGTGCATACTGCGCTCATGTAATAGCCATGTGACTTTCGTACTGCCTTTTCCCACTCGCGCTAATGGCTACATCTTGTCGTGCCCCTCTCGTCCCAAAACTTCACATCTAGACATTATTCAACCTCATGTGTAGTTCTCAGTCTCTTCCGTCGCTGACGGCCCTCCTATTAGGGACAAGGTTAGATGCCTCAATCCCATTAAGTTGCAAGTGGCCCGCCAGCAAATTAACGATCTTTTGGAGGCAGGCATTCTACAGCCATCGGACAGCAATTGGTCTTTACCGATTCACCTCATCACCAAACAGGATGGTTCTTTTCGAATGTGTGGTGATTACAGATGCTTAAAAGCTCGTAGCGTCATGGACAATTACCCAGCGCTGAACATAAATGATTTCACCTATATGTTATCAGGCGCCACAATCTTCAGAGAGATTGACTGTAAAAGTGCCTATCACCAGATTCCCATAGCACCAGAAGACATTCCAAAGACTGCTATCATCGCAACGCTTTGTTTGTTCCAATACAACTTCATGCCATTCGGCTTAAAGAACGTGGCACAAACGTGGCAATGTTTCATTGAGACAATCTTACAACAGTTCGAGTTCTGATTTGCATACCTGGATGACATCCTCATTTTCAGCAAGTCGACTGAGAACCACGAATATCATTTATCCCAGGTCCTCCTGACCTTGAACTCCAGCAGTGCCCAGGTCAACAAAGATAAATTCCAATTGCGCCAGTCTTCTGTGACATTTTTGGGTTACACCTTCACCACAGATGGAATACAGCCTCCCAAATCTCACATTCAGTCTATCATGTCATTTCCACCCCCACCTACCTACAAATAACTCCAACGTTTCCTGGATACTATGAATCACTACCACTAACATCTACCTTCTGCCACTGCCGTGCAGGCCCCTCTGACAGACTCGCTGTTCGGCAAACAGACTTCTGGCCTTAATCCAGTCTGTCGGACTGAACCTATGATAGAAGCCTTCAGGGCTCTAAGGACAGCGTTAGCTCACGCCGTCTTACTTGCCCTCCTTGATTCGTCTGCCGAGCTGTTCAGCACTACGGACGCCACCAACATCATGGTCAGGGCAGTATTACAGCAACGCAAAGGCGACTCGGTTTCACTCCTTCATTTCTTCTCTAAAAACTGTCTACAGCACAGAAGATAGAAAACTTCTGGTGGTCTATGAAGCCATCAAACACTTTCGCCCTGACATTGAGAGCCGTTCTTTCTTCATCCTTACTGACCACAAACCACTGGCTGACACCTTCTGCAACCCTCCAGAGGACCCACCTCCTCAGCATTTTGGCCACTTCGATCTGGTCTCTCAATTTACTACGGTAGTACGCTACATCAAAGGCACGGAAAACATCCCTGCTGATTTCTTTTTGCGGATCAGTACTGTCTCACGCATCGTCGATTTATTAGGACCTCGTCGCTCTCCTGGCCTCTGACGAGGAATCTCAAGCTCTTCTCACAGATCCTCAGACATCGCTTGTGTTTACCAAAGCCAAGTTCCCTGGTATTCCAGACGTAGTGTGGTGCGACTCTTCTACCAGCACTCTGCGGCTGCTCCTCCGTCCCATTTTGTACCGACAAGCCTCCGACTCCTTGCATAACCTCGCCCACCCTGGTGTCTGCGCCACGACATGCCTCGTCACCACGTGTTTTGTTTGGAAAAATGTTAAACAGGACCTTCAAACCTGGGCACGCAGTTGCATTGCCTGCCAACACAACAAAATCGGACACCACACCTCTCTCTCCCTTGGGAAGTTTGATATTCCGCAGGGACGTTTTCGTCATGTACATATCGATCTTATCGGCCCTCTGCCACCGTCAGAGGGCCACAGATACATCCTATCCACAATCGACCGCATGTCTCGTTGGGTGGAAGCTGCTCCTTTACCCAACATCACAGCAGAAACCGTGGCCAAGGGATTCGGCTCATCATGGATCACTTGGTTCGGTTATCCGTCCACCATCATCACCGACCAGGGTCGACAGTTCGAATCTGCACTTTCCACGATTCTATGCAACTTTTGCAGTATTAAAAGAATTCACACAATAGCCTATGGCCCGCAAAGCAACGATTTAGTGATGGCACCGCACTCTTAAAACAGCACTCAGGTTCCATGACTGCCTCTGATCTGACGCGCTTCCTTGGGTGTTACTCGGTCTCCATTCGACCTTTAAACCTGACTTACAGGGAACTATCTCCAAATTCGTTTTCGGCGAGAACCTGGTTCTACCTGGGGAACTTATACTCCCTCAAGCACCCAAGGATTACCCCACCTCCCCTGACTTTATTAGTAGAATGCGCACCCACTTTAGACATGCATGTCAGTCATTCCCCGCCATACACTAATGTGCCAACCACATTCAACAGATGCTCCCAAGTTATGCTCAGGCACGATTCTGTTAGACAACCCCTGCAATCCTCATACCTCGGCCCCTTTGAAGAACTCCCGAGGGGCAAGACGACGTTCGACATTATGGTTAAAGATCGCCCATAGACTGTTTCGCTACATAAGCTTATTCCTGCTTTCGTGGACTCCGACACCCCTCTGTCGTCCCAGTTGGACCACCTGGACGAATTTTCCATTGCCAAGCTAGTTAATGAGCTCATCCCATGGTAGGGTCTTCTCCTTCTGATGATTCGTCACCGCAGTTCACGGATTTCCCAAGCATGTCGTCATCAACCCCATGCACAAGTTTTGATGACGTTTCATCTACTGGAGAGACTTGCCCTCCAACTTTCAACTTACGCTGCAATATACCACCTAACCGCATCAGCAACGTGTCGATTGCCGCTTTCAACGACCATGTGCTTGTGCCCCTTACAGACACTGCGGACTCGACACTCAATGAGGAATTAGGTGTCAAGATAGTGCATAGCCTGTTCGTCCCCTGAGAGTGAGATCCATCAGGAGTTCGTGAATTCATCTCCTCGGACAGCTCAATCTGCATTAAGCGCAGGCATGCTCACACATCGCACCCCTCCCTACACCTCTACTCCTGGGCCGGCACATCTTCCTCCCTCCCCCCTCCCTCCACAGCTGGCTGTCTGATTACGATATGGAGCTGCAGCCCGTCAACACACCTTCGCATGCCGCCCTGACTAAGGTGGAACTTCCTGTTGAGCACCTGCCGCCTCGCACTACTCTCCAATGCCGACGCCCACACATTCTCCCCTCAGGCCTCACAGGTCGTACTCAGTAATATGGGGGAGGGGGGGGGGGGGGCTGTGTGGCGTCGATAGCTCACATCGACCACATAAAGCATGATACACTCCTGGAAATGGAAAAAAGAACACATTGACACCGGTGTGTCAGACCCACCATACTTGCTCCGGACACTGCGAGAGGGCTGTACAAGCAATGATCACACGCACGGCACAGCGGACACACCAGGAACCGCGGTGTTGGCCGTCGAATGGCGATAGCTGCGCAGCATTTGTGCACCGCCGCCGTCAGTGTCAGCCAGTTTGCCGTAGCATACGGAGCTCCATCGCAGTCTTTAACACTGGTAGCATGCCGCGACAGCGTGGACGTGAACCGTATGTGCAGTTGATGGACTTTGAGCGAGGGCGTATAGTGGGCATGCGGGAGGCCGGGTGGACGTACCGCCGAATTGCTCAACACGTGGGGCGTGAGGTCTCCACAGTACATCGATGTTGTCGCCAGTGGTCGGCGGAAGGTGCACGTGCCCGTCGACCTGGGACCGGACCGCAGCGACGCACGGATGCACGCCAAGACCGTAGGATCCTACGCAGTGTCGTAGGGGACCGCACCGCCACTTCCCAGCAAATTAGGGACACTGTTGCTCCTGGGGTATCGGCGAGGACCATTCGCAACCGTCTCCATGAAGCTGGGCTACGGTCCCGCACACCGTTAGGCCGTCTTCCGCTCACGCCCCAACATCGTGCAGCCCGCCTCCAGTGGTGTCGCGACAGGCGTGAAAGGAGGGACGAATGGAGACGTGTCGTCTTCAGTGATGAGAGTCGCTTCTGCCTTGTTGCCAATGATGGTCGTATGCGTGTTTGGCGCCGTGCAGGTGAGCGCCACCATCAGGACTGCATACGACCGAGGCACACAGGGCCAACACCCGGCATCATGGTGTGGGGAGCGATCTCCTACACTGGCCGTACACCTCTGGTGATCGTCGAGGGGACACTGAATAGTGCACGGCACATCCAAACCGTCATCGAACCCATCGTTGTACCATTCCTAGACCGGCAAGGGAACTTGCTGTTCCAACAGGACAATGCACGTCCGCATGTATCCCGTGCCACCCAATGTGCTCTATAAGGTGTAAGTCAACTACCCTGGCCAGCAAGATCTCCGGATCTGTCCCCCATTGAGCATGTTTGGGACTGGATGAAGCGTCGTCTCACGCGGTCTGCACGTCCAGCACGAACATTGGTCCAACTGAGGCGCCAAGTGGAAATGGCATGGCAAGCTGTTCCACAGGACTACATCCAGCATCTCTACGATCGTCTCCATGGGAGAATATCAGCCTGCATTGCTGCGAAAGGTGGATATACACTGTACTAGTGCCGACATTGTGCATGCTCTGTTGCCTGTGTCTATGTGCCTGTGGTTCTTTCAGTGTGATCATGTGATGTATCTGACCCCAGGAATGTGTCAATTAAGTTTCCCCTTCCTGGGACAATGAATTCACGGTGTTCTTATTTCAATTTCCAGGAGTGTATTTTTACTCTAACTGATCTGGCGAGCCGCCATGTGTGTCTTTTTTTTGTGCTGAAATATATGTATGTATAGACATTTATGGAAACAGTTTGTTGAGTATACAGTTATCCATGTTCCCATTTCCCATAACATGAAGACAGTGAGGTATCAAATGGACTATTCAGGAAACTTATCATTAATTGTGCCAGTTGTCAATATATTCATTTGTTTTGGAATTCTGGTATGTGTAAAGACAATTATTTTGAAGTAAATGTTAGGTGGTTTTATTGATTGAAAGCTATTGGCAAAGGACACACTGCAGCAGAAACAATGTGTGCTGTGCTGAATATGTCACGCCCACCTTGTAAAATCGACAAGTCTGCTGGATTTATTTGAGCTACTGTGGAATCTGTAACATGTCTATCAATGAACGATCCTGCAAACGAAGCGGTTGAAATAACTGATGGTATGGCTCACGTACAAGTAACGTTTGATGGCGCTGGGTAGATGTGCGGCTACAGTTCTAAGAATTCTGCTGCTACAGTGACCAGTGTGAGTACTGGAAAGGTACTAGATTTACAGATTTTGACCAAACACTGTTGTAAGCATAAATCAGGGAATAGAGAAGGTCATATCTGTGATAGAAATTACGAAGGACAAGTGTTGGTATGGAGGCTTCTGCAGCGATAGTTTTTAGTCGATCTGTGAACAAAAGGGGAATGCGCTACACTAAGTTCTTAGATGATGGAGACTCAAAGGCATATAACAGTGTAGTAGCCGCTCAGCCTTATGGTGAGAAGCTTATCACTAAACTGGAATGTGTTAGTCATGTCCAGAAGAGGATGGGCACCAGGTAGAGGAAATTGAATAAAAGTTTGAGAGACAAGAAACTTTCTGATGGTAAAACCACAAGAGGAAGGCTGACAGACAAAAAACTGATGAACTACAGCAGTGTTATGGTATGACCCTTAGAAATGATATTGAGAATTTGTTGAAAATGAAGCAGGCAGTGTGGGCTACGTTCTTCCACGGACTGGCAACTGATGAAAAATCATTACACCACCTTTGCCCTCCTGGACATGATTCATGGTGCAATTACCACAATGCCCAGTACTCAAACGGTTCATACAGCCATAAACATTCCATCTCAGCAGTAGTCACGGATATCATAAAACCTATTTACAGTGACCTGGCAAATCCCGAATTACTGAAGAAGTGTTGGCATGGTCAGACTCAAAATCCCAATGCGTCATTCAATAATCTTATATGGACTTGCTTACCAAAAAATGTTTTTGTTGGAATAAGGACACTAAAGTGGGGGGTCAGTAATGCTGTTATTGCTTTTAATGATGGCAACACTGGTTGGGTGAAGGTGCTACAGCATATGGGAATTAGTCCTGGAGGAAACTGCATCAGAGAACCTGAACGGATGGATAAGGTTCATATTGATAAAGCAGAGTATGCAGTACAGTTGGCCACTAAGGAGTTCAAAAAAAGAAAAGAAGAAAAAACTTAGAAAAAGATCAAAAGGATGATATACAGTATGGTCCATGGTACTTCTGAGTGACTAAAAATAAAAAAATTAAGCAGATATTAAGTGAGTTGAAACTTTAGAAACTGTTCCTGAAAATTTACATTTTCTGTCACACTTTTCCCTAAATCTCAGAAACCACTTCAAGCAGAGCACACAAATGTTCAGGGAGAAATAACAAACATATCCTGAGCCTACTGAACTAAAAGAAGACAATAATGTTATGTATAATTAAAATTATTTAAAACAATGTACAAAAAAGTACACAAAATTGTAACCATGTAATTAAAAAATTGTATTTCTGAAAGCAATGGCTGACATACAATTATTGTAGTTCAGTAGTCTTAAAACATACATTTTCATGTCCCACAGAAGTTTCATGTCAATGGCTGCAGTGGTTCCTGAGATACAGGGAAGCCAAGTCACTAAATTTGACATTGTCGGGATAAGGCGTTCCAACTCTCCTTAAGCATTAAACACAATGAATATTAATTCAGTTTTATCTCTGTTGTCAACACTTATGCTGTCTCAAAAACAACTGCTAATTATTTTGAATATTAAACGAGTTGCAAATTTGAGTGAACAGTAACTGTGGACAAACGTTACAGAGAAACTATCAACGAGAATTTAAAGTCGCTTTACAAATTGCGATCATGCTGAGTTGTATTCTCTGCTTACTATGCTAATGCTCCAACAACCAAAGATATGCGACTGTCATGTTGAGCATGTGCAGTCTGTTAGAGCTCCGGTTAGGTTGTACATTTCTCTGGCCACCTGGCAAGCTTCGAGTTTAGCAGTTTGCAATGTTTTTTTAAAAAAATACTGGCAGTGTGTCTTTGTAGCTAAAATTTTGGCAGGGTCTTTCTTCTTGATGTGTTCTCATATAGAAAAACTGCAGGCATTGATTCGACATGTTGGATTGGACCATTCCACTATCAAAGATGCCATTTGCATATTCACTCGCCAGATTTTATAAGCATTAAATAAGAAAATGGGGCTGGCTGGTATTTTCTGTGTTATATCTAAGACATTTTACTGAATGAATCGCAGTATTCTCCTGAATAAATTCAAGTTTCATGGGAGTGATGTTGTAGCCATGCAATGAATAGTGTCATATGTAACCAAAAGAATGCAGAAAGTTGTACGTAGTCAATCAACTAGAATAGTTCAGGAACGTAATTCTGATTAGAGAGAAATCATGTATGGGGTCCCGTAGGCTCAATCTTAGGTCCACTATTATTCCTCATATATATGAACAATCTTCTATCTAATACATAACAAGCAGAATTAGTTATTTTTGCAGATGACACTAGTATTGTGATCAATCCAAACATACACACAGAAATAGAAGAAATGGTAAACAAAGTGCTTAAAAGTATCAATGACTGGTTTTCTGTGAATGGTCTCATCCTCAATTTTAAAAAGGCACAACATACCCAGTGTGTTACATCTCTTGGTACTGCACCAATGATAAGTGTGATACATTTTGAGGAAGGAATAAATAGGGCAGAAACTTCAAAATTCTTAGGTGTCCATGTTGATAAGAATTTAAATTGCAACAAGTCCAATTTCGGACTCCTAAAATAACTTATTTCAGCCATATTTGGCTTTGAATCATTGCAAATGTTGAGGAGGGACAAATCAGTAAGTTGACATATTATGTATAATTTCATTCAGAAATGCCATGTGGAATAATGTTCTGGGTAACTCACCTTTAAGAAAGTAAGTCTTCATTGATAAAAACATGCTGTATTATATGTGGTGTTCACCAATGATCATCTTGTAGACATCCATTAAAGGAGTTGGACCTTTCGACTACTACTTCACATGATATTTATTTCCTCATGAAGTTTGTTGTAAGTAATCCACAACAATCATCTCAATAATTACAAAACCAAAAAGAACAATTGCATTCTTTACTCCACATTAAGGCTGTATTTAGCACAAAAAGGAGTGGAGAATACAAAAAATTTTGACCGCATATCCAGTGATATAAAATGTCTGACAGGCAGGAAATAAAATTTGAAAACAAACAGAGAAATTTTTTTCTTGACAGCTCCTTCTATTCCTAGAATAATTTCTATTACTGTGATTCATAAAAGGCAGTGATAGGAAATACTAACTCACACCTGAGTATCATTTTTCTTTTTGTAGTATGAAAGAACTTGGAAATGTTCAGAATGTACCTATATGTGAAAATTAATTTGTGATGTGAATATAAAATGACTCCTTCCATATCATTGAAATCATGCAAAATGATCCACGGAACATGTAACTCTTGCAAAGCGCACCCTAAACCACACTGACTGCAAAATAACCATCCTTTTGCCTATTTGCCTGGGCTGGTGGAAGTGTGTAATGTTTAAATTTTTAGCCTGTATTTGGATAGTTACAGTACACCATTTCATCTGATAGGTGTGCAGATAGTTGCTACGCCGAGGACTATCCAAAACACTTTACCCATTATCTCTGTCATCAACAGAATCTGGGACATGAACAAGTGAAAAGTCGCATTTTGGTAGGTAGCTCTTGGAACATATTGGCAATATGCACTGCAACTATTACATACTTGTTTTCCTGCCACATGATAGTTGTAATTTGCAGTCTTGATAAGAATAATGCCACAAATTTGTATCTGAATTGCATCTGTTGAAACTGAGAATGCATAGAACTGTTCTGTATCTGGGTTATTGCTGTCTCAATATAACTGAAATTGGGTAATAGACAGCAAGCAAGTTTTGTGAGGAAGGCCACTACCAGCAACCACATAAAACAGTGTTTTCCAACTGGTGCCAAGGTAAACTTTTAGTTTCGAATTGTGAATTAAAATTCACCACAAGTTTCTATCTTTATTAATGTAAAAGATATAGCCTTGTGAAATTGGCTGTATCTGTTTGAAACACCCACTTGACTGGGTGTTTGAAACACTCATTCGAGTTCACACTTCCCTGTTAATGTTTGTGAGTTCTAGTTATTGTGCCCTCATACAATATTCCTCACCCGGGGCACCACATGTAGCGGTTCCGTTTGCTTTATTTGAAGGTTGATTGCCCTTGGTGTTGATGTACTGTGTTTCCACGCCTGCTGAAAACTTGGGATTTGTAATTCCGACACTGAATACTGTAAATAATGTAGCCGATCGGTGCACAGTTGCATTTCACAGTACCTTAACCTCACTGTGCACCCCCCCCCCCCCCCACCTCCAATAGTACACAGTTATATGGCCAGGGCACTATTGTTTAACTTTCGTTAAGCCTCATTAGTAGTTTGCAGGTGAACATCCACATACTGCTACAATAGTTTACTGTTGAATATCTATGTGCAGTGAAAACAGAACCACAAATTCCACAGTTATTTTGTAATAATCAGTTATGTATGGTGCAGACACTGTCATTGGTTTAACACATGGCCTATTGGTGTAACACTTGTTTCACTGTTAAGGGCCCTTACATATCATCACAATAATAGGTACTGAAACTACACATTGTTTAAAGTTAAATTTACAGAAATTACAATTAAAACTTAACTCATTAAATTAACTGAATATATTGGAAAATTCTGTCTGTTCAACAGTTTCTTCTACTATAGGGTTTAGGGAAAACTATTTGTTTAAATCGTGAAATTAACATATATAGTTATATAAACAATACTTTTGACAAAACTGTTAATTACTTTGGAATTAATGAAGTGCTGGTTTTGGTAATGTGTTGAATAGAGCCAAATAGATCCTTTAAGAATGCTATTGTTTTGTCTACCAAATGATAATAATTAGTACAGAATTGATATTTATTTATATCTCAACAATAGAATTTAAGTTATGAAACACTTACCCACTATAACAAAAGATACTAACTAGGAATAATGTAAATAAATTAGCAAATAAATTACATACATTAAACTAAGCAAAAAATAAGATCTGGTAACATTTTATTTAAAACTGAGGGCTTATCTTTCTCCTTTATGAAAATTCACATCATATTCACGTATGTTAACGGTAATTTATGCAAAAATGAGAAAATGAATTTTAAAGAGGCAGATCCAAAACAAGAGAGGAAGTAAACATATTCCAGCTTGCTTTGTTACAGACTGCCTCCGTCTAATAGGTGCTGCTCATGCATGGTTATTTACATCTTTGGGCAAGTTTAGTGACATCTCTGAATAGCCAAAGGGACAGTGTCTGTGATACAATATTCACAGTCAACGTCTGTCTTCTGGGAGTTCTGGGAATCAAGGTGGTGCAACAGTTTTTTTGATGTGTGTAACACATAGAACGCGTATTTTTGTGCAAACATACACTTTTTCAAATGGAACATTGCCTATTGACAATAACAAAGTAAAAGTACTGTAAATTAGAATGTCAGTGGTGTTTATTGCAGGAGTATAGTGCAAGTCATTTAAGAGATATCGTATTTTAAAAAGTTCCCACACTGACACTTGTTTGTGCCATTCACCCTCTGTCATTGCTAGGTTAAATGTTGTTATGTTTGCTTAAAGCATGCTTGTGTGTTCCTTGAGTGCTTTTTGACTTGCAGTGGACAATGGGATTCACTAATGCAGAAAAACTGACATACTTGGTATATGGAGAGTGAAGGAAAAGTGCAGTTCATTCTTGTATGGTGTATGCAGTAAGATATCCCAATAGCCGTCAACCAACTTGGCAATTATTTACCTACCTCTTCAACCAGTTATCTGAAGGTGGTAGCGTAAAACCTAGACAATGTAACAGAAGGAAACAAGTGACGACAGAAGAGGGGTAAATAATGTTCTTGCTGCTCTTGCAGTTTATCAGCATGTTAACTCTTTAATTAATTGATTGAATATTAGTAATTGAATATGAATTGCGTTTGTTTAAAAATGTCTGCTTGTGCATTGGGCTTCCTTACAATTATGGTAAAGTCACAGGCACCTAAAAGAGTCCATGGGCACTGGCGCTTGTTGTAATTACACAAAAATTCACTTCACACACTTCCATAAGTAAAAATGCTTTATATTGGTCTTCTATATTGAATTATGCATGCAAATTTAAATAAACTTAGACTGCTGTACTTTTACTCTACATGCTCACATCCTTCTTTTACTAGAAAAAAACCTCAACTGTGTTCTACTATTAAAAACACAAAACCATATATCAAAACGAAACTTCCTGGTAGATTAAAACTGTGTGCCGGACCGAGACTCGAACTCGGGACCTTTGGGGCAAGTGCTCTACCGACTGAGCTACCTAAGCACAACTCATACCTTATCCCCACAACTTTACATCTGCCAGTATCTCGTCTCCCACCTTCGAGTCTCTGTCTGGCACACAGTTTTAATCTGCCAGGAAGTTTCATATCAGCATACACTCCGCTGCAGAGTGAAAATTTCATTCTAGAATATATCAAAAGATGAATGTGAAAAAAATTATTCGTTGGTTTGGGCTTTCCTAATTAAAGTCTCTGCCGACTTTTTACTTTCAATTGGTATTTTATCCTTGCTTGCTCTTAAATACTAACTTATTGGCATCCTGGGGGTGTCTTACATTATGTTCCTGTACAATTGTCCCCACACTGTATGTTGAAATGTTATGGAGACGTACAGTGTTGTTGTTTGTTTACATTTGCCGATAGGGATCGATGACCTTTATGGTCGGCTTATTTTATTTTATTGAATGGATATGTCAGCTTATCCTAAAAATTCTACAAGAAGTTAAAATATTATATACATACATAATATGTGAGTACATTACACATTTAAATTTTGCGTCTTAACAAAAATATCCAGTTTGCTTCATCCTTGCTGCTGTGTTTCGCCAACGGTTGACATGTTATATGCTACCATTGCACATGCATGCACTCGTTTTCTTGGGGTTGATCACATTGAATGTTAGTTACACCTTCACCTAATTACCACATATCAAAGAATTTCTTTGGCATTTGTCATCATTCTGGGTGCAGTGAATGTGTGCTTATTATTCAAAATACGACGCTGTGGCAGAAGATCTCTATTTTTACGGTCCGGGCTTCATTATTACCTATCGTACTCGCATTTTCAGCGATGAGAACCCTGACCATCAGCATCTGTCGATGAGGGGAGTAACTGCTCGAACAACTTTAGTTCCCTTGTCCATATACCAAGTTTTGTGAGCCACAATACTCATTTGCATTTTCATGTCACTGCACTTGAACGTGCAATTGTTAAAAGACACATATAGCTTGTCTTTGAACTTGATTTCTTCATGTAGAGTTTGGTTTTCAATGAAAATTCATACAAGTCTTGAGTTACAGCACTATGCATGAGATGATAGCTTATACCTATGGCTAACATTCCATCCATTAGTTATATTACGAACATATATTTCTTAAGTTTTACAAAGTCATAAAATTTTT
Source organism: Schistocerca gregaria (assembly GCF_023897955.1). Lineage (NCBI taxonomy): Eukaryota > Metazoa > Arthropoda > Insecta > Orthoptera > Acrididae > Schistocerca > Schistocerca gregaria. Next base: position 199,256,437 of record NC_064926.1, read on the forward strand.
CATCAACTACAGTTTGTTTGTTTGTTTGAACTCATTTTTTATCACATCACATATACAAATTAGTTACGTATCACATTTTTATAACACAATACAAGCATATGAGACATTTCTGCTTTATTTCATTGATAGGATTTTATCACTGGTGCTCATTTCTTTCATACTTAGAGGAGGGAGAGAAAAGAACATTGGAAATAGGACTCAAGCATGTCGCATTGCTGGCCTAACTATGCTTGGTGCAACCTCCTTAAATTGGGAGAGAAGCAGTGACATCCTCATCTACTGGTTCAAGGATATAAAGGAAATGTTACTCGTACAGTCATGAAGTAGTTGCTAAGGAACTTTGGTTCATTGAAATAACGTATATCGACTAATCGTTGTCTAAGTGTCATGTTGTTTCTTCATGTTTTAATACCATATACTTCAATCCACATCTAGCTTAGTGTGAAATCTAATGTTTTCACCATTTCTTAAATACCTGGAAATGTCATTAAAAATTAACTGGGTTTTGTAAGATCTCCTGCTCAAACGATTATGTGTACTCTGCAGTGAATAGGTAGTGACAATTGTCACGGAAATATACCGGTACTGCAACGATGCATATTTCATTTTTTCTACTATAAATATACTTATAACTAAATTATTTTACTCGAGGTGTGACTCATTTCTTCATTTGGTACCTGCTACTCTCAACGTAATTGTCTTCTCCTGTGTCGTGATGATGCACTAGTCACTGAAAGAAAATAACTTAAAACTAATTGCATTTCGTTGCTCAATGGCCACTGATATGTTTGGTCATTACACATGTCCACAGATATTTCCATACTTTGTTTCAATTCATAAACTTTCGTGTATACTGTTACCTGTTATCATGATTTACTCTGCAAGGAAAGTGATTTGACATTTCTTATGGTATTTTGTCGTTAGTCCTTAGCTTACACATCTTGTATTGTTTTTCATATTTCGTCCTTTTGGTTGTAATATTGTTGTATATAGCTTAGTATTGAATTAGATCTTTGTGTACATATAGCAATAGGTTCCTTTGTCTTTAGGCAGCAGATGTATTTGCGTAGTATTTCCGTATACTCCACATTTAGATTAAGCATACATTGCATTCCTATTTTGTTTGCGCCTTGAGCCAGTCTGTCACGCATGTGTACAGGTCTATGTCTCCTCTCCTGCTTATGATGTCAGCGCGGATCGATGAGCCATATGCTACTTTTGTTTTTAATTTCGCTATGCATTACACGGTGTTTTACTCCCCATTTACTGTTAATCTTGCACCTATGTGTACAAACGAAAAGAATCGATTATTCCTATACACATTACTTTATCTTAAAATACATTCCAGAAGAAAATTATAATTAGAATTATGTACACTATGCACAATTGTTTTGTAGTAGAAAAAATGTATCCTAGCTTCATTTTTTAAATAAGGCTCTTATATCCTTGTGAGGGTATTGACCCTTGTGTCTTCCAGTTTTCTCATAGGCTAAACTGTATGTTCATGGTATTTTAGAAATTAGATATGGTCCTGTTATAGTAATTGCCACTTATTCAGTTTACCAAGTTTTGGCGTTTTGGAGAGCGTCTGTAAGAGAACTCGTTGTCCTTCCAGGAATTGTGAAACACATTTCAGTTTCTTGTTATAAATTTCTTTCTATACTCATCCCTGTTTTTTTGAGTAACTGTAGCTTGTTTGATTTTATCTTGTAGTGTCATTTCTGTAGTGGGTACGTTTGGTATGGGCGACTTCCACTCATTTCTTTGCTTTGTCTCGAACATCATATCATTAGGTGTAAAACTTGTTGAAGAATGTGGAAGATTATTGACAACTTAAAAGACTCGTTCAACTGTGCTTGCTTCTGGGTGAAGAAAGCTTACTAATATGTGCTTTATGCCCTGTGAAGTCATAAATTGTTTCCATTTTTGTTCAACGAAGTATGAAGCATTATGAGTTAGTAATACCTTTGGTTTACCTACTCTTCTCAAATAGCGTCCCTCAATTCTTCTCTTGACATTTGGAGCTGTTGCAGTTTTAATGGCATACATTTTGACAAATTTCGAAAAAATGTCATATAGTTCTACTACGTATTTTACTCTTCTTTTATTTCTTGGATATGGACCAGCTATGTTCAGGGATTCCATATCTAGAGGGTTTTTTTGTGGGCATTGGTTGTAGCTCAGTATACAGGTTGTTTATAAATGAATATTGGGGTTTTAACGCTGTATAATATTTATTGAATTAAACTTACAGTTATAAATGATATGTGAAATGAAAGAGCAACTAAAACAGTTTTACCAAGAACCTTATAAACGTTCAATGTGAGCGCCATTTGTCACACCACGTACATCAAGTCTATAGTCGAGTCCTTCCCAAACGTTGATAAGTTTGTCTTCAGTGGTTGTAGTAACACATGTCTCAATTTGGTTTCTTAATTCAGGGAGGTCTGCTGGTAGCAGAGGCACATACACACGATCTTTGATGAAACCCCAAAGGAAAAAATCGCATGGCGATAGGTCGGGTGAACAAGGAGGCCTTGCAAAGCAAACCCTGTCATTGGGCCCCTTGTGGCCTAGCCAGCGCTTGGGCTATAGAGTTGATGTGCGTCGTGTGACAAATGGTGCTCACATTGAACATTTATAAGATTCTTGGTAAAACTGTTTGAGTTTCTCTTTCGTTTGACATGTCATTTATAACTGCAAGTTTAATGTAATAAATATTATAAAGCGTTAAAAACTCGATATTCATTTATAAACACCCTGTATTTTGACACATTTGTCTGTTTTGATTTTTGATGTACTGCGTACATTCTTAATACACCATAGGTCAGATTTTTCATGTTTCGTATGAAACAAAACGCCCTTGTACTCCCTGATACCATTTACTTACCTTTACACATTCATCTTGCTTAAGGTTTTGCATGACCTTACTCCATCTGCGATCTTGCTGTTGTATAATTTTCATCTGCTTAAAAACTTATTGTGATCAGACTGTTGTATTGTACCTTACCTTAATAACGTTTCGCTTTTTGCATCTTGCTCTGTTAATTCACTAAATTCCTCTAAACCTAGTGGTAGCCTGGACTAGGCATCTGAAATAGCATTCTGACTTCCTTTGACATAAATGATGTCAAAATTGAACTCTTGTAAATATAGACATCACCTAGCTAATCTATGGTGCAATAGCTTACATGTTAAAAGGAATGACAGTGACTGGTGGTCACAGTACACTTTGGTATTCTTGCCCCCAAAAAATATTCAAACTTTTAAATACCCATATTACCGCTAAACTTTCCAAATCTGACGCAGAGTAAGACCTTTCTCCTTCTGATAACGTGCGACTAGCAAAACTAATGAGTTTGGGTACTTTCTTACCTTATTCCTCTCACATCTGAAATAAACATGCCCCCACCCCTTGAGATGAGGCATCTGTGTATAGACAAAAATCAGGGTGGATAAGAATGTTTGCATTGACCAATGCCTGCTTAATGCTATTAAAGTCCTCTTGGCACTTATCATCCCATAACCAAAACCTATTTTTTCGTAACAGATTGAGCAACGCATCACTGTTCATTAGTTGTTGTGATACAAATTTACGAAAAAACGAAGCTAGTCCTAAAAAGGCTTTTAGTTGTTTTTTATTCCTTGGAGCTGGACAATTTCGTATGGCATTAAGTTTTTTCGGATCAGGTAATATACCTTGTTCTGATACAACATGTCTAAAAATTTGATTTGCTCCTTACCAAAACTAGACTTTTTTAAACTGGCTGTTACTCCGTAATCTGCAAATCGTTGAAGCACCTGTCCAATGAGCCAGATATGTTCTAACCAAATGTGTGTTGCTATCAGCAGGTCATCTACATATACAGTGACTTTGCTAAGCAAGTCTGGTCCAAAGATCTTGTCCAATGCAGATATAAACACTGCTGTGCTAATGTTCTACCCCTACAAACAAATGCAGTATATTTTCGATTTTCTTCGTGGAGCTTTATTTGCCAGTAGGACAATTTAAGAACGAGTATACTGAAATATTTTGTATTGAAAACTTTAGAAGCTGTTCATCCAAATTGTCAAGTGTTATGCATACTGGTGCTATAATCTTATTGATACCTTTGGCATCGAGAACTTATCTTACAGAACGATTTAGTTAACTGGAAATATTGGACTACAATAGGGTGAAAATGAAGGTTGTATAATTCCTCATTTAATCATACAATTGATCTTCCTTTACTGTCTCTCATTTTGTCCGTGGAATAGGATATGATATTACACAAAATGTTTCCTGTGGACAGACTTCAAATTTACGTTTATAGCCTTTGATTACTCTTGGATCCTTACTGAAAACATTGTCATACTTAAATAACAAGTTCTCCTTGTTGCATCTCATTTAGTACCTGTGATTCACTTAGTTTCTACTTTAACATTTCGTAATTAACCCCAGTGTTAGCTTCTTGTTCATTATGAAATTCGTTTATTAACTGCACAGCTGGAGAGGAATATTGTACTACAACATTTGACCGTGTTTTGTTTTTCTTACCTTCATCAGGTGTTTTGACTAAATCAATAGAAAAGATCTGATCCTTTACAAAGAAGTGGCATTTATCATTACCTATGTCAATCTATGTTTTGTACGTTCTAAACGTGTCCATGCCAATAAGACAAGTAACAAGAAGTTTGTTAATTATAAGAAAGTTGCACTTCACTGTGAAATGTTCAATGTGTACTGGAATAAGCGCTTAATGCTTAACCAATGTAGCCTTACTGCCTGTAGCAGTTTGCACCTAGCAGTTTTGTACACGAAATATTGAGAACTTACCTCTCTTCTCCAATTCGCAAAAAATGCATTGACATTAGGTTGGTATGGTAGTTGAACCTGTATCTAAAATTAACTGTATGTCAAAGTTAAATATTTTCACCATAATTATTGCTTGTACTTGTTCTTCCTTGACTTATCTACTATATCTAACTCATGCAGATACAAATCGTGATGTCACCTCGTTTGGCAAACCTTACAAAACATGCTTGTAGTTCGGCCTTGCCCACACTCCCTGAGAGCCTGGGGATTTACTACGACCTGTTGGTGTTTTCCGATGGCTTAGTGTGACTTAGTTCATTACCTCGAGAAATTTCAGTAAGCTGCGCTGTGTGTATACTTCGCCAGTTTGTGTCGTTACCTGGTGTGCAGTTATGTTGCTGCCCAAAGGTTGGCTGTGGTACAGCGTACGTTATGGCGTTGATGTCGCGCGTCGGTCACTGCTGTGGCTGACCGCTTCTATTCATATTCGGCGTAGGGCCTTGTGTTGGCGAATTATAATTCGCTCGTTGGTTGAAATTACCCCTGTTGTTTTGGAAATCTCTATTAAATATTTTGTTTTTTTTCCATTTCCGTTACCATACTCATTAGCTCTGGGTATCTTACTTTGATCTTGGGTGTACCAACATTGCTGTGTGTTTAAATCACGTTTTACTTACTTATTTACGTTTTTATGTTGTTGTGCCCGATCTTCTATTGCTCTATGGGGTACTAGTCTTTCCACATAGATTAAGTCGATCGACTCGAGCAGTGACAGTAAATATTCAGTGTCGTGCTCGGGCGTTGTGCTTAATTTGTCAATGGTAAACATTGTGTCGTCAAGGTTATTTTGCTGTGGAGCACTGTTATCATTTGTCATTCCTGCGACCCTCATCTCTGATCTGCTTAAACATTCTGTAATAGGCATGCATGACGCCTGAACTTCAATTGTCCGATCTCGCAATTCTGTAGCATCTTGCATTGCATTTCGCTATCGCTATCAACAGTGGGCATATACTTTTCCGCCACATTACATGAATTTAAAAAATATGTATATATAAATTTCACAAATATGTTAAAAATTTCCTACATTAATTATTACACTTGATAAATGTAAATTATGTGATGTCAAAGCCTATTTTGTCGTCTATTATGATGCTCAAAATATTGTGTCACAATTCTTTTTTTTACTGGCAATATGAATCACACTGGAAATGTCTTGTAATTTTTTTCAACAAAATTCAAGGAAGGAAATAATGAGGAAAAGGTTTCTATCTACATCGAAGAAAGTGCTCCAAAGCATAACTATGCAATCAACTTGCATAGCCATCCTACCTTTTGCTGCTCTGAATAAAACAGCTTACTATGGAAAATTTTACGTGACTTGGGTCCAATTGTCATTCCTTTCAACATTTTTCTCCTCCACTTTTGCCTTTTTATAATACGTGCTCCCTGTCGTGAGTCATGCGAACAGAAAATACAGGCAATTAGTTTTTACAATTTATAACAATGTCATCAAAATTTCTGACCATAACAATAGTTAACAAACACAATTCACGACCAGTGCCCAGCACTCCTGGCACACAGGTCGCCAATTGTAATATAATTAAAATATAAATGAGTTAATAATTAATTGATTGAATATTAGTAATTATGTCTGCTTGTGCATCAGGCTTCCTTACAATTTTGGTGAAGGTGAAGGCAGCTAAAGAACTCTGTGGACACTGGTGCTTGTCGTAATTACACAAAAATTCGCTTCACACACTTCCATAAATAAAAATGCTTTATAGTTGTCTTCCATGTTGTATTATTCATGCACATTTAAATGCACTTAGACTGCAATACTTTCACTCTACAAATGCACATCCTTCTCCTACGAGAAAAAACCTCAACTTTGTTCTACTACTAAAAACAAAAACAGTATCACAATAGATGAATGTGAAAAAATTAATTCGTTGGTTTGGGCTTTCCTAATTAATGTCTCTTCTGACTTTTTACTTTCAATCGTTATTTATACATGCTTGTTCTTAAAATACTAACTTAGCGGCATCCTGGGGGTCTTATAATATCTTCCTGTACAGAGTCTGGCAAATGTCCTGCACATTCTCCATCAGCACAGATTCCATCCCTAAACAACTCTCTCCATTAAGAGCTGCATGGAAATGATTATGTCAATCATGTTAACTGCTGTACATGGGCATGAAGACAGGACGCTCCAGATGTATTATATGTGCTGTTTACTGATTAAGCCACACACACACACACACATATATATATATACATACATACATACATACATACATACACACACACACACACACACACACACACACACACACACACACACACACACACATATATATATATATATATATATATATATATATATATATATATATATATATATATATCAATTATGGCCAGGTAAACTGTCAGAATATTCACTATTGCTCTGTTGACAATTCGTGCTCACTTCATCAGGTGAAACATTGGCGTCCATGCAGTGTTAAACAGACCATCTTCCACAGATGCTAGAAGATATTCCTCTGCAGACTGGGAGGAACATGTAGTACCAACATGATAGCTGTTGAGCCCATAGTGCAAAAGTACTACAGGATGTCTTCACAAATTGTTTCTAAATTGTTGGATCGGATACAGAGGACCTTTACCTTGGCCGGCCCATTCCCCAGATATGACACCAGTAGACTTTTCCTGCTGAAAGATGCCATGTACAAGAACATATCAAATACACTCAATAATATGCAACAATGTATTACTGGAGCCTGTTTGGAAATCACCACTGACATGCTTGCATGTGTGCAGCAGTTGTTCCATTCCGGACTGTAAGCATTCACTGTAAAATGAGGTAAATCCGATCAGGTGCTGTCAATCCGATCATTTACCGTTTTTTCCACTTTTGGATAACTGAGTGTAGCATTTTAACAATTACATTGCAGATGACCATTGTCGTGAATTCTTGACTATCTGTCAACAACAATGGCATGTTGGAGTGCGCACAACCAGCAAATCGCATTGTCAGTAGATGTGTGACTCTTGAGCTACACTTGTGTGCCGGCCAGCATGGCCGAGCGATTCTAGACGCTACAGCCTGGAACCGCGTGACCGCTACGGTCGCAGGTTCGAATGCTGTGGCAGGCATGGATGTGTGTGATGTTCTTAGGTTAGTTACGTTTAAGTAGTTCTAAGTTCTAGGGGACTGATGACATCAGAAGTTAAGTCCCATAGTGCTCAGAGTTATTTGAACCATTTTTACACTCATGTATTCAACACAACAATGTGAAAACTTGTGCTGGCGCCTGTTACTTCCAAAGTGTAACTGATAAGTTGCAATATTGTTCCTTATTGTGAATGTCGTAAGTGATACAGTTTCGTTTTTTATTATTATTCATTGCTGATACTGCCTAGTCACTATGCAGGCCTAATTACGAAATTGCATTTTTGTAGGGTGAATCCGATTTTGTGAGTATACTAATAGGTTCTGGGAGCAACACAGAAATCTAGCTACAAACCAGAATTTCTCCGAAATGCGTGGAAGCTGTCAAATTAGGAACATTAAGCATCCAAAAAGCTTTAAAGCAATAAGGAGTTCCATATACCACATAAAACGACAAACTCAAAGAAAGGTACAAATTAATATAGAAGCCAACCTGCATTGACCAATTGTGAGCAAAAAGCCTGGTTGAAGGATTATTGTGTTGTGCGATATGGGGTTTTCTTTGAGGAATAAGGGTGTTAGGGACATTGTAAAGGCATATCCCTACCGAGCAGGGAGGATTGAAAAAAGATTTCGTGACAATCGACCTGGCTATAAGTGGGTAAATACTTTTCTGAAAAGAAATGAAGAATTAATGGTTGGAGTAAGTGGAAATGTCAAGAGGGCAAAGCCAGCAGTTGCCCAAGAAACAGTGGTTGATTATTTTAAAAATCTTGAAGTGACCTTAAGTGGTGTCCCTCCCTCCAACATTCTAACTATGATGAGACAAACTTTTGTGAGGATCCTGGTCAAATGAAAGTAATAGTGAAGTGAGGCGCAAGACGTCCTGAAAGAATAGTGGATAGTTCTAAGTCAGTGTCACGATAGCAGCAGCTCCCGACAGCTCAACCTTCCCACCATACACAGTTTATAGTACAAAACACCTCTATGATACTTAGACTGCAGTGGGCATAACTGTTGCAGGTTATAATAGAAATCAAAGTGGTTGGTTTGACCTAATAGTGTTTGAATCATGGTTTGTTGAAATTTTCTTGCCTTATGCTCGGCAAGTTCCCTTTAGATTACATGCACATGAGAATGAAATCTTGGTAACATACATTATATCTTTTAAACCACTTGAGGTATTGGAATGAGATTTTGACAAATGATAGTACACAGGGGATCTTGGCTTATGACTAACACAAAGAACTTTCTTATCTACGCTGATATAGGCAATGGTATAGTTTTTATTTAAGTTTCTTTTTAAATCTAGTACTGTAGTTTTTAAAAAAATATTGATAGTTAGTGACAAGAGAACTTTTTAGTATGAAAGTAGTTATGAAATTTCTTCTCTTATGTCTCAGCAAACAGACATAGTGAGGTTTTCCATAATGTATTGACCTGTCTAGTCGCCTTTTGCTTGTTAAAACACTGTTTCAAGATTCCATCACAATAGCTAGTGTAAGGTGATTTTGTGCAATTTATACTCTGTTTTGGCAAAAATGCAAAATTTAACATGACAATTAGATAAATGTATGCATTACTCAAAACTTGTCACTGCAGGAACTGAACTGGAAGACCCTTGAAGATAGGTGTAAACAATCCTGTGAAAGTCTATCAACAAAATTTCAAGAACTGACTTTAAATTATTACTCTAGGAATATATTACAACCCCTTATGTATCGTTCATATAGGTGTTGTGAGGACAACATTAGAATATATACTGCATGCAAGTAGACATTCGAACAATTATTCTTTCTGTGATCCATATTTGAATGGAACAGAAAAAAAGCATAATAACTGATACATTTGGACATACCCTCTGCCATGCACCTCACAGTGGTTTGCAGAATGTAGATGTAGATGACACTTTTCTGAAAAAATAGAAAATATTTCAACAATTAAATGAAAATAAATCACCAATTTTGTTGCTATTTCATGGAAATCCTGTATCCCAGTATATCTTTATCAATTCACAGCTGGGACTGAAGCTTACCAAATGGTATTCTTTGTACACCTCACTAACATTTGACATATGAAAAAGCACAACAAATAGCAAACCATTTTTCCGATCCTACCCCTGTACAGGGTGAGGGACTTATCTAAGCGCAATTTTTTTTTTTAAATTTATCAGCAATATTGACTTTAATGAATAGTTGTCAAGTTTCTGCAAGTTGATGATGTGTTCACAGCTTCAGAGCTACGAAAACGTTTTATTGGGTCAATTTTACTCTGCTGCAAAAATGCAGCATTGTTATATTAGAAATAACAAATTTGGTGTCTGTTTATGTGTGGATAACAAAGTTACAAAAACACGATAGTCATTACTTTGTGAACACTACACGTTAAGGTTAAAATATATTATTAATATGTATAATCTGTCTTTAACTCATCAAAAGACAATCATTGAGAAGAAAATAGAAACAAAAATATAGTACACTATTTTCTGTGAATAATTTTCATATTTCTCAGATAAAGAACAGAAAGAAAATACTGTGGAAAGTTCCTGTTCCAGGCATTCACAGTTAAAAATATGATGGGTTATCAAAATCTGTCAAAATTGCAACAGGATTGGTAAGTTATATTTGTCTGAATTGTTAACATATTCTCATTTGAATGAACATCATCAGCTATGACTAATGGTTGTATTTCTCTTGTTTGCACGTTTAATTTAGCTTCTTTGGACAAACTCACCTTGCAACAGCTGCTGTGGCATAATCTGGAAACTGTGTCACATTAAAGAAACAATTGGAAACCAAAGAGGTAAACAGCTTATGGCAGGTTGTAGCAACAAAAGAGAAGAAATTAATGTTTGTTTTCATACTAGCTACTTCTCATTTCAATAGATATCGAATACTTTTAAAAACTACCATACTGGATTGAAAAAATAAACTAAAAATCATAGTTTCTGCTATATCGCCATGAATAAGAAAGTTCCACATGTTAACCATATGGCAAAATACTGTCCTCTCTGTGTGCTATCTCGTTTCGATATCTAAAACGGTTAAGAGGATAGGTATGTCATCAATATTTCATTTTCATATAATGGCAGTTAGAAGTGATGGTGCTACATAAATTACAATTTCTTGAGATTGGAGAGAGATGGAGACTTCTTACCAAGTCTAACGGAAAATTCAGTATCTTAGTTAAATTTCATTTGTAGCAACATATGGTATAAATGCACCAAATGCAAAGTCATAGTGACCTCAATTTCTCATTGCAAACTTCTCGAATTTCATGCAGTGTCGTACTTAAATGTGAATATCAAAATTTTTCGCAGTTCACCATGAAGCTGACATATATAGCCATAACTAATGTGAAAATAAGTTTTTTTGCCGATTAGTTTCGGTAAAATCGTCTGAGAAAGATTGCAGGGTGTGCATATTGCTTCTGTCAGCACAGCATATCACCTCACCAACTGGAACACAAAAAGTGGGCAAAGAATGTATCTTCATTCCAGTTCACTGGCAACCATGGCATTGCAACCTAGCTGCCATTGTGTGTAGCCTCATTAGATAACAAGGGAATGTTTTCCACGCTGGGTCAAGCCGCCTCATGCACGGCTCTCTGCACAGGTAGTCCGCTGTATTTCTGTATGCACCCTACAAAGATGCTCAACAAACTCTAGTAGCAGACATTACAATAGAGGCATTGTGCGTCACAGAGAGATTTACTGTTGAAATTCTGAGAGAGCACTATCTAGGAAGCGTAGGATAACACATTACTTCCTCCCACAAACTTCTCACAAAATGACCACAATGCACATCTACGTGATTACTCTGCTATTCACAATAAAATTCCTGTCAGAGGATTCAGTGAACCATCTATAAGCTGTCTCTATCGCTCCATTCTCAAATGGCACGTGGAGAAAACAAGCCCTTAAATTTTTCTGTGCCAGCCCTGATTTCTCTTATTTTATCCTGATGATCGTTTCTTCCTATGTAAGTGGGTGCCAACAGAATGTTTTCGCAATCGGAGGAGAAAACTGGTGATTGAAATTTCATGAGAAGATCACGTCACAACGAAAAACACCTTTGTATTAATGATTGCTACTCCAGTTCACGTATCATGTCTGTGGCACTATCTCCCCTATTTCATGATAATATAAAGTGAGCTGCCTTTCTTTGAACTTTATCAATGTTGTCCGTCAGTCCCACCTGATGCCGATCCCACACCACACAGCAATACTCCAGAATGGGGTGTACAAGCATAGTGTAAGCAGTCTCTTTACTACACCTTTTGCACCTTTTAAGTGTTCTATCAATGAATCACAGTCTTTGGTTTGCTCTACCCAATTTAGGTTATTTATAATTGTAATCCCGAAGTACTTAGTTGAATTTACAGCCTTCAGATTTGTGTGACTTATTGTGTAATCGAAATTTAGCGGATTTTTTTAGTAGTCATGTGAATGACTTCATACTTTGCTTTATTCAGTGTCAATTTAATAATAAAGAGTATTATTTATGTGTCATGCTGCCCCAACAAAAAATTATCATTAAGTACAGAAACACTAAGTAAAAGCAATATTGAAATGTTATGCTCTGTAGGGTCTTCTTGTCCTAAAGAAAAATCTAAGCCTTTTAACTTAAAAGTTAGTTTGAAAAATCTAATATGAAACAATTGATTTCTCATTGAGCCATTCATTCCAGCCACTAATTAAGAGACTAATGACAGCATGGTGAAAATATCACAGTTCTCCAAAAGTGAAAATCAATTTGGGCTATTTTCTTATAAGAAACTAACAAAAACAAATACTAAAAATATAAATAAACTAATTTCGCAATTATTACAAATGTTATAAAAATGAATACAATGTCTTAACAAAACACGAAAATAATTATGAAGTCAGGTTTCCAAGTAATGAACTAAAATGGAACCTTTTAAGCTGTCTACTATTATATTTCAAAACAAACGAATTATAGGTTAATTGCTTCAAGCCTTATCCGCTAAAATATAAATAAGTTAATATTTTCATCTAAAAAGTAATTGAAACGAATTACAATAAAGAAATTTTTTATGAAGAAATTAGTTACCTTACAAAACCATGAACATTTAATTTCTACATATAATTCAACAATAATGATTATACATGAACTAAAATTTATTTGTGGTCAACCTAAATGGAGATAAGTAGATAAATACTAAAATTCTGTTAAACCCTGATACAAAAGATACAGCAAATTAAGTTGCTTTAGCAAATTTCTATTAACGTTTCATAAACCATTTACATTATTTCACTATATATAGTGCTGTAACAGTAGTGTGAGGGGAAACTGCATGCAGCTAATGATGCCATAACAGTGAAAAATATGATCACCATCACTGCAGAGGAAAACGTTTACCTTTTTTGGTGTTAGAGAATCTTTCGATTTCTGCACTGTGCTGGCTGTTTCCCTTCAGCATCATAATGATGCAGCCATGACTCATCACTGGCGATAATCGATTGCAGGAATGCATCCCCTCCATCAGCAAAGAGATGCAACAAATCACAGTTTTTTCTCCATTTGCACAGCCTTTAGTTCAAGACTCAACAGATATTCCACTCAACAGGGGCAAACACAGCTCAGATGGAGATGATCATGCGTAATCATAAAGCCACAGTCATATGAAATTCTTGACACTTCTCTGAGGTTATGTAATGTTATCTGGCGATCCTCATGGACAATCACAACAGCTCCGTTTATGTTGATTTCAGACACACCAGAAGCCAAAACGTGGGGTCCATCTTGCTTAACCCAGAAAAGTCAGCCTTGTTCAAAATCCTTTAACCATCTAAACAGTGTTGCACAACGTATTGCATCTTCAACGTTTGCTTGCTGCAGCTTTTCACATGTTTCAGTGTCTGTATGGTTTAAATGAACACAGAATTTTATAGCATTATTCTTTTCTTTTTGCATCCTCACCTTTGTTTGGTATGCGAAATGCAAAAAACATCTACAAAATAGAGTATTACTTCTTCCATCCTACTGATATGAGGGTGCTGCCGCCAATGGACGTTAAACATAAACAACCCTCTCCTTTCATATATTCGTGGTACAGGTGGGAAACTATCATGGGAGCTACTGGAAAAAAATCAGTTTCAGTTTTTGTTGATCAGCCCTTGTACTTCGAAGTGAAACATTTTGGGCCTTGATTATAGGACCAGCATTTCACAGTTGTTATGAATCACAAGCCTCCGACCTCAAACTTCCAACGAGTGACAGAGCTCAGTTTCGTTCACCAGTGCAGATATACTGAATTCAGTGCCAATTGACAAGTGACATCCAACACAGTGCTGGTTAAAACAATGTTGTAGCAAACTATCCATCCTGGAACTGTGCAAGTCTTAATGCAGTTGACTGGGCAGAGTTCCTGGAGGAACAAGAAACAGACGCTTACCTCCAGAAGCTTATAGATAACATGAAGTCCACTATATTATCCATATAGTGCATACCACTGTAGGGCACACATTGACAGCTTTGGTGTGAAACATCAGATAACAGAGTGCACCCATTCATTTCTGTGAGATGGTGATGCAGCATTTGCAGTCTCAAATCTCAGAATTGAAGCATCCACAAAGCTGGTTGCAGAGAAAGTGGCCTGGGCAGGGTTTCAAAAGGAGTGTCAGAGATGGGCACATACTCTCAGGACATGTTTCTAGGCATGTCTGTACCCATCTATTCTTCCCCTACCCTATAGGAAGACTTTCGCACATATTATTGTGGGCCATCTCTAATACTCTGATGGATTTCGATTCTTGTTGTGCATAGTTACCACAAGACATGAAGCATTGCTTGTTCCAGTCATTTCTGCAGAAGCTGTGGTCTATACTGTAGTTAACTGCTGGTTTGCTAGATTTATAATTCTGCAGCTAATCACTACTGCAGTGGCAGACAATTTGAGGACCGGCTGTTTGAGGAGCTATTAGAATTATGAGAATCCAAACAATTTCACAGTATGAGCTACAACCCTTCTAACAATGGGGCGGTAGAGCATATGAATTGGTCTTTAAAGGCAGTACTGACATGTCACCCTGACACCTGATCAGATGCACTGTCTTTGGGGCTATTGGGACTGCACATGGCGATAAAAGAAGAATTGGGTTGTTCATCTGCACAGATTTGGAGAACAGGTATGAGCATTGGGAGAAGCCTTCTCGAACACTTCCGTTCCTCAGTCTTCACAAGCAGAGTCGACAGCATTCCTATGCCAGTTATATTCCTATATGCTTCTTCTTGTGCTGCAAAGCCCTGTAAGGCATGGAGAATGGAAAATTTTCTTTTTCAAGGTCTTATTTAATTGTGAATATATGTGGCTGAGGGATGATGCTATAAGACCTTAACTTACTGTGCCATATGCTGAAGCCTTCAGTGCGATTAAAAGAAGTGATAAGACAATAACGGTAGACAAAAACGGCAAGCTAGATACCATTTCAATAGAATGCTTTAAACCAGCATATACAGAAGACACTGCATCTGCAACTGTCAGCGTGTTGGTCCACTTTCCACTTCAGGCACACATACCAGTGAGTGATGCATTAGAACCACCACTGCATTCATAATTCCGAGTCCACAATTTGTGCCCTACAAAGCCAACACTAATATTCACATCGACTGGCAGACAGGTGCATTGCAATTTTCCCGTTAACAGAGGGGCTCCTGGTTTTGTAACAACAGATCATGACAAGAAATTGTATTGTATCAGACAAGTCAATAAGTCTATAAAATGCAGGACGAGCTTCACCTCTACAAAATGTGAGATGGTTGATGGTGTGACATCAATACAGACTGAGTCGATACTAGTTAGAGTGCAAGCACACAAGAAACAACTTATCTTTGTTACTGACAGGATTTAATATTTTCTGTTTTGTCAAATGTGCTTTGCTTTCGGTAATTGTTTATTTACTATCGTATGAGTCCAATGATTTCATGGATTGAGAATAAATAATATAAATAAAGGTATGATATGTATTTGACATGTATCTATAATTGATCTTACTTGTGGAAATATCCTACCTGCACACTATCACACCAAGTTACGTATAAGTCACGAAAGTGAAATGGCAGTTACCTTTCTTTAATGGAGTCACTCCCCTTACTCCCTACCAATGAACTTCAGACCCATTGCTATGTTGATTTATGCTCACTGTACTTTCATTTGTTTGAATGTATAAATCTTGAACC
The DNA here is from genome assembly GCF_023897955.1 of Schistocerca gregaria. Taxonomy (NCBI): domain Eukaryota; kingdom Metazoa; phylum Arthropoda; class Insecta; order Orthoptera; family Acrididae; genus Schistocerca; species Schistocerca gregaria. The sequence continues at coordinate 199,272,605 of NC_064926.1, forward strand.
GTTTGTTTATGTACCTGAATAAATAGAATCATGCCAAAATAATGTCCATACTCTTGAAATGATGCAGGCATGGCTTAGTCCCCACTTAAATAAATAAATACTTTGTATAGAGTCAAAATGTTCTTAAAGTGTGTGATAGGGATCTCATTCTAACATTCATCAGTCTCTTGTAATAACTAATTTCTCACAAAGTGTCCTGGGACCTCTACTGTTCCTGATCTATATAAATGACCTGGGTGACAACCTGAGCAGTTCTCTTAGGTTGTTCACAGATGATGCTGTAATGTACTGTCTAGTAAGGTCATCCGAAGGCCAGTATCAGTTGCCAAGTGATTTAGAAAAGATTGCTGTATGGTGTGGCAGGTGGCAGTTGACGCTAAATAACGAAAAGTGTGAGGTGGTCCACATGAGTTCCAAGAGAAATCCGTTGTAATTTGATTACTCGATAAATGGTACAATTCTCAAGGCTATCAATTCAACTAAGTACCTGGTTGTTAAAATTACGAACAACTTCAATTGGAAAGACCACATAGATGATATTGTGGGGAAGGCGAGCCAAAGGTTGCGTTTCATTGGCAGAACACTTGGAAGATGCAACAAGTCCACTAAAGAGACAGCTTACACTACACTCGTTCGTCCTCTGTTAGAATATTGGTGCGCGGTGTGGGATCCTTACCAAGTGGGATTGACAGAGGACATCGAAAGGGTGCAAAAAAGGGCAGCTCGTTTTGTATTAACACGTAATAAGGGAGAAAGTGTGGTAGATATGATACGCGAATTAGGATGGAAGTCATTACAGCAAAGACGTTTTACGTCTCGGCGAGATCTTTTTACGAAATTTCAGTCACCAACTTTCTCTGCTAAATGGGAAAATATTTTGTTGAGCCCAACCTACATAGGTAGGAATGATCATCAAAATAAAATAAGAGAAATCAGAGTTCGAACAGAAAGCTTTAGGTGTTCGTTTTTCCTGCGCGCTGTTAGGGAGTGGAATAGTAGAGAGATAAGTGATTGTGGTTCGATGAACCCTCTGCCAATCACTTAAATGTGAATTACAGAGTAGTCATATAGATGTAGATGTAGATGTAGATGTAGCATTATATGAAATGATGAAAGGAAATTGGTATGTATTCCAACTTAGGGTGTGGACTTGCCAAAGTTCATAATACTGTAGAATAGTCAAAAGTGCGAAAGTATTTTTTTATTTCAGTGTAATGAAGATAACTATTTGATTTAGTCTTCGAGTGTAAATAATATATTTAAATGGAAAGAAAGGTGTAAGGTATCTACCTCCCATTAAGACCCAGTACCTTGTCACTATTTTCCTCCTTCACAACTGATATCCAGGAAGTATTTCTAACAGACACAGTCTGAACTATGTGGAATATGAGGTCCAGACATCACTGGATGACACCATCAGAAAATCAGTCTGCTGCTTTCACTGAAGAATGGCCCATCTCGAAATCTCAGGACAGGCTCAGAAATGGGTTCACAAGGTCAAAAGACAAAGTGCAGAAAAGAGGCTACCCCATGACATCAGTCCTTTGTGATTGTAGAGTTCAATAAACTTTGGATCACTTATAGGATGTAGAGTGAGTGCTGCAAGATGCATATTGATGACCTGATGTCCACAAGCTCTGAGGTTGCTGTCATTGTGAAATATTGGTTCAAAGTTGCTTATATTGCCATCTTTCTCTTTATTTCTCTTGTTTAACATTCTTTTAATTTACAGACTGTGATCTTTAAGATGCAATACTATACTGAACGGTTTTTTAATTTAGTAACTATTTGATAAATGTTAGTATTTGTTGTAACTTTAAAGTGCTCAAGGCATATTGAGACACCAATGAGCAGAGGTAGTTGAATTATAAAACAGACATATTCACTGTTAATGAATATATACCGTATAAACACACATACAGAGTATAGGATGGCACTACTGTGTTTTGCAATGAGATATTTTGGCGCGAAATACGCACTTTCAATAAAGAACACTCACAGGAAACAGAAACATGAGCTGGAAATCCTTTGGTTTCTAAGTGCACTGCAAACAGCGCTAAATTCAAATGATGGCCACTGCATTAATTAAATGGAATTGAAATATTGTGTGTGTATCTTGTATGATGAGTTCTTGTACATGAATAAATAAAAAATATAGATAAATAAATCAGAAAATTACAAAACGCTGAGAAGGGAAATACAGAAAAAATAAGGAACCTCCAGTAAGTGGACGAATTATCACAGAGCGACGTCATGAATGTATGCAGAAACAAATAAAAGAAACAGCAATCCACTCATTTACCTGCTCACACAGACTGTGCAGAAAAGTTTTCACAATCTTAGAATTACATGAAATGGTAGTACCATTTATAATTTTTGTAAAACATCAAGTTGTGAAAGTTACAATGGTTTGTCGTCTTGAATGCTGGTTATTTCTAGACATCAACAGATTGTCACATCACATCACATCAGGCTGCATTCATATTGCATATCATATCATGTTATGTCAGTTCACTTAAGCCCAGTACTGAACTGTGAAAGTGAGGTTAGGTGACACCATTCGTGATAGAAAAAGTTGGAGTATAATATGAGAACTGAGGAAATAACAACGATAAAGTTTACTAATAGCCAAAGTAAACTTCATAATGTATGTACTTATCAGTTTTGTGTGATAAAGTACTGGAGACTTTGACGATGACGTGACAAGGCGTGGCTTTATGTGACATTATGGTTGTTGATGGTCTGTATGAGTGCTGCCATTTGAAATGCATTGTGTAATGTTTCAATAGAAAGTCTGAATTGGCCTTCATAATTCTCAAATCAATTGTAAGATAAATTTAAAAAATCAAATTTATAGAAAGGTGCTTTTCAATTTGTATTGTTCTTTGAAGTGTAATTTTTTTATGTTATATTAATGTATGTGCACACGATGCATCTTTCCTCGGGCGTTATCACAGAAATAAAGGAATAAAACCAAATGCATAAAAGTTAGTGGAAAGAACTATCACATTCATGTGTGTTCACATGTCCACACGTTGCCTCATTACCAAGCAGTCTGCTAGACATCCCTCTGTTGCTCATGGGCTTGTTCTGAATTTATTGTGACAAAGAGGTGACAGATAAAAGAAACACGAAGGCGAATGTGGGTAAAAATGTGTCTAAATAACAGAAATACGAAAGAATAACGGTGACGTTTAGTTTGCAAATTTCTGCAGGTTACTGTTAAACTTCAGATTTTATCCTTGTGATGATGAAGTTTGGTTTTAGGGGGTTCCCAACTGCGCGGTCATCAGCATCCATAATTTTTTCACATTCCAATTTTTTACACAGTCGAATCTAGCCACTATCACGAATGATGATGACGACGATGAAATGGTAAGGACAACACAAACACCCAGTCGCCGGGCAAAGACAAACCTGAATCAGGCTAGGAATCGAAACTGGGATCACCTGATGCAGGAACACTAGCAAGCAGGCCACAAGCTGCAGACCTTCTGCTTGTAAAATGCAGGGATAAGACTAGCAATAACATTTCGTTATCCCATAACCAGAACCTCATGTGGCAGTTTGAACTACTTATTTCGCATTTCGTCGCTTATTCCTGCAATTGAGAAATACTTGAATGACGTTCTTAGTCGTTATCCGAAGATTAATTGTCTGTCAATACCTTCTTTGTATTTTGTAATAAAGTTTTTTACATGACTTAAATCATAAATTATTATATATAGATTAAAATACTCAGACTCGACAAATTCGGGACTGTCACAGACCACAAAATCCATTAGAACAGATACTGTTTTTTCCAATTTTGTGTTTTTTGCTTCATTAATGTCTTTCATTTTAATTTATAATAGTTTGTGTCTATATGTACCCACCTTTGCTTTAGTTCACAATCAGGCTCCTCACTCGTTGTGCTTTTAAGTTGCCACAGTATGAATATTATTCATCATCTGTTTTCATATATACCTTTCTTGAATTTGTAGGCTTCTTCTTCTTTCTTTTCCTATCTCAAGACTTATCTTCTTCTTTACAGTAATATGATCAGAGACTTTGTGTCTAATACTTGACACTGTCTTCAATCATGATCATAATAATTTTATAGTCATAATATGATAAAGTACAATAAAATATTGAATTACCATAAAATATGATGTCCTAATTTAATAATAATCATAATAATTTCTTTACATCTGTATTTAGTACTTTGCTTTAATGGTCTGTCCATATGACGTCTTCTCTCTGTTCTTTCGATTTTTCCAAACAATGTTTATTTCATTACAAATGTAGTCTATTTATGTTTTTGCTAGCATTAGCAACTTAGCTAAAATTTGATTCATCTGTATTGCCATTCTATATTCCCTTTTTGTGAAATAATATAAATGGCAAATTTATTTTACACTTCCCTGCCGGCAGCGTCCAGTTATACTGTATGCATTTGGGCTTCTAATGGTACATTTGTTTTGGCCCATCTGTCATTGCAGCATTCTCATTTTCGACACTGAAATTTTCGTACTGGTAGTGAACACACAAAACTCCTGCATTTTAGCAGAACTAAATGCACTAGAACCAGTCTCACACTCTAACGAAAAATTGGGAGGCCTCCATTAAATGTGAGAAAACGTTTGGGAAGAAAAATAATGTACAGTAAGAGTAATATACTTACAGTGCAATAAATGGAGTAGTTCACACACTGATTGGTAAGCAGTAACAAATAAACATGAGTCCACAGAAAACCATCTAACAAATTCAGCTTGTATAAATAGTTCTCGGTTTACTTGCCACCTCAAATTTGGATAAAATTCTAAGCTTTTGATGACTACCTCTTTCATCTTCGTCAGGGGTAAAACTGACTGTCGTGGACTGGTGAGGCTTCCACTTTTGAAAGCAGTAGGCGGCTTCTCATTGGCTGGATGACGTCACTTTGAAAATGGCGGGTATGTAGGAGGCTAGAAAAATCAGCGGTGGCAGAGCACAGTTTGTTAAATAAACGTAAGATTTTATTCGATGTAACAAGACTACTTGCTCACACTTCAAACTATTGGGACTCTGTGAAAATAATATCAACAGAGACTCCAGTTATGCACTCAGCAATGCATGGAAGCGCGCAATTGATAAAGAAACTGCGCAGAGGGAGACTTCTTACATTCCTCATAGTTCTCCGCCTGCTGCGATGGATGGCGCTGCAAGCAACGCTGGATAAAGTGCTCAAACAAGAGGCCTCCACCTCTATACCCGCCATTTTCACCGTGATGTCATCCAGCCAATGAGAAGCCATCCACTGTTTATAAAAGAGTAAGCCTAACCAGTCCACGACAGTCAGTTTTACCCCTGACGAAGTTGATGGAGGTAGTCATCAAAAGCTTGGGATTTTATCCAAATTTGACGTGGCAAGTGAACCGAGAACTTTTTATGCAAGTACTCCGTCACGAAAGACTTCGTAGTCAGTTTCAGCTTGTGTTTCATATGAAGCAAAAAACAATTTGAAATCATCTGCCCTAGCCAATACTGTGTTGCTGATGTGAGCAAAAATTAAGCAGAGTATGTGCAACATATTTAGAATGCAATTCAAACAGTGCAGTACACAGAAGAAGATGGTAATCAGGAATCATATACGGAGGAACCTCTTCATATGCCACGTAATGTCAGATGATTTTCAGGTTTTAACAAGCGCTACAGTACTATTATCTGCACTTGATAATTGAAACATTCAGTATTATGTAGTACCTGCTGTCTGCTTCACATCTACTGTGCAGCGAGCTATGTAAATTTAAGTATTAACTGTATTATTCTTACTTGTCACTTCTTCTTCCCTGTATGTTTGCTTTTAGGACGCTTTAATTTTCGAGTATTAGTAATAGTGTTCCATAGATTTCGTGTTTGTTTTGAATACAGTGAGAGAGACTCCATTTAGCCAGCCATAGTGCCAATAGTGTCTGTGTCGTTAGACTGCCGTCTGCTTCACATATGCTGTGCAGCGAGCTACGTAAATTTAAGTATTAGCTGTATTTTTCTTACTTGTCACTTCTTGTTCTGTGTGTTTTTGCTTTTAGGAAGCTGTAATTTTCGAGTACTAGTAATAGTGTTCCACAGATTTCATGTCTGTTTTGAATACATTCTAGAGACAGGTAGTGCTTATTTTCATTGTTTTCAACAAGAAGTATCTAGTAACCACAGTTTAGTCAGCTATCAGCCGCCCTTAGTGAATTAGCAGTCTAGTTAAAAGTTGATTAACTCTCTACAGGAAACTGATTTCTTAGGATGGATCGGATGTGTGACTGCTGTGTGCGGACACAGGAGGAGCTGGCCACTGTTTGTGAACAGCTGAACATGTTGATGAATGAGGTCAGCCGTCTTCAGGCTGCTGCCTCGGAGTGTAGTGGCATTGAGGAGTCTGGTGCATCGCATGGTACACCCCAGGCTTTACAAGCTTCACCCATGGTCCCTGCTGTCGAAACATCTTCGCGGGTACCTGGCGAAGTTGGGCCACCCTCTCCCCAAGGGGATTGGTGGGCTCAGCGGCACACAAGGCAGAGGGTCAATGTGGAGGCTGGCCGTATGACATCGCCCACTCTGCCTGTGAGTGGACATATGGCCGCTCCTTCAGCAAGGTCCGAGCAGGCACGTGGGGGGAGGGTTTTATTAGTGATTGGGAGCTCCATGTTAGGCGGGTGATGGAGCCCCTTAGGGAAATATCAGAAAAGTCAGGCCAGTTTTCACTCTGTCTGCTTGCTGGCGGCTCTCATCCGAGCTGTGGAGGAGGCCCTGCCGGCGGCTATAGAGAGCACTGGGTGCACCCGACTGCAAATTGTTGCTCATGTCGGCACCAATGACTCCTGCCGTCTGGATTCAGAAGTCATCCTCAGTGCATACAGATGGTTGGCGAAGTTGGTGAAGGCGGAAAGCCTCGTTTTCAGGGTGGAATCTGAGCTAATTATTTGTTGTATCATTTCCAAAACCGATCGCGGTGCCAGCCGCAGTGCCCGAGCGGTTCTTGGCGCTTCAGTCAGGAACCGTGCGACCGCTACGGTCGCAGGTTCGAATCCTGCCTCAGACATGGATGTGCCCGATGTCCTTAGGTTAGTTAGGTTTAAGCAGTTCTAAGTTCTAGGGGACTGATGACCTCAGATGTTAAGTCCCATAGTGCTCAGAGCCATTTGAACTATTTGAACCGATCGCGGTGTTCTGATTTGGAACCGAGTGGAAGGCTTAAACCAGAGGCTCAGATGATTCTGAGGGAACTGGGGTGCAAATTTCTCGACCGCCGCTATCGGGTGGGAGAAATGTAGGGTCCCCTTGAATACGTCAGGCGTACACTACACGCAGGAAGCGGCTACAAGGGTAGGGGAGTACGTGTGGAGTGCACATGGGTTTTTTTTTAGGTTAGAGAATTCCCTCCCTAGGCCCAACATGACGCCTCCTGAGACGCGACAAGGTAGTTGTAGGCAAAACACAGCAGGGAGTAACAATATTAATGTGGTAATAGTAAACTCCTGGAGCGTCTATAGAAAGGTCCCAGAACTGCTCTCAATAATAAATATTCACAAAGCCCACATAGTACTAGCGACAGAAAGTTGGCTGAAACCAGATGTAAACAGTAATGAAATTCTAAACTCAGATTGGATTGTATACTGCACAGACAGGCTGGACACTGAAGGGGGAGGCGTATTGATAGCGATAAAAAGTGCAATAGTATCGAAGAAAATTGACGGAGATCCAAAATGTGAAATAATTTGGGTGAAAGTCACGGTTAAAGCAAGCTCAAACATGGTAATTGGATGTCTCTATAGGCCCCCTGGCTCAGCAGCTGTTGTGGCAGAGTACCTGAAGGAAAATTTGGAAAATATTTCGAGTAGATTTCCCCACCATGTTATAGTTCTGGGTGGAGATTTTAATTTGCCGGATATAGACTGGGAGACTCAAACATTCATAATGGGTGGCAAGGACAAAGAATCCAGTGAAATTTTCGTAAGTGCATTATCTGAAAACTACCTTGAGCAGTTAAACAGAGAACCGACTCGTGGCGACAACATATTAGACCTTCAGATGACTAACAGATCCGAACTATTTGAAACAGTTAATGCAGAACAGGGAATCAGCGATCATAAAGTGGTTACTCCATCGATGATTTCAGCCCTAAATAGAAATATTATAAAAGGTTGGAATATTTTTCTGTTTAGCAAAAGTGACAAAAAGCAGATATCAGAGTACTTGATGGCTCAACACAAAAGTTTTGTCTCAAGTACAGATAGTGTTGAGGATCAGTGGACAAAGTTCAAAAACATCGTAGAATATGCATTTCATGAGTACACGCCAAGCAAGATCATAAGAGATGGAAAAGAGCCACCGTGGTACAACAACCAATTTAGAAAACTGCTGTGGAAGCAAAGGGAACTTCACAGCAAACATATACATAGCCAAAGCCTTGCAGACAAACAAAAATTACGTGAAGCGAAATGTAGTGTGAGGAGGGCTATGCGAGGGGCGTTCAATGAATTCGAAAGTAAAGTTCTATGTACTGACTTGGCAGAAAATCCTAAGAAATTTTGGTCTGATGTTAAAGTGGTAGGTGGATCAAAACAATATGTCCAGACACTCTGTGACCAAAATGGTACTGAAACAGAGGATGACAGACTAAAGGCCGAAATACTAAGTGTCTTTTTTCAAAGCTGTTTCACAGAGGAAGACTGCACTGTAGTTCCTTCTCTAGATTGTCGCACAGATGACAAAATGGTAGATATCGAAATAGACGACAGAGGGATAGAGAAACAATTAAAATTGCTCAAAAGAGGAAAGGCCGCTGGACCTGATGGGATACCAGTTCGATTTTACACAGAGTATGCGAAGGAACTAGCCCCCCTTCTTGCAGCAGTGTACCGTAGGTATCTAGAAGAGTGTACCGTTCCAAAAGAGTGCTAAAGGTCACAGGTCATCCCAGTTTTCAAGAAGGGACGTCGAACAGATGTGCAGAACTATAGACCTATATCTCTAACATCGATCAGTTGTAGAATTTTGGAACACGTATTATGTTCGAGTATAATGGCTTTTCTGGAGCCTAGTAATCTACTCTGTAGGAATCAGCATGGGTTTCGAAAAAGATTATCATGTGAAACCCAGCTCGGGCTATTCGTCCACGAGACTCAGAGGGCCATAGACACGGGCTCACAGGTAGATGCCGTGTTTGTTGACTTCCGCAAGGCATTCGATACAGTTCCCCCCAGTCGTTTAATTTCAAGTAAGAGCATATGGACTATCAGACCAATTGTGTGATTGGATTGAAGAATTCCTAGATAACAGAATGCAGCATGTCATTCTCAATGGAGAGAAGTCTTCCGAAGTAAGAGTGATTTCAGGTGTGCCGCAGGGCAGTGTCGTATGACCGTTGCTATTCGCAATATTCATAAATGACCTTGTGGATAATATCGGAAGTTCACTGAGGCTTTTTGCGGATGATGCTGTGGTATATCGAGAGGTTGTAACTATGGAAAATTTTACTGATATGCAGGAGGATCTGCAACGAACTGACACATGATGCAAGGAATGGAAATTGAATCTCAATGTAGACAAGTGTAATGTTCTATGAATACATAGAAAGAAAGATCCTTTATCTTTTAGCTTCAATACAGCAGGTCAGCAACTGGAAGCAGTTAATTCCATAAATTATCTGGAAGTAGGCATTAGGAGTGATTTAAAATGGAATGATTATATTATCTTGATACCAGTCTGAGATTCATTGGAAGAATCTTAAGGAAATGCAATCTGAAAACAAAGGAAGTGGGTTACAGTACACTTGTTCGCCCACTGCTTGAATATTGCTCACCAGTGTGGGATCTGTACTACATAGGGTTGATAGAAGAGATAGAGAAGATCCAATGGAGAGGAGTGTGCTTCGTTACAGGATCATTTAGTAAGCATTACGGAGATGATAGGTAAACTCTAGTGGGAGGCTCTGCAGGAGAGACGCTCAGTAGCTCAGTATGGGCTTTTGTTGAAGTTTCGAGAACATACCTTCACGGAGGAGTCAAGCAGTATATTGCTCCCACCTACGTATATCTCGTGAAGAGACCATGAGGATAAAATCAGAGAGATTAGAGCTCACACAGAGGCATACTCACAATCCTTCCTTCCACGAACAATACGAGACTGGAATAGAAGGGAGAACCGATAGAGGTACTCAAAGTACCCTCCACCATACACCGTCAGGAGGCTTGCGGAATATGGATGTAGATGTAAGTGTAGAAACATGTTATTCTACGGTCGAAATGCAACTATGATGACTTCACGAAATTTTATGTCTCTGCAACCCAGCTACAAATAGCCAATCTTAGTTCTTGATTGAAATTTCTCTAATTGTTTTGTAAGTTCACAAAAACGGTTCGAAATACGCACTTTACCATCAGACTACCAGGCCCACCAATAAGCATAAATGAAAAATGTTGTCATCTACTACTCGAATTTCCTGAAGCAATGGTATGGATTTTCATGCCATATTTTCCAGTAATCGAAGTTCACTGCTAGGCCACTCTGAGTATTACTGTCATTTTCTGTTTCTCTACCTTAATGACAGAATACCAAAATACCAGAAGTACAAATCCCTTGTTATGATACAGAAACAGAGACTGACAGTAGCACTCCAAGTGGCGTGGTAGAGACCTTCTAATTCAGGAAAATATAGCACCGCAATTTGCATTCTTTGTTTGCAAAATATGAGCACTGTATGATGATATTTTTCATTTGTACTTAACGTGTGTGTCTGGTGCTAAAGTATATTTCTTTGCAAAACTCAGTATTGCAATTACAACTATGTGGCTGTTACAAAGTGGAAATTATGGTTCTGCTTATGACTTTCTTGTGTGTATTGCACTGTTTGAAATATAGTGTCTATATGTTGCTTGTATTTTGCTTACATTTTGCTCTCACCCATAGTATTGGGTAGTGTAACTCATTTCATATTTATTTTCGTTTCATATGAAACAGAAACTGGTTTTGTCAGATGGTATGCTGTGGGCTTATATATATATATATATATATATATATATATATATATATATATATATATATATATATATATATATATATATATATATATATATATATATATAACTGCTCAAACTGCAGGACTTAAATGCACTGTAAGTATTCTACATCATTTTTGTTCTCATACATTTTTTACTTTCATATTTAAGGGAGTGCCCCAAAATTTACATTGTCTTCTGTTAAAATGTTTTTAGCATTTGCAAAGAATAATGCTTACTACACATCCATAGACTGGAATCCAGTGTGAAATGCATGGCACTTAGTAGAAACAAGCAAAACCATTAAAAATAGAATTACACACTCATTCCCTGACAAGATGTAATGATAATGAAAACCAGTACTACGAAAATCTGCTAATATGGAGTTCTCCACTAACTATGAGAAATTTACGGAAAACAGATGCAAACAAAACTAATGCTGAAACGAGCAATGTACTTACAATGCATTTAAATCGAGCAGATCACATCCAGAAGGCCAATTCATACTGGCATTCACAGCACCATCACGTCACGGCACCACCACATCAAGACGTATTCACACTGTCCATCATGACATGACATGTCATGTCAATTTAAGTCACATGATCTCAACTCGCATGTCTGTTCTCAAGCTTTCTTTTCACAGTCTTCAAAAGACGATCTTCAACTGTGAAGTGTGCATACACAACGCGGTAACTTATATACTTGGCTACTGGAGACCACATTTGTACAGAAATGACATTTGTTGGACTCAAATTGTTGGAAAATTGCAGGGATAGCTTGCATTTTAGAGAAGGAACACAGAAGTGCAAAATACGCAAAAAAGAGTGTGGATCCGAAAAATGTACGGAAGGGAATTTCACACACTACACAAGAAGCCCAGGAAGAGGAATCTGCATTTTATAAGTATTTTAGAAAGTCCAAGCACTCGTTACGTCAAATTGTACCAATAAGAACCGAAAGAATATAATGTTATGAGTTGCCGGTACATGCCCTGAAAATTTGGTCTACTTAGGTTAAATTTAGTTGCCAGTCCAGTACAAATTTTGGGGCAATAATTTGATCTCCCTCAATATCTTTCTCTTCAAGATTTATCGATTTTTGTTTCCTTGCGTCGTTCACAAGCTATTTGTAGTTGTTATTTTCATCTTCTGTTTGGCTTTTAATAGATCAACTGCGGAATTTGTACTGGGGTTACCTAGTGAATCTACAAGAGTATTGACCACTGATAGTTGCAAAACTGTTTCACACACACACTCCAGCTACTTAACGTTAAATAAGCCTGCAACAAACACATATTAAACAACAACTCTGTTACATTACGTGATGTATACTTAAAAGAAAGTGTTTTGTCGTTGTTGCAGCGTCTGAACGTTTCAATCAATTCCTTTACGAAACATCACAAATGTGTGACAACATACAAATAAATTCTATTTACTGATCAGTCTGATTCTACCCACAGTACTTTTTTCACTTCAAGTTGCAGCTATATTGCAGTCTATTTCATTTCATACGAGTATGTACATAAATCTGCTTTTTATAAATGTAGTAGATGGCAAGTAATTTTTTGGTGTGCTCATGTCGTACAGTTCTGACTGCTGCCTCACTGTATAAATTAATATTTCTGTATAAATTATATAATTAAACATCTTAACAAAAGTAATTTTGATAGAAAACAATTTATAACAAATAACAAACATAAAGAACAGCAAACAGCTGATATTAAACATGAAAACCATGCCGAAACAAAATATGGAGGAGGGCAAGAAATGAGGTTGGGGTTTCACAAGATCAATAGCAGTTGGAAGATGTCTGCTGTCGAAACTTTCTTCCCAAGTAATATTGCCGTCTGGAGGGTAACTACCCGATTTTGAGGTAAAATCTTGGTCAATGTGTATTTTAGAGTGTAAAATGAAATGGTAATTTGATAATTTTGACACCATAAATTTTTGTTTATATTCAAATAGTTTTTTAACTATTTAAATTGTAATGCAGATGTGGTGTGTAACACATGTTATATTATACAATGAGCCTGGGAATTCCCCCATTTCTCCTTTCTTCCTTCCACTGTTTGTTTGAACTGGATATGTGTCATAACTTGTAAGCCTACTAGTCAGCTTGCTGTTCTTGTGATAGCAATATCTCATAGTTTTACTGGACAATTATATTGAATGTTCTGATAAAGGTTACACTTGTGGTCAGTAATTTTATAGATATTAAGCTACAGTACTTTTATTGCACTAAAATTGATAAGAGGTCTCATAAAACAATCTTCGTGGGAAACCTGTAGACAGTCTCCTTACTCTTCCTGAATTTCCTCCCAAACTAATTTACCACCAACTCCTAATTTACAAAGTGAGCCTACTGAAAAGGATTAGAATCGTTTTCTTCGAACGGGAAATTAAAGAAATCCTAAATAAATAGATTTTATAATTTTTAGTTAAGTTTTGGGCTGGGTGGTTACAGGAGAGTAACAAATTGAAGGATGGAAATGACAACTCCAATTTAGCTGTCAGTCCATAAAAATCGAAGCACTTCGTTGGGTTACATAAGATGTACTTGTGTATCGTTGCACAGGAAACATTTGATGGACTCAGCAAGTCCAACACTGAAGTACAGCAACAGGACATAAATTGTTTTTTAAAAAATTGCTTAAATTCCCGTGTAGAACTTGCATCACAGATCGACAGGCTATTTGCCTTCTCAGGCCGTATTCCATAGTGGAACCAAACATAGCCCAATCCTACACTGTTAAATCGGTTTTGCCTGTCGTAAGGAGATTTTCCTTTTCAAAAATGAATTAGCTGTCAACAGCTGGATTCTTAATGGAGGAATCATCCTTTGCTGGAGAATGAGAAATTTAGATTAGATGTATTTAAACCTTCCTTTGCATATTGGTAAAAAAAATTTTGATATGTAATTTGTAATCAAAAATCCAAATTCCTCACATTTCAAAAAGTAATCTTGTTTCTCCTCTGTAGAAGGAGTGTTTAGTACCCTGAGAAGCTTGAAAACAGTTCATAGGAACAGATGGAAAACTGAAACGGTAGCCGCACAGATGGCTGCAGATGAGGGGTAGAAGGCGAAAAGAATATGTTTCTTTCGAGCCGACGGGAGAAACGATGAGAAGTAGTGCATGGTATCGCTCAGTATCAGGAAACTCGGATTGGATAAGCAAAATGTTTAACTTTTAATGTAATTTATGGTCACTTTTCTTCTATATAAGCATTTCTGTAACTATTTTTGAAATGGAGACTATTTTGAGATACTCTCGGGTACTTTGAGGTCCTTTGTGGGTAATTAGTTGCTAAGCATTGACAACACTGTTTTTCAGAAACCTTGACGTTGCCATGACATGACGCGACGTGACGGGGCGGCCAGTGTTGATGTTGCCATTTGAAATGCATTGCAGAATGTTTTGGGGTGACGAGACAGCTAGTGTGAAGTGGCCTCGATTCCTAAGCAATGACAGCTTTACATGACTCCACAAAACATCATGCAATTGAAAGCGGCTTTTGTTTTATACGAGGTTAAATCTAACTTTGTCACTGAAAGGGGGAAATCTTTGGACATTTGCCAAGTAGCATAAAAGTCTAACAGATAGCAAAGCAATATTTAAAAAGAAATCAAACGAATTTCTGAATGTCAACTCCTTATTGCAATGAAAGTTTATGTTAAACTGACATGTTTCAAATCATCACGAAATGTGATATTTATGATCTATGGAACAAATATTAATGTAATGTAACAAAACCACACATGGGATCATTTACCCCACCCAATATTGCGAGTTTGAGAAGAACACATTCAGAATAGAAGCAACATACCTACAAGGCATTTCAAAGCGTACAATACACACGAGAAGCCATGATCGGAAGCACAATGGTATGAAAACCCCTTCTGCTAACTATGGGCGGAAACAAAAAGGAAGATTAAAAAAACCAACTGATAAGAAAGCGAGTAATGTGTTGATTATCTTGCAGTGCTCCAAGTGGCCGGGCAGGAACCAAAGCCGTCTTACTGGATAGGAATTCTGTCCTTTACTTCTTGTAATTTTGGTACTTTGTGGTAGTATCTTAGAACCGTTCAGTTGCTATAGCACTTTCAAACATTATTTACCAGTCTTAAACACTACTCTCAGTAAGAAGCAGGTTTTAGTTCGGTCAAATATATTCTTTTTTCTTCTTATTGTCAAAATGAAACGGTATTTTCATGCAGCCACTGTCTCACCGTGTAAAATTTAGACAAAGTAATATGATGACACAGTTTTGGCGGTCTGGACCGCTTTGATGCCTTTGTTGACATATCGTTAGGATAGAGTTGATGAATTGTAATCGCTTCACGCTTTTGGTTGCATCTTTGGTGATACTATAGCCAGTGACTTTGGTTCGGCGGCATTGTGGGAATTTTGACAGTCCGGTTGGGTTTTCTGCTGATTGTTGTATGCGGAGGTAAGTGTTGAACAATGGTCTTTCATCGGAAGTATCATACTATAAAAGCCTGGCTGGATATGTACGTTCCTTTATGATGTTTTGGAATACTGTTACAGTACAAAAAAATTCAAAGTGTTCAACACTGTTGAAGCAACTATCTCATGTTGACATCTTCTTTATGTATTTAACAATGGATCCTTAGTTGACAATCAGTCACAGTGTTGCTAACATTCGATTTAGTATACACGTTACTGAATAGGTGAGTTGTGTATTGTATCGTCCATCATTCGCTACCAGTATCTTATCTTTAGAGGGCCAATCATGGCTACGTAAAAATAACTTACAGTGCCTGCAGTTAGTCGCCTTTTACATCCTCTCGTAAGAAAAGTAGTTTTGAAATTGCTATGGTTTCTGCGTTGGAGTTCCTGCTTAGTAATAACTGTTTAGTACTATGATTTTAGAAGTGGAAACCGAGCGAGGCGCCGCAGTGGTTAGCATACCGGACTCACATTCGGGAGGTCGACGATTCAAAGCCGTGTCCGGCTATCCTGACTTAGGTTTCCCGTGATTTTCCTACATCGTTTCAAGAAAATGCAATAGCTATAATTGCTTATGGGCATATATTTAAAAGTTGCTTACGGTGTCTGCTATTGCCGTTACTATGTAACTTAATTGTTTCCAAATCAGTTGAGCCTTTTTGTCATGATTTTTTGGAACACTTAGTGTGACTGAGTGAGATATCTTACTGGGACTGCAAATGGACAACTTATTCAGTATAAACTGTAGATGAACTTACCTGTTACTTGATGGAAATTGTTGGAGTAGACATCCGTTTCACAAAACATGGTTTCATACATTTAACGAACCTGTTATAATATTGTGGGGTATGTAACTTACAGTGTGCAAACTGTGCAGGCCTAATACTTTATCGGTAATAAAGCCCTCACAGTTAAGTAAGAGCTTTTAACAACTGTCATCACAGTTTCTCTGTAGTCTCCTAACGTTGACACTGGTGTGAGAGCAGCGAAGTATAATTATGCATCTAGAAGGTCTGAATTTATGTAAAAGTTGTTTCTTCTTAACAGATGTCTTGAATAGAAGAAATTGGTTACATAATTTTACTTTTAATTTATACAACTCAGTACATTGGTGGCTGATTTAGTCATACTGTTTATTGTAAATATGAACTAAAGACATATTTTAGCCACCATAGGTGCTGTAGCAGTATGTATTTATGAAGAATGACTCCACAGTGGGCAATAACTTATTTGCAATTTATTTTGCTTTTTATTCACTGCCTGTTGGATTCAGTAGGCACCACTGTTTCGCAGTGCTGCTGGTATGAAATGTGTCTTAAACAAAATATTAAAATGTCTGATATGGCACTGGACTCAGTAGGTTGTGGATAGCCTGCATAATACTGCATTCAACCACATGTAACTCCTATGAGATAATGTTATAGAATGTACCTACTTCATTCAGGCCTCTAAATTGACTTTTTATGACAAAAAAGCCATATGTAACTTGATATGGCGAAAGCAAACAGTGAAAAATCTGGGATGGACTGTAACAATTTTTTGAAAAGGGTAGTTGTTACTCACCGTGGAGTGGAGATGCCGAGTCAGGTGCGCGCGCGCGCCATCACAACAGGGACAAGGTGGAAAGAGGCTATGGCAGCCTGGTACAGTCAGGAAGATGGGGGAATGGGGTAGAGTGCAGTGGAAGTGGAAAAGGAGATAAGGAAATACACTGGGTGTGTTGGTGGAATAGAGGGAAATGTCCTACCCACTATCCTTTCCACCTATCTCACAGTCGTATTTCGCTGCCCACCGAACGTACACATTATATTTGTCCATTCCCAGGCAACCCCTGCTCCCAACCCATTGCCTCAGGGCTTATATCCCTGTAATAGAACTAGATGCAAGCCCTATCCCATATATCCTCCCAAGACCACCCATTCCAGTCTGGCCACAGACGTCACTATACCACCAAAAGCAGGGCTGCCTGTGGAACCAGTCATGTGATCTACAAGCCAAGCTGCAATACCGTGCTCCATTTTTAGTGGGCATGACAACCAGCAAGCTGTCCGCTCACATGAATGCCCATCGACAAATTGTGGCCAAGAAACAAATGGATACTTTGTTGCTCGTCATCCCACACACTATGGCGTTCTTTATTTTGATGCCTACTTGACGGCCTGTGCCATCTAGATCCTTCCCACCAACACCAGCTTTTCTGAATTGTGGAGTTGGAACTATCTCTGCAATATATCCTACATTCCCGTAACCCTCCTGCCTCATCCTTCGTTAGTCATTGTGATTACCCATCAGTCCCTCCCCTGTCCCCATTCCAGCACTACACAGCCCTGAAACCACGTGAGCTTAAACAGCTTGCAAGTAAAGTTTGAGTGTTTCCTTAAGCCTCTTGCTTTGTAATAAAACTGTTGTAGTTATTAATGAACAACTCCTGTTATATGGACAGAAACTGAGCAATATTTGCATTTAACCTTGTTTTCCATAATAATATGCATTTAGCTTTATTTTCTATCAATTTGGGTAGATCATATCTATAATTACAATGTAACACAATCATAGGTTCTTTCTACATTATACTTTTTTCCTTCTTTTATTGTACCTTTTCCTTCTGTTATTATACCTGATGGCAGTTGCTAGTTTTATTTTATGATGACTGTTTTCATCTGTAACACAGAGGTACAACATACTTGTAAGCGCTTTGACAACTCGTGCACCTCTGTGTGACAAGGCTTCTTAAGTTGTGGTGATTGTTGTCAGATACAATTAAAAAAAGGACCACTTTAAATCACAGTGACAATTATA
Organism: Schistocerca gregaria; assembly: GCF_023897955.1. Taxonomy (NCBI): domain Eukaryota; kingdom Metazoa; phylum Arthropoda; class Insecta; order Orthoptera; family Acrididae; genus Schistocerca; species Schistocerca gregaria. Next base: position 199,290,887 of record NC_064926.1, read on the forward strand.
TTTCAAAAAATTAATAATTTAGGCTTGCTGCTGTACCGCACAATGTTTTGATACACAGAGAAACTGTTCCTCTTAACTTCTAGAAATTCTTAAAATAATGTTGGAAGATGGGCCCATGTATCGTCTCTTTATTGATTTTGGCACATACTTTGTCAATGCTTTGTGTCATTGGTTGTGGTCCGCAGCTAAAAACTCCTATTTTGCGCACCTGGAAAACAGGTTGCAAACAATAATAAACATATAAGTCAAATGGAGGGTAAAATCAAACTAAAATATGACACACACACACACACAGAGGGTGGAGAAAAAAATGGTCACGGAAGTGGGTAAAAAGTAGAAAATGAAACTAAAATATGTCACACACACACACACACACACACACACACACACACACACAGAGAGAGAGAGAGAGAGAGAGAGAGAGAGAGAGAGAGAGAGAGGGTGGAGAAAAATGGTCACGAAAGTTTAACCTTGGATAGCTGATACCAGTATTAACCAGAATTACTGGCGTTGTGTGGGTCAACAATGCACAATTTTAAAACTACGGAAACTTGGCGCCACACGCTAAGATTGGCTGCAGGATTGCGCTGTTGGCAGATGCTCTGGACAATGCATGACTGTGATTGCTTGACTGTCTGAGATTGCGATGTATCCAAGGCGGCCCGCATGCTCGGTGGTAGTGTGCCAGCCTTCCACTCTGGGGACGAATCTGCCAGGGTCCCCGACACATCCATTGTAGTTTTATGATAAGATGTATTGGGAGCAAAAAAACTTTTTAAAAAAGCCTAGCCTTCTTGGCACATTTGCACCTCTTTATGTGATGCGAAGATGAGTAGCATCTCTATAAATGCCCATAAAAATTCAACTACTGAAGATACTGAACTGAAATTTGGTATATAACCGTCAAAGACCTCATAGAACCTTCACACCAAATTTCATTAGATTTGGAGATGGTAGAGTGGGGACCCCTGGTCCCTTGACTTGGAATGACTCTTGTACGTGAGAGGAGTGAGAGGGTGATGGCTAAAAATAGACGGGCCAGGAAATGAAAGATATAGAAAACTTTAAGGAAGTGAAGAAAATAATAGTTACTGTGAAAAAATACTGAAACCAAAGAGATTACAGTAAAGAAAGGCCAGGTGGCTGGTGAGAGCCAAGGTCATATTGTAGTGCCAGAGTTCAGAAAAACTAGTGTCTGGGGGAAGAATCCAGATGGCACGTGCGTGATACAGGCACTGTGATCATGACGTATCATGTTGTAGAGCATGCTGTGTGCAACTGTTGCCAGTATACACCCTCTGCCCGTGCCCATTCATCCTAACTGATAACTCTAACTCTCCCTCTAAGGGAGAGCAACCTGTGAAACACCACCTCACATACCAGCTGTTAAAACACCATTCAGCCTTTTACATTGGCACGAATACCTGCAAATTATCATTTAGGATGAATGGACGTTGGCAGAGTGTGTATGCCGGCAACAAACAATAGTACTCTGTTGCAGAGCATGCTCTACAACGTGAGTCAGTGCCTGTTTCACCAAACGAGCTATCTGGATTCTCCCCCAAGACACCAGTTCTTCAGACTCTGGCTGCTAGGACATGTCCTTGGTTCTCACCACCCACCTGGCCTTAATTTACTGTAATTTCTTCGGTCTCAAGATATCTTCACAGTAGCTATTCCTTTCTTCACTGTTCTAGTTTTCGTCTTTAATTTTCTGTTCTGTCTATTTTTTGCCACCGCTGTCCCACCTCCTTCAAATAATGCACTTAGCTTTCTGCTCTTATTAACTTGTGAATGATGTTTTGGCAGTAATTTCTGTCTTTCATATTACCATATCTTTCACCTTTAGGCTTTCAGGTTTTCAAATCTCATCTGTTGCAGTCATCAAAAATCAGTCTTTCTTAAACATTCCATCTGGCAAGTCTCATCTGACGCAGTGTTCTGGGCAACTCTTCTGAACTCTTACTCCTTTTCCAAAACCTCACCAGTCCTTTTCCTTCACCCCTCTTTCTTCCACTTGAACCAAAAGAAGGACCTATTGGCTCTGAAAGCTTGCAACCTTTAATACTTTTTATATGTGTGTTCTCATGCCACAGCTTGGGAGTAGATTTTCTACTTATCCAATTTCATTTTGATAAAATGATTTGTGTGTGTGTGTGTGTGTGTGTGTGTGTGTGTGTGTGTGTGTGTGTGTGTGTGTGTTATCAGTAACAATAAAACAGTGGAAAATCCAGGATGGAATAATGGCATTATTAGGAAAAGGATAGATTGTAGATTGCTATTAACCATATAATGGAGATGTTGAGCCACAGACAGGTACAACAGAGAGACTGCTAAAGAAGTAAGCTTTCGGGCAAAATGTCATCTTCCAAAATGCACACACAAAATCACGAAAAGACAACTCATACACATGTGATCATTGCCTCTGTCTGCCGAAGCCAGACTGCAAGCAACAACCAGCTGCGTGCCCTCCTATATAAAAGATAGCAACTATGTTCTCTGACTCTCCACAGTTCCTGTTTCTTTATGTAAAGGTGCCCTGCTAATCACTATTGATTCCACCTCCCTTTACAATAACATCCCTAATGCTCATGGCCTTGCTGCATTGAACACTACCTTCCCCAATGCCTGATGAATTCCAAACTTACAGTCTCCTTCCTGGCCACCCTGATCAACTATATCCTCAGCCATAATTATTTCTCGTATCAAGGCACCACCTATAAACTGATCCAGGGAACAGTAGTGATCACCCCTGTGGCAGCTTTCTATGCTGACTTTTTCATGGCCATCTAGAGGAATTATTCCTAATCACCTGGAATCCTAAACCCATCACCTAGGTCAGGTTAATTGATGACATCTTAGTGATCAGGATTGAGGGTGAATACACCCTATCCATATTCCTCCAGAACCTCACCTTCTCCCCCATTTGCTTCATCTGGTCCTCCTCAACAACTGAGCCACCTACATCAGTGTTGACCTCCACCTCATCAGTTCCTCCATCCATATGAAAACCTACCAACCACCAGCAATACTTCCACTTCGACAGTTAACACCCATTCCATTCCAAGAAGTCCCTTCCACACAACCTAGCTGCCCCTGGCCATCACATCTGTAGTGATGAGCAGTACCTCTGAAAATAGGCCTAGTGTCTCATTGAGGCCTTCACAGTCAGAAATTACCCTTCCAACCTTGTACAGGAACAGATCTCCTGTGCCTTATCTCTGCAGTCACCCACCATCTCCCAAAGTCCCAGCATCCAGTCACAGAGGAGCATTCCTCTCGTGACTCAGTACCACCGAGGACTGGAGCAACTGAATCACATTCTCCGCCAGGGTTTTGACTACTTCTTATCGTGTGCTGAAATGAGGAATGTCGTACCCACTATCCTCATCCCTCCCACATTGGTATTTTGCCTGCCTCTCCAAACTCCTTGCCTCATGGCTCATATCCTTGTAGTAGACCTAGATGCAAGGCCTGTCCCATACATCCTCCTATGACCATCTATTCTAGTCCAACCACAAACATCACCTATCCCACCAAAGGCGGGGCTACTTGGAAGGAATCACTGTGCTGCATTCTATGTTGGCGTGACAACCTACAAGCTGTCTGTCCTGAATGGTCCTGAAAAACTGTGGCCAAGAAACAACTGGAAGACCCAGTTTATGAGCACGCTACCCAACACCTTCTTTATTTCAGTGGCTGCTTCACAGTCTGTGCCACCTGGATCATTCCTAGCAACACTGGCTTTTCTGAATTGCATGGGTGGGAACTCTCCCTGCAATATATCCTATGTCCCTCTAACCCTTCTGCCCTTAACCTTTGCTAGTCACTGTCCTTCAACCACGTGTCAACCCTCCGCCGCCCCATCGGGGGGGGGGGGGGGGGGGGGGGGGCTCCACTCTTTTTCGAGTGTGGGCTTGGCTATCACGGGGTCCCATCCTTTGGAATGCTACTTCCCTTTCCCTGCTGCATATCTGTCCACCTGCTATTCTTTTCCCCTCACTTTGGGACTGAGTTGTATGCCTTCTTCGGGAAACCAAAGTTCGTGGTAAAACTGTGTGGGAATTCGTCCTGGCGACCCATGTCTTTTTCCCTGGCCTTCCATTTCTTACCCTTGCTCCGCATTGGTGATTAAGGTCTCTCTTCTTCTTCTTCTTCTTCTTATTCATCTTCTTCATCTTCTTCTTCTTCTTCATCTTCCTCCCTATGTGTTTGACAAGTAAAAGGTGACTGTGGTGTAATGTGAAATTCCCAGCACTGGGTTGACGAGTAGGGCTTGTACGTACCCTCTGGTAAAGGCAAGGCCCAGGGAGGGGTGATTGCCTGAGTTGGTACATTCCTCAATGCCGATTTGTCCCTCTGTCTGAAGCCCAGGAGGTGTGACCTGAGTTGTGGACAGTTACCTAAAGCGAGCACCCCCCTTCCGCCCTTCCCTCCTGATGGGGTTCCCCCAGCAGGAAGGAGTGCGCCATCGAAGAAGCTGGCAATCATGAGGGGTTTCTCCGTGATGAGTTCCTCATATCGAAAACGTAAATGGGTTGAGATTAAAGAATTGACACTTCTCCCAGCTGCACTCCAATACCTCGTGGTGTCACCCATGGGAGGTGGTTACAATCTCATGACAGTTAATCCAGTTGTTCTTCAAAGGGTGTAAATGCCATCGCCGGTCCTGTGAAGTCCTGCTCTCTGTTGTATAATGGGACTTTGCTTTTGGAAACGGATAGTGCTTCTCAAGCACAGAAACTGCTTCATGCGACACTTTTCCACAGCTATCATGTTGAAGTAGAGGCTCACCTCACTCTGAATTTCTCCCATTGAGTCATATACTCTTGGCTGCTTGATGACATGACCAAGGCTGAAATAATAGCCTATCTCACTGATGAGGGAGTGACTGCAGTTCACTGCGTCACAAAAAGGGTTGATTAAGAATTACTGCCAACCCATACTCTATTTCTCACATTTGACTGTGTGGCACTTCCATCAAATATTAAGGCTAGCTACAAAGATATTACTGTCAGACCATACATCCCGAATTCCATGTCTTGTTATAAATATCAGCACCAGAACCACACCTGTGAATCTTCTGAAAGTGCAGCCAAATGCGTCACCTGAAGCACGGACGCTCATGAAGGTGTCTCTCCACCTCCAGCCCGTAACTGTTTCAATTGTGAGGGTGATAATGCTGCTTCCTTCTATGACTGTCCAATCTACCTCAATGAGAGAGCCGTTCAGGAGATCCGGGTGAAGTAAAAGCATTGCTCGGAAAATGTTGGCTAGCCAAAAACCTTGTATACCACCCTCTGACAATTATAGTACAGTTCTAGTTATGCTTTAACCTATGAAGGACATGGCCAATCCAACTTGTGACTTCCAGTTTAATGCCACGGTCGCACTTACAGTATCGTTCTTGCTTCTCTCTCTCCGAGGAGGATATGTTCATGTGGACATGCGACTTCAGATTCAGCTCTGAGGTTGTAAAATCGCCCAGTGCCATGGTAGCATTGCCATCTCCTCGTCCAGCTGTGCAAAAAGCCATCAAGTTCTTGCCTCACAGGCGAAGTCACCAGCTACATAACCGGCAGGCCGAAAAGGACAGAAGGACTACTCCCGTGAAGACTTTCTATATACCACCTGCTAACCAACACCAGAGTCTTCCTCTGTTTCCCAAAAAGGCTCGAAGAAGTCAAAAAAAGAAAAACGATCTTCTCCTTCACCGACTCGAAGATCCTCTTCAATATTGTCACCACGTGATATCCATGCATGGCTGACCTCGGTGTTGCTGGTGTGCACCACCAACCTATTTTCTGCATTGGACTGTGCAGGCCGACTGCAGAAGAAAGCTGATGCTTCTGTGGACCTAATGAAGCACATTCCTCCTGCCTCAGTGCCCTGTGGCAGCTAGTCTTTGCTGGCTGATATTCGGCAGCTGCCGAGGTGACACCCCTTAATTTTTATTCTTTTTTCTTTTTTTCCATGTTCATCATGATTCTCTTCCAATGGAACTTTCGTGGCCTTTGATCCCACAAAGAGGATTTACAGCTGCGTTTAGAATCGCAGCATCCACTTGTTCTCTGCCTTCAGCAAACAAAATTGCATCGTCATGACCACTTTGGGCTTTCAAATTTCGTCCCAGTCCATTTTGACCTTCCCCCTGACGTTTGCATTCCATCTCATGGGGGAGTCGTGCTGCACATATGAGATGACGTTCATAGTCAACACATCTCCCTGATTACCCATCTTCAAGCTGTTGCAGTTAACCTTTTCCTCCTCACTTGACCTTCTCCCTTTTTAGCATTTATATCCCTCTGCCATTTGATGTCACCAGGGCAGACGTACTCCAATTTATTGGACAGCTTCCTCACCACTTTCTGCTGCTCGGTGACTTTAATGCGCACCATCCCCTTTGAATTTTTCGCAGAATCTGCCAGAGAGGTACCCTCTTGACTGACCTTCTTTATCAACTTATCCTCTTCTGACTTAACACAGGAGCACCAATGTTCCTTTCAGACTCCTCGCACAGCTATTCCCATTTTGACTTATCTCGAGTGGTCCCTGTGAGCTATCTGTTTGCTGACTTCTACCCTACCTCCGTGCACAGCCAGATGACAGCTAATGAACGCCGATTGGATGCTTTACTCCTCCCTGGCGACCTTCAACCACTGCAGAACATTCCATTCCTTGCACTTTCTCTTTACTGTGCCGTGTCCAGGCCCCTTGCTGGACTGTGGCATGCCGCGATGCTGTTTGCGTGTGGAGACATGTTCTCTGCATTTTTAACTGTTATCCTATGATGGCAGACTGCATTAATTACAAACAGAACATGCTCAGTGTTGTCGCTTTCTTTGGGATAACAAAAAAGGCTAGGTGGATTTAATTCACTAGTTCTTTAACAGTTCCACTCCCTCTTATGTCTTGTGGGCCAATCTCCGACGGCTCTCTGGGACCAAGATCCATTCCCCAATTTCCAGCCTGAAAGTAGCAGACGATGTCATCGTGGACCCTACTGCTATCTCCAACACCCTGGGCTGCCATTTTACAGAGATTTCGAGCTCCTCCCACTATCACCCTGCCTTCCTCCATCGAAAATGAGCAGAGGAGGCTCGGACAATACCCTTCTCTTATCAGAATCGTGAGTGCTAAAATGCTGCTTTTACTATGAGGAGCTAGATCTAGCTCTCACTTCATCCCGATCCTCTGTCTCAGGGCCATGTGCTGTTCACATTCAGATGTTGCAGCACCTTTCTCTTGCAGGCAAGCACTTTCTGCTTAATATGTATAACCACATCTGGTCAGAGGGCACATTTCCCAAATTCTGACATGAAGCCACAGTCATACTCATACCTAAGCCCAGTATGGACAAACACCTGCCTTCTAGCTACCAACCATTTCTCTCACCAGCTGTGTTTGCAAGGCGATGGAACATATGAATCGTGCCCGGCTGGTGGCTTGAGTCTCGCAATTTACTAACCACTGCACTGTGTGGATTTCGAGCATGCCATTCTGCAGTTGACCATCTTGTCACTTTGTCCACCCATGTCATGAATGGTTTTCAGTGGAAATTCCAGACAGTAGCAGTGTTTTTCGATTTGGAGAAAGTCTATGACACATACTGGAGGTCTGGTATCCTTTGTACTCTCTACAAGTGGGGTTTCCATGGCTGTCTGCACTGTTTCCTTCAGGAATTTTTAAAGACAGAGTTTTCACAGTGTGTATGTGTTCTGCCTTGTCGGACAGCTTTATCCAGGAAAATCGTGTGCCTCAGGGTTCCGTTCTGGGCGTCATCCTCTTTGCTATTGCCATTATCCCTATAATGGCCCATCTCCCACTGGGCATCTCCGCCTCCCTTTTCGTTGTCAATTTTGCCATCTATTGGAGTTCTCCATGTAACTGTATCATTGACTGGTGTCTTCAGCGGTGTCTCAATCGTCTTTACTCACGGAGCCTCGACAGTGGCTTTTGTTTTTCCACTGACAAAATCATTTGTATCAATTTCTGGTGGTGCATTTGGTTTTTTCCATCGTCCTTACATCTTAAGCCTGTTGTGCTCTTTCATTCATTGAAACTTATGAAATTCCTGAGGCTCATGACATGCTTAATAGAAAAACTGTCTTGGTCCTCCCACTTCTTACCTAGCAGCCCGCTGTTTGCGGTCCGTCAATGTCCTACGTGTCCTCAATGGTACTTCCTGGGGTGCGGATCGAACCACCCTCCTCCGTTTGTACCGGTTCCTTCTCCATTCGAAATTAGACTACAAGTGTTTTATTAATTCATCTGCACATCTGTTCCTCTTACGCTGTCTCAGTACTGTCCACCATCGTGGCATACATTTGGCCACTGGCGCCTTTTACACTATGCCGGTTGAGAGTCTGTATGGAGAATCTGCTGAACTACTGCTGTTCTACTACCATGACTTTCTCCTCAGCAGATATGCAAGCCTTTTGCCACGTGTGGCCACCCATCCTATGCCTCGTTTTTGATGGCTCCTTTGATCACCAATATGGGGCACTTCCCTTTTCTCTGTTAGTTTGCTTTCTGTTCTTAATCTGGCAGCTTCACTTCATGCTCCTTGCAACTTTTCCGGTTTGTGTGAACTCTTCACCACCTTGACTTTGTGAGGCGGCCTGTGTTCACCTTGGCCTTCATTCGTTTCCTAAGGACAACCATGGAACTTTGAGATAGCAACTCTGTATACACTGATGGCTCTCGGACTGATCGTGGTGTCGGGTGAGCCTTTGTCATTGGCGGTGACTTTTTTCAGTGTCGGCTTCCGGAACATTGCTCAGTATTTACAGCAGAGCTCTTCTCCCTGTATCGGGCCACGCAGTACGTGCGACAACACAGGCTTTTCGATTGCGTAATCTGGTCAGACACTCTCAGCACCATGTGTGCCTCTATGTGCTGCACATCATCCATCCCATCGTGCAACAGGTTTAAGAAAGCTGTCATTTGCTCACTCTATATGGAACCACTGTGATGTTTTTGTTGGTTCCTGGTCACGTTGGTTGGGCAGGAAATTAGGATGCTGTCGCTGCTGCCAGGGTTGCAGTCCTTGTAACTCAGCCTGCTGGTTCTTACATTCCCTCTGCAATCTCAGTGTTACCGTCTGTCAGGTGGTGGTGTCACGTTGGCATCACCACTGGTCCTCCCTTCATGGGAACGAGCACCAGATTATTAAGCCTCTCCCAGCAGCTTGGACAACCTCCTCCCGCTTTGAGGAGGTCATTTTAACTAGGTTGCGTGTTGGGCACTGCCTTTTTAGCCATCCCCATTTGTTAAGTGGTGCTCCCTTACCACTTCATGCACATTGTGCTCAACTTTTAACTATCTGCCATTTCCTGATGAAATGCCCTTTTTCTTTAGCGAACGACACACAGGGTGTTGACTGCTTTTTACTTTTTATCCATCAGAGCAATATGGCGAAGGCCATTTGTTTTTTAGCTCTGGACCTGTTTCTCATGACGTATTTTATAGACCTTTTTCCACGTCCCTGTTTTTAGCTGTCATATCTTCTGTTGATTGGGATTGATGAGTAGTCTTTCTTAACCCCTCTCTTTGTCTTCGTGTTTTACAGTTTTGACATGGATGTGTATGACACTAGTTGTTTTTGCACCCTAAAACAAAAAAACTTCTACGATGTTTTGAAAATTTTTCCCTAAGGACACCATGTCTTTAACTGTTCCTCTTTTAAAGGTGCTTGATAGCGTTTTTGACTTTGTCGCCTCAGGTTTTTATATATTACTTGTTTTGTCTTACATTATGATATGGGCACTTATGAACTTAGCAGTTTTGTGTCCTAAAGCACCAACGCCAGAAGGGGGGGGGGGGGGGGAGGGGTGGAGGACCACGTGTCACCTTCCCTGTTTCCACTCCAGGCTGCTCTACCCTCTCTGCATCTCGTCCCTGTGTGTTCCCACAGGCAGCACTTTTCTTTTCCCCACCCATGCCTTGCTATCCCACAACACTCCAGTCTCCTCCTCAACCCCCTACCTCCGCCTACCCTGATTGCTTCTCTCATCATGCACTTTTACTCACAGTCTGGTCTCGACTGCCAGAGGCAAGGTCATGTATGTATGAGTTGTGTTTGTGTAAATGTGTGTGTGTATTTTGTGTAGTTCAGAAGAAGGCCTTCTAGCGAAAAGCTTACTTGCTAAGTAGTCTTTTTGTTGTGCCTGTCTGCGACTCAACATATCCACGATATGGTGAATAGCAATCTATTCTTTTCATAATATTGTCATTATATATAAGGAAGGGTAGGTGATGCATATCATGCGACAGTAAGTATGAGTTACACTTCGATAATACAGCACTGTCCACAGAGTTATGCAGAAGGCCATGCTGGTGGTAGTGTAATCTATTGGAAGTGTTGGGCCTCTGTGAGTCTGACAAAGTGAGTCTTACAACTCCCTTTCTTCCTTTATCATATTCATCTCTTTGTTTAGAAAATGTGAACTCTGTCTATACTGGTATACAATCCATAAAGAGAAATGATGCCACTGAACCAAATCCTGGAATTTCCATTAGATGCAAGTATGGTATAAATTCAAATGATCAGCAAATGCCTGCAGGCAATCTAACTTCACAAATTGTGTGTTTTCATTCTTGCGGAACCAGTCAGCAAGGCTTAGATGGTGACGTGGGAAGTGGGTAAGCTTGTCGACACTTCAAACGCATCGCAGGCTCAGTAACTTTGATGGACGGGACACTGTGCACCTACATTCAAGTGCAGTTAACACAGGTAGCAGCAGTTTACCAGTTATGGATCCACAAAACTGATGAAAGCGCTAAGGATTGCTACTGATACTCCACTGGCCAGTCACTTCCACTTCAAGCTAGGCAACTCTCAGACAATTGGGTACTGGCTTGTCCTCACGCTGACTCTTCTGTTTGGGTGTATGGAATAGTAGCATTGCTAGGAGTCATTGCTGTAATGACAACACCCACTGAAACAAAAAAAGAAATATAAACATGGAGCATCTGCACAATAATGCAAGGCTTTCCTGATACCTGTGGAAGCTTTCAAGATCCACGCAAGTATCTGTCATTAACCTCAAAACAGCCAGGCCAAATATTGCTATCACAGCCATGCAAGAAGACCAGGCAGTCAGAGTGTTCAGTTCGGGAGGAAAGGGAGGAAAATCACAAATTTTGTGGAAGGGAAAGGATGTTGTCAGTTCTAGACAACAAGGTGTGGGCTTTGCTATTTGTATTGATCTACTACACACCACAGAAATCACGATAAGGAACTCTAAATACATTGTAGCTTTGCACTTGTCAACTAGCAGTGGAGCAGTAACACTGACAGCTGTGCAAACCCCGATGATGGCCTTGTCTGTGGACTTACAAGATCACTTTTATGGACATCTCAATATGAGTGCACCCACAGGATTGTGTGCATTCTAGGTGACTTCCATTCTCATATCTGATGTGATTCTGTCACTTGACTAGACTGCAAAGGTTTGCATGAAGACGGCGAGATAAATAACAATGGTTTAAGACTGCTTGGATTCTGTGCTGTGTGCCAGCTCTGTATATCTGTGACACATACTTTAAAGGCAAGACAAAGCACAAGGCTTCCTGGATGCACGTACACTTCAAATACTTGAATCAGCTAGGTCTTATTTTAACCAAGATGAGAGATACCTGCTATTTTCTCCACATGCCTCCAGTTATAGTGCCTATTGACACTGATCATATACTAGCAGTGACAAAAGGGTGTTTTGTGGCTGTAGAAGTTGTAAGACTAAAGCATCATTTTTTGTGCATATTAATTTTAATGATAAATAGATTAAAGATATTACCTTTTGGTTCAAGGCCTGCAGTGACCTGAAGAAAACTGGAAAATCTGGTCTGCCGAAGTGGGTGACTGCTTGTAGACCAGTGAACAGTGAGTGGTTGCATATTCGCTGGAAATGCCTTTCGCAGATGTACTGCAAATAAGTGAATTCCAGAGCAAATGTAAATGTACAGATAGTTTATTACTGGTAGCTAAATTTTAATACCGTCTCTCTGTCATTTCTGAATGCTATTTGACTCAGTTTCTGTCCCTGGATGTTCCTCTAGGACTAGTTGATGTTATCCATGGGACAGTTACATGCACATGTATCATCTGAAATGAAAGTGTTTCCATGAAAACTGAGTACTGTTTTTTATTTTTTAGTTGCACTGCCAAAGTTCCACACTTTTTTTTACAGTGTTCATTATGTGTCTTTAATGTTGAACAAAAATGTTTTTATGTTTGTTGAGATACAGGTGGTATATCTGGTGAGAAAAGGAGGAACTGCAGTTACTTTCGGTTCTAAAAGCCACACTAGGTGTGAAACCAAGGTACATGTCCCATAGACTTTGTAAGTTGCTATCACCAGTGTGGTACTTACTTGTACTTAAACAGTATGTTGTTGCCTTCAATCCGAAGACTGGTTTGATGCAACTCTCTAAGCTACTCTATCCTGTGCAAACCTCTTCATCTACAAGTAACTACTGCAGTATACTACATACTTCTGGATCTGCTTACTGTATAAATCTCTTGGTCCCCCTCTACGGTTTTTACTCTCCACTCTTCCCTCCAGTACTAAATTGGTGATTCCTTGATGTCTCAGGATGAGTCCTGTCAACCAGTCCCTTCTTTTATCAAGTTGTACCACAAATTTATTGTCTCCCCTATTCTATTTAGTACCTCCTCATTAGTTGTGTGATATACCCATCTAATCTTCAACATTTTGTTGTAGCACCAAGTTTCAAAAGCTTTTATTCTCTTCTTGCCCAAACAGTTTGTTGTCCATTTTTCACTTCTGTACATGGCTACACACAAGAAATATACTTTCATAAAATACTTCGTAACACTTAAATCTATACTCGATGTTAACAAATTTTTCTTCTTGAGAAACAATTTCCTTATTATTGCCAGTTTACATGTCATATCATCTGTACTACAACCGTCGTCAGTTATTTTGGTGCCCAAATAGCAAAACTTATCTACCACTTCAATTGCCTCACTTCCTAATCTAATCCTCTCAGCATCTACTGATTTAATTCGACCACATTCCATTATCTTTGTTTTGCTTTTGTTGATGTTCATCATATGTGCATGCTCCTTTCAAGACCCTGTCGATTCAGTTAAACTGCTCTCCCAAGTACTTTACTGCCTCTGACAGAATTGCAATGTCATCGCAAACCTCAAAGTTTACTGGCAGAAGTAAAGCTGTGAGTACCGGGCGTGAGTTGTGCTTTGGTAGCTCAGATGGTAGAGCACCTGCCCGCGAAAGGCAAAGGTTCCGAGTTCGAGTCTCGGTCGGGCACACAGTTTTAATCTGCTAGGAAGTTTCATATCAGCGCACACTCCGCTGCAGAGTGAAAATCTCATTCTCAAAGATTTTATTTCTTCTCCCTGGAATTTAATTCCCAAATTTTTCTTTTCTTTGCTTTGCTTTACTATTTGCTCAGTGTACAGACTGAATAACATACGGTATATGCTACAACTGTGCCTCACTCTCTTCCCAACTACTACTACCCTTTCAGGCCCCGTTGACTCTCAACTGCATTCTGGTGTCTGTACAAGATGTGAACAGCCTTTTACTCGTTGTACAATGGTGATTCAATAAGTAATGCCCCATATTCTTTTTTGCAGAACATATTTATTGATAAGGCTCAGAATTTGGTGACAATATACATCAACATGTCTTGCCCATGTCCTATTTTTCTACATAGTCTCCATCACGTTCTATGACCATAGACCAATGTTGTGGAAGAGCATGTATTCCCTGCTGGTAAAAGCTTTTGTCCTGTAGGTGTAGCAGTGTTTTCACTGCATGACTGACACTCTTGCATTTCCAATGCTGACCGACAACTGTAGAGCCAATTGTCGAGTTGTGATGTGCTGGCCAGCATGCATAATGGCATCCGCATGATTCAGCATGTCTGAAACAGTGGCTGTGACAGGATGTCCAGAGTGTGGCTACTCATGGAGCTCTGTTTCTGTATTTCCTGAGGCTGTAACTTTACCCATCGCCCAGCTATACTCCTATCAACTGCAGCATCCCCATACATTGCCCACAAGAATTCAATAACAGCACACTGCTTGTAACATGAGTTGAGTTATCAGTCCCACCAGAGCCTCCCATACCTTGTGCTCCTACTTGAGCTGCCTCTTGCCGCCCCCCCTCCCTGCCCCCCCCCCCCCCCCCTCTCTGCTTCTGAGGTAAACAGTGCTGTCAGAGGTTTGTTAAATATTCATTTGATCTAAGTAACAGATGGTACAAGTTGTTAATATTTCTCAGTGTGGGAGGTACAGGTAGACACCTGGTAGTGTGACTCAAAATGAAATCTCAGAGAAGACGATATACCATTGCCTTCCTCCAGTCTGTGAATTAATTTAACCATTGATTAGTTAATGTGTTATGTTCGTTAAATCTCATAATGGAAAGCCTTCAGGGATGTGGATGAGTAAAATAATACCTTGACAGAAGCAGCCAATGCAGTCTCATTTTGTAAAGTATACTTACAACAGATTATGATTAGTACTAATCTGCATATTAATAATTATGAGAATTACTTGTAATTACTTTATATAAATACTTTTTAAAGAGAAAAACAGCTACTCTTATATTAATATGCTGCTGTTTTTATCTAATAATACAGATGTATGGTTTACTTTGTACAGGTCATATCAGCTATGTATATACTGACTATTGCAATGCCTGTTCAGCACATATTTATGCGGAATTTAAATCTCTGAGTCCAAATATTATGATAAATTATAGGACTAGCTAGTGTGGTATTCTTATCTTGGGATCTTCTATTTTATGCCCTATGTCTGCTGGTAAGTCCCTATACACATTCACAGCAAAGTGTAAAACACTGGTTTTATCCAAAAATTCCGGGTGATCAAAAAGTCAGTATAAATTTGAAAACTTAATAAACTACGGAATAATGTAGATAGAGGGGTAAAAACAAAGTTCACATAGTTTGACAGATGGTGCTGGACAGCAAAACGTCAGTGACTGCACATGACAATCGTGTATAAAAGGAGCTGTAATGAGAGAGAGAATCAGATGTGCCAGCAGTCGCAGCATGTTGACGTTAACCTGAAGAGGCACTTTTAGTGAAGCTGTATTATCAGAATGGGTGATGTGCTAGTTCAGTGTTAGGATCCTATCTCCATAGGAAGGGGATACGAACGGGTAAAGGTCCGTTGACAAATGCAGTTGTGGTGAGAATGATTTCGAAGTTCGAAGCCATGGGTTGTTTAGACAATAGATCCTGTAGTGGCCGACCAAGCACAAGGCGTAATGCTGCTGAGACAGTTGAGGAATGGCACTGAGGCGTACCCTCTGATGCTATCAGTACAAAATCCATCGGCATCATGAACTGTTACCTGGTGATTTAGTGAAGCAGAGGGCATTTGCGGTGTGGGCGTTTCAAAAGATGGCGGAAGATGACGATTGGTTGAGTAACATGTTGTGGACTGACGAAGCTCATTTCACGCTCAGAGGGTCTGTCAACGCTCACAGCTGCAGAATTTGGGCTACCAACAATCTTAGAAATGGTGTGGAAACTCCATTGCACGACGAGAAAGTCATGGTATGGGTTGGATTTACCACATCTACCGTTATCGGGCCTTTTTTCTTCGAGAAAATGCGTGATTTTGGTTTTATAACTGCTACCGTGACGGGTGGAGGTACGCCGATATGTTGCAGAATCACATAATCCCCAGCCTGGCTGATAAACACCTGCTGGAACGTACGATGTTTATGCAGGATGGCACTCCACCCCATATTGCTAGATGCGTGGAAAGTCTCTTGCGCGCATCGTTTGGTGATGATCGTGTGCTCAGCCGCCACTTTTGTCATGCTTGGCCTCCCAGGTCCCCAGACCTCAGTCCGTGCGATTATTGGCTTTGGGGTTACCTGAATTCACAAGTGTATCATGGTCGACCGACATCTCTAGGGATGCCGAAAGACAACATCCAACGCCAATGCCTCACCATAACTCCGGATATGCTTTACAGTGCTGTTCACAACATTATTCCTCGACTACAGCTATTGTTGAGGAATGATGGTGGACATATTGAGCATTTCCTGTAAAGAACATCATCTTTGCTTTATCTTACTTTGTTATGCTAATTATTGCTATTCTGATCAGATGAAGTGCCATCTGTTGGGCATTTTTTGAACTTTTGTATTATTTTGGTTCTAATAAAACCCCTTGTCATTCCAAGCATGTGTGTCAATTTGTACCGCTCTATCTACATTATTCCGTGATTTATTCAGTTTTCAAATTTAGACATACTTTTTGATCACCCAGTATTCTATAATTTAGGAATGGAAGGAGAAGCGATATAGTAGAATCATAACACTTGAGTTAAGAAGCTAGCATTCTTGGCAGAGACCTGAAGGGATTCAGATTGATTATATTATGATAAGATAGATTTGACAAATGTAGAAAAAATTAAAATACAGTAAATAAAGCAGGTGAAAGGAAATTTAAATATCTAAAAATAAATTGACAGGAGGTGCAAGATAGGTAAGCTATATTACTAGAGGACAAATGTGACATTGTAGAAACATACATGGCTAAGATGGCAAACTAGCACTAACCAAAGGAGAGAAAGCTAAAAGGTAGAGGGAATTGTGGAAGGATATACAAGGTAAATGACTTGTGAAGACATTATTGCCACAAACGGTGTTGTGTGTATGGTAGAGCTGTGGTTAGCTTCATTGGCTGGCATGCTCCAGGTTGTCAGTTCTAATACAATCATCAGCAAATATTTGTTTGTATTTATCATTTCTAGAAGGTTCTCAAATTTCTTATGTCTAATTCTTGTGTATTCTGGAAAATTTGGTATGTGTATAAATAGCAGTGCCCTCTGTCCAACAGGCAGTTCTATTCTGTCCTGTCTGTATATTGGTCACCATAATGAATTTGCTTTCGTTGGTAAGTATTGCACTTCATTGACTACCCTACTTTTGGATTTTGACTTGTTTGTGGTTATGACATGACATCGTTTGGTGGAAATGCAGGGTTCTTCAAAATGATTACATCACCATGGTTCCAATTAAGCAATATAAAAGCCATCGCATACATGGACAGGAAGTTGGATACAAGAGGTACATCATTCCTGAGGTCTGTAGTTACAAGAGACCAATGGATTTCAAAACAGCTGCCCATCAGGCATCCAGTAGTGTTCCTCAGATGCTGCTCAGGACACAATGAAGTGGCTGAAAGGATTCAACTAAGCTGTCAGATGCAAGAAGGTGGGATGACATGATGTGTTCGGCAAATGTGTACTTTTACTTGGACGGAACAACCCCGCAGTGGTTCAAGAACATCGAAAAGAACTAGATAGCTGGTACAAATTCTAGACCAAACTGAAGAAAATATTTGATGGCACAGCAACAAGTCTGTTCATCAGAAGATCAATTGAAGAATAGTGCGCAACTTAATGGGGAAACATTACATACAGAATGTTTTCGCCTTACGCCACATCGTGAATCCAAATGTGATAGAAGCTGACAAAATCTCACACGTGATGAAAGGAGTTGCAGAAGACATCTACCAAGCTCTTCTGGTAAACATGTAACAGCAGCAGAGAAATTCGTCAAGTGGTGCCATCACATTGAGGTAATGTAGCAGAAAAAAACAACACCAAAGAGGCATGAACAACTCATGATCATAGCCTCACCTCGCATACATCAGGTAGTGAGAGAAGAGAAATACAGCAGTTTATGGCAGCCAAAAATGTCTGAGTATGCAAGGGATAGAAGCCATGAAAGTCCACTCCATATATCAGGAGGTAAAAGGAAATGTTGAAGAAGAGATGTTTCAATATTTGGCACAAATCTCAAACCCCAGTTGAATACATAATGAATTGTGGACTCATTCAACTCCAACTTATGTCATGACCGTCAAACAGCACTCAGCATCTGACCAAAGCTGGGCCAACCAAATCCTCTGGCAAGTGTAATATCCCACAGAAGAAATGATTTTTGGAGAACAGTGGACAACATGCATCCATTGTGGACAACCTGCACACGTTCTTTGCTACTTTAGAGAAAGACAAGTATCTAATGACTACTGCACCACCAGACATCAGCCGTCTCAACAGTTCTATTCACAACATTCAGCTGCAGTCGATTGTAGTCTTAACTGTGAGGACCAAGTCCATCGCTTTACCCTGGAGATGTCCACTCGCGAACATGTTGCAGCTGTTACCTGTTGCTGTACAGAGATAGCAGCCTCTTCCCTCACTGCTGAATGCAGGAAAACTATGTGGAGGCAAGGTTGCCATAGATGAAAATCCTCTATAGACGACATTTACGAAGCTGTCAAAGAATCTCTTTGAGGGCATCATCGATGGCCAACCTCTTGATGCTCTGCTTCAGGACTTTCTTCTTCTTCTGCTATAATGTGGAATGCTTATCGTCACCAGCTAAGGATGGCTATGATGGTGATACTAAAGTGATTGTGTTGAAAATCTCACATGTGAGTTATGTCCAGCCAACAGAAACATGTACAGCACAAATAATTAACAGTGACAGAACACAGCTGCTTGATTTCATCATTTTAACAGAATATAGCCGTAGTGTTATTCTTAGATGGGACTTCTTACAAAGCTTCACAAGCAGGCAGACTGTGGAAGATCACAGCTCCAAATTGATTAAGCTATCCCAGCAAGCACACATAACAAAGATTGCTTTGGCAGTTGTTTTTGCTGTTGAAGCCATTGTTATTGCCAGTCATCAAAGAGTTGAGTTCCTATCATCAATCTAGATGCTCAATGAAACTGCTGGAGTCTTTGTTGATTTGCAAAAAGCTACTCAGGCTCACAGAAGAAATCTACATGCCAGTGATGATCATAAGCATTTTTGGCAGCCGAGGAAAGCTTTGGATTACTAACTGACGTTCGCTGCTACAACTCATCCCTAAAGGTATGTGAACAGAGACAGCCAAATCATCTCACAGAGAGTAGCTTAGTGCCACTGATACGAATTGTGCTTCACCACTGCTAAAGAAAATTCAGTGAGGAAAGTACTGTTGAACTGCCAATAGGATCTGGGTTGACTTAGGAATAACATTGGCAATAGTTTGTGATGCATTCAAATCTGGAATGGAGAAAACACAGACCAAGTGACCCATGATAAAGCACATATCAAAACTGGAGATCATCCACCAATCAGCCGTTGTTTGTATAAGGTGTCGTATGCTGAATGATAGATTATCTGGGAAGAAATAGAGAATATGCTGCAATGTCATATCATTGAATCTTCAACATTCTTAGCCCTCTCCAATGGTCGTAATGGATGAGGATGGCATTGCACATGGTGTTCCTGCATCAACTACAGACAATTAAACCATCATAAAAGAGTCCATCCATTTCCCTCCATTAATGACACCCTAGACCAATTGAAAGGAATACGCTATTTCTCAACTATGGATCTGCCGACAGGCTACTGACAAATCAAGGTTGAAGATGTGGGCTGTGGGAAGACTGCCTTCACAACAGCTGATGGCCTTAGATAGTTCAAAGTTATGCTGGTAGGACCATATAT
Source organism: Schistocerca gregaria (assembly GCF_023897955.1). NCBI lineage: Eukaryota > Metazoa > Arthropoda > Insecta > Orthoptera > Acrididae > Schistocerca > Schistocerca gregaria. The sequence continues at coordinate 199,310,431 of NC_064926.1, forward strand.
TTTTGCTCCAGCCACCTTCAAACATGTGATGGACAATCTCTTTGACTCCTTAAGTGGACGATGTATGTTTGCTACTTGGAAGACATTCTTTTTGAAAAACATCTGAAGAACATGTAAGCTGACTGACAACCTTTTAATATGTTCAGACATCAAGCTACTGCCTGAATGTGAAAAAGTGCCTCTTCATTGCCCAACAAATAAAAATCTTGGGGTGCCTAATTAATGCTGATGGAGTCTATTCCAATCCAGAGAAAATATGACCAGTCACCGATTTTCCAATCCTCAGCACATTGTTTATGTGAGAAGTTTTCTCGGGACGTACTCTTACTACCGATGATTCATATAGCAGTCCTGTACCAAGGCATGTCCCTTGGAAGAACCACTGCAGGGAGGTGCCAAATTTTCCTGGTATGAGGTGCAAGAAGGATCTTTGTTTATAAGGTGATGCTAATATCATCTCCAGTGCTAGCATTGTGTGACAAGAATGTTGATACACAAATTCACATTGATGCTAGCAGTTATGGGCTAGGTGCAATTCCAGAAGTTTAGAAATGTGCCAAAAATAAATTCAGAATAGCACATACATCCAGAGTACTCTGAGGCTGAGATGAACTACTCTACAGCCATAAAGAGTACCTTGCAGTTGTTTGGACCAACAAGTTTCATAAGTATTCGTGTGGCAAACCTTTCACCATTTTGGTGGACAAATATATACTCTGTTCTGGCTGATTATCCTGAGTGATCTATTGTTGTGACTGGCGACATGGACACTGAAGTTTCAAGAGTATGATGTCACAGCGCTATATGAAAGCAAATGCAAACACAAGGGTGCTGACTGCCTTTCAAGGAATCGTTTGGCAGAATGAATCAGCATGGATGATGTCTGCCATCACTGCATTAAGTGACATGGCTGCTGAACAGAGACAAGATCAAGCATTGTTGAAACCCAGTGAAACCTTCAAGAAGTAAGAACTGATCAAACAACTACTATTAATAAACAGGGCATTTTATGAGAGGAATTATGATCCAGTGGTGCTGAAATAATTGTCATCTCAGATCATCTACGGCCAGCTATCCTGAAGTACATATTTTTATTGTACTGGCATTCACAGCCAAACTTTTGTGTGTTGAAAAAAAAAAAGTGCTGCAGTTGTAGATCCTTTATTAAAAACACAACTGGTTTCATAATTTAAATTACATCGTCAGGTGCAAATCTGAACAAATAGAAGAGACCATAAACAATACTATACAAAGACCATATCATAGTGACAGAAAATGTTCGCAAGATTGAATGCTTACCTTATAGTGCTCAAACCAATTTTACAGTCTGATTCTAATACTTTCTTAAAATTTGGAAATTTTGCAAAAAGCAATAGTCATAGGTTAAAAAGTGGCAATGAAACTGGAGCCTATGAACAAATTGAACAAGAGAAAAGATTATAAAAAGCACCAGAAAGATCAGATTTAATACTAGAAACTAAATGATCTGTATTGGGCAAATGTAAAGTCAAGGCAGAACTGTAACCGAACCGGAAAAATGTTCCTTAAACCTAACTTCAAAGGAGCTTCCAGTTTGGCCTATTTACCTAGACTGGCAACCATCACAGATGATGCAAACATTGACTTGTGTGGCTCCTGTTTCATTGTCTCTGTGTGTTTAAACCTCTGCCCATTATTCCTAGGAATGAAATATGCTGGGATAATACCTTTTGTAGCCACTTGTGTACCCACTCTATTTGAAGCTGTTCCACAGTATGAAGTCCTATGATATGAAACAATCCTAGCACCATTCTCCTGCACGGGGAGTAATTTAAATGAAATATCCTGTAGACCCTGGGCTGGAGCAGTCGTGAATGCTCCATGGGTCACCTGGGATTCATGAAGACTGACAGTACCAGGTGCAGGTATCTCAGGTCAGGTGTTTACCGATCAATTAAGACACTGTGTGATCCTCTGTAAAACATGCCAATTAATGGCAGTATGTGTCACAGTTGCCTCCAATGTAGTTGTCACAAATTTCATCTGCAGCAGTGATGTTCCACTGGCTTTGAATTGACCTCATGGGGAAATTTCCAGAGTTGACAAACTGGAATTGGTGGATAATCTGCACTGACTACTGCACCTGCTATGCTGTGAGTGAAGCTGTGCTGACTGATGAATCTTATGAGATTGCCAAACTTGTAGTAGAAGACATCTCTTCCAAGCATGGAGTATTCTGGGAGTAGCATCAGAGGTAATTTCATGTTGTTTCATCACCCGTAGGAGGACCACCCACAGACAAATACAAGACTGAACACTTTAATAAGACATTGGTAGAGTTAAGCTGAATCAAGGCCCCAGGTGTAGATGCCATTCCCTCGGAATTATTGAATTCCTTGGGAGAGCTAGCCATGACAAAACTGTTCTACCTGGTGTGCAAGATACATGAGACACATGAGTCATAATTGCAAAATGTTGACACACAGTATTTATAGAAGAATGGAAAAAACTGGTAGAAGCTGACCTCAAAGATGATCATTTGACAGAAATATGAAAACGCATGTAGTGTTCATGGTATTTGTGGGTTTGGAGAAAGCTTTTGACAATGTTGAGTGGATTAAATTATTTGCAATTCTGAAGGTTTCTTGGATAAAATAGAGTGCAAAATTATGCACAACTTGTACAGAAACCAGACTGCAGCTATAAAAGTTGAAGAACATGAAAGGGGAATGGAACAGTGGTTGAGAAGGGAGTGAGACAGGACTGTACCATCTCCCCGGTGTTATTCAGTCTCTACACTGATAAAGCGTTACATGAAACCAAGGACAAATTTGAAGAAGTAATTAAAGTTCATGCAGGAGAAATAAAAACTTTGAGGTTTGACGATGAAACTTTAATTTAGAGCCAGCAAATGACTTGGAAAAGCTGTGGAATGAAGAAAGAGATTGTGCAATGAACATCAACAAAAATGAAAAATGGATACTAGAATGGTGTCACATTAAATCGGGCGAAGCAGAGGTTATTTCATTCATGTGATAGTTGTAAATTACATTACTCCAAGAGGCTATTTAGAAATTCTCCCATCCATTTGCTTTATTGAAATGTTAACACTAACACATTACAATAACCCAAGAAATTATCCATATGAATGTTTGTCTGCTTAGTTATCATGTTCAGTGTTAACATGTAACTAGGCATGATGAATTGTAAATCATAGGTTACTTACCAGAAGAATAGTCCTGAGATCAAATTTGTGGTAGAATTGTGTTATGAAAATGTGTACAGACACAACATTACTGATGTCAGCATTCTCCACCTCTCTAATGATGTCTACCAGCCATTCAAACTGTTTTTGTGTCTTTGTTATCCACAGAAAGTACACCTGCAATAAAAAGTCCATTTTGATGTTACTTGTTGATAACTACAGATCGCATTTCAAATGTATCGTGAATATGCTAATATGTGTACTGCATCACCATTCTATAGGCTAGTTCACAATCTACACCTACATCGGCATCTACATCTACATCTGTACTCTGCAAACCACTGTGATGTGCACGGCAGAGGGTGTGTCCCCTTTGCACCAGTTATTAGGGCTTCTTCATGTTCCATTCACATATGGAGCACGGGAAGAATGATTGTTTGAATGCCTCTGTGTGTGCAATAATTATTCTAATATTATCTTCATGGTCCCTATGTGAGTGATACATAGGGGGTTGTAGTATATCCCTAGGGTAATCACTTAAATCTGGTTCTTGAAACTTTGTTAACAGACTTTCTTGGATAGTTTACATCTGTCTGCTGTTCAGTCAAGTAGGAAGTGATACAGTAGGCCTAGTTAACAGGTAAACAACAAGTAAGCAAGCATACATTCACACATGATTTAGATGGTAGTCAGGTGTTGGCTGTTGTCTAGTATACGCTACAATGTGATTCAGAGCGTTAGGGCTTACCAAGTTATACACCTTACAACAATGGTTATACTGGAAGAGGTGGAAGAAGATTGAAACAGTAAGGAAGAGAAAGACACAGTGAGCATGAAAATGGATTAGCTGGAGAGATTTGCATGGAGCTTTCAGAGTGTTTCTAAAAGATCTCTCAACTGATGACCTGAAAGAATATCGTTTAGAGTATAGTACTACATGGTACTAATCAACAATCTGTATTGGCATTAAAACAATTTTTTTCTCTAAATTGTTTTAAAAAATTCAAAAGGTGACAGGAAAATAACTTTGACGGATATGTCCAAAAGGAGGATACCATTGTAATCATAAAGCAATTATCTTTCAAATAAAAAAACTCTTAACAAATTACCTAGAACTGTTACAGAGAATAGAATTTTAAAAAAGTTTCCAAAATTCACATCTTCAAAATGGTGTTTGCAGTGTCATCTTCAGAGGTCTGTATCTCGGGGCAGGAATTTTTTGGAGGAAACAAAAAAGTGTTTTTTTGCAAAAAAACAAAAAAAAATTTTTTTCAAACTCCTGAATTTTAACATGTGCCAAATTCAATAGCATCTGAGACAATGAAGGTAAACCCCCCCCCCCTCTCTCTCTCCCATCTGAAGTGATACAGATTATGCCATAACCGTTAATGTCTAATTCTGGTTCCAGCATTTCATTTTTTTTAATGTTTGAAACTACATGTAATGAGTCTTCCTGGGTTTAAGATGCAAACTATTTGCTGTGACTCAGTGATAGGCCTGTTCTGCTACTGTATGGACTGTATGCAGTGTGGCCAAGTTTTGGTCCCTGACTGGTATGATTGTATGACCAGCAAATATTACATATTTGAAGAGGTCTTTAAAGTTATTGGAATGTCAATCATGCAAGTTGCGATCCCAGGAATGAACTCTGTAGTTAATTTGTTTTTGAATATCTGTAGGTTACACCTTGACCAAACAATTTTTCTTCTTTTTTACAACCCAGACATGGTTCGCTGGAGGTACAACATAATCATAGCATTTTTTGTTTTGTGGTTATCTAGTAACTTAATAAAAACATGTCTATATAGAAAAGAAGCAAAAAAAATTGTGCTTACATAAGGTGGCACCTATAAAAAAACAAATTTATTTGTAAGCAAACAGACATAAGAGTAAGCTGCAACGCCCAGCTCAGTAATTTACTTCTTGATGAGTGAAGCTGTGTTTAGACTCGTTTATGGATTACTGCATACTCCTGCAGTGAGTCGCCTAGATGGCATGAGGGTGGCGGAAGGCCCACAGCAACACAGCCAGCCTGAGTGGCAGTCCCAGTGTACAGCTCATTTAGATGTTACAGCTCTACATTTTATTTCCGTCATTATGCATTCACTATTTTTCCGTCATTGTACATTTGTTATTTATGGATTACTGTATACTCCTGCGTTCCTTGAAATCAATGCTACCTTCCCTCCAGAAATTCCCATTTGACTTCCCACTGCATCTCCGTAATACATGGTTGCTGTTCGAACCTACTGGTAATAAATGTAGCAGCCCCCGTCTGAATTACTTCAATGTCTTCCTTCAATCTGACTTGATGGGGATTCCAAATGCACGAGCAGTAGTCAAGAATGAGTTGCACAGCGTCAAATTCACTTTTTGTTTCCAGATGAACCACATTTTCCTAAAATTCACCCAATAAGTCAACCGTTCACCCTTCCTACAACAATCCTTATATGCTTGTTCCATTTCATATTGCTTTACAACATTGTACTTAGATATTTAATCGAAGTGATACTGTCAAGCAACATGCTATTTATGCTATATTTGAATATTACGGGATTGTTTTTCCCTCTCCCCTGCAGTAACGTAAATTTTTCTGTGTTGAGAGCTAGCTGCCATTCATCACACCAACTAGAAATTTTATTATGTCAAGTGGATAAAAACTCAGCACGTTACAAACATTTGTCATCGCTAAAGTGTTTAAAACACACAGCACCTTGTCCAAAAGGCCCTGTCTGTATACATACTGCTCACAGATGCTTGTTACATGGTACAATATGTTATCACTCTCTATAACTGCAATGGACTATGATGCATTTCTGGGGGGCCCCAATGCAGCAGAAACATAAAGACAGACCCTATTTGTAATATTGCTCTTGTACTGTAGTGGAACACAAATGTATTCAGGAATTTTGTGAAGAAGAGTTATACTGACCACCTCAGTGGTGACTACTGATGTCGTGGTCAGAAGTGGGGTGTGAGGTGCAACGTTCAGTGTGATACTGATTATGACTGTTGTGCCTTTAAACTTTTCTTGGAAGACTTTTCCAATTATAATTGCTGTAGAACTCAGGATTCCCACAACACGTTTATATGAAATAATTTGCAAGAATTCTGTTGAGTTAACTTACTTGCAAAAATCCTATTTAGTTACCATTTTTTAAGATAAACAAGACCTTGCAACTTACAAATTTTAGCAAATTAATGCTAAGCACAATCTTCTTCTTTTCTTCTTTTGCTCGCGCCTTTATCCCGGGGGTCATAGGATCGGCGTGGTTAGGTATGGATTTGGCAAGGTTAATGTTAAGGGGTGGCTGGATGCCCCTCCTGCTGCCATCCTGTACCCCGGTGGGACGGAATTAGTGTATCCCAGTTGTCTGCATCTAGTGTAATCCTTGGAATAGTGCTAATATATTCAGATGTCTGTGAGTCTTCCAACTGAGGCAGGAAGTGGGAATCGGCCCGGTATTAACGTGGGGGGATGTGGAAAACTGCCTAAAAACCACATCTAGGCTGGCTGTCACACTGGCCCACATTGTTAATCTGCCGGGCGGATTCGATCCGGGGCCGGCCCGCCTACCAGAGTCCAGGAAGCAGCGCATTATCACTCTTGCCTGATCTGGCAGGTAATGCTAAGCACAATGTGTATCTAAATAAATTCTGTCTACTTCTATTAAGTGTTGCTAAACAAAACAACCTCCGATGCCGAACAAAGGGTACCTCTGGTGACTGGTCTGCGATCTCATCAACATCTACAAAACGTAGTGGTGACTGTTATAACCTTTAATCACCAATAATTGTGTGGATATTCAAACACATTCACTTAGAAACAATAGCTGGTTACATGATAACAGCTCAGTATCTCTTATTCGACTGCCGTGCCGTGACATGCAGCCGGCACCGTTCGTAGCTAGGTGGCGCTCCCGCGCTCAGCCGAGTTGCGGAGCGCCTCTATCGCCGTTTGCGTGTACTGTTGTGGCGTCACTGTTAAATGTTGTGGCACTGTCACAACAGTGACTGTTTTACTAGCTTAATCAACCCCCAGGGAGAAGTAGAACATCATCCAGATATCTTTCTGGAAAATCAAATCAGCATCTGGAGCGTGTTCTTCGGTTAGATTGTGCTCCTTTTTTGGATGGTAGTACATGCATTTGGTTTTGAGGAACAAGTGTAGGTGGCAGTTCAGAAATAAGTATGCTGGTTTTACTCTGTCAGTTGAGATATTAGAAGTTTAGTACAGTTTCCAGTGTTCGTTCTCCTCTTTTGATCATCCAATGTGGGTTGTCATACAGATGGGTAGCAACAGTACCTTTGACAGTAATTGTAGATGCGGTACAGAGCCAAATGCTTGTGGTCTTTATGTGAAATATGTGTTTGTAGATATTGTGTCAACTTTAAGAAAACTACAAATGTGCGTGTTTTATATTTCGTGAAGATCACAGCAGCTAAGTGGCAACCCAGGGAAGATGGCAGCGTAGATTTACATCCAGATGGCCTCACACAAGATGATGCCAGAAGTTTCCTGTAGATGCTAGGCCTTCATTACTAAGACAGCATAGCTGTGTTTTGAAATGAAAAATAAAATTTATGTTTAGTTCAGGAGGAGACATGCTTGCTAAAACATGTACAGAGAATTCCGCATAGTTTACATGGCAGTGTGTACATAGTGTTCTTTAATAAAACAGTTTATGTCTTTGGAAAAGAAGTTAAAAGTGTTTACGTGACAAATTATTTTGGAAGATAATGAATCAAAAATATTTGCCAAGGACGTGTTTAAAGAACAATGCTTGGAAGTGAGTTTTTGTTTGTTTGTTTAATGAAAGTTTAAAAGCTATTACAAAGCCAGTTGAATGTGCTGGGTAATCTCTGATGCAGCAACATCATGAAAAATTGATATAAGTTTTTAATATCAAAACATTTTGAAAAAAATATGGACATGATAGAGTATATCTATAGAAAGTGATTAAGTTTTTATTTAGGAAGTGACTAGAGTCATCACAAATTATGTCGATAATGTGCACGAGTTCTGGAAATTGGGGGAATATTACTGAGATGTCACACATCATTGGTGGCTGGGTGCAGCTGAGTACGTGCTCTGCTTCCCTATTCCCTCATTCTTACTGATTCTCCCCTTTCTACCACTCCCCTCAGCTTGCAGTCAATGCTGCCACTACTTCTTGCCCGTAGCCTAGCAGCTGCCAACAAGAGGCAGAGAGGCATGAGAAGCAGTTTGTTTGGATCTGATTTTCAGAGGCTGTTGACACAGTGACCGGTGACAGCGGTCATGTGTGCACTAGTTGTGTGTGGAGATGTATGTGCGCTCTCACTTTCTGATAAAGAAAGTTGTGAGAAAGTGATTATCTTTTCTGTGTGCCTATCTGTGCCTCAGTGATCATCTTTACGTTGAGTTGCTGCCTGTCCTACGTTGAGTTGCCGCCTGTCCTCGTTAGTATTTATTCTCAGAGTATTTGAACATGTTATCTGTTGCATGGATTGATCATGGTCTCATTTCATCAACATAGTGTCTGTAACATGTGAATAGCTGGCCACACGAGGGGACTTCCACAATGGGCCAAAATCGCAGGCTATTTTTGTGTTTATCTCTAGCGGATTGAGCCTGACAATCTGAAGCCCATAGTTTCCCACTAATCTGCAGGCCGTGCCTGTCAGATCTAGTCTCATTGATCTGCACGCGAGCCGGGTCTTTGTGTGTGGTGTAATGCAGCAGATTTTCGTGGTTTATCCATTGACCCAGGACTATGGTGCTCGTACAGTTTTATAGATATTTTATTTATTCTAGTACATTTTGGCACTTTGAAAGTAGTTTATGTATTAGAAAGTATGGATGGTAAGAAGAAGAAAACTGTGGAAATCGCTGGTTGCTTGTTTGCTATTTACTCATGTATTTCTTGAAAGAAAAATCACACAGTACCTGTAAAACAATAGACATAACAAAGTGGATAATAGCCAATAGCAATGGACATAGTAGAACCAATACTTTATTGGCGGTCACCTATGTGTTGGTCTACACAACTCTTCCCTACCTTATACACTTCTTTCAAGGGGCCTACTTCTTTCTGGGGCTGTTCATGAAATCAGTGAAGGTATTTTAAATCTCTTGTAGCTCCAATGAAATTCTTATTTTTGTCACCAAATGTGTTTAGTTTTATTGAAATAAAAGAAAATCAGTGGTCTTAATGAAACATAAACATGATTTGGCTTGCTTTCTTTATCCAAAAACAGTTCATTACAAAAGATGTTAATACTCAAGATTTTTGCTCACGTTTAGAAATACAGAAGTCCTAACATTTTTTGTCAATTTATGTCTTTACTTACCCTTGATATCTCAAAATGTGTCAGGGAAAAGTGCTACAACTTGTCTGGAAATCAAGGAAATATCAGGGAATTTCACTTGGGGAAACTTGTGGCAATCCTGTATACACAGCTCAAACAGTTTTGATGAAAATTACAAATTGAGATTTCTTTGAATCTGTGTAAAAATGAGCCAGCAGGTGGTTAAATAGTAGCTTACCAATGATTTTGCATTGGCTTAAGACTTATTGGTAAAACGTGTTCTTTTATGTAGTGAAATGTGTTAAGCTTGAGTTGTAAGAATACTGGATAGTATAGATTTCATAATTTCTCCCAGTTAGACAAAGTGAGGAGCTGCAAGAAAGTGAAGAACAAAGAGGAATGGTTGTTTTGCCATACATTGGTGATGTTTCTTCGTAAATAGAAAAATTATTGGATAAACATAGTCAGACACGTCTTTCATCAGTCAGTGCTTTTTTAGTCTTTAGTGGAAGATGCTCTTGGTTTAAGTAGGCCTGTTGTCTATAATACCCCCTGTAGCTGTGGGACGTCATACATTGGACAGACTCGTCACACTGTAGACAGATGCATGGAATATTGATGACACATGTCTGGACCAGGCAGAGAAATCTGCAGTGGCCAAGCATTGTCACAGTACAGGAACACTGTATGGAATACGTGTCTGCTGCATCTGAAGATGTCTGTCAGTTGTGCTTACGAAATACTGTGGAATTTTCACTTCGACATTAGACATTTTCACTGAGAACTATATTAACAGTTTTACATTTTTTCCCACTAATGACATGCAGATCATCCTTAATTGCAATTATCCTAAAATTATCATTTATAATATCCAGCCAGGTTCCTGGATTGCTGCCTTTCTATTGCTACCTTTCTCAGCCACTAGGCATGAAACGAGATTCAAGAAAGTCAGATTTCTACATTCTGACATGGTGACTTGTATAAAATATCCAGGTGCAAGAGTTCGGCATTAGTCTGGCTTACACAGTGCGAAATATTTTTGTTTTTAAGCCAGAGCACAATATCTGCTTTTAGTGTTTGTACTTGGTATTTTCTCAGCAACAGCTGAATGATTGCTGGCATGGTAATTACATTGGCCTACTGTGAAGCAAGGTATAGCAAGAATTGATCAATGAACCATTTCTTGAAACTGACAACGTTCATTTCTGCATAGTTGTCTTTGCTGTTTTTCTTGCACCTAAATTCAAGTATACACTCTGGAACAATACCAGAAGAAGAGCCAACATGCAGAATGAATATCGGAGAACATTATCATTTGACACCTTTAAAACTGGGTACCATCACTCATTTTCCCATAGGTATTAATTGAATGATTCTGATTCATTGACATTTCCTCACGGTAATACACTGTTGAACTACCCCCTATTCTTGTATCGTGGATCTTTATAAGGGATGTGGTTTGTGTTGTACCTATCCCACTTCTTTCAATTAGAAACTTTATTTTTGGCGTATTTGAAACCGATGTCTTTTAGAATTATTTGCATTGATGAAGTGCTATCTTTGAAGCCAATTTTCTCATGCATAAACTGTGACAAGATTTTGTGATGTAAGCCATTCACTACTCATATACATTTCAAACATGGAGCATTTTAAAATATCATTGTCAAAACTATTCACTTATGTTTGCGAGTTTCTTAAGATTTCAGTGCTTTCCAGGTGACGGGGAACAAAATTTTCCTGGAGTTTCTGCAGGTCTGGTGCTTTAGCGTACTATTCTCTGTATATTTCTCTTGCCAACACATGCTTCTGCAGCTCATTCTCGTGTCTTCAGAATGTCAAAAGCAGGAGTCCCGCTTTCAGATTCATGTTTGAAAACTTGGTAAACACAGTAAATAAACCTTCTCACCTCTTGTGAAGCACTTTGCATTTATTGCCATCACCTAACACATTTATTTGGAAATCTCAATAAAACATTTACACACACACATTCACAGCTATACTGCTACAAGGAAATAACATTGACTTTTGAATCAATGATTCACTCACTCTGTAAATTGAACTATATTGTCGTGAAGTGCGGAAACAGTGCAGCATGTGGAAGAGAGATTCTCGCAGTCTAGGTGTAACTTGTGGCTAGCTGCTTGGAGAGACAATGAATCTTATTGACTGCTGGCAGTTATTGGAGGGGAAATTGCAGAACCTCTGAAAATTGAGCCACCTTTCTACATGACTCGAACTATAGTCTTGCAAATGTGATGTAGCCACTCTCCAGTCCCGAGTATTACAATATTTGAGACATGCTGCTGTCATCCACCCAGTAACACAAGTCTCAACGCAATCTCCATAAGATGACCACCTCTTCAGCCATTGCTAGCAGTTGCAACTTGTCAGCAGTTAAAAGGAGCAACCACCTGAACATATCAAGGAGTTTCTTCAGTGAAATTTTGTAGGAGCTGCAAAACTTGATCCAGCTGCCTACTCGAGTCGTGTGTATTCCGCGAATTATCTTGACCCCAAAGCGTAACTTTCTACTTCTCCCATTTTGGCAGAGAAGTCAGTATGTAAAAAACAGCTAAGTAAATTCAACATGATCATCAAATTCACAACAATTACTCAAGAAAAAGCCTGATTATGAAATGTTGTACGGCAGTGAAACTTACCTTTTTACAGCTTGAAAAACGGTTAGAGTTAGCTCTGAAGACAATATCTTTAAGAATGGAGGCAAATGGTGTAACTCCAATTCCACCTCCAATGAGGACAGCTGTCTCATATCTGTACCAGTCTTGATGACTTTCGCCAAATGGTCCCTCGATGTGCACCTGTGAAAATCGAATTACTTTTTACTTACATTTTTGTAAAGTTTAAACACACAAAAAAGAGGATCAGTGATCAAAAACAGTAGAAACCAGTCAAATTCCTTCAAGTAAGGATTAATAATGAATATTATGTTATTATCATTATCTTTATTATTATTATTATTATTATTATTATTATTATTATTATTATTATTATTATTATTGTTATATTCCAACATTCATAATGTTAACTAAATGATGTGATAAAGTTGTTACAAAAACATTGTCACCAACTATTTCTAATTATATAAAAAGACATTTTCAGTTCTTTAAAGTATATGTATGTCAGAAATTGGATGTAAAATCGATACAGTTGCTACCTTACCATCCATTGTATTGCTTTTTATAGCAAAAATGGGCTAGGCATTGCATTGTCATATATACACTGTTGCACAAATAGTTCATAAATTTGTATTGTTTCCCCATATGTCACTGGCTGAATGACTGAACAAACTTTATTAAGTTAGTGAAATTATGTAGTTACTATCAGCTGGAAATTATGTGTGAAAATAATCTGTTATTGAATAATTCAGTTTGGAGGAGAACATTATTCCACTGTAAGAAAAAGATACAGATGTGAGTGAGGATGTACGCATCAGTCACACCCAAGGATGAGTCCTCTCCTCCTAGCGACTTGCAGCATCACATTCACACACAACACTGCATCCAAAGACGGTGTACAACTTAAAGAGTGACAGGCTTTTCATGCTACTGTAAGAAGCATTTAGAAGAATATGCAAAACCTGAAGTGAATGTTACTGTATGGAGAACACTACACTGTAAAGATAAGAAATCCATTTCTCTATAAACAATTTGACATAATATGCAAGCACTAGAGCAAATGTCCATAGTTACAGTTAAATAAATACAATGATAAGAAATATTGTAATAGGACTACCATTGCACTTGGCTACGAATGTGGAGGCTTACAAAAGCTGACATTGGCCAATGTAATTGAGGAAGTTCTTAAAGCATTGCAGTATATGTTTCCTTTGACATTCTTACTTTTCAAAAATACTTTAATGTTTATTCTTCAAACAGATGGATGAGTTGAACTTTGCTCGTGCCAATGGCTTGTCATAGTGAAAATATGACAGAATGATGTACATGCCTACCACTTTCAGCTGAAACTGCAATTGTTCTATTTCTAAAATAAAAAAAGCACTCATTACAGCCTAAGCAAACAGAAGATTAACTAATAAAGATAAAGATGTTCATCAAAATAGTAAAGTTTTGTGTGTAGGATTGACAAGCCATTCCATGCTAGTAATTCATTTAGTGTGTTAGGATTGACAGGCCATTCCATGCTAGTCATTCATTTTGTGTGTTTGTAATTTAAGGAATAAAGGTAACAACTCTCTGAATAACAGAGATACATAGTTCTTCTTCTTCTTTTTCCATTACGGCCTCTGTAGGGCCACGGGTAGCCCCTTCGTGGACTGCATTTTCCTCTTCTTCTCCCAGAACCTCTTCATTCTTTCTCTTCTTCTCTCCCGCTCCTCTTCCGAGATCTTCAGTTTCCGTTTCTCCTGTCGGCTCCACCGGTGACACTCTAATCTTTTCCTGTATTCTTCTCTGTCATTTATCTCTGGCATATTGGTCGGTGTATATTTGTTCCTCCAATTTTCCTTTCCTTCGACCTTGATCCCCAATTCCAACCAGTCCTTCCAACCCACATGGTTCCTGTCTTTCCCCTTGTCCTCCCTGTTGTTTCCCACACTCTCTTCGTCATTCTGTCCATACTCATCCTAACTACATGTCCAGCAAACCTTGCCCTTTTGAGTCTGATTTCCCCGGATATTGTTCTCATGTTCTGGTACAATTCTTCCCTAGGTCTTCGCATCCACCTCTCTCCACCTCTTTTGGGACCTAGTATTTTTCTCTCTTCTTTCTCTAGTTGTTCTGCCCCATTTCTTCCTAGTGTCTTCGTCTCAGCAGCATAGTGGCGTAACTTTGCATCTGTGGATATATTCTTATTATTATATATGTCTCTTGTCAAGCAGAAGGCTGACCTCATCTTCTTTATCCTCCCTGTTATTCCCTCCTTGCTCCTGTTCCTTCCTGTCATAAATTCTCCCAGATATCCAGATATTTAAATTTGTCCACCATTTGCACAGTGCCTTCCGGTGTTTCCCAGTCTGCAGTGATATTTAATGTCTTTGTCTTGTTATAGGCGATCCTCAGTCTCACCTTTCTGGCTACCTTACTTAAGTTGTCAAGTTGTGTCTTTGCATCTTCTTCCATCTCACTTACTATTGCTATGTCGTCTGCAAAGGCTAGGCAGTCCACTTGAACTCTGTTGTCCTTTTTGTCCCCCACATGTGACACACAGGTGATCCCCCCCCCCCCCCCCCCCCCCCACACACACAACACACACACATCACTGTATGGCTACTGGTATATTTTACTTGTTCACTACATGGTGCTGTCACTGCTGAGATGAGGTGTTGTGTTTGGTGTAGAAGGTGAGAGAGGAGAGGAGGTGGAGAGTGGGAGGGAGTGTTGGAGACCAGCAGCTGATGGCTGGGAGGGTGAGGCAGCAGGGTACATGGGACAGGATTGTAGCATTGGCACTGGTAAGCTCAGTCTGTATGTAGCATGCAATTATGTGGAATAGTAGCTTTGGGGAGTGGGGGGTGTTACAACAGAGGAAGAGGAGACTGCAGGAAAGAGGATGTGCAAGTAAGATGGGTGAAGTTAGTCTCAAGGGCAGTATGTGGGAGTGGGTTTTGAGCCTGGCTCTAGCAGAGACCGAGGCCAGAAGATTACTGTTTTGAAGGATTTGTTGCAAGAACAACTTCCAGCTATGTAACTCAGAGAAGCTCGTATTGGAAGGAACCAGATGCCTCAGTTGTGAAGCAACTGCTGAAATGAAGCATTTATGCCTAGCAGTGTGTTCTGTCACTGGGTGATCAATTCTGCTTTTGGCCTGTTGTCAGTGGACATTCATTTGGGTGGATAGATGGATGATGGTCATGCTCACATACAGGGCTGTGCAGTAGTTACAGGAGACCTGATAGATGATGTGGCTGATTTCATGTGTGTCCCTAATATGGATAGAATTGTGTGTGGTTTGGTGGAGTTGAAGTAGGACCAGCATCTTCCATAGGGACATGACCAATGTATTCAGGGAGTTGGTAGTGTGTATGGCATATGGATGGATCAGAATATTTTATATGTTGATAGAAATTGGAAGGATTGTGATACGATGTTACTCATTTCTGGGAAATGGTAAACAGGCCAAGTTCTGGTGAAGGTTCAGTTGCTTCAGTCTGGGATGATATTGGCTGATAAGGATGGTGCTCCTTTGGAACCTATTCTTGGGTTTGGTTGGAAGATAACAAATTTCCTAGTGTTGTTTCTGTGCCTTTCAACTACTCAACTAAATCCATTGGAATAAGTCTGCATGTTTTTGTCACTTGTAATGAAGGATTTATTAACGTTATTAATATGATGAGGAGGTGATGAATTCTTAAGAAAAGTGGAACATATCTTCATGTCACTGAGTGATTGTAACCCTGATGTTCACAAATGCAGAAATAGAAAAGAGGTCTTCCGACTTTTGAGATATCAGGAAGCATTTTGATGGTAAATGCTTTTTGAGTTAAGGACCTTCCGCATATTTCTGTGAACTACCAAGCACCTGCACAGCATGAGGTGGAGCTGTTTAGTTGGTGTCCAGGTATGACAGTTGCCCTCTATGTTAAAGACAAAGTACGTGAACTTATGTGGCAAATGATATGCGTGTATTAGTTAAGTTTTATTGTTTATAAATGTATGTTTCATAAATACTCTTTAATTTTCCAAATAACATGATGAATAACACAAAAGTCCAGAGAGAGGTTAAAATTCTATAATATTCAATTAATGCTTGATGAGGCATTTCTGCTTCCTGATTTGTGATAATTGTAATGTGGAACAGCTAGTTATGAGTGTCTTGCTGCACTGGGCATTTAATTAATGTATTGTAGTCAATCACTGTAGATGTGCTCCAAAAAGTATAGGGTAGTATGGAGGGACATGTTGCCAAAATAAATATGCAGGTAATACAGAGTGGTAGTGTAATAACCTTTTTGGATTTCTGGGTGTGACACAAATTTACATTTGTAAACAATTTCTTGATTCCCTAACCCCTACACACACACACACACACACACACACACACACACACACACACACACACACACACAACCTCTGACTCTTCAGAAAAAAATAGTTATCGTGTGTAGTGAAGTCAAAAAGAAAAAAAAAATTAGAAATGTAAATTCAGAGTGTGAAGCTGGTAAGTGTGTGGGTGGTGCAAGCATTGCACAAAGAAGGTGGAGCTATGCTTCTAACACCCATCTCAAGCCCCCCTACTCATGTAATTAATTGTGACCACCCCCCTTCCCAGCATTCTAGAACAAACTTTCACTCGCCTCATCCTTCTGAGTGAAGGATCAAGAAATAGTATACAAGAGGTATCAGTTGCTTCATGCATGCATACATTGTTTGAGGTATTTCTGACCTCTATGTTACAGTTCCCATTCATAAGTTTCTTGGTATTTGTCTTGGGCATTTTCCTCCCACTTCTCCTCTGAGGCAATTTTTTTTCTCTCTCTGATGTCTTTCAAGATCACTACATGATAATTTAGTTGAGGATTTAATGAATGAATGTGCAGACAAACAAACACCCATTTAATTATATTGTTTGTTGCTCAGCTTTCATGCTTGCAAAACATGAAGAAATAACTTCAATCAACCATGTGACTCAGTAAAACTGTATTTCAAATTAGGTTTATTTTACCTGTGCCAACAATTTTACAAATATTGATGAAATTAATATCTGTATTGTACTGATGATGGTTAAGCTTTTCGCTGACATGTCTGGATGTGTGTGCTATGAAGGCAAAACTGAAAATGTTAATGTATTCTTCAAGTGGAAATATCAGACCCACTGATACCACCAGTCTGCTTTGACCTATGATGTCATCAAAATGATGGGATAAAATACTTACTGGAATCCATTGTGTGTGAAATATGTGACAAAAGAAGAATTATAATAAATCACAGAATATTACATTTATTGGCTTTGTCAATTTGTAACCAGACTGTCACCTTCCAAACTAACATAGACCTCGAGCTACATTACAAATCCGCCTGTCACCAGAACTAACATCTGAAACAATAATGCAGAAGCAGTGTTCTGTGTCTGCACTTTTGCATCACATCACATTACTGAATCATCATCACATCATAGGTCAAAACCAACATCTGGGAATTGGTTGTTTCTGCTGACACAGACAAGTCGGTATGAGGTTGTAATGAATCAAGTTTTCTTTGAATTATATGCACTTACGGAATTGGGAAGTGTTATACCATGAAGTGCCATCATCATGCCCTGGGAATTAAATGATTAAACTTTCATTCCATTGGAACTGGTGTCTATCATCATCGACATCAGTATGAGTTGTTGATCCTTGTAGGTATGAATACACTTTTGTTTTCATTATGACATGGAAGCAGACAGCTTCTGAATATCGTATCAAAACATTTCTTACAATACCTGAAACACTTGCTGTGTCAGACTGGTCTGAAAATGTGTATCTCCCATTGACTGCCATCCCAGACACACACTGTGGGTGACAAATCAGAGGTCTTGACTCTCCAGTCAAGAATCTGTACATATGGCATGGCGTTTGTTGTGTGAACTGGAGTGTGAGGTTTTGCATTATCCTGTTGGAATATGGCATTTTGCACCTTGGTCATGAATGGCATGACAACTAGGTTCACCTTTCTGGACAGTATTCAGCTTCTCTTCAATGATAACCAAATCTGTTCTGCTGCCACATCCACACTTACCTGCTTTACACCTCATGACTCCAGGAGTTGGAGAGATAAGAGTCTTGTGAAATGCTGCTTCCTATGACTTTTCACCATAACTTATACAAAAAGTTGGTGACAGTCAGACCATCAACTCATGTTTGACACTTCAGAGTGCCACTCAGTTTCCCAGTTTACACTGCCTTTACCAATGCAAAGCATTCACATTCATCTTTTGCATGGCAAAAAAGTGATGTGTGGCATGATGGCCTGGTGCAAGTCTTTCAGTTGGATGCCACTTCAGCAATATGTGTATCCTTGAAACAAACAGTACCCAGTTTCCCATCCAAATACTAGATGAGCCCAATTTTGCTTTACTTCAGTGATCGGGTGGGAACTGGTTTTATCAATGTGGTAAAGTCATTGGTATAGTGTTAGTGGTAAAAAGTAGTTGATATCTATACCCAATTTACAGTAAAATGTTCCTGACAGATTCGGCAACATTGTGCCTGTAACATCTGCCCAGATTTCAGCTCGTCACATGTCTACTTGTCAGAGCCAGTTGAACAATTCAACCATCTTCTCATGCTTTAGTCTATCTGGAATGAGTCTTCTTGCATACTGTTTTCCTGAGTCCATCTGATCACCTATCATTCTGCAGTATTGCACATACTTGTGCCAGTGATTTAATCTTCTCAAAGCCCAATGGATAGCAATAAATGTCACTTGCATGTCCCCAGGACATGAGGTGTTGTAATCACCACATGGAAGGGACCAGTGACCTTGGATTCTCATCCGATAACCATCGTGAACTCTCACCATTATTCGCCTGTTGGGATGATTCTTTTCCGTAATGAAAATATTGAAAATAAGCTTGCATTAGGATGAAATTTTAATTAACATATCTCACAGGAATGGAGATAGTGGAGTGTCAGTTTATTATTATTCCATCAAGGTGTTTGCAGTTAACAATTCCAATTCCCTCTGTGTGCAGTCAAAACACCAAATCCCACACTGCAGTGGTAACATCAGTTCCCATCAGATCATTAAGCCCTTGGCTAACAGTAGAACTGGAGAGCGTCCAGGTCTGCCAAGCACTGTTGCCAAGCGGGCTGCACTTAGTCCCTGTGTGGCAATTGAGGAGCTATTCAATTGAGAAGTGACGGCTCTGGTCACAAAAGATTGCAAAGACTAGGAGAGCATTTAGTGATGCCTATCGGCTGAGGGTGACACGGTGGTGGGTCAGTACCATTTGGCACTCTGAGGCCTTTTGAGATGGATTATAGTCTAGTTGAGTATTGTCGAAACAGTGCAGGGTTGCAGTGTAAGGTCCTTGATCAGAGAGGTGATTGTGAAACAGATAAAGAAGCAATTGAAAGAAAGTGCTATATTGAGATCCTCTGACTAAATCTGCACATGAGTACAACCTTTATAAATTGTGTTTTGTCAAAGGAATGACTAGGGAACTTTACGTTATTTTGAAAGAGTCAAAACTGTTTAAGATGTTTGTATTATTCATTGAGAATATTCCTCGTGATCCTCACAGTAGACGGTGACTATTTTGAGACATTGTGTGTTATGTAGGCATATTTCAGTAATGCGCTTCAGTGTTAACTATACGAGACAATAGTATTTAGCTCCTTACCTTAGGCAGCGGCTTTTCGTGAGAAAGGCAGTCATCGAAAAGAGAACGTATATTTTGAGTCCAAGGGCCAACAGCTCGAATGTGCACAGTCAGATTTGTCTCGTGAGGTGCAGAAGATATGGTGAATGGATGATACTCGCTTGTATTAAGTGCAGGGCAAGCCAGTCTTAACCACTGTCCAGACTTGTATTCACAATCAGTTGGCTTTTTGAATTCAAGGAGTGTCACATCTGAAACATTAAAGAAGTATCTGTGGTTATGCAGGGGGAAAAAAAAAAAAAATGCGTTCCACATACAGTATTATCAGCTGCATTTTGCAGAATGCTGGGAGGCAAATAAAAGTGATTTGTTTCAGTTTGAGCTCTTATTCTAGCACATGAGGGGTATCATAGTACGTTATTTTGCATTCTGTGTTGAAAATGTCACTATACACGCAGTAACTAGTCTGATCGTTGCTTCACATTGCTGCACAATATTTGGCATTGCCAAAGATTATGAGTTGTCAGTCATATATTGCAGTAGACAAATTGCCGCATTAAATGTATGCAACTATCATAGAGTTGGTGAACAGATGATTCCTGACAGCTGGCAGTGCTATTGTCAGGTTTTTCCTTTGTACAGGTATATACAAAATTGCATTATGTGATTAGTTGTGCTAGTCATGTGAAATAGCTGTCTGGAATCATCCTTTGCCAACTCAACTATAGACACTGATTCTTTCATCAGACTAGTATATGTGTGATTCTGAAACATTTTATAGTGTGGTAATGGCTGTACGAGTTTGAATTTACAATGGTAGCTGGGGTATAGTATGCTTGAAAACTATTTGGAGAGTTGCTTGAAAACTCTCCAATGTCAAGAATATATGTATACTGAATGTACATCTATGATGACAATACTGTATATCATGGACAGCACAGGGGCTAACGAACTCTTAATTGACTTTGACAATCAGTGTGAGAATAATTTGACAGAACACTGAAAGACCTAAGTTGAAACAAGGCCTCAGGAGTAGACGACATTCTGTTAGAACTACTGATAGCTTTAGGAGAGCCAGCCATGAAAGAACTCTTCCATCTGGTCTGCAAGATATACAAGGCAGGCGAAATACTCAGACTTCAAGAATAATATAATTATTCCAATTTCAAAGAAAGCAGGTGCTGACAGGTGTGAATATTACCAAACTACCAGTTTAAAAATATTGACACGAATTCTTTACAGAAGAAAGGAAATACTGGTAGAACTTGAGCTCAGAGAAGGTCTGTTTGGATTCCGGAGAAATGTGGGACTGTGAAAGGCAGCACTGACTCTACTATGACTTCTCGTGGAAAATAGGTTGAGGAAAGGTGAACCTATGTTTGTATCTGGTGGGACTTAGAGCTTTTGACAATGTTGATTGGAATACACTCTTTGAAATTCTGAAGATAGCAGGAGTAAAATACAGGGAGGTAAGGTTGCATATTACAGAAATCGGACAGCAGAGCTGAGGGGAAAGAAAAGGATACAGTGGTTGAAAATGAGAGAGATTGGGTTGCAGTTTATCCCCAATGTTATTTAATCTGTACACTGAACAAAGACAAATTTGAAGTAGGAATTAAAGTTCAGGGAAAAGAAATAAAAACTTCGGGGTTTGCTGATGACATTGTAATTCTGTCAGAGACAGCAATGGACTTGGAAGATCAGCTGAACAGAATTGAGTGTCTTGAAAGGAGGATACAAGATGAAAACCAGCAAGAGCAAAACAACTATAATGGAATGTACTCAAAATAAAACAAATGATGGTGAGGTAATTAAATTAGGAAATGAGACAAATAATGTAGTAGATGTGTTTTGCTGTTTAGGCACCAGAGTAACTGAAGGCTGAAAATAGAGAGGTTGTGAAACGTAGACTGGCAACGACAAGAAAAGCTGTTCTGAAGGAGAGAAATTTGTTAAAAATCAAAATGTAAATGTCGGGAAGTCTTTTCAGAAAGTGTTTATATGGAGAGTAGCCATGTATGGATGTGAAACACGGACGATGAACAGTTTAGACAAGAAGAAAACAGGAGCTTTTGAAATGTGCAGCTACAGGACAATGCTGAAGGTTAGATGGGCAGATCATGTAACTAACGAGAAGGTTCTGAATGGGATTGGGGAGAAAAGAAATTTAGGGGACAAACTGACTAGGAGGAGGATTCAGTTGATAGGACCCATTCTGAGATGTCAGGAGATCATCAGTTTAGTATTAGAAGGAAGTATGTGGGGTATAAACTGTGGAGGGAGACCAATAGATGAATAGTCAGAAGGATGTAGGTTGCTGTAGTTATTCAGAGATGAAGAGGCTTGCGCAGGTTAGAGTAGTGTGGGAATCTACATCAGCCCATTCTTCAGACTGAAGACAACTACTATGTGTGAATAGAATCATGTATGCTAGGCTGTTCCACTTCAAGTGCCTACCTGCAGTCCAGATGGCCTGTGGACACAGATGAGCAGGGGTAAGCCTACAGCTGATGTGTGGGCAACCAGGCAGCCAGGCTGTGGTGCACGTGATCATACTGCACTGGCTGAGCACATGCAGCAGAGGTGGCAAAGTATCTCGTGTATCCACATAATGTGTGCATAGATATAGCGGATAGCCCACTCCACCCGCGCACGACCACGGGTGAGCAATTTCAAAAAGTAAATGGCGCTGTAATCGGTCCCCGGGAAGCACCTGTGTGCCAACGGTGTGATGTATGTTGATGAGCCTGTCAGTTCATAACTCAAGTGTCCAGTTTCAAAATGTGACAAATTACAGATATATGATAATGAAGTGGACTATGGGCTCATTAATCAGGAATAGAATCCTTTACTGAAAGTTGTGATATCAGTACAAATTACTCTCGGAAACCAAGTATCAAGTCACTGGACTACAACGAGACTCAAAACCACTGATATCCCTTCTTTCCTGCCACTTAATGATATTTGGTCACTGTGAATGGCCTACACTGTTTTGCAGCACCACAGTGTGGATTTAGTGGAATTATGAGGGTAGTCCCCCCCACGAACCATGGACCTTGCCGTTGGTGGGGAGGCTTGCGTGCCTCAGCGATACAGATGGCCGTACCGTAGGTGCAACCACAACGGAGGGGTATCTGTTGAGAGGCCAGACAAACGTGTGGTTCCTGAAGAGGGGCAGCAGCCTTTTCAGTAGTTGCAGGGGCAACAGTCTGGATGATTGACTGATTTGGCCTTGCAACATTAACCAAAACGGCCTTGCTGTGCTGGTACTGCGAACGGCTGAAAGCAAGGGGAAACTACAGCCGTAATTTTTCCCGAGGACATGCAGCTTTACTGTATGATTAAATGATGATGGCATCCTCTTGGGTAAAATATTCCGGAGGTAAAATAGTCCCCCATTCGGATCTCCGGGCGGGGACTACTCAGGAGGATGTCGTTATCAGGAGAAAGAAAACTGGCGTTCTACGGATCGGAGCGTGGAATGTCAGATCCCTTAATCGGGCAGGTAGGTTAGAAAATTTAAAAAGGGAAATGGATAGGTTGAAGTTAGATATAGTGGGAATTAGTGAAGTTCGGTGGCAGGAGGAACAAGACTTCTGGTCAGGTGGCTACAGGGTTATAAACACAAAATCAAATAGGGGTAATGCAGGAGTAGGTTTAATAATGAATAGGAAAATAGGAATGCGGGTAAGCTACTACAAACAGCATAGTGAACGCATTATTGTGGCCAAGATAGATACGAAGCCCACACCTACTACAGTAGTACAAGTTTATATGCCAACTAGCTCTGCAGATGATGAACAAATTGAAGAAATGTACGATGAAATAAAAGAAATTATTCAGATAGTGAAGGGAGACGAAAATTTAATAGTAATGGGTGACTGGAATTCGAGTGTAGGAAAAGGGAGAGAAGGAAACATAGTAGGTGAATATGGATTGGGGCTAAGAAAGGAAAGAGGAAGCCGCCTAGTAGAATTTTGCACAGAGCACAACTTAATCATAGCTAACACTTGGTTTAAGAATCATGAAAGAAGGTTGTATACGTGGAAGAACCCTGGAGATACTAAAAGGTATCAGATAGATTATATAATGGTAAGACAGAGATTTAGGAACCAGGTTTTAAGTTGTAAGACATTTCCAGGGGCAGATGTGGACTCTGACCACAATCTATTGGTTATGACCTGTAGATTAAAACTGAAGAAACTGCAAAAATGTGGGAAATTAAGGAGATGGGACCTGGGTAAACTGAAAGAACCAGAGGTTGTACAG
Source organism: Schistocerca gregaria (assembly GCF_023897955.1). NCBI lineage: Eukaryota > Metazoa > Arthropoda > Insecta > Orthoptera > Acrididae > Schistocerca > Schistocerca gregaria. The sequence goes on from NC_064926.1 coordinate 199,334,456, forward strand.
AGTTTCAGGGAGAGCATAAGGGAACAATTGACAGGAATAAGGGAAAGAAATACAGTAGAAGAAGAATGGGTAGCTCTGAGGGATGTAGTAGTGAAGGCAGCAGAGGATAAAGTAGGTACAAAGAAGAGGGCTGCTAGAAATCCTTGGGTAACAGAAGAAATATTGAATTTAATTGATGAAAGGAGAAAGTATAAAAATGCAGTAAATGAAGCAGGCAAAAAGGAATACAAACGTCTCAAAAATGAGATCGACAGGAAGTGCAAAATGGCTAAACAGGGATGGCTAGAGGACAAATGTAAGGATGTAGAAGCTTATCTCACTAGGGGAAAGATAGATACTGCCTACAGGAAAATTAAAGAGACCTTTGGAGAGAAGAGAACCACGTGTATGAATATCAAGAGCTCAGATGGCAGCCCAGTTCTAAGCAAAGAAGGGAAGGCAGAAAGGTGGAAGGAGTATATAGAAGGTTTATACAAGGGCGATGTACTTGAGGACAATATTATTGAAATGGAAGAGGATGTAGATGAAGACGAAATGGGAGATACGATACTGCGTGAAGAGTTTGACAGAGCACTGAAAGACCTGAGTCAAAACAAGGCCCCTGGAGTAGACAACATTCCATTAGAACTACTGACGGCCTTGGGACAACCAGTCCTGACAAAACTCTACCAGCTGGTGAGCAAGATGTATGAGACAGGCGAAATACCCTCAGACTTCAAGAAGAATATAATAATTCCAATCCCAAAGAAAGCAGGTGCTGACAGATGTGAAAATTACCGAACTATCAGTTTAATAAGCCACGGCTGAAAAATACTAACGCGAATTCTTTACAGACGAATGGAAAAACTGGTAGATGCAGACCTCGGGTAGGATCAGTTTGGATTCCGTAGAAATGTTGGAACACGTGAGGCAATACTGACCTTACGACTTATCTTAGAAGAAAGATTAAGAAAAGGCAAACCTACGTTTCTAGCATTTGTAGACTTAGAGAAAGCTTTTGACAATGTTGACTGGAATACTCTTTTTCAAATTCTGAATGTGGCAGGGGTAAAATACAGGGAGCGAAAGGCTATTTATAATCTGTACAGAAACCAGATGGCAGTCATAAGAGTCGAGGGGCATGAAAGGGAAGCAGTGGTTGGGAAAGGAGTGAGACAGGGTTGTAGCCTCTCCCCGATGTTATTCAATCTGTATATTGAGCAAGCAGTAAAGGAAACAAATGAAAAATTTGGAGTAGGTATTAAAATTCATGGAGACGAAGTAAAAACTTTGAGGTTCGCCGATGACATTGTAATTCTGTCAGAGACGGCAAAGGACTTGGAAGAGCAGTTGAACGGAATGGACAGTGTCTTGAAAGGAGGATATAAGATGAACATTAACAAAAGCAAAATGAGGATAATGGAATGTAGTCAAATTAAATCAGGTGATGCTGAGGGAATTAGATTAGGAAATGAGACACTTAAAGTAGTAAAGGAGTTTTGCTATTTAGGAAGTAAAATAACTGATGATGGTCGAAGTAGAGAGGATATAAAATGTAGACTGGCAATGGCCAGGAAAGCGTTTCTGAAGAAGAGAAATTTGTTAACATCGAATATAGATTTATGCATCAGGAAGTCGTTTCTGAAAGTATTTGTTTGGAGTGTAGCCATGTATGGAAGTGAAACATGGACGATAACTAGTTTGGACAAGAAGAGAATAGAAGCTTTCGAAATGTGGTGCTACAGAAGAATACTGAAGATAAGGTGGATAGATCACGTAACTAATGAGGAGGTATTGAATAGGATTGGGGAGAAGAGAAGTTTGTGGCACAACTTGACTAGAAGAAGGGATCGGTTGGTAGGACATGTTTTGAGGCATCAAGGGATCACAAATTTAGCATTGGAGGGCAGCGTGGAGGGTAAAAATCGTAGAGGGAGACCGAGAGATGAGTACACTAAGCAGATTCAGAAGGATGTAGGTTGCAGTAGGTACTGGGAGATGAAGCAGCTTGCACAGGATAGAGTAGCATGGAGAGCTGCATCAAACCAGTCTCAGGACTGAAGACAACAACAACAACATGAGGGTAGTTTTTCTACTGTAGAAAGATCAATCCACAGCTCTGAAATAGCCACGCGAAGTGCGTATTTTGTTGCAATTTCTAACTATTTTCCTAGTGAATCACACATTTTCTTCAGGACTCAGACTTAGGCAGCATTCAAATTCAGCAGATCATCTACCATTACAGTTTTGTGGGAATGAGCATTATCATCCCATTAAAAAAGAAACAGCTACCAATATTGCAAAATAAAAATTGGATTGATTTCATACTTACACTTTAAGAGCTGCGAAAATGCTCTCTCTGCTGATATGATGGCTGATGCTGTTTTCTGCTGTATACTTACACTGTCTGCTTTGTGAATAAATATAGGATTGCCTCACACTCCACACTCTTTCTGCATATAAGTGCATCATTGTTAGATTGTTGCTAAATAACTACTGAACAGGGGATGAAACATGCCATTTTTCATCTGCTCCCACCCATGATTATTCTCCACCAGTCTTCAGGCACTATGAAGGCCGGAACAAAACTACTGGAGGGCACATGACGTAAGGCAAATGAGTTTTGCTAATGACAGTGCTTAGGTTGCTCCACTGGGCTGGTCCTTATTGCTGTTCCAATTGGCTGATTCTGGACGAACAGCATCACCACACTGGTTGATCATCAATACATTAGCAAGTGTCTCAAGATTCAACCAGAGGGCATATTAACAGTAGTACGTTGGTAATGGCATGCACAAAAGCGAATGTCGCAAACCTGTGTTCGATGCTACTTCATTTGCAAGAATATTTATCAGGAAAGTGTCATCCTATTAACTAAATGTGACAAATTTGTAGCAGAATGACACAAACCATCAAAATCTAATGCGTACATGCTTGAATCTCATGACAGTACAAGCACATAATGATTTAGTCTGTTGCAACAGGAGCTCTTAGGTTCCCTACTACTTCTATTGTAATAACCATAAACTGACTAAAATTTTACGCTCGTCTCTTGTGAATAATGTGTGTTTGGGAGAGTCTACTCGTGGGGCTTGTGTATCAACATTTGGCAAATTAAATTGATGGTTATTTGAGATGATTTGTCACAGGGTAGCATACAAAGCTTGTTATACAAAACACAATAATATAGGAATAATACCTATTGAAAGACAGGTAACGAGACATCCATACATTGTTTTCATATAAAACCAGCTCAGTTATCAAGAACTATGTGGCTTGCACATCATGCAATGTCACAGCCAGAGGTAGGCTCAGGTGCGATCTTTTGAACACATTGTCATGGCCAGAGTTGCAGTTGGCCTTGGTCGCAAAAGTATTAAGGCACTGGGGTTTTATTCAGGAAAAGCACACCTTAAATCCCGAATGGTCATCCTGATTTAGGTTTGGTTGGTTTCCCAGATCATTGCAGGGGCAGGGCCTTAAAACAGATTGTAGTCACTTACCTTCATATCTCCTTGTCCACTCAGAGCTAAGTGTTCAACTGTAAAACTCCTTCCTGTGCAGTTGTTATGAAGAGTGTTGTAAAATATTTAGATTCATGTTATGTATCCAGTTGTTGTTTGTGATATCACAATTCTGCCTGCTCCAATGAGATATGGTGGAAAGCTCACACATTTGTCTCTGGCTCATGAATGATCACACACCAATTTTTATATTATTTCCCTTTATTTAAAACATGTTAGCTGTAATGATAGAATATTTCTTGTGTGATGCTGTTACTGACCAGCTTCTATAGTTGCTTGTAATGTCACAGAGTTTTATTATATTAACTTGCTGAGAAATCGACTACCTCGTCTTGAAGTAAAGGTGCTAATGGCTCGTGGAACTCTTGTACTTGGGCAATGTGCTGTTTATCAGTCATGTGCAAGTGACATTAACTGCTGCTTTACTGTTCAGATGTTTGCATAACACTGTCCCAGACACAAATTCTGGCACTGAAATAAATAGTCAAAAAAATTTATATGTTACCTGATGGTAGCAATTCCGCTCTCACAACTGGAAGTTCCACTTTCTTAGTGGCTACCGTAATGAAACGGTCAATTGTGAATAGAAGACACGGACCAATGAAGAAGTAAACCATAAATGGTTCCTGGAACAAAATATACTTTGATATTTTTGCATGAGCCAATTTATCATTAGCATATGAAACAGTTACTGTGTTTACTTAAATGATGCAATGCATGGCAACAGTTTAAGTTTCAGATGTCTGTTTCATTAATGTTGTGACATTGAGTACAAAAATTATCATGCATTTTATTTTTGTGATAAACTAAAGGCTGATTCTAATCTAACCTATCCACATGATAAATGAAATAAACCCTGTAGCTGATTCAGGGCATGTGGCAGCATTCATATTCTACAATCAGTCTGTAATGTAGCTGTTTTTTGCTTCAAGCTGTCCATTAGTATCTCATTAAAACTATTCAACAATAAAGTCATTGTACTCAGGTGGGAGTTATTTTAGTGTCGTACAAAATTCTCATGGCCCTTATTTTCGTTTTTTAAGAGACCAGCTGTGGGTCAACTTTTCACAGTAAATACTCGGAGACATTTAGGTCTAGCATGTATGCATCTCTCACACATACTATGTTCTTGTTTTGTAATTACTGAGTTAATTTTCAGACATTATCTGAAGTTGTGGACTGAAAGACTACTGTAAGATTTTCATGCCATTTATAAGCAATTTTAACTTCAAATTTTTAAATAACAGTGATAAATATTCACATACCTGTACAAGCCGACCCATTCCATGAAGGAACATAAGTATGTAGAAAATTGGATACAGTGAATGTATCAACCAAAATGCATTATACAGATGCTGCCGTGCATATCTTGTGGAGAAGATGCAGACCAGAGCAAGGAGCAGTGTCAGGAGGATTCCAGTTACACCAGTGATTGTCTGCCAACACCAGTATTGGAATTTAGGAATCTCATGTGTTCTGAAACAGAATGACGGTAAACAACATCTGTTGTGAGAATAGTGCCAAAATATTTATTTGGCAATTACATTGAGTGCTAGCTGTACATGGAAAATCTTTCATAAAACTTCCATGAAATTCTATGACAAACATAAACATTACTAATTTTGAAATTACAGCATCATGAAATATTATCTTGAATGAAACAAAGGAAAATCCAGAATCGAATAACTACATTATTGTGAAATGAATAGATTGATATTCATCTTTTAGTGTGTGTTTACTTAAGAGGAAGGTCTTTTGTCCAAAAGCTCTAATGTCTCTCTTGTCTGCGGCTCAACATCTACTCTGTAAGGTGGGTAACAATCTATACCTAATATGTTCCAAAATGCCACACACAAAGCATGCGTACTTAATATGTTCCAAAATGCCACACACACAAAAATGGGATATGCTAGTTCTCATACCTTGGGTTCTGTTGATGATAAAAAAGATAGGTCAAGTGTTTTGGATAATCCTTTGGCCAGGAACCATTTGTATACCCAACAGAAGGAGCGTTTTAGTGTCACTGTCCTACAGGACAGTGTCACAGTATGAACAATACACAGATCCTCCTGCTTAGGCAAATGGAGCAAATCATTTGGTTCTTTTCGTATTTGATTTGGTCAGTGGTGGGCTTTGAACGGACTAAATGAAAAATTAGTTTTCGGGCATTTCCTTGGAAAACCGCACAAAAGTTTTTTTTTTTTTTTTTTTTTATTATCTTTGCCTTTGCCGTCGCCAGTAGACCAAAATCCAGATGAAGATTCCAAGACGGCTATGCACAACAAATGGCTGAGAATTTGTACAGTATATTCCTAAGATCCCGAATTTGGACAACCTTGAAAATATTCTTCATATATTTATCCATTTCTGAGATACAGAGTTTGAAAGTTAACTGACTTGTAAATATAAAATATGCATGTGAAATCCAGTTTGAGGTGAAAATGGAACCCCACTTTGTAGTACTAAAGCACATGCAATTTTTATAGTGAGTGAAATCTTCTGTGAGGTGTAAAATTAATTTTGCGTTATTTCAGTTTCACATACATAAACTTGCCAAATTTTTGTGACCCATACATTTCGTATGAGTTACATGCCCCGCTGTAGTAGGGAAAAGAATGGATGCAGCAGAAAGATGTTTCCATCAGAACACCCCCCCTGCGGGTTCGGGGGTACGAATAGGCCCGCGGTATTCCTGCCTGTCGTAAGAGGCGACTAAAAGGAGTCTTCAAAGTTTCGGCCTTATGTGATGGTCCCCACTTGGGTTTGACCTGCCGTTTTCAAAATTTCCGTTGTTAGTGCGTGCCATTTGGGGAAGGACGCCTTACGTGGTGTTTTTCTATTGGTCCATTGTGCACCTCCATCTTGCATGCTATCTATTGTCGTGTGGAGGGATTTACACCCCATGTCTTCTGGGTTGCCTCCTCGTCTTGTGCGCAATCCCCTTCTTAGCGCCCACGGCAACTGTGGACCCTTTCAACACCTAAAATCCCGCACGGTAGCCAGTCCGTTGTGGTGGGGTCGTCATGTACCCTCTTGGTGGTAGCCCCTGACCACGCAGGGATCGCACTACAGATGCCAGAGCTGTTTCTTCCCCATGCATGCCAAGGAGTATGTGCCCATCTTGTCTGGGGCACGGGGACTCCGGGCAATGGGATATCGGCCAGGTACCCGTTGCTTTGGCTGGGTGGCGCCCTTGGGGAGAGCCCTCGTTCGGAGTAGGTGGCATCTGGGCGGATGTGGCACAATGAAGCGCAATAAATCTCACCAAGCTGGTGGTCGCACTGCCACCAGCGTCTCTAAGCGAGGCAAAATTGAATTCGATGCTGCACAATATGATCCTCAGTCGTTCCCCTCGTTGGCTGTGCCATGGGAGGGACGCAGATCTAGTGCCAAGCAGGAGCCTTATGTACCACAATACCTTGTCTGCAGCAGGACTGATGGTGACTCCTTTCTTTCGACAAAGCCTATGTTTTTTGTGGAACACCTGGAGGATAAGTTTGGGGAAGTGGCGGGTTTGTCTAAAATGAGGAATGGGTCCATCCTCCTCAAGACGTCCTCCCCAGCCCAGTCACGGGCGTTGCTCTTGTGTGATAAGCTGGGAGACGTCCCTGTTACCGTCACTCCCCACAGTAGCTTAAATATGGTCCAGGGGATTATTTACAATCGCGACCTCTTGTTACAGTCCGATGACGAGCTGAGAGCTGACTTGGAACGATGTGGTGTGCATTTTGTCCGTTGTGTGAACAGAGGACCCAAGACCAACAGGGTGGCCACTGGTGCCTTTATCTTGGCCTTCGAGGGTGCTGTATTGCCTGAGAAGGTCAAGGTAATGGTTTACCGTTGTGATGTCAAGCCATACGTCCCTCCCCCGATGCGGTGCTTCCAGTGCTGGAAATTTGGGCATATCTCCTCCCGTTGCCCATCCAGCGCCACATGTCGAGATTGCGGACGCCCCTCTCATCCCGATTCTCCATGTGCGCCTCCGCCTGTCTGTGTCAACTGTGGGGAACACCACTCTCCATGCTCGCCGGACTGCCCCGTTCTTCATAAGGAGCGGAAGATTATGGAATTTAAGACCCTGGACCGGCTTACTTATCGCGAGGCAAAACTGAAATTTGAAAGGTTGCATCCTGTCCCTCTTCAAACTTCTTATGCTGCAGCTACGTTATCGTCGCCCTCGCGGGCGGCAGTTGTCGCCTCCTCTGTGCCGCCTTCAGTTGGCCCTCAGGGCCGTCCATCTCTGTCTGCCTCCCTCGTGTCTGGGGGCAAGCCTTCCTCTGTTGCCCCCTTCGCAGTTGGGGGCAAACCCCCTTCTGTCACTCCCCCCGCACATGCTTCAGGAGTGACATCTGCTCCAAAACCAGGGGGCTCGATCCCTCCCCCTCCCCCTCCCCCATCTCTGCCGGCGTCGTCTCCGCCGGCGTCGTCTCCGCCGGCTCCTCTCTCGCGGAAGGGGTCCCTCGGGGCCCTCCCTTCTTCCGTTTCTTCTGCTACCCCGCCGGATGTCAGCCAGTGGCTGAAGGTTCATCCACCTGCTGGTCGTAGGGCTTCTGCGTCGTCGTCAGCCTCCGACGCTCCTTCAGAGAAACTCTCCCAGCCCTCTAAGCCAAAGGACAGACGCGAGAAGAAGGACCGGAACGTGTCCAAGAAGAAGGACGCTCCGGCAGTTTCAGTACCGCCTGCTGTCAATAGCTCTGGCTCTGGGGATGCGGTGGAGATCCTCGCCTCTGCCGCGGATCTCGCCCTCACGGAACCCTCGGGGACCTCTCCTATGGACACAGCTGACTCTCGCTCAGTGGCGGCCATTGACTCTGCGGCGCCGTCTGCCTCTTAGTCGCCTTCACGCCCTCCCAGTCCCTTCCTGCTTCCATTCTCCAGTGGAATTGCGGCGGTTATTTCCGCCACCTGCCTGAGCTCCGGATGCTTCTGAGTGTTTCCCCTGTTCTGTGCATTGCTCTTCAGGAAACTTGGTTTCCAGCAATGCGGACCCCTGCCCTTCGCGGTTATCGGGGATACTATAAGAACTGCGCTGACTGTCAACGAGCTTCAGGTGGAGTTTGCCTCTTTGTTCACCACTCTGTCTGTAGCTCACCAGTACCCCTTCTGACGCCTTTAGAGGCAGTCGCTGTCAGGATTGAGCTCTCGCCGGCTATTACTGTTTGCTCTGTTTACGTTCCTCCGTATGGGCAACTCCCCCGACATGTCTTGGCTGCGCTGCTGGCTCAACTCCCGCCGCCATTGCTGCTTATGGGCGATTTCAATGCCCACAACCCTCTATGGGGTGGGACTGTCTCCGATGACCGCGGTCGCGCTGTGGAGCATGTGTTGGCTCATCTCGACCTTAGCCTCTTGAACACCGGTGCTTCCACGCATTTCAGTGTGGCCCATGGCTCGTTCTCGGCCATTGATCTCTCTCTTTGCAGCCCCGGACTTGTCCCATCCCTCCACTGGAGAGTGCATCCTGATCTGTGTGGTGACCATTTTCCCATCTATTTGTCACTGCCCCAGTGTCATTCTTCTGGGCGCCTGCCCCGCTGGGCTCTCAACAGGGCTGACTAGCCGGCTTTTACTTCCGCTGCCACCATTGCTTCTCTCCCACAGGGTGACATTGACGAGGTGGTCCGTGTCTTGACCTCGTCAATTATTTCTGCGGCCGAGACTGCCATCCCTCGCTCTTCTGGACTCCCTCGGAGGAAGTCTGTCCCCTGGTGGTCGCCGGAGATTGCTGAGGCTATTCGCGACCGTAGGCGGGCTCTCCAGCGTCATAAGCGGCACCCGTCTCTGGAGACCCTCATCGCCTTTAAGAAGCTCCGTGCCTTGGCCCGTCGTCTTATTGCACGGCGTAAGCAGGAATGCTGGGAGAGGTACATTTCATCCTTGGGCTCCCGTGTCTCCCCGTCGCTCGTGTGGTCCCGCATCCGGCAGATTTATGGATACCAGACCCCTATGGGTGTCCCTGGAATCTCCCTGGACGGCGCTGTCTGCACGGACGCTGCCACCATTGCTGACCACCTTGCCACGCACTTTGCTACGAGCTCTGCGACTGCAACTTACCCTCCTGCCTTTCGCTCTCTAAAGGAGCACGCCGAGCGGACGCTGTTATCGTTCCACACACGTCGTTCTGAAAAATACAATGCTCCTTTCAGCGAGAGGGAATTCCTCGCTGCCCTCGCCAATTGCCCTGATACAGCGCCAGGACCGGACTGCATCCACGCGCAGATGCTGAAGCATCTCTCCAGGGACTGCCAGAGACACATCCTCACCATCTTTAACCGCATTTGGAGCGAGGGCGTGTTCCCGTTGCAGTGGCGAGAGGGTGTTATCGTTCCCATCTTGAAGCCCGGTGCGGACCCTCTGGCGGTGGACGGCTATCGTCCCATTACACTAACCAACGTTTTGTGCAAATTGCTCGAACGTATGGTGGGGCGGCGTTTGTGTTGGGTCCTTGAGTCGCGCGGTCTCCTCGCTCCATCCCAGGGTGGCTTCCGTCAGGGCCGGTCTGCTGCAGACAATTTGGTGCGGCTGGAATCTGCTATCCATACAGCCTTTTCCCGCCGTCAGCATCTCGTTGCTGTATTTTTTGATCTGCGGAAGGCATATGACACAACATGGAGGCATCACATCCTTGCTACGTTGCGCGAGTGGGGTCTTCGTGGTCAGCTCCCAGCTTTTCTTCAAAACTTTTTATTGTGCTGCTCTTTCCGGGTGCAAGTCGGTGCCGCCTCTAGTTCATCTTATATACAGGAAAATGGGGTCCCGCAGGGCTCGGTGTTGAGCGTTTCCTTATTTCTAGTGGCCATTAATGGTCTGGCTGCAGCCGTGGGGTCGTCGGTGTCTCCTTCTTTGTATGCCGACGACTTCTGCATCTCATTTAGCTCAACGACTACGGGGGTCGCTGAACGCAGGCTGCAAGCAGCCGTTCGCAAGGCGGCATCATGGGCTCTGACTCATGGATTTCAGTTCTCTGCGGCCAAGACTCGAGTTATGCACTTCTGCAGGCGTCGGACGGTCCACCCTCATCCGGAACTTTACCTCGACGGTCACCTACTTGAAGTGGTGGACACTAGCCGCTTCTTAGGACTCGTCTTTGATGCCCGGCTCACGTGGGTTCCTCATATTACTCAGCTGAAGCAAAAGTGCTGGCGGCACCTCAACGCCCTCCGCTGCCTGAGCCATGCGTCTTGGGGTGCAGATCGCAGCACGCTGTTGCGATTGTACAGAGCCCTTGTGCAGTCCAGGCTTGATTATGGGAGCCTGGCCTATGGGTCTGCATCGCCCTCAGTGTTGACGTTGTTGGACCCCATACACCACTGTGGGGTTCGGCTTGCAACTGGCGCTTTCCGTACGAGCCCCGTGGATAGTCTGCTGGTGGAGGCCGGGGTTCCCCCGCTGCGGATTCGCCGCCACCGACTGCTCGCCGACTATGCTGTCCACGTGCATTGCTCACCGGGCCATCCCAATCATCGCCTGCTTTTCCCTGCCAGGGTTCTCCCTCTGCCCGACCGGCGACCTAGGTCTGGGCTTTCCATTGCTGTCAGCATCCAGTCCCTGCTGTCTGAACTGGGGTCGTTCCCTCTTCTGCCGCCCTTCCGGGCCTGTGCACCCATGCCTCCCTGGTGTATGACCCGTCCGTCCGTCCGCCTGGACTTGGCACGGGAACCCAAGGACTCGGTTCCGCATGTGGCCCTCCGTAACCGTTTTCTTGCGCTCGTCGCCTCATTTTCAGGCTGTGAGCCTGTCTACACTGATGGTTCCCTGGTGGATGGTCGTCCTGCCTACGCTTTTGCTCACGCTGCCCATGTTGAACAGCGCTCCTTGCCGGCTGGCTGCAGTATTTTTACTGCAGAGCTGGTGGCCATATTGCGCGCTCTTGAGCATATGCGTTCCTGCTCAGGTACGTCCATCGTCATCTGCAGTGACTCCCTGAGCAGCCTCCAGGCTATCGACCGCTGCTATACCTCTTCTCCTCTGGTATCCTTTATTCAAGAGTCTGTTTTTGCCATTACCCGCTCTGGTCGTTCGGTGGTCTTTGTTTGGACGCCAGGTCACGTTGGCATCCCGGGGAATGAACGTGTCGACAGGCTGGCCAAAGGGGCGGTCGACACCCCCACTTTGGCGATCGGCCTCCCGGCTCGTGATTTGCAGCTGGCGTTGCGCCGTAAGGTGCTTCAGATGTGGCGTGACGAGTGGCGTAGCCTGACTTCTCTGAATAAACTGCGGGCTGTTAAGGAGACGACCGATGTGTGGCAGTCCTCCCTGCGGGCTTCTCACAGGGACTCTGTCATCCTGTGTCGGCTCCGCATCGGCCATACCTACCTGACGCACGGACATCTTTTGCGTCAGGAGGATCCCCCCCTGTGTCAGTGTGGGTCCCGGTTGACGGTCGCCCATATTTTGTTGGAGTGTCCCCGCCTGCGCACCCTCCGGCAGACTTTTAATCTCCCGGGCACGTTGCCTTTGGTTTTATGCGACGATGCCTCCATGGCTGACGACGTTTTAAATTTTATCCGTGGTAGTCCTTTTTATGGTTCCATTTAGGGGGGACCTGTCCCTTTCCCTTTCTGTGTATCTTGTCCTCGAGTGTCCCATTGGTCGCAGATTTTAATGTGTGTATTCGGGTGGTTGACTCTTTCCCAATTTTGTTCCCATGGTCAGTCAACCAGTCTCCGACCCTCTTATTTTCTTCCGTTTCTTTCTGTCCAGTGTTTGTCTGTACTCTTCTTGTCTCTAGTGTTCGCTGCCACATTGGTGTTCTTTCAGTGACTGGGGGGAGGGGCGTCTCCTCCCCCCTTGGGGTTTTACCTGTTCCGTAAATTTTGTTTCGCCGGTTTTTTTGGAATGGGGGACTGATGTCTGCCGAGCACAGGGCACTCTAGCAGGCTGTGCAGCTCAACGGAACTGGAGTATGCCTCGTTCACTTCTTAGCTACATTTCAACCTAGGCAGACGCACTTTCATAATCAGCCCTCAGCCAGTTCCGTAAATTTTGCATTGATTCTCTGAGAAGTCCCTGAGAATCTGTTGTATTAGTTCATGGTATTCCATGTTACGAGATTGTCAGTTCATAGTCGCAGCTGCAGTCCTACAAACTACTGAAGATAAGTAATTTCATTGTACTATGTGTTTCTTGAATAATAATCATTCTCTCTAACAGTGTGCCGTACCGCATTTTATTGCAACCTGGACTGCTTCAGCTCGTATCAACTCGGGCTCCTACTTATTTGCATTTAGTAACAAGCTGAAAACTCCCACACGTTTTGTGCCTCTAAACAGTGAGACACAATATTTATGACAATGATGACAAGGAAGAGAGAAATTGTGACAGTGAGAAGAGGCAGCAGAGCAGCAGCAGCAGCAGTAGGAAGGAATTAGCAGTAAGAAAGAGCAAGAGGGAGACAGTGACAGTGACAGGAGACAATAGGACAGAACAAAGGGGACTGTGGCTGTGACACAGGAGACAATGATAAACAGAGATTGACTAGTGGGTGTGAGTGAGTTAGTTAGGGGAGCTTTCGGGGGTTTCAAGAGGGTAGCATGTTTAAAAAAAAAAGTGTGAATATGTTCGCATTCCAAAATTTTTAAAGGGCTGAGGAAGGTAAAATGAGGCAGATGGCTACCCACTATTCAGCCACAGTCTTTTTAAATAAACAGGAACATATCCACATTTTTTGTGCTCCAGTTTTTCCACTTGTGTTCTTAAATGAATGTAATTTACCTATATGATGCAAAGAAATGATTGAATGTGTTTGTCTGCTGTGGATGATGATAAATCTAGAATGTTTTGAAAGCTATGTTTTGCTTTTACTCTACTTGTGGATCTAAGTAAAACATCTGATACATTCTCTCACTCAGTCCTCTCACTAAGCTTGAAAGAATTGGTGTAAAAGGCATTTTTCTGTTTCTATCCAGAACTTGTCTATTCATCAAGAATCAACAATTGCATATCAAATGCTTTACAACATTCCAGAGTGCCCCATGGGGTTCTGTCTTTGGATCATTCATATTTGTGATATACAGGGTGTTTCACATGTGCCCTGTGAGGGGTGTATTCTTCCGGTCCACTGCTACACATCATAGTGCAATACACAGAACTGCCCATGCCCATATCAGAGTGACATCACTGATGTCACATACCTGTTCTGTGCACATGCTGTTGTTCCTCCCAGCTGTCAGCTAGTCTTTCTGTCCAAATTAAAGTTGTGACTTACATGCTTCCTTATGTCAACACTTCAATTGTGTGAAGACTTCCAGGAAGAGATTTATCAGGCAAATGGAAAATTAGCCACAGCACTTTGAGCCTTGTTTTTCCCAAACAACAAGTGAAGATGAAATTGAACAGAGAAGGATACCTCAATATAGTAAAGTACCTTGTGCTCTATATAATTTAGAAGACAAACCATAGTCCAGAGGCTTAACTTCATTACCTTCAGTAAGACACTCTGAGGACTAAGGCAAAAGCAAATGTAAAACAAAAATTGCACCAACTAATAAGCAGCCACATCAAGTCATATTAGATAGATACTATACTCATGACCAGCAAACGATACTACATGCATGACCAACAAACATTAGTCACAAAGATAAAACACCAAAGAAGATTACAAAAATTTGTCATTTTTAGTGGAGTGTTAAAATCTTATTCAAATAACTGAACTACCCTAAAGTAGTTCTTTTAATCAGGCTGTTACTTAGGACTATATTCTGACATACTTTAACTACCTCTCATATTAGCTTTTGCAAAGGATTGTCCATGTAGAAAGTAATACAAGACACCACAATTTAAGTCTTAATAGAGCTAAAAATAAAAATATAGATAAATCCCCTTAGTATATTTTTTGTGCATGCCAAACTTCCTGTGGAATAAAAGCTCTGTTGTTATCGGTGAACCATTCTGCCTAATTGGAAAATCTTGGTGATCTTGCAGTGCTTTGTATTTGGTACTGTATTAAGCTAGGTGTATATGTTGTTACACTTTTGTTATACTCATATGTTCAAATTTAATTAATGATTAATGGCTGGTCATGAGTCAGATTTTTAAATGTAAGCAGTAGGTTTTTTTCTCTTGTCCAAATGTATTAAAGTACTGTGCAGTCTGATGTAAATTGTTTCTGTTGTCTAATATTACTTTTTATTTTATTCAGCCCAATGTACTTAGGTTTCATCCTTTAAGTTTAAAGTATTTTAAGAAGACATACATATACATTTTTAGATATATATGAAACTTACGAATGCTGAAAATTACGGAACAAACAGGAGAGATCATCAGATGGCTGTGTGCTGATGCTGTAGAAGTTGAAAGCATGTCCAACTATATGGATTACTGAAATAAAATTTACACATATTATTTAATATGACAATAGAAAGTCATAAGTAGTGTGGATGATTAATAAACATTCTTAATAATATGAAAAGATGATTCTATAAACAATTAATCATATCCACACTATATGTTGACATGGAATGTGTAATTTATACAATCATTAAACATTAATTAAATTTATATGACTGTACAAATGGTATTTACATAAGTTTATTGACTTGCCTGCTTCCATCCAAGAACTTGTTTTTAGTGCAGGTTTTCTGTTGGATAAGAGTTAAACTGAAACGGTATTTATTCTGTTACTGAAGACTTTAGTGAGGCTACATGAAACAAAATATAATATCTCCTCCCTTCCCATTCTGTATCCTTTATTCCCTACACCTACACTACCCCATTAACTGCTTGCAGCCCCCTCCGTCTGAGCCGCCCCCTATTCCTTCCTCTTTCACTTTACCTCTCCACAGCCATCTCTTGGCACCCGGCAGCTGCGCAGTCTCCCCTCCCATGTTGGCGGCAGCAGTCTGCCCCTGGTGTTGGCTGTGCTCCCCCTTAGTTGCAACACCCTCTGCAGTGCCCCTCCCCCCTTGGTAGCAGCAGTGCTGTCATTTGCTCTTGTCGGCACATCTCCCCGGCCCTGTCAGCACAACAACAACAACCACCTCACCACTCCATGTTTGTGCTACACAACAATGTAGCACCTGAGGTAGGATTGCGACGCATGGCTGGCTGATTTTGAAGTGTTAAAAAACAATGTACTGAGTAATAATTAGTGACCATGTTTCAATCTATTACATGCAACACGACCAAAGGAATAGTGCTCTGCTATATAATGTGTACTAGAAGTGTGGTTCTTTTTGTGGTACTTAGCATGTATAATGTTTTAGAGTTATGTATAATTGAGACTTATGAACAAAACTCAATCATTCCCACATAATGAGGAATTTTACTTCAGTGTGGAAGTTTTCATCCGAAAGTGAATTATTTTGAACATAAACACTTAAATCAGTGGAATTTTTTTTGTTGTGTTTCAGACACTGAATCCTGTTGCTGAAAACTGCAAAAGCTGCACAGAAAAGACTGCACATTTGGAAATTATGTCATGGTATGTGACATTGGTGTTTAAAAATTATTATTTTTATGTGGTCAGTGCCACGTGAGTTATTTGTGCTTCCTTGGAAGTATAATTATCTTGCTGGCAGCAGTATGTGACAAAATCATCTCCCATGTTTTACGTCTAGCATAACACCAGTGATACTCTTGTAGGAGCTGTGCACTGAAACCTTCAAGCCATAAAAATTTAGCATAGTTGTGAGTTCAGCACTTTGACCCTTCTTAAATGGTGGAAGATGTACTACATAAGCAACAGATGTATTTAATAAAAGTTTCATAGATAATTTCTCTAGGATATTCAAGTGTGTTCGAAATAATCAAATATGTTGTGCAAAAAAGTTACTCGGAAGGCGGGTGACTGCTAAAGTGACCCCCACTCCCCATCCTTGTCCTCTGTCCTCTCCTGTACCAGTATTGCTGCCCCAAGTTCCCTTCTGTATGGCTGTCATTGCTCATTTGTCACATTTCATTCGTTTTTTACAAAATAATTGTATAGATAAAAATCTGCTCACCAAGTGGCGGCAGAACACATACACAAAAGGACGTTATAATTAGGCAAACTTTTTGAGCCAGTGGCTCCTTCTTAATGCAGAAGCACAGTAGGGGAAGAGGGATGAAGGAAGAGGACTGGAGCGGTCTAGGAAAAGGGGGTAGATTTCAAGAAAGTCACCCAGAACCGTGATTCAGGGAGATTTACCAGATGGGATGAGGAGGAAAGACTGATTGTTGCGCAATGTACCGGACGATATTTGAGAACCTGAGAGCTTAAAGGTGGAAGACAGGGTAATGTGCAAGACAGGTATAACTGCTTAAACATCGTGCACTAGTTAATAAGACTGAAAAGCTAACTGCATTCTACGTAACAGAGGTGGGAGAGGGGATGCAAAAAACAAACAGGTAAGAAAATCAACTGAGTGAAAAAAGTAGTAGTTATTGTGAAGGAATTAATGTAAAGTAAGGCCAGGTGGCTGTTAAAAACCAAGGACATGTAGTGCTTGTTCCTACCGGCAGAGTTCTGAGAAACTGGTGTTTGGGAGAAGAATCCAGATGGTGCATTTGGTGAAGCAGGTACCGAGGTCATGACTGTCATGTTGTACAGTATGCTCTGCAATAGGATATTGTGTGTTGACTGTATACACCCTCTGCCAATGCCCATTTATCCTAAGTGATAATTTGATGGTAGTCGTGCTGATATAAAAGGCCGAACAGTGTTTACATAACAGCTGGCGGATGACATGTTGTTTCGCAGGTGGTTCTCCCTTCGATAATATGTTATGTCAGTTGCAGGGCTGGTGTAGGTGGTGATTGGAAGGTGGGTAGGGCAAGTCTTGCAGGTGGGGGGTGAACTGTCACAGGGGTAGGACCCGTATGGTAGGGAAATGGATGCAGGAGTAGTATAGGGTCTGATAAAGAGTATTGCAGAGATTAGGAGGGCGGTGAAAAGTTATTCTAAGTGTGGTGGGCAAAACCTCAGACAGAATATATCTAATTTTAGGGCATCATTTTAGGAAGTCATGGCCTTGTTGAAGTACCTGATTAATTCATTCCATACCAAGGACAGATTTTACCTCAAAAACCTATCCCACCTTCTCCTAAACTACCTGACCAGTGGTGTTTCCCTTTCTGTCCCTCTGCAGCTTCCGAAACAGCCATACCATCAACCAGCACTTCTCTCCTACAAACCGAGCTTGGCCAACCTCCTTAACATCCCACAGCCTTCGCTACTACCTCCCAGACCAAGAATAACTCATCACAAGAAAAAAATCTTAACTGTACAGTGTCCTTGACCTCTCGCCTAAAGCACTCTCCCCTCGTGAATTGTCTGTTATCTAAGGGTTTCATTTTCAGCCTGAAACCTGCATGCATTTGATCATGTTGCTGTGGTGAAGAACCTACTTTCCTTCACACGCAGTGTCAACTGGAAATATCTCTTTGCAATCCAATCCCAAAACGTTTCTAACAGCAAATCAGGCATTGAACCAGTCTCGAACAATTCCAACCATGATCTCAACTAGATCCACCACATGGTGCAACGGATCCAGCAATCCCTCCATTCTCTTGCTGATGGTGGCTCTCCTGTTAGCTTTATGTGGGTTCTAGGCCATGTAGGAGTGCCAGGGAATGAGGCTGCTGATGCTGTGACCAAGGCTGCAGTCCTCCTGCCTCGGCCAGCCCCCCTTTGTGTCCTGTCATCTGACATTAGTGGGGTTGTTTGTAAGAGGTTTGTGTCATTATGGTGGGATACTTGGTTGTCACTTCAAGAAAATAAGCTCCGGGCCATAAAACCATTCCCAACAGCTTGGACAACCTCCTCCCGACCATCTCGGCAAGAGGTTGTCATTTTGGCAAGGTTGCGGATTGCGCATTGCCGGTTTATCCACTGCTACCTGCTATCCAGTGACCCTGCCCCGCAGTGCCCTCGTGGTCATGCATTGACAGTGTGCCGTGTTTTATTGTTGTGTCCCTGTTTTAATCAATCTCGTGTTGTCCTGTGTCTGCCATTTACCTTACAGGAAATTTTAGGCATCTGCTCGTGTTCTTTGTTTTATTACTTTGAAGGACTTGCCCAAAGACATTTACCCGATTATATGTGCACTTACATTTGTGACTGGGCGCTAATGACCTTAGTAGTTGAGCGCCCTAAAACCACAAAAAAAAGAAGATCCACCACAACTATCTCAAAATCATCCCTTACAAGCCTTCCAAGAATTCCTCACATCCAGCATTGCTTCACAACCCTTCCTTAGGTCCCTACAACATGACCCTAACCTGTCCTTCGCATAACTCCAAGTTCTACGTTCCCTAAAAGCTGATTACTACATCATTATCCTCCCAGAAAACAAAGGATTTACCACTGTGGTAGTTGATCAAAAAGAGCATGTCAGTGAAGGTTTATGCCAGCTGTCCGTCACCTGTACTTACAGCGTCTGCCATCGAGATCCCATCCCTGTGATTCGAACTGACATGCAGTCCCTCTCATCCCGGCCGACTCAGCAAACGTATATCTGCCTTAGTTGATCAGCACCAGCAACCCATAGTACAGAGACTTCCGTCCTATATCAGAGACACCAACCACTTCCTAGAGTGTCTGAAATCCGTGCCTGTCCCACTCCCATCATCACACCTTGCTTCTTACCATTTATCCCTCCTCTCCCTATACCAACATCCCCCCCCCCTCCCCCCCTCTCCTCGTGCATGATCTGTCTGCTGCTTAACATTTCCTCAGTCAGTGCCCATCAGATACCAAATCTATGACATCCTTCCTACTCACCTTAATCAGCTTTATACTTACCAGCACCTACATCACATTTGAGGGGCACACATACAAAAAGATCAGGGATACAACCATGAGAACCAGGATGGCTCCGTCCTGTGCCAGTCTTTTCATGGGTCACTTGGAGGTGGCTGTACCGGGATCCAGAAGTCTTCAGTCCCTAGTTTGGTTTAGGTGCATTGATGACATCTTTACCAAATGGACTCATTGTGAGGCTGGCCCTTAAAATTCTAGGAATCTCTAAATATCTTCTCTCAGTTAAATTTCACATGGTCCTATTCCGAATCCCGTGCCACTGTCCTCGATGTTGATCTCGTCCTCACTGATGGTCAGCTGTACATGTCTGTCCGCATTAACCCTACTAACAAACAACAGTACTCACATTTTGACAATTGCCGTCCTTTCCGTTCATACGTTCCTTCCCATGCAGGCTTGGCATTCGACACAAATGTATTTGTTCAAATGCAGACTGTTTGCAAAACGCCCCCCCCCCCCCCCCCCCCATTCTCACCTCAGCCTCCGTTGGACGTAATTACCCTACCAGCCTAGTTCAAAAGCAGATTTCCTGGGCCATCACATCCAACCCTGGTACTGATCATCTTTCCAAAAAACAGGTTTGGAGCACACCACTGGTCTGTCAATATTATCTTGGACTGGAATGTATCAATCAGCTACTTCGACAAAGCCACAACTTCTTAAAATCATTCCCTGAAAAAGAGATCCATTCTGTCTGAGATTTTGCCCACCACACCTAAAATAGCTTTCTGCCACCCTGTTAATCTCCGCAATATTCTTATCAAATCCTACACTCCTTCTGCACCCGTTTCCCTACTGTACGGCTCCTACCCCTGTGGCCATCCCTGCTGTAAGACTTAGCCCATGAACCCTCCTACCACCAACCTATACCAGCCCTGTAACTGACAAAACACATACTATCAAAGAGAGAGCCACCTGTGAAATGACATGTTATATACCAACTGTTATGTAAACATTGTTCAACCTTTTACGTCAACATGACTATCATGAAATTATCAGTTAGGATGAATGGACATAGGCAGAGGGTGTATACAGGCAACACACAATATTCTATTGCAGAGCATGCTGTACAACAGACAGTCATGACCTCGGTACTTGTTTCACCACATGCGCCATCTGGATTCTTCCCCCAGACACCAATATCTCAGAACTCCGCAGGTGGGAAATAGTGCTACATGTCCTTGGTTCTTGCCACCCACCTGGCATTGCTTTTTTCACTCAGTTGTAGTTTTCTACATATTTCATTTTCTTACCTGTCTGTTTTCACTTCACCTCTGTGATGTACATTGCAGTTAGCTTTTCACTCTTATTAACTCGTGCATGCTGTTTAAGCAGTTATATCTGTCTTGCACACTACCCTGTCTTCCACCTTTAAGCTCTCAGGCTT
Source organism: Schistocerca gregaria (assembly GCF_023897955.1). Taxonomy (NCBI): domain Eukaryota; kingdom Metazoa; phylum Arthropoda; class Insecta; order Orthoptera; family Acrididae; genus Schistocerca; species Schistocerca gregaria. The sequence continues at coordinate 199,355,085 of NC_064926.1, forward strand.
TCAAATCCTGTCTGGTGTAGTCCCCAACAATCAGTCTTTCCTTCTCCTCCTGTCTGACAAGTCTCCCCCGACCTGCAGTTCTGGGTGACTTTCTCAAAATCTACCCCTTTTCCTAGACTTCCTCTGCACACAACAGCTCACTTATGAGTGCTCTTAATAATTAAAGTAATATAATACTTGTAAGTAAGTTAAAGTAGAACTTAGTTGATATTTTCATGCATCATCAGGTGAGTTTTGTATCACTGATAATGCAGAAACTCTCAAGGAAATTTCATGTTGATCTAAGTTTTAGTGTATATTTTTAGCTGGTCTTTGCATTTGATTTGCAGTGGTAAAAAGAAACAATGAAGTCTTGTGACAATCAACAGTCCACCCTTCACATAGTATGATGATGGGATTGTTTATTACTGAGCTTAACACTCTCAATGTGGGGAAGGACTGTTAACAATACCATGTGGTCTCTCTGCATTGAAAAGTAATGGATTCCCATCTTCATGTTTAATCTACAAATGTTCATTTATGATTATTTTTAATGTGATAGTTTCCAACATACAAAATTGTTATGGATATTTAAAATATTAATTTTTAATGAATAAATTGTTAGGATGAATTCATCACTCACAATTTTCAGCAAATTTAGTATTGTGTTGGACTTACCAGTGAAAACAACAGCCCAGACAGCAATATATTTATGCATTTGTACAGCGCGATCAAAAGGCACATAAAGATGCAGTGCAGTGTTACGTAGTGTAGTTATAGTGTTACGGCACATAGTGACTAATAAGGTAGAGTAGGTGAACATCATGGCCGAGGCTGCACCACGTGTTATAGTAACTCCATAGCCTGCTATGCGCCGTAAACCAGTGTGCTCTCTTTCCACTGAATAGTCTGTAATGTACATATCCAAGAAAATACAGTTACTAATTTGTTGTATATTGTAGTTTCTGAAACAGCAGGTAAATAACTACCTTTCATTATATTATATTTGGAACTATATTCATTATATAACAACATGGTCTGTACTACATCAAATTCTTGGTGTGAAAATTGTCTAACACTTATGTAGTATTCCGTAATTTGGAATGGAGATAGCCCACTACCACTGAGGAGAGTTAAGTTATTTCACGCGTAGTAACATAAGCGCATAATCAGCACAGTGTGAAACAACTAGGTTTGGTTAATCTGCACTCTAGTAATACCAGCAAGGGAGAACAGATGGAGAAAAAAAGAAAAAAGAGAGATGAAAAGCAGAAAGAGATGAAAAGCAGAAAGAGATGAAAAGCAGAAAGAGATGAAAAGCAACCACTCTTGCACAATGTGCATGCATGCATTCCACATGCATCCACACCAACAGAATTATTATGACATGTTTTTTTAATCTGGTTTGTAAAACACTGTGTGTGATGAATATGAAGGAATCAGTTTGACTATTGGATTAAAGAAGTTAGCTGGATGGCTTCTAAGGTGGCACTCTGAAAGTGTGTGAAAAGCTGAGGAGAAAAATGATCTTTTATTGTCTATGTCATAAGTGATCTATACTATGCCTTTGTGGTCTGGACGCTTTTTCCACTATTTAGCCTTGTTGAAACAGGTTGGAACCAAGCCCCATAGCCAAGGACCTTTGATGACACACTGGCACTTGTTTCAGTTACAGCTGATTTGAATCTTGTGGGGGAAAAGATTTTTACTGGAGTCTGTCAGATTGTGTGCTAATGCCTTCAGTTAGATTCTGTGGTCCCCAAAGTGCCTTAAAGTTTAAGGGTGTAGCAAACCATGATGGTGATCCACCTATCAGCTGAGGACATTAACTGTGAAGTACTTCACCTCTCGCTCAAGTGTAAAATCCCTAATTTATGACCACACTGACACCCAGGCAGCAGTCATCTCATCTGTACATAATTTAAGAAAATCATTAGTTCAGCTCAACCTATCCGCATACTAATATTAAAAACAATGTTATCAGAATAAAGAAACAAAATGTCTGCAAGGAAAAATGCCTCTAGTAAAACTGAACTGTTAATTCCCTTTGGTCATTCCTTTTTTTCCAGTGAGTGAAAAAACTGTGTGGCAACTTTTGTTCATGAGATGGTCTAGTGTTGCTTACTAAGTAAGAATTCTTTTTCCTTTCCTCTCTGTATCAGTTTGATATTGACTACTGCAGTGCCACATTGCAGAAACAAAAACAAAGATAATAGTCAATATTGTCATGGCTTTCATACAACTATGGAATGAAGAATAATTTAAAACTCAAAACAATGTCCTTTAGATGATAATTATTTTTTAACTTAAATCTCCAAGGAAGTTTTTGTCTCGTGACACTATGGTGACAGAAGAACCACCTCAATCAAGGGGTGCAAAATGAAGCTGATGGGTTATTCCTTGGTTCATACTTCACCACTTCTCTCGCAGACTGCATAGTGGTGCTTTTGTTTGTGCATAGGAACTCGGTGGTCTCCATTCATTGATTGTCCTTTTCTTTGACATGTCAAAGGAATCAGATAATCAGTTCATTGCCAGTCTCTTGACATTCAGCTCACACCAGCCATTCTGACAGCATGAGCATGTGAATGGAAATATTTGCTTTAAAACATCAGTAATTGGGTGTAAAATATACTGTCTCCAAAGTTTACATTTTCGTGAAGGCATTTGACAAAACCCTGCATGATGACCTGAAAATGTGGAAAGTGTTTTCCACGGTGGTGCCATCATGCTGATGGATCATATCAAGGCTGCATGCGGGACAGTTTCCAGGCATAGGTGACACATGATGATGGCATGGATGACACCTTCTTTTTAGAAGTTCTGATAATGGATGAGCCATGGATACTTTTTTCCATTGTGAGAACGCAATGCCAGTCATTTCAATGGAAGAACATACTCACAGTACCCACCAAAAACATTTTGAGTAACAGATGCTGCTGAATAAATGATGGTTGATATGTTTTGTGTATCACATCATGCTCCAAGGGGCATTACAATGACAGGTTTGTTACCAAGGTGTCCACCTGGTAGTTGCTGAAAACTGTAGGAAATGAACTCAACGTTTACATTTTTAAATGGGAATGGGGTACAAAATTAGTACTGTTGAATAGTGTTCTCAAAACTGTAACCTTTTAACACAAACATTTTCTAAATTTTATGCCAATTTATTGATGACATCAAAAAACTTTTCCAGAGACTCACAATTTGAATGCTGAAAGGAAAAAAAGAAAATTTGTTAAAGTGTAATGTAACTAATGTGGACAAACTTTTTCTCACCATTTCATTTAAATGAAGTTGTTTCCTATTTTAAAAATTATAAAAAACATATCTGCTTATTGCGTCATTGGGTTTTTGAGTGGACCTTTTTTTGTTTCTGCAACATGATCTATGTTTTTAACTCCCTACATGTAAAGTGATATGATATGACCTATGGGTCAGTGGAAAGGTCGGGGAAGAAGGCCAGTGTTCACTCCGTCTGCTTGCCGGGGGGGTCTCATCCCAGATGTGGAGGAGGCCCTACCAGCGGCGATAGACAGCACTGGGTGCACCCGACTGCAAATTGTTGCTCATGTCGGCACCAATGACTCCTGCCTTCTGGGTTCAGAGGCCATCCTCAGTTCGTACAGGCAGTTGGCGGAATTGGTAAAGGCGGAAAGCCTCGCTCGTGGGGTGGAATCAGAGCTAACTATTTGTAGTATAGTATAGGTCAGGCGTGCACTACACGCCAGAAGTGGCTACAAGGGTAGCGGAGTACGTGTGGAGTGCACATGGGGGTTTTTTAGGTTAGAGAATTCGCTCCCTAGGCCCGACAAGACGCTTCCTGAGATGCGGCAAGGTAGGAGTAGGCAAAATGCAACCGGGAATAACAATATTAATGTGAACAATATTAATGTGCTAATAGTAAACTGCAGGAGCGTCTATAGAAAGGTCCCAGAACTGCTCTCATTAATAAACGGTCACAACGTCCATATAGTACTAGGGACAGAAAGTTGGCTGAAACCAGACGTAAACAGTAATGAAATCCTAAACTCAGATTGGAATGTATACCGCAGAGACAGGCTGGACAGTGGAGGAGGAGGCGTGTTTATAGCGATAAGAAGTGCAATAATATCGAAGGAAATTGGTGGAGATCCGAAATGTGAAATGAGAAATGATTTGGGTTAAAGCAGGCTCAGACATGGTAATTGGATGTCCCTATAGGCCCCCGGGCTCAGCAGCTGTTGTGGCTGAGCACCTGAAGGATAATTTGGAAAATGTTTCGAGTAGATTTCCCCACCATGTTATAGTTCTGGGTGGAGATTTTAATTTGCTGGATATAGACTGGGAGACTCAAATGTTCATAACGGGTGGCAGGGACAAAGAATCCAGCGAAATTTTTTAAAGTGCTTTATCTGAAAACTACCTTGAGCAGTTACACAGAGAACCGACTCGTGGCGATAACATATTAGACCTTCTGGTGACAAACAGACCCGAGCTATTTGAAACAGTTAATGCAGAACAGGGAATCAGCGATCATAAAGCGGTTACTGCAGCGTTGATTTCAGCCGTAAATAGAAAAATTAAAAAAGGTAGGAAGATTTTTCTGTTTAGCAAAAGTGACAAAAAGCAGATTACAAAGTACCTGACGGCTCAACACAAAAGTTTTGTCTCAAGTACAGATAGTGTTGAGGATCAGTGGACAAAGTTCAAAACCATCGTACGATATGCGTTAGATGAGTATGTGCCAAGCAAGATCGTAAGAGATGGAAAAGAGCCACCGTGGTACAACAATCGAGTTAGAAAATTGCTGTGGAAGCAAAGGGAACTTCACAGCAAATATAAACATAGCCAAAGCCTTGCAGACCAACAAAAATTACGTGAAGCGAAATGTAGTGTGAGGAGGGCTATGCGAGAGGCGTTCAATTAATTCAAAAGTAAAGTTCTATGTACTGACTTGGCAGAAAATCCTAAAAAAATTTGGTCTTATGTCAAAGAGGTAAGCGGATCAAAACAAAATGCCCAGACACTCTGCGACCAAAATGGTACTGAAACAGATGATGACAGACTAAAGGCTGAAATACTAAATGTCCCTTCTCTAGATTGTCGCACAGATGACAAAACAGTAGATATCGAAATAGACGACAGAGGGATAGAGAAACAATTAAAATTGCTCAAAAGAGGAAAGGCCGCTGGACCTGATGGGATACCAGTTCGATTTTACACAGAGTACGCGAAGGAACTTGCCCCCCTTCTTGCAGCGGTGTACCGTAGGTCTCTAGAAGAGCGAAGCGTTCCAAAGGATTGGAAAAGGGCACAGGTCATCCCCGTTTTCAAGAAGGGACGTCGAACAGATGTGCAGAACTATAGACCTATATCTCTAACGTCGATCAGTTGTAGAATTTTGGAACACGTATTATGTTAGAGTATAATGACTTTTTCTGGAGACTAGAAATCTAGTCTGTAGGAATCAGCATGGGTTTCGAAAAAGTCGGTCGTGTGAAACCCAGCTCGCGCTATTCGTCCACGAGACTCAGAGGGCCATAGACACGGGTTCACAGGTAGATGCTGTGTTACTTGACTTCCGCAAGGCGTTGGATACAGTTCCCCACAGTCCTTTAATGGACAACATAAGAGCATATGGACTATCAGATCAATTGTGTGATTGGATTGAGGAGTTCCTAGATAACCGAACGCAGCATGTCATTCTCAATGGAGAGAAGTCTTCCGAAGTAAGAGTGATTTCAGGTGTGCCGCAGGGGAGTGTCATAGGACTGTTGCTATTCACAATATACATAAATGACCTGGTGGATGACATCAGAAGTTCAATGAGGCTTTTTGCAGATGGTGCTGTGGTGTATCGAGAGGTTGTAACAATGGAAAATTGTACTGAAATGCAGGAGGATCTGCAGCGAATTGACGCATGGTGCAGGAAATGGCAATTGAATCTCAATGTAGACAAGTGTAATGTACTGCGAATACATAGAAAGATAGATCCCTTATCATTTAGCTACAAAATAGCAGGTCAGCAATTGGAAGCAGTTAATTCCATAAATTATCTGGGAGTACGCATTAGGAGTGATTTAAAATGAAATGATCATATAAAGTTGATCGCCGGTAAAGCAGATGCCAGACTGAGATTCATTGGAAGCATCCTAAGGAAATGCAATCCGAAAACAAAGGAAGTAGGTTACAGTACGCTTGTTCGCCCACTGCTTGAATACTGTTCAGCACTGTGGGATCCGTACCAGATAGGGTTGATAGAAGAGATAGAGAAGATCCAACGGAGAGCAGCACGCTTCGTTACAGGATCATTTAGTAATCGCAAAAGTGTTACGGAGATGATAGATAAACTCCAGTGGAAGACTCTGCAGGAGGGACGCTCAGTAGCTCGGTACGGGCTTTTGTTAAATTTTCGAGAACATACCTTCACCGAAGAGTCAAGCAGTATATTGCTCCCTCCTACGTATACCTCGCGAAGAGACCATGAGGATAAAATCAGAGAGATTAGAGCCCACGCAGAAGCATACAGACAATCCTTCTTTCCATGAACAATACGAGACTGGAATAGAAGGGAGAACCGATAGAGGTACTCAGGGTACCCTCCGCCACACACCGTCAGGTGACTTGCGGAGTATGGATGTAGATGTAGATGGGTGGTGTGCACAGTAGACCTCAAATATTATCTCATGTGATGCATGGCCAGAAGCTGGTATCTGACAATAGCTCTCACTCTTGTCAGTGCTTTTAATTGGAATTGTATTTCTAAAGGTGTGATCGTGCACTCTATTGTTTACAGTTGCAGCTAAAGAATCTTCTGGGTTTATTGTTGAGGTAACGTTTTGAACTAGTCTGTGTTCATGTCCCCCATTATGTTGACATGCTCATAATGGGACTGAAGTAGGTATAGTGCCAACCGAAAATACATTGCATAGGTAATGTTTAAAGGCTTATAGATTACTCCAGGTAAGCACTTCTCGGTGTGTCAACTTATTTTCAATGAGTGTGAATGCCACCCTCCTTTCATCAGTCTCAGTGTGCTTAGCACTGTGAGATGGAGGTCAGATTGGTTGTATGTTTTGACAGTACTATTATGTTTGTCTGCTCTAAGAAAGTGCATCTCAAGAGGTGCACATATCCGAAGGATGTTGCAGATGGTAGGATTATGTGAAATTTAAAATAATATAAAAGGAGATTCCGTGCTTCGTAATTTGCAGACAAGAACTGAATATTACGATGTGCAACAAGCAGCTCTGATGTGTACTTGCAGGTGGCTTAATGCAGCAGTTTGATGTTCACTTCTCTCTGAATCCCATTCTTTATTGGTGCTATAGTTCAATAGTGATTAGAACTTTGTTTTGCAGAAAGGACTCTTCCATATGATCCTGAAGGAGAGATGATCAGTGAATTATGACTTTCTGACTGGGATTAAGAACATATGATAGTAGAGAAGCGATTACTCAGGTTGAAAATATATGATAACAAAAGTGATTGCTCTGAGCAACTAATCCCTCTGTTGTAAAACACCAGTAGTGGCTGGAATAATATCCGTAAGATATGATTAGTAATGGATCACACAGATAAGTGATAAAAAAGGAAAAAAGGGAACATTGTGAGCGGGCAGTACTGCCAGCTGAGAAAAAACAAGTTGGAAAGAACAGTAGCAAGATTAGCCCACAAAGCAACAGTTTTATTAAATTTTGTACAGTGTATTGGTTATGAAGTGCAGATTAAAACTTAAGAAACTGCAAAAGTGTGTGAAATTAGGGAGATGGGACCTGGATAAAGTGAAAGAATCGGAGATTGCCGATAGGAACTGGGGAAACGAATACAAAAGAAAACAAATGGATACCATTTAGAGATGAAACAAGATTGTAGTTAATCCCAAATGTTATGCAGCTTAGGTAGAAGAAATGTCTGTTCCTGTCAGAAGGTAAACTAAGTGACGATGAGACATTGAGAGCTACAAAATTGGCTTTATCTGTCTGTGACACATTTCTGACCAATCATCCTCAGACATATAAAATGGGTTTCCCACAGTTGTTTGGTATAGTTTTAGGCAGTTCCCATTCATAATAATTATTTCCAGTCATAACAAAGAGTTTTGTCAGCACATTTTTCTTTCGTTTTTTAATCAACTTTAGAGATTGCAGCTCAACATATATAAAGAAAGAAACTTCCACATGGGAAAAATATATTAAAAACAAAGATTCCAAGACTTACCAAGCGGGGAAAGTGCCGGCAGACAGGCACATGAACAAAACACACAAACACACACACAGAATTACTAGCTTTCGCAACCGATGGTTGCTTCTTCAGGAAGGAGAGGGAAAGACGAAAGGATGTGGGTTTTAAGGGAGAGGGTAAGGAGTCATTCCAATCCCGGGAGCGGAAAGACTTACTAAGGGAAGTCTTTCCGCTCCCGGGATTGGAATGACTCCTTACCCTCTCCCTTAAAACCCACATCCTTTCGTCTTTCCCTCTCCTTCCTGAAGAAGCAACCATCGGTTGCGAAAGCTAGTAATTCTGTGTGTGTGTTTGTGTATATATAGAACTTAGCCACAGAGAATCATAAGCGTCCGAAGCAAAAAGTTTTGAGAACAATAGGTGTTTGTGGAAATCAAATTTGTAAACAAACCACCAGTCTCATATGTCTGAATTATTTTTTAACTAAGTCTCAGCATCCAATCTTTCATATGAAAAATAATTTACCCATATATAGACTGAGACTATAGTGTCTTCTGACAGTATAAAATTTGCAGTTAAAGTGAAACTAGAATCAGACCATAACAGAACAGATACTAAATGCAACATGTACTCGATCATAATCTTTTTCCAACGCGTCATGGTCCTCATTATCGTCATTGTCATTAAACACATTCTGTGATTAGAGGTTCAGATAAAACTGCATACATGCTATACAATCTCAAAATTAGTGATTGTGTGTTTAGGCCTTTGTGGTTATCACTGTCTGAATTTTAATAAGAACTTTTGAAATAACATAGTTCACAGATAACAGAAGAAGAAGAAGAAGAAACATAATGTGTTTCTTACACAAGAAATTTTTTTATACTTTCATTTGTTTTACAGATAAGTGTGTTTTATTTTCTCTGCTATACTCACAGTAAGCTCGCTCAGCAAATATTGCAATCACAACAAGTGTGTACAAAGTGACCCAGAAGATTTCACGGCTATAATTTGCAACAGTTGATACCAGTGTGAAGTATGTTGTGTTTTGCGAATCATCTAGGCTCTTTGTATGTAATGTAATATCTTGGTCCGGCATGATACTGCTTGTAACGTTCAGTGGCTCTCTCTCTGTTCCAGAATATTTAGAACCACTGAAACATAGTAAATGGTATGAGCTGCAAATGATGCAAGTAATGAAGAAATTTATAATTTTAAGTTCATAACACTACATTATTTTCACTGAGAAGCTTTTCTTTTTACAATAAATATGCTAACAGTTGTCTAGTTTGTTTCATTGTGTGAAGTGCACAAAATGAATTATACTGCTTAATTAACAAGAATTGAGCAAGATGGTCGTAGACAGTGCTTCATTTGAGAGTGTGTGTGTGTGTGTGTGTGTGTGAGAGAGAGAGAGAGAGAGGAGAGAGAGAGAGAGAGAGAGAGAGAGGGGGGGGGGGGGGGGGGTTGGTACGGAGTATCAGGGCATACCATGACAAATCAAGCACTACTTGCAGACTTATGAAAAGTTTCACTAGGAATGCTTAAGAAAACCATATAATATTTACGTTAGTGTAGTTTTAGAACAAAAGATGATCAATCATTATAATGGTGGTTTCAGATCTTTGCACATCTTTGTATTTATTTTACATCATATTATTTTTTCCTCGAACTCCTAGAGGACAAGCTAAAACAGGCTCACTTTCTTCAGCCCTTTGTTCCCAGTCCTTAAACATTAGAAGTCTGAAGACAGCGCGCTGCTAGTATTTTGTTTCTGGTTCCTTATTTCAGCTCTACTGCTTTTCACTTGTTTCCAAGTTAAGCAAACTGCTATTTTGTTTGTATTATTCTCCATCATTCTTGTCTTCGATTTTTTAATCCAAAATCTGCTTCTGTAGTTATTTTTGTTGTGCGCAATAGATTTTTCAGTATATAAGAACATATTTCATTTGATACATGAAACTGATATTAGGCATTGTCATTAATCTAACTTCTGGTTTTAGAAAAAGTAATTTGACTTGATTTTGTTCATTTGTAGTACTATGTGTGATTAAATATTGCTCAAACTTTGAAATATTGAAGATATTGTTATGAGGTGGAGGAATTGCCTGTTGTAAAATGTGTTTTATTTTTTTGCCATATGCTAAGCTGTTAATTTCATAGCCGATACTGTATTCCTCTACTTCAACTGTTTTAGGAAAGCAAAGCAATTTGAAAACCTCAGTGACTTGGCATCTATGTAGTAAGGAAAATGTGCTTTGAATGAATTCTTCACAAACAGCTAACACTGCAGTTTTTCATGAAAAACATACATATGTGTTAAGATGAATCATTACTGTTGTTGTCAGTGTACCAATAGCCTCTCTGATACTGGACAGGTATTCTGTACTCAAACGTCTTCCTTTAGTAGCTGTCACTCAGCATAGGTTGAAAAGGATCTATCTTCAAATAGTCACTATATTTACACACTATATAGGGAGCTAAATTGCAGGTTTCCTCAGCTTTCCAGTGTAATTGCATTTCTTAGCATTAATTAGTTCAGACAAAGGGAGACCCAATGTTTAACAACAGCATTAACATTTCACTGAATATTATTTCCACCATGTGAGTGCTTAAAATCTCTTGGATTTTGAAAAGAAATTTCTTTAGAATAATATGCTGTGTTTTTAATAACAGTGGCGATTAGTGATTATTCTGGTCGAGTTTTCATTGAAGAACAGACATTGATAAATGGTTTGCTTACCCGTACATGCTGAATACTGTATATCTAGCCTTCTCGAACTGTGTACTTCTGTTGGGAAGAACATTTTGATATCCTTGAATTCCTGGGAAATTTAGTTGCGTATATCCCAGCTTGTCCTTATAATCAGTAAGGAGGCTTTGAAAGTCTTCAAGCGTTATGACATTCTGTTGAAGAGTGTGTGTTTTATTAGTGGCTTACATGTTGCAAGTTGTACACAAAAATTGTCTATGAAGGACAAAGTTAAAATCACCAAAATTCTACAGCATTTGAAAGTTGGACTGCTCGAGAAATCATGAATAGTGGAGAGAGCAGTTAGCTGTAAGTAAACACACACTGGGAAAAGAAAGGTGGGTGAGGCAAGAAAGGTTGAAGATCAAGGTAGAAATAAACAAGGGAGGAAATACATAGGAAAAAGAAGCATTACAATGAAAAGTGAGGCGTTAAAGTTGAAAATTGCTTTTGTCTATGGATGACACTCTTCAGGATAATGCACCATCTGTGAAACACCATACATGTTCATGATGAGATAATATGTTTTACTTAAAACTGATGGAAAATATGAAAACATCATTAGCAATACTATTTTTCATAAAAAGTGTAGTGTGTATACAATGATTAAATTTCTAAATGATAACAATTTGGTAGTCTATCTATTGTGAACTGCATGAAGTGACTTAGATTTATCTGCAAATAAAAACCAGAAATGTTTTATCCGAACTTATATTTTAATTTCATCGTGTAAAATGGATAGTGCTTTTTGTATTCCATTTCAGCATTTTTTTAAAAGTTCATTAGTTTTTAACTATAATTAATTAATTTCATCACAGAGTCATTGTAACTATTATGGCTGAAATTTTTTGTGCTTACGCCTCAGATACTCAAGAAAATGAAATGTTATGATGTTTCTGAATTTACAGATCCATTGCAAATGTCAAGTAAATAATATAGATCAAAGAAGCCATCAGTATGTTGTATTCAGATATCTCTTCTGACCGAGTCAGTTTAAAGGCCAGGATGGATGTACAAAGCATGATTGCAAAATAAGTTCTGTCTCACAATATTTTTGTTTCATAGAAAATACATATGCAATTTAATACATGGGGGTAAGTGCTCCCTACACATCTCTTAAGAATACCTTAAGATACTGTGCCATTTGTTCCAATGCTGCACCTAGATATTCAATGTCTTTGTCAAAAATGCTAAGCTTAGGCTGTTGAATGATCCAATTTGACACCTGTAGGGAAGAAAATAATACCAACTTGGTGATATGCAGTTGTGCCCCTTCACCATTCATTTGGCTGTAGCAATTTGTGTTACAGGAAAGAAATAGAACACTTCACAGACAACAAACATGAACAAAGAACACACATTTTGTTGTCAGTCTAAGGAGGAAGTTCACCTGTTGTACACTATAAGTAGGCTACTGAAATTTATACACTGAAGAGCCAAAATATTATGAGCGCCGCCCACCACAACGCCGAATGTCACTTGGTGGTTTTGTGGGCATGTGGTGTGGCAAAAAAAGTATGTAAGTGGAAAGACATGAAAAGGGGTCAGCCTATTGAAGATATGGGCTGTGAATGGCAAAATCCATTGATATAAGTGACTTTTGCAAAGGGCAGATTTTTATTACACAGGGCCTGTGAATGAGTTATCTCGAAAACGGCAAAGCTGGTCGAATTTTCATGTGCTGCAGTTGTGAGCATGTACGGAAAGAGGTAGGACAGTGAAACTACCGCCAGATGCTGAGTGGTTGGAAGTTCACAAATCTTCACAGAATGTGGGGTTCGGAGGCTTGTCTGCTCTGTAAAGTAGGGCAGATGGTGATCTGTGGCATATCTACCGAAAGAGCACAATGCTGGTCACACACAAGTGTTTTGAAACACTGTTGAACATGGAGCTCCACAGCAGGCCATTCCTAGGTGTTCACATCTTATCCCAACGACGTTCGCAATCAAGATTACGGTGGGCATGGGACGATCGGGATTCGACCGTTGATCAATGGAAAGGTGTCGGCTCTTCGGTTGAATCCTATTTTTTCTATATTAGGTCAATTGTCATCTTCACAAAAACCATTATTGAGGTAAATGGTGGCTCAAAACATGCAGCATGCCATGGACACAGGGTGGTGGGAGCAGTATTATGCTTTAGGAAACACTCGCCTACACTTTCTTGGGACCTGTGGTAGTAACTGAAAACACCATGACAGCTGCAAACCATGTGCATCCCTTCATGCTTTGTCTTCCCCAGTGGCAATGTCATCTTTCAGCAGTGTGATTGTACGTGTCTCAGTGCCAGAAACATGCTACTGTGGTTTCAGGAGCATTATAGTGTATTCACGTTGATGTGTCGGTGACCAAATTCGCTTGATGTAAATACTATGGAATCCATCTGGGCCGCTATCGGGCACCATAACTGCATACAAAAGTCAGCTGCCTGTTTTTTACATAATTTACATTGCCCGTGCGTAGACATGATGTATTTCATTTTGAAGATGGACAAACAAGTTGTTAAGCAGGCGGTCATAATGTTTTGGCTTGTCAGTGTAGCTGTTTGTTGGAAGAATATAATAATGGTGTCATTTCAGTGCAGATAATGTGACAGTATTGCCGCAGTTTCTAGGCTCCAACACTGCTGGCCATTTTGTGTTTCTCATTCAGAAATACCATTTTATTGTTGTTTGTTTGTGATAAGATGTTTAGAAGCCTATTGGAATTTGACAGTGGCAAGCTTGTGGCGTATGGTGCTGCGGATTATTGTCCTGTGGTATTGCTATTTGTGTTGGTCAGCATCCCACAACTGTCAAATCAGTAGGTTACAGAGAGCCATACTCACGCAAGATATCAGTCATCTTGAGTGACAAGTATCCAGACATACAGACATATTGTTTGCTTGGTCATACAAAGCTGTAGAGCCACACCACAAAATTTGAATCGTGAACAGACTTGTATGCCGAAAGAACTCAATGTGGACAGTGTGCTAACGTCTGTAGTACCACAAACTGTCAGCTTAGATACCATTGTTTCGGCTTCCATTGATGCTACATCCAGAGTTAGGTGTGCCAACAATGGTGCACTCAATAACAGTGAATACAGGAGTGGCATTGTGTCATCTTTACAGATGAGTCCCAGTTCTGCATACAGTGTCACAACAGTGGTATTTGTGCGGCAGTTTGAGGAAAATGAATGTTGCAGGATTGCATTTGTTATTGTCATAAGGGCGAGCACCAGGCACATTGATATGGGTACCATAGGATACACAACACGATCATCTCTAGCTGGTAGTTTGGATAGCTGGCGTTATATTCTCACGTGTTAATACAATTGGCTGTGCTGTATATATGAGATCTCTGTGATTTTATCTTTCAACAAAGCAAATGCAGGACCACATGATCCCCATTCTGTCCTGATCCACTGCAGTACCTAGGGGTCCGAGTGTTGCCCTGACCAGGACATTCTTGAGACCTCTTGTCTGTTGAAAACACCTGGATGTGAATTACTGAGAGACTGGTGGGCCACTACTTGCCAACCACTATGATTGTGTATTCTTCCTACTATACTGTATACTTGCAGTAAGTAAAATCTCATGATTTGCTGTAATTCCAGTTTTAGTAGTTAATATTGTTTATGTTGGAAAGTGCGGTACTCTGACTACGAGGCCTAAAATACTGTTTCAGCCCAGAGTATATTCACTAACTTCAGTGGGTGACAAGTAATGAGCTTCACAGTATCTCTCTCATTGGAAGATGAAAGGAAAAACACATCATCCCTGAACTTCTTTGTTTATCAGTGCAGATTACCGTGCGTTTTTGAGATTTTTTTCAGAAGCTACCATTATCCTTTCGCATAATGTACCCGGTGGCCGTGCGGTTCTAGGTGCTGCAGTCCAGAACTGTGGGACTGCTATGGTTACAGGTTCGAATCCTGCCTCGGGCATGGATGTGTGTAATGTTCTTAGGTTAGTTAGGTTTAAGTAGTTCTAAGTTCTAGGGGACTGATGACCTAAGATGTTAATTCCCATAGTGCTCAGAGCCATTTGAACCATTTTCTCGAAGGAAAAAAAAAGGATGCAGTTTATTGTTCACATATCTGTAAGAACATACTGTTTTGTGGAAAAAGATTGGTTGAATAATTCGTTATGCACTAATTGCACAACACACTCGTGTTTTCACATCACGCTGAGGATGCCGATGTAATCCATGAGGATTTTTAAAGCTCCAGTCGATTGTTTTGAGAATTTATGTACCCTGACAAATGCAGCGATTCTTCATCAGAAAAAAGCCTCTCGGGATCAAGTTCCCCACTGTGCACAGACAGCCAGTTGTAGGAACGGTTGTGCACAGGTCTGTGAGTAGATGCTCTTGACACTCCAGACTGAAGAGCCAAATGGTGCAGAAATTTTCCAAAGCCTCCCCTATCTTGTCTAATTTATTTTTGGTTAAAACTCTAGTTTATTTAGGCCATCATTTTTGTAAAACAGATCTAGTCTATTGAAATTTTTTCACTGACCTGCGTATCGTCGCATCATAGGAAACATGCACACTGGGAAATTTTTGAATGAGTTCAAGTCAACATTCCACATACAATTGAATTTTTGCGTAGTAAAGCACAAGAAACATTCATTGATCCTTTGTGTATACCATACCAGATGGAAACTCAAAAGGAAACTCAAAACAAAACACCTGAACACTCCGTCACACAGTTTAGAAGACACACACACACACACACACACACACACACACACACACACACACACACAGAGTATTTTTGTCCAAGGACCTGGCCCAGCAACATATGGGCAGGGAAAGCCCCAGGCTCAGGGCAGTTGCAGTAATGACTTCTAGCAACGAATAAATTTGACAAAAAAAAAACTTGAAATAAAACAGCAGTACACTCAGTCGCAGAGTGTAGGGACACGTGCAAAGTGTTGGTGTCTGAAAACTATGTATAACTATGACCTGCAGCAACAGCTGGCAAATGTACTAGGTAACCCGCAGACCCTGCCAGGCATCTTTCATGAGACATCTTTTACTTATGCCTGCTAAAGCCAATAAAGTAAATTAGAAAGAAAACTGTTACTTCGGATAACATTATTGAATCGTCATTCATCTTAAATGGCTTCTGTGTAATATTTAGGTGATTACGTGGGCATTTTTAAAGAAATTAGTTATGTATATTTCTAAATACAATTCCCTGTTTACAGTATAATTCTGCTTGCCATATAACTTCATAGAACTTCTCAATCCTTGATGTTCAGATAATTTGTAGAAAGAAATGCTGATAGGTATGGTTTTGATTTCTTTTTGAAATAATTGAAATTTCCAATTTCTTTCTTTATGTTAGATATGTGTGTCATGAACACCTTTTAACTAAAGTACACTTTGAATGCTAGACAAGGAGAAGTCTTCTTGAAAGTAATTTTTTATCTTGTGATGTGATTGTGTAAATCACAGTTAAGCTGGAACTGATTTTTATTGTCAGCAACAGAGGAGCAAAAATATAAGAGTGTATGTAAGAATTCTAAGATCCTTAAAAATGCTTTTTGTGATGCAAAGTCCATTTTACACAATATTCTCTAAATAAAATATTAATTAATAGGATAATTTCATGAGATAACATGGGATGAAAATACGCAAAATAAGTCACCATTCTTGTGTTTAGGATTGCCTTCAGTTAAGTTGCGCTCAAATGTGCTGTTATATACTTAAGAGAATTTCTTGTCTTTGAAGAGTGTCAGTGTTCTAGTTTTTACATGAGATATCCATCTATTGAAATATATTACGCTTGAATCCTATTGTGTTTTTGTAATTTTAGTGCTGTTTCTTTGCATGCAGTCTTAGTGATGATTTAAATTATGCTACATTACCTTGTCTGCCAAACCAGCATTACGCAACATTGACACTATGAGGTCATCCAGATGAGTTTGGTCAACATCAGAGTTAGCAGTTTCAATCAGTGACCTAAAACATATGTAGAATGTGTGTAAACTATGCCAGCAAATACATAATTTTTACATATCGAAACAATGTGAATTTCTAAATTAGAATCAAATGGTTATTGTTTTACTAATTGCTTCCCTTTCAATTCTGTGGCGTTACACTTAAGTGGAGTAATTTTTAAAAAAAATTAAAAGAAAGGCCCTTGTGACTGTACACACATTTGTCAGAATTGTCATTTAATCCACTTCAATTCAGATAGCAAAATAACTGCTATTAGAGCAGTAGTATAGATACTATTTTAAATATAACCATATTAATATTTTTTCATCAAATGGGCATGCAGCGACTGTTAATTACCAAATTTTTTGTAGGACTTAAAGTTCTGGACAATTTTGTTCTCCCTATCCCTCTCCCTCCCCACATCTCTTGGGTTCTTCTCTGAAATTAGTTTGCAGCAGTATGACATTCAAAATCCTTCTGTACCACCGAATTTCTAGCTCTTGTAACCATTTCCTCTCTTATTTTTCCACTGTCAAAATTTCGCCCCTTTTAGGGCTACACTTCCAGGAAGGAAGGAGTATTAGGTTTAATGTCCTGTTGACATTGAGGTCATCAAAGATGGAGCACATGGCCATACCCTTTTCAAAGGAACCTTCCCGGTATTTGGCTGAATCGACTTAGTGAAATCACAGAAAATGCAAATCTGGATGGCCAGATGTGAATTTGAACCATCATCGTCCGAATGAGAGTCCAGTGTGCTAAGTACTGTACCACCTCCCTCAGTGGCTACTCTCCAGACAAATGTTTTAATGAGCTGTTACCTACTTACTGGACCAATTTTGTTGCTGGTAATCCACACTACTACACTATGTGATCAAAAGTATCCCGACACTCCCAAAAACATACATTTTTCATATTACGTGCATTGTGCTGTCACCTACTGCCAGGTACTTCATATCAGTAACCTCAGTAGTCATTAGACATTGTGTGAGAGAGCAGAATGAGGCACTCTGCAGATCTCATGGACTTTGCACGTGGTCAGGTGATTGGGTGTCACTTGTGTCGTACATCTGTACGCGAAATTTCCACACTCCTAAACATTCCTGGGTCCACTGTTTCCGATGTGATAGTGAAGGGACACGTACAGCACAAAAGCGTACAGGCCGAACTTGTCTGTTGACTGACAGACACCGCTGACAGTTGAAGAGGGTCGTAATGTGTAATAGGCAGACATCTATCCAGACCATCACACAGGAATTCCAAACTGCATTATGGT
The DNA here is from genome assembly GCF_023897955.1 of Schistocerca gregaria. Classification (NCBI taxonomy): domain Eukaryota; kingdom Metazoa; phylum Arthropoda; class Insecta; order Orthoptera; family Acrididae; genus Schistocerca; species Schistocerca gregaria. The sequence goes on from NC_064926.1 coordinate 199,373,187, forward strand.
CCACCGTAAGTACTATGACAGGTAGGTGGGAGGTGAGAAAACTTGGATTTCATGGTCAAGCAGCTGCTAATAAGCCACACTTCACGCCGGTAAATGCCAGATGATGCCTTGCTTGGTGTAAGGAGCGTAAATGTTGGACGGTTGAACCGTGGAAAAACATCATGGGGAGTAATGAATCACAGTACACAGTGTGGCAATCCGATGGCAGGGTGTGGGTATGGTGAATGACTGGTGAACGTCATGTGCTAGTGTGTGTAGTGAAACAGCAAAATTCGGAGGCAGCATTGTTATGGTGTGGTCGTGTTTTCCATGGAGGGGGCTTGCACCCCTTGTTTTGTGTGGCACTATCACAGCACAGGCCTACATTGATGTTTCAAGCACCTTCTTGCTTCCCACTGTTGAAGAGCAATTTGGGGATGGCGATTATATCTCTCAAAACGATCAATCAACTGTTCATAATGAACGGCCTGTGGTGGAGTGATCACATGACGATAACATCCCTGTAATGGACTGGCTTGCACAGAGTCCTGACCTGAATCGTACAGAACACCTTTGGGATGTTTTGGAACGCCGACTTTGTGCCAGGCCTCACTGACCAACATCAGTACGTCTTCTCAGTGCAGCACTTTCCAGCACCTGATTGAACGTATGCCTGTGAGAGTAGAAGCTGTCATCAAGGCTATTGGTGGGCCAACACGATATTTAATTCCAGCGTTACTGTTGGGGGCACCACAAACTTGAGCCAGGTGTCCAGATAGTTTTGATCACATAGTTTATATACTGCAGAATTTCACAGACGGTTGAAATGTAAACATTCGTTTAGTTTCTGCTTGCAGTTATCAAAATCTGTAATAATATTTTCTCATATACAGCTATACCGAACGTACTTTTTGTCCTTTAGATATCAGAAGTGGCGCAACTATGTCAGCATTAAGATACCAAAATCTATGAAGACATTATCTCATAAATAGTTAAACTGAATTTGTGTACTTTAGATATCAGTATGTGAAACAACAGTTTGCATTTTATCGTTAAAATAAAGAATGCAATCACTATAGGCATAAAATGAAAGTATAAATTAATATGTTCAAGTGTTTTGAGATGATTAAAGCTGATGTACTATCTGTGAAATAATCGTATTTTAGAAACTGTAAGTACTTAGCTTACTTCCAAACAATGATGTTAGGAGCAAATTAAAATATATATATATATATATCAGCTGCCTCTTTCTCCAGTGTTGGATGCACATTCTCGTGATGAAAACTAGTTACATCATTCAAAAACTATAAAACAAAGTAGTATTACCATCCTTGAACCTCTTTCTCTGACAGTTTCCATAAAGTCGAGAGATACAGTGACAAATTATTTGCCTCATATCTACCAGGGATGTGGTTAAGCACTAATCCTACCATACCTACTAACGTTTTCACGATTGTATACATTATACTTAATGAATATCATTGTGATTCCTATAACAAGGTCACATCATATTCAAAACAAAGATTCCAAGACTTACCAAGCGGGAAAGCGCCGGCAGACAGGCACATCAACAAAACACACAAACACACACACAGAATTGCTAGCTTTCGCAACCGATGGTTGCTTCTTCAGGAAGGAGAGGGAAAGACGAAAGGATGTAGGTTTTAAGGGAGAGGGTAAGGAGTCATTCCAATCCCGGGAGCGGAAAGACTTCCCTTAGGGGAAAAAAAGGACAGATGTACACTCGCGCGCGCGCACACACACACACACACACACACACACACACACACACACACACACACACACACACACACACACACACACACACACACACACACACATATCCATCCGCACATACACAGCTGTGTATGTGCGGATGGATATGTGTGTGTGTGTGTGTGTGTGTGTGTGTGTGTGTGTGTGTGTGCGCGCGCGCGCGCGCGAGTGTACATCTGTCCTTTTTTTCCCCTAAGGGAAGTCTTTCCGCTCCCGGGATTGGAATGACTCCTTACCCTCTCCCTTAAAACCTACATCCTTTCGTCTTTCCCTCTCCTTCCTGAAGAAGCAACCATCGGTTGCGAAAGCTAGCAATTCTGTGTGTGTGTTTGTGTGTTTTGTTCATGTGCCTGTCTGCCGGCGCTTTCCCGCTTGGTAAGTCTTGGAATCTTTGTTTTTAATATATTTTTCCCATGTGGAAATTTCTTTCTATTTTATTTACATCACATCATATTCAGATTGTCACGTGGTTCACAATATGTAATAATTTTCTATGTCATAAAAGAGCATATAGCTACAACATAGGAATTTGGTACTGGTGAGCTCATTTTGGTGCAGATATGAGGCGTTTAACTTGGTGCTCATCATGGAGGTTTGGCGGATGGGGGGGGGGGGGGGGGGGGTCAATTTAAGTCTAGAATGAATGACATGTGGTCATGCGGACAGGGATGGAGGTGGGTGTAAGACAGCAGCTATTACAAATTGCAGCCGATAGCATCACAGGATCAAAGGATGAATTGTAAGGAGAATTCCTATTTCAATATTTCGGAAAACCTGATTTGGAGGAGTGAAGGGAGGGAGAGGATTCAGGTGCCACAGGTTGTGATGGAGCTGTTAAAATCAAGCATTTTGTGCTTAGCATCATGTCCCACGACTTTGTGGTCAACATCATCTTTGCCCACAGTTTTGCAGTGGACATTCATTCAGGTGGACAGATGGTTGAGCATCATGTCCGCATAAAAAGCTGTGCAGTGGTTGTTATGGATCTGGTATATGATGATGTTGTGTGGCTTGGAAACAAACACCCATGACCCTCCTATCTTCCATAACAGAGATTAAGGCATCAATCGTTCGTACTACAGGTGTGATTCAACCTTGTCTATATGAGCATGGAGGAATAGATCTAATGTGATGATAGAGTAAGGACAGAAGGGGATAGCATAACTCTACTGAAATAATAGTTAACCACAGACTATTTTATACAGATCTAATTGATAAGACCTCAATCACATCAATAAAACAGTTCACACAAGGTGAAAAGGCTCTGAAACCAGTGGGGAAAGTGCCTAGATACAAAGAGAGTGATAACAGGACCAAGAGACAACTGTATGTCAGTCTAGAAAAACTGCATATGTAAATTATTAGAGAACACTTATAAAAGGAAGGACTAAAACATGTTATTGAGGGCACCTGAGATAGATAAAGTGTAATGTTGGCGCATGGCACTGGATGACGTAGATTACATTAGTGGCAGCAGGAAGGTGTCAGTGGTCCAGTTGCGGCCGTAGTTACAAATGGGCAACACAATTTCGGATTGTCAGATTGTTACTACTAGCAAATAACAAACTAAGTATCGATTTTCCGACTAACTGCTAGTATTAGATTGCTCTCCTGTTGTCTCTAGTACTCAGTTTAACTGTCTCCACATGACACCTAAACAGTTGGAGAATGTGATTTGGAGATGCTCTCTACCAGCCACGGAAATGCATCTAGACTGCAGAAGTAGTAGTGTCCGAGTAAGGCAAAGCTTTTGCTGTGGAGGTTATTGAACATCTTGGGTATCGGAGGAAATATCAGACTGTGTGGAGGGCTCTACTTTTCATAGCCAGCCCAACATAGCTCATCTGCACAGCTTTGGGCAAGCTGTAAAGTTAGGTCAGCTATTACTGGCTTCTTCCAATGGTCAGGATCATTCCCCAGCACTTTTGTAGTGCATCCACATGCGAAGAATCATCCAATCTAGACACACAGGGCTTCCTTACAAAAGAAAATCCTATCTTGAAGAAAATCAGTAATTTCTTAATTAATAGCAGTTGTGACCCACAAAATTTGTGGCTGGCAATCCTAGCCTGTGGCACCATTACTGTCTATTTGGTATCTCTCATTTGCCCACACAACACACTCAAAATCGAATTATAGTTGCTATTAATTATTTTATATAGAAAAATCTTTAATAGTCTCAAAGGTTTGTTCAGCTGTAATTGCCACAACCCAATGATAATAAGTTTGCAACCCATGGAGAGAGTGGCAACAGTATGTGTCTGCTTTCACATGTGGCCCTAGTTCTGATAGGATAGGATATCCTTGAAGGGCTTGGAATGTAGGATGTGATGGATAGTTTCACAGGACATGTCTTGCACCTGGGTCTTACATGTGTGCACAGATAATGTGGCAAGGAGTTGGGAGTGTGCGTAGCATAAGGATGGAGCAGAATATTTCCTACATTCTGTGGGCTGCAGAGTACCTCTTTAGCACAAGTAGGAAGAATTGTGGATAGAATGTTCCTCAGGTCTGCACACAGTGATAGGTTCTTGTGGCCCTGTTGAAGGATGTGTCTTGTGGCCTTGATGAAGGACATGCTTGATTAAGGGCATGGTGAGAGAATTGGGCTATGTATGAGTACGGAATATCTGTTGTTGGCTAAAACTATAAGGTAATATGTATCTGTGGAGGACTTAAGAGGACCTTGAGTGTACTGACCTGTCTATGAAGGACTTACGAACACATTGAGTATACTGGGTGAGAGGTTGTTCATCACTGCTGATGCTCCATACATTGGTGACCAGACATTGTGTGAGTGACTTTTATTGTGAAAGGGAGTGCAGCTTTCAAAATGGAAGTACTGTTGATGGTCAGTGGTATGGGCAGGTTTTTGTGAAGCCATAAGAGAGGTTGAGGTCAACATCAACATCTAGGAGACGGGCGTGCGGAACTGAGGAGCACAAGGTGAAGTAGACAGGTGGAATGTGTTGAGGAATTGGGGTAAAGTGTCTTGACCCTCAGCCAGATCATGAAGATATCATCACAGAAACTGAACCAGATAAGGAAACTGGGATCTTGGATGGCTAGTAAGGTATGCTGTAGATGTCTCATAAAGTTGCAGGCATAGTAGAGTGAACACAGATGACCATGGGAAAGCCACAGATTTGTTTTGTAATTGTAATTTTATTTGTCCTGTGGATCATACATTGTGTGCAGAGAAGCACATGATTATACAGGGCAAGTCAAAAATGGAGATGAGACGATGCAAGGTTAAAATGATTATGATAGTGATCTTACAATTATACAAGTGTTCATGTAATACATGTGTAATGCCAAGAAACAGAAATGTGTATAGGTGGATATCTTGTGAAAAATTCAGAATTTCTCACTATTTCTAAATAAGTTCGCATTGTTAAGGGAAAGAAACATAAGCAAATAGCATGGAAACTCAAAAGTACCATATACATTTAAAGATCCATTACTTAAGTAAAACAGTAAAGGTGACACACGTCTGTGTTAAGGTGCTCGGGCCTACGTACAAAGTACAGAACATGGATAGAACAAATTTTTATGTTTCAAGATACTCATCTATACTATAGTAACACTTGGAAAGCAGTTACAAATTTTCGTTACTATAACTTTTTTTTCCATGTTTGTTTAAATGAAAACCGTGTGTAGTGTGGAATCTTTTCTGTACATTGCTTAGGTTCACAAATGTTAAATTTTCAAACCGCGTGCAAATATTTTGCATCTGTGTATTTGCACTTTCAATTTCTTTGGTTACACAGGACCATTCTCTTCATGTCGTAACAATGTAGTGCTGAAAAAACAATAATGTTTGTTCCTCTCAGCTCATACAATTATCTTTTTAATGATATTAAGAAATCCTTTTTTCATTCCTTGCGATATTGTTAGATACAGCCGGGAAGAAAAACCCTTTCTGCTCAATGATGAAATTTTTTCCTTAATCATTGATGTTGTTTGCTGTTCTTGTGGTCTTCAGTCCTGAGACTGGTTTGATGCAGCTCTCCATGATACTGTATCCTGTGCAAGCTTCTTCACCTCCCAGTACTTACTGTAACCTACATTCTTCTGAACCTGCTTTGTGTATTCATCTCTTGGTCTCCCTCTACGCTTTTTCCCTTCATGCTGCCCTCCAATGACAAATTTGTGATCCCTTGATGCTTCAGAACATGTCCTACCAATCGGTCCCTTCTTCTTGTCAAGTTGTGCCACAAACTCCTCCCAATTCTATTCAATAGCTCCTCATTAGTTATGTGATCAACCCATCTAATCTGCAGCATTCCTCTGTAGCACCACATTTTGAAAGCTTCTATTCTCATCTTGTCCAAACTATTTATCGTCCACGTTTCACTTCTATACATGGCTGCACCCCATACAAATACTTTCAGAAACGACTTCCTGAAACCTGAACCAATACTCGATGTTAACAAATTTCTCTTCTTCAGAAATGCTTTCCTTGCCATTGCCAGTCTACATTTTATATCCTCTCTACTTCGACCATCATCAGTTATTTTGCTCCCCAAATAGCAAAACTCCTTTACTACTTTAAGTGTCTCATTTCCTAATCTAATTCCCTCAGCATCACCCGACTTAATTCGACTACATTCCATTATCCTCGTTTTGCTTTTGTTGATGTTTATCTTATATCCTCCTTTCAAGACACTGTCCATTCTGTTCAACTGCTCTTCAAAGTCCTTTGCTGTCTCTGACAGAATTACAATGTCATCGGTGAACCTCAATGTTTTTATTTCTTCTCCATAGATTTTAATACCTACTCCGAATTTTTCTTTTGTTTCCTTTACTGCTTGCTCAATATACAGATTGAATAACATCGGGGATAGGCTACAGCCCTGTCTCACTCCCTTCCCAACAACTGCTTCCCTTTCATGCCCCTTGACTCTTATAACTGTCGTCTGGCTTCTGTACAAATTGTAAATAGCTTTTCTTTCCCTGTATTTTACCCCTGCCACCTTCAGAATTTGAAAGAGGCACTGAATTTCGCTCCTGGCTTTATTATGCAATTAAAATTCTGACTACTTGTCTGCTGGAAATCAGAGAATATCAGTGAATTTCAAACATAATCTGGGAAATACCAGTAAAATTCGGGGAAAAAACTGGGAAAATCATTTTTCTCACAGTAGATGAAGTGAGTTTTTTATTGAGGTGTCATGTTTCATCACTGGCTGGGTGCAGGTGAGTTTGTGCACTGCCTCCCTCCTGCTTCATTCCTTCTGCTTCTCCCCTTCCTACCACTCTTCTCAGCTAGCAGTCAGTACTGCCACCACTTCTTGCTGCTAGCCTAGCAGTTTCCAACAAGAGGCAGGGAGGTATGAGGAGTGGTTTCTTTGGATGTGATTCTGAGAGACTGTAGACACAACAGCCAGAGACGGTTGTCATGTGTGCGTGAGTTGTGACTGAGTGATTGATTGAATGTGTGTGTGCGCTGTCGTTTTCTGACAAAAGCAATGGCTGAAAATTTTGTTGTGAGTGAAACTGCCTTTTCTACGTGCCTGTCTACAGCTCAGCAATCATATTGCTACCTATCTTCATTATTATTGATTCTCAGAGTATTTGAACAAGTTATCTGTTGCATGGATTGATCACCGTGGTCTCATTTCATCAACATACTGTCTGTGGCTCGTGAATAGCTGGCCACACTAGTGGATTTCCATGACGGGCCAAAACCAAAGGCTGTTTCTGCGGGTATCTGTAATGGATCGAGCCTATCGATCTGAAGCCTTTTGGTTCCCACTAATGTGCAGGACCTGCTCGGCAGATCTAGTCTCACAGATCTGCCCGCAGGCTGGGTATGTTTGTGTGTGGTGTAAGGCAGTGAATTTTCGTTGTTTATCCTTGGACCCAGGATTGCGGTGCTCCTCAGTAGGCCAGAGACCATGGGCGATGGTGTTCAGGAATTGCAACTGTCACACTGCAAACACATTGTACAGTGTAGCATTTAATAGACGTTTTATTTGTCCTAGTACATTTTGTCACTTAAAAAGTAGTTTACACGTTAGAATGTTTGGACGATAAGAAGAAGAAAATTGTCAGTCACTGGCAGTTTGTACACTGTGTACTCATATATTTCTCAAAAGAAAAATCACACAATACCTGTAAAATAATAGATACTACACTCTGGGTAAAAAAACTGACAATAACGAACATAGTAGAATCAAAATTTTATTGGTGGTCACCTACAGTGTTGGTTTACACAGTTCTTTCCCACCTTATGCACTTCTTTCAAGAGGCCTACTTTTTTCTGAGGTTGCTTCTGAAATCAGTGAAGGTGTTTTAAATCAGTCTTGGGACTCCAAGGAAATGCATATTTTTGTCACCAAATGTGTTTTATTTTATTGAAGTAAAATAACATCAGTGCTTTTAATAAAACTCATTTACCATTTGGCTTGCTTTCTCCAGTTCATTACCAAAGATGTTATGTTAGTACTTAAGCTTTTTGATCAAATCAGGAAACACCATCTGCTTGCAAGTGTTTTTAGATATTTTTTCGTTTGCACAATTGTTTCTTGTACTGTAGCTGCAGAGATGGATTGTCAACTCACATCTTAATTTACCCTTGAGATCTCAAAATTTGTCAAGGAAGAATGCTAAAACTTGTCTGGAAATCGGGGGAAATATCATGGAATTTCACTTGGAGACATTTGTGGCAACCCTAATTTCGCCCTTGGCTGTCTGCATACAGTTCAGTTTTGCATGTACTTGCTGTTCGGAGCATACCGATTTTTTGCCTACCTTGTTTGGCACTTTTTATTTTGTCTTTTTTGCTAACATAAATCAATAATGTTTCAGGCGAACAGGTTATTCGTGGCAAATTTTTTGGGAGCACTTTCAGTTATGATCATTCACTTAGCTGCGGCTGAAATATTCCATGTTGTACCTCATTCACTCAGTTGTTTTGTTTTCGAAGTGGTGCACTCGAACTGTTAACAATACAATCACATTTGTCATAGAAAGAACTTGAAAGTGATTTTCGTGCACTATGTTTATGTTCCTTACTGTTTTGTATACCCCCTATTATTTGTTCGTGTCCTTTTAAATTTACTTTCATCCAGTTCTCCGACGAAGTCAAACTTCCATGTCACAATTATGTCATGTTCAGTACACTTTTTTTCTTGTTTAAGTTTCTTGATAATGATTTTCAGTGGACTGATGATAAACTTTAAACTTGAGCTTTGTTATTTCATTCTTACAACTGTCACAGTTTTTCTTTTTAACAGCATAATTGAAATTATTTCGCAGAGCCACACATTGAATTTACACTACGTACCATCTTGACTCTTTATATATTGTCTCCTCAAAGGAGTAGGAGTAATGGTTAAGGATGTTGTTTTTCAGGTATACAAAGTTTGAGCTGGTGGGTTTGAAGTCTGTAAGACATTATATATAAACAGTGATGATTAGCTGACCAGGTTGTAATGGGGCGAGTCTGGTTGAGAGAGAGTGAAGAACAAAGCTTGTATCTTTGATGTGGGGAGCAATGCTCTGGGCATGGATTGAAGGTGTTGGTTAGGAAGACCACGGAGCCTTTCAATAGTAGCACAGCTACCATCCAGAATGATAAGGGCTGTGGATGTTGGAGAAGTATGTAGAGAGTTTTGCATGGGGGAGGGGGGGGGGGGGTTAATGTGAGAAGGTGCTAGGATGTGTGTAAGGATTTGAGTGTGTATAGGAGGTTATGCTGTTCTCTTTGGCCAGGACCGCTATGGCAGGTCTTGTGATGGAAGAATCTGACAACTGGTGGATACCTTCTATTAAATAACCTTCTGTTAAGTAATCAGTGTGGTTCATCATAGCAATGATGCATTCTGTGTCCACATGTAGGATGATGAAATTGGAATCTGTCCTAAGGTGATGTATGGCTGTTCTTTACTGTACTGAGAGGTTTGTGTTATCGGGAAGGATCCTAGGAAACTAGGCCAAGTTGGAGGCAACCATAGTGTGGTTAGGTTAAACAGAATTGAGGAAGGGTGACTGTTGGACAATAGTATGAGCTGAGAGAAGCAAGGTTCAGTGTTGGCTTTTGGTCTAAGTGGTTGATAGCAGGAAAATATTTCCACTGTAGGTGTTTGATGAGTTCAGCATGATTTGAATTGTGATGGGCTGTAGGTGAAACCTTTGGACTGGACCAAAACTTCTGTGGTAATTAGTTTGGTGGTAAATATATCGACAAATTGGCCTAATTCTTGTATCCTAAATAACCCAGGATTGACAGAACTTAACAATACCCTTTTTTAGGGGTCTTATCGCTTATCTTTATGACGGGAAATAATTTACCCCCTCCTTTTTCCTTGTCCAGCAAACTGGTATATGGCATTCTGACAACCACACAATCTGTAGAATATCCTGGTCTATTGTCACCTCTCTCAACCCCTTGTGACATAATTCATATCCCTTCGAAGACCCAGATGCAAGTCCTGTATGTTCTTTGCTCTCAACAGGCCCATTCGATCCAGTTCTGACACAGGCATATTATATCTCATTTAGGAAAGGACACTTGTGAAAGTAGTTATATGATAACATCTCTGATTAGATTAGATGTATTTGTCATTCCAGTAGATCCATAATGAGGATATCCTCCAGGATGTAGACCACATCAGAAAAACAATAATACACAATAAATATTTACAAAGAAAAGCAAATATGATAATGTACCTTTCACAGATCCCAAGTGCAGTGGGGGTCTCACATGTGGAAGAAACCAAAAAAATCTTAAACATATTTTTGTTTAAAAGGTAATAAATAACTTGTCACAAAGCATGTAACTGCCCAATACACTGTGGTGCTCTGAAAAAGGACGTTATCTGAATGTTATCTATGTTTTCAGTGTTGTTTGTGCAATTATAACCCAGTCAACACCTTATTTGCACTGGATGTTGTTACTATTACTCCTTCCGTTACTTAGCTGTTTTATGTTTTGATATTTACTTTCAAAATAACAACCGAAAAAACATTCTCTACATAGTAAGCATAAAAAGTTGTGTTTGACATTGAATACTTTCAGCATGAGAGCGTCTGTGTCTCAGAATTTAAAGGAAATCTTAATGCAGGAGCAGTTGCAAACCCATCACATGATTCAGAGTTGATAGAGGTATGCCCAATTGGCATAGTGTCCTGCATTTCTGTATAAAAATCGTACTTTCTTCATTATGGCACATTGATATCATAAATCAAAGAATTTGACCATTTTACTTGCAAGAAGGCATCTACAGCAGAAGTAGAAATTGTTGAAGAATGTTATGATAAAGATAAAAACATGGATTTGAATTTCTGTACTAATGTATTTGCTGTGTGGTTGTTTTTAAATTATTTATCACCAGGTTTAGTTCCCATCATTTATTTATGATTTCTCTTTTTTAATTCATTTTAATGTCAGTAAATCTTGACAAGTTTGCATTTTGTTGATAAGTTTTTTTAGGGATTCCAGTGTCTATCCAACCAACTTGATTTAGGTTCTATGTGACCTCAAAGATTCCTAACTGAATGCAGGGATTGTTCCTTCAGTAAGAAAATGGAAAGTTTGTTTACCACGCTTATCTAATCAGTGGTTGTTAGTTAAGTAAGAAGTGTGATATCAGTAGAACATTATGAAACAACTTTTCTTTCTCATTTGAACACGTCAGTGTAATGTGTATGTGAGAAAAGCTTTCCTAAGTTATTGTAAGGTCAACATGTGTCTCAATATTAAAGTTGGGGAAGGTTTTAGAAACAAAAATTATTTTACAATGTAGCGATGATCTGAGAGATAATGTTGATTTTATGTGATTGGGCAGCAGGAGGAAGGACAAATTCCTTTTCCGCCATTTAATTTAGATTTCCTGTTACTTCCATAATTCACTTCATATGAAATCAGGATGGTTTCTTGAAAATGCATTGGTCTAACCTTTTCCTATCATTGCAGGTGCTCTTTATCTATTGAGATCATGTAGATAAGATGCTAACTTCTAACCTTGGTTATTTTGCACAAGGACATGGCGGTGTTAAAAGTATGCATCTATTGAGTGATCCAATACTTTTTATCTTATTGGTATTCTCAGATACTTCTATCGATATTCGAGAATGATTCCTTTTGTGTCTGGTGTATAAGTGCCAAATGCCATGACCTGAATTTAGCATAGTCTGCTATGCTCAACACACAATGGGTGTATTGAGAACCATGTAAAAATAAGCAACATTATTTAACTAAGTTGAAAATTGAAAAGGGCGGTAATTATTAAGAATTAAAATTTGAATATTAATTTTGTGTGTGTTCCTGAGGTGACCAAGAAATATAAAGGACATTGCTGATGCATATATGCAACATAGTGTGACTCTGATGTGGGTGTATAAGCACCGATATGTAGGCAAGAGTTTAGAGTGATATTTGTGTCTTTCTGATGTGCATGTGACAAATGAGACTATGACAATGTTATTACCAAATGTGCTCTAACAGGATCAATATGCTGTTATTCTTTTCTTAGCCGCTGAAAAACAAACATTGGTAGACATCCATCACAGAATGAAGATTGTCTACAGCGTAGCATGTCTTTCGAAAGCCACCAATGCGGAATGGTATATGACAAGGGTGCTGCTGCTTCACGATAACACACATCCCCATATCACAAATGTCGTAACTCATGAATTATGCCAACTCAAGTGGGAGACACTTGAGCACCAGCCCTATAGTCCTGATCTCTCCTCATGTGCTTGCAATGCCTTTGGTCCCTTAAAAAGGGCCTCAACACGTCAGTGATTCCTATCAGACGAGAATGTGCAGCAGGCAATTATTGACTTCTTCATTCAACAGGACACAGTGTTTTACCAAACGGGTGTCTTCAGAATGGTGCGTTGATGGGATGACTGCCTCAGTGCTCACTGCAGTTTTGCTTGACTGCCATACCATACCTGGACTGTACGGGCTTCAAATGGAAACCTTATAACATCTTATAACACTAACGAAATAATTTGTAGGGTACTTTCCATGATTTTTATGGCACCATGAGAATTGACGTTAATGAGTTGGCAGTTTCCTTTGAAGTGATGCCCTTTGTAAGAAGCAGCCGACTTATATGCACAGTTATCCCCAATTTCAAGTGTGTGATAAATGAGGGAATTGGATATTCCTACACGTCTGATGGCTGCTTTATAGCTCTCCTGTAATTGTGTACCCGTGTATATATCTGTGTTACTTTAAGGTACAATCTTTAGCTGCTCACTAGTAATGATACCTGAAAACATTTCATAATGTTTTATGACCTTCTGGTAGGCATACAAATTAAATATTGTATGTTCTGCATATGAGGCTGTACCAATCAACTCACATGTTTAATTGGTAAAATTGCAGTTTCAAAGGTTTGGAATTAACTTGCTGTTTCGAATGCTAGTGGTGCACTAGAGTCTTAAAAAGGGAACAGATACCAAATTAGGAAGGATTTAATGTAAAAGTGTTCCATAGAAGGAACACGTGAATTTAACAACCACAGAGGAAGAATCATTGATGTAATGAATGTAAGAAGCAACACAGAAATGAAGTGAATAAAAATCAGAAAGAAAAATGAAATGATGATTAAATTCCATTGTGCTCCTCAGGAGTAATTATGTGTGTTTCTAAAAAAGTTTAAATATTCTGACCAGAATATCACATTTCATGTATATTGTTAAAGTCAAATCACTCAGCCCTTTAGTTCTGCCAAGGTATAGCTGTTAGTATGAGACAGTGAACAGTGGACAAGACTGAATATCTATAAAATTAATAGTGAGAGACAGTAGGACGGGACCTCTAAAGTGTAGTGCTTCACACCTAGGGAACTTGTCTGGTGTTTAGGCAGATATGGCAGTAAGATGTAAGATAAAGGTAATTGTAAAACTAGAGGAGGATATGATGGAAGCTGAGGATATCAATAAAGTTGTTATTGAACATACTTGATCATGTCTTTGAAGTCTTCTCTTGTCAGTTTACCATGACCATTTATGTCATACATATCAAACATCAACTTCACTTTATCTTCGGCTGTTCCTGAAAATCAGATGATTCTTATTTAAAATATCACATGATTGAAATTCAGGTAGTAAAAGTTAGACATCATTGTCTAAGCTCTTGGCAATGTTTAGAGATTTAAATTATTTCATTGTTGTACATACCTTTTGAAAATATTACAAGCATGTCAAGAAATTCTCTGAAGGAAATAAAGCCATTGTGATCTTTGTCGACTAAAGCGAACATCTGAAAATAAAAACAAGATTCAGACTTGTCAAGATAGCTGAAACAGTTATTTGTGTCATTCAAGTTTTCTTTATTGTCTGAAAGATAATAACCACATATTTTAGTAATAATCTTTATTTTTTTTCTCATGCTTCAAAAGACAAAGGATAAAAACCACAACCATTAAACTGCCATATATCCTCCACCCCATTCTTCTTATCCAAGTGAAGCAAATGCTGGTTTCAAAATGAAGGGATTTTGGCATATATGTAATATGTGCTGGTACACAAAACTTAAGGATAAAAGTTACTTTCATATGATGTGTCACTCCAAGTAAAGTATCTCAGCGAAATTTGGACCATACACAGAAATAACAGCTACAGTATAGTACAGAAAGTAATGGAAAGAAATAAGCGATAAGACAAACAGAAATGACACTTTTATACAAAGACTATAATTACACCGAGGTGACTATAATTACACCGAGGTCACCATGATTTACAATGGTTCTAAGGACATTAGAATAGGAGGGCCACAGTTCTTAATAGGCTGTGTGATCACCAAGGACGGCAATGCATGCTCTGTAACGTGCTGCCATGCTAGCTACAAGGTCGGTAAAGTGTTTAAGTGGTAGGGCATTCCACTCACCCACCAGTGTGGTTGACACCTTCTGGATGGTATTTTGTGCATGTGGACATGATAACAGTGTGTCTTCTCTGTGCATCCCATATATGTTCAATGGAGTTTTAAGTCAGGAGAATGTGCAGGACAGTCCATTCACCAAATACCCACTTACTCCAAGAGCTCCTTCCCTTGATTAGTTTTACGTCATGCATTGTCATCTATAAGAATGAAGTTGTCCGGATGCATTCCTGAAAAGATACGCATCTGGAAGGAGTCAGTGAGAGTATTACGTTGAAGATTTGGAAGTCAGTACGTACATGCATCATTATGTGTCCCCACACCATAACATCTGGACCATCAAAACAATCATGCTCAACAATGTTCCTGGATACATTATGTTCCCTCAAATGGCGAGAGTTGGAAACACATAAAGAGCCTAGGAATGTTGTCTAACATGGTTGTTTTGGTGGTCCAGGTGTTACAATGTGGGGAGGCATAATATGCATGGGCATACTGACCTCTAAATCTCTGAACACAGTACACCCACTGCTCAGCGTTAATATGACACTGTACTCCTTCCCCATGTGTGTCTTTCCAAGGGTGCATTTGGCCCTGACTTCATTTTTACAGGTGACAAAGCATGACTCCATCGAACTGTGCAGGTGGAGCAGTTCTTGGAATGATGGGTTTTCGGTTAATGGACTGGTATGTCTGTCCTGCCCAACTTAAACCTCCTCGAGCGTGTGTGGTATGCTTTGAGGAGAGATTGTAGCATGCCCACGCACACTAATGACAGTCCAGCAGTTGTCAACAACGATGGTAGAGAATTCTTTACCAACCTTGTAGCCAGTATGGTAGCATTTCTGTATACAAATGTAACTATATATGATGATACAGTATAGGGATAGCACTTCTGTCACTTTGTACGTGCCTAAGTCAGAAAGAAACTTCCACATGGGAAAAATATATTAAAAACAAAGATTCCAAGACATACCAAGTGGGAAAGCGCCGGTAGATAGGCACAATAAATAAAACACACAAACACACACACACACACAGAATTTCTAGCTTTCGCAACCGACGGTTGCCTCTTCAGGAAAGAGGGAAGGAGAGGGAAAGACGAAAGGATGTGGGTTTTAAGGGAGAGGGTAAGGGGTCATTCCAATCCCGGGAGCGGAAAGACTTCCCTTAGGGAGAAACAGAACAGGTGTACACTCGCACACACACACATATCCATCCGCACATACACAGACACTGTGTGTTTGTATGTTTTATTTATTGTGCCTATCTACCGTCGCTTTCCTGCTTGGTAAGTCTTGGAATCTTTGTTTTTAATATATATATAAAATTGCTTTTATGAGTTCATAATGTCTGAAGCAGTTGATTATTAACATACACTGTCCAGTCATGGGGCACAGAAAGTTCATCGCGTCTTCTTCAGACCATGCATGTACACTGCGAGCTGTATGACATTTTACTTTGTCCTGCTGGTAGATGCCATCGTGCTAAGGAAACACAAACTCGGAGTAGGTTTGGACATGCCCCCCAAGGTTAGCTGCAAATTTGTGTTGATCAATTGTGCCTTCCAGAATGATGAGATCACAAAGGGAATGCCAAGAAAACATTCCCTACAGTATAATGTTCCATCTTGGTTTGCTTGCAGACTTTTCACATCAACAGCCATCTGCTCGATGGAGCATAAAAGGCCACCTGTCGCCACTCAGTGGACGTCTATTTGTAGTATGGGCACGCAAATTCCAGCCTTCGTCACTGGTGGAAGAGCATCCGCACTGGTGCACGAACCAGGTGGAGGCCCGTACGCGGCAACATTCGCTGAATGGTCATTGAGGACGCAGTGTTGAAAGCCCCCTCGGTTCATCTCAGTGGTCAGTTGCTCGACAACTGAACATCTATTCGCCCATACATCTCTGCAGCTGTCTTTTCAGCCCTGTCATCTATGGCCTGTGGTGCACCATAGTCGCCTTGGTGCTAGTTTTGGATACAGCCATTTTACCATGCACAGTGTGCTTTATACATGGTGGCATGGAAATGGTTTGCAGACTTAGCCGTTTAGGAAATGCTCACAGACATGGCTCAAAAGTCAGTGGTTGTGCCCTTTTGGATGTCAGATCAATCGCTCCGTTACCTCGATACGATGACGACTGCACTGTTCCCTGCATACCATCCGCTGTTGCTGTTGCAGCCACCTTCTGTCAGTGAGTGGTTATTGCAAGTTGACATCAAACATAGGTGGTGGTCACCTCAAGTGACTGGATTATGTATTTACAATATAAGTAACAAAAATTTAAAGAATGTTTTCTAACAAGAAATTCCTCCGCCACATAATAATATGTAAGGTTTTTCAGCATTTCAGTGAGAGAGATGAATGCGTAAAGAAGAATCACTTGGAATGTTTCATCATAAACAACATGTTAAGGGAAGAAAATCATATGTTAGCACTTTCTTAAAAACTGATGTTAGACTGCTGCTTATAATCAACTTCATGTATCAAATGGAGTCCATTCTTAAATATTAAAAAGTGAATTGTGTGTGTAATAAAAAGGAATGCAGAGTTAGAGTTGAAGAAGAACAAAGATGAGAGACCTCCAGATCCCTAATTAATCATTTATGTCCGTCAAGAATAGGAGTGGGCTAAGTACCAAACCTTGCAGTACACCACATTTAATGTTTCTCAACTCTGAATTCAATATTATTCCTCGGATATTGTTGTCCTGTGATATCATTTGCAAATGTGAACTTCTGTTTGCTGGTGTTAATATATAACTCCACCCATGTATAAGGGAATATGTCTTACACTGTAAACTTTCAATTTCCCTTGCAGAGTTAAACATAATACACACAATGAAAGGATGTGGCAAGATCATAGAATGTGTCAAAAGGTTGTATTTTTCTTTCTTTTTACACCCCTCACCCTCCTGCCAGTGCACTTTGTTGACTTGTTTTTAAACTACATGTACTATATTCTCTGAATAGTAGACAACAACTGTGGTATAGGTTGTGATACCACAATTTGAAAAATGCCTGAACCTTTCTCTCAACAAGTTGTAGGACACACCGTAGTAAGAACAATATTTCTTTCTTTGAGCCTAGGAATCATCACTCTCCTGACACTTGTTACAGAATTTTAGAAACACCAGAAATAGTGTAAAAGACTGACACACTTCTTTGCTATAGCTCTGCAGAACATTACTGTATGTACTAATCTGTAAATGGACAGTGTGAACTTTTGTATAAAAATCATTACTGTTGTACAGTAGGTGTACTGACACATCATTGTAATGTCTTGTTCATATTATTATATTCATATTATCATATTATCCAGGGAACTTTAAAGAACTGCAGCAGATGCATTTCACAGAAATTAATTTTTTGAGACACATACCTTTCTTACAAATTCTGAGTCGGCCCTCATACTCAGTGCTTCAGCAAACTCATTTATTGTTAATTCTGTATAAATTACTTCCTTTGCGGCTCCAGCACTGAGTGGCTCTTTTACAGCCAAAGATTGGGAAATGTTGAAAGCCTAAAAGAAGAAAGCACAAATCTAGTTAAATGTAGTTGTTACACACCATTTTTATCTTACCTTATTCTCATAACTGTTCCTCTTTCCATAAACTGATATTTAGATATCATAAAGTGGAAAAATATTTTTGTTGTACAGCTACAGTGAGATTATTTGTACAAGCTGAGCAATAGGGTTTACTGAATCTACATCTACATGATTACTCTGCAATTCACATTTAAGTGCTTGGCATAGGGTTAATCGAACCACAATCATACTATCTCTCTACCATTCCACTCCTGAACAGCGCGCGGGGAAAAACGAACACCTAAACCTTTCTGTTCGAGCTCTGATTTCTCTTATTTTATTTAGATCATCATTCCTACCTATGTAGGTTGGGCTCAACAAAATATTTTCGCATTCGGAAGAGAAAGTTGGTGACTGAAATTTCGTAAATAGATCTCGCTGCGACGAAAAACGTCTTTGCTCACGTATAATATCTGCCACACTCTCTCCCCTATTATGTGATAATACAAAACGAGCTGAATGAGGTCTTTCAAAATGGATGATAGTTGGGGGCAGCTCCATTCAACATAGAATCTGTGCATCCTGATTCAGTTTTTGTGTGTCCTATCAAAGACAAATACCAGCACAATTCCTTTGATAAAGTTATGATCTGCGTCTTCTCCCATGAGTCTAACCTAACTGATTAAGCACTAACAGTGTAGCAGAAAAAGAACTGTATTGAAACACTTACATAGAAAACAAGTGAGGTGACTCTTAGCTGAGTGGAATGGTGACTGGTCACAGAAGTGGGTTGGCTTAATGTGTATGTTGCCCATGGTTTTTTTCTAAATAAATAGACAAATGATTTTGTTACTTCACTTGCAATTTCACTATGTTGTTATTGTGGGGTAAATAAAAACATTATTTAACTGACCACCCTACAGATACAGAAACACTTAAAACATGTGCTTGATATATAGACGAGGAGAAAAAATACTGTGGTGTGTTTGTGGAATAGAAGACTGTGTAGTGTTGGAGTGAGAGCAGGGAAGGGGATAGGTGGGTGAAGGACAATAACTAACAAAGGTTGAGGCCAGGAGGGTTACAGGAATGTAGCATATGTACTGCAGGGAGAGTGCCCATCTCTACAGTTCAGAAAAGCTGTTGTTGAGCTGCAGTCTCTGTGGCATGACAACCAAAAAGCAGTCTGTCTGCATGAATGGCTACTGACAAACTATGACCATGAGACAACTGGGCCACCCAGTTGCTGTGCATGCTGCCCAACACAGTTTGCACCATCTGGATCCCTCCTACCAACACCAGCTTTTCTGAATCACATTCTCGCAAGTCTCCCCACCCCCTCCTGGCTTCAAATTCAACCTTTGTTAGTCCCTGTCCTTCACCCACCTGTCCATTTCTGTGCTCTCACTCCAGCACTACACAGCATTCTATTCCACCAGTTTGCCCACAGTCTTTTTTTCTCCCCTCTACTTCTCTCCATTCCCACTCCCCTTCCTACCTCCTGAACCGGTCTAATGCCCTGACTGCACCAAGCTGCCCTACCCTGTCCCTACATGCACCCACATGCAGCACTTACCTGTCCCCTAACTTACCAGTGAGCAAGGTGGTGCAATGGTTAGCATACTGAAATCTGATTCGGGAGGACAGCGGTTCAAGCGTACATCCGACCACCCTGATTTAGATTTTCTATGATTTCCCTGAGTTGTTTCGGGCAAATGCAGGATGGTTCTTTTGAAAGGGTATGGCCGATTTCCTTGCCCATCCTTCCCTAATCCGATGGAACCTATGAACTTGATGTTTGGTCCCCTCCCTCAAACCACCCAACTCTACCCTGCTATCCCTCCCTCTTCCTGCCCCAAGCTCCTTGTTACCCTAATCACCCAGATTGGCTCTCCAATCATGTGCTGTTGCTTGCACTCTGGCCTCGGTGGTGAGAGATAGTGGTCATGTGTGTGTGAGTTGTGCTTGTGTGTGTGTGTGTGTGTGTGTGTGTGTGTGTGTGTGTGTGTGTGTGTGTGCGCGCGTGTGTGCTCGCGCGTGTGCGTGTGTTGTCTACTTTAGAAGAAAGTCTTTTGGCAAAAGTTCATATGTTAATCAGTCTTCTTGTTATGCCTGTTTGTGATTCAACATCTCCTCTATATGGTATATAACAATCTATTCCTTTCATAATATTAAACAATGGAAAATCTACGATGGAATAACTATATTATTTTATGGTAAGTTCGTATGGGACCAAACTGCTGAGGTCTTCGGTCCTGACAGTATTATGAGAGAGACAGTAGCTACTCACCATATAGCGGAGAGGCTGAGTTGCTGATAGGCACAACAAAGATAAGCTTTTGGCCAACAAGGCCTTTGTCAAAAAATACACGACACACACACACACACACACACACACACACACACACACACACACACACACACTGACCGCAGCTGAAACCCCACTAGTGTGGCTTCAGATGCAACAGACAGTGGCTGTGTGTGTGTGTCTCATCTATTTTTGACAAAGGCCTTGTTGGCCAAAAGCTGATTCTGTGACAGTCTTTTTGTTGTACGTATCTGTGACTCAGCGTCTCTGCTGTATGGCGAGTAGCAACTATCCCTTTCATAGTATTGTTACCTTTCATAATATTGTCATTAACGAATTAAAAGAAACCCTGTATATTAAGCCAGTGTCATTGCTGTGCTGCTTGCAATTTAGAAAGAGTCAGGTTCTACCAGAGCTGCTAGTTCTTCATGATTGACAACTACTTTCTAATGCCTGTATACATGTCACACTTCTGAGATACATTTTGCCTGACCGTTAAGTGGGAAAAGTTGTTTTTATGTCCTTACCATGTCCATATTACCATATGGTATGCTTGCACCCAATGGTTTTTATACACCAGGAATTATATTTATCCACCACTTTCTGATAAAGCACAATTAATTGCATTCGAATATTTAACACATATCACACAAAAAAGAATATTTCATTTGGAATGACCTGCTGATATTGCCGAGGATGCATGCAATGAAAGAAGCGTAAACCATGAACGGTCACAGGCTAAATACAATCCACAATCAATACATATGCTAAAAGGAAGTGTAAAAGATCTACAGTACCTAGGATGTCCTGTGATATTGTTGGCAGTGACAACATTGATAAAAACCACCCTTCTTTACCTAAGATCTCCCCCCCCCCCCCCCCCCCCCCCTCCCCCTGTGGTTCTGGCTATTAGAATAGGCCCGAGGTATTTCTGCCTGTTGTAAGAGGTGACAAAAAGGAGTCACACATGTTTTGGCCTTATGTGATGGTCTCCTATAGGGTTTGACCTAGACTCGTCAATACTTTCTCAAAGAGCAAGGCAATTGGGGAAGGACACCTTACATGGTGCATCGTGTCCATCGTGCATTGAGATCTTTAGCCCACTTTCTCATCGTCCCGCCCATTCTCCATCTCTTGGGCGAGGACACCTTCGTGGGTGCATTTTCCACCATGCAGTGTCGCTTTCTGTGTCAACGATGACCATGGACTTCTTTGCACCTGATATCCAGCGTGGTAGCCAGTCCGTTGTGGTGGGGCCGCCATGTACCGTGTTGGTTGTAGCCCCCTGATCACACAGGGATTGCCTGTGCCATTAACTCCCCATGTGTGTCAAGGGGTAGATGCACATCACCCTGGAGCATCAGGCACCTGTGGGGAGGGACCCTGGTCAGAGTGGGTGGCATCAGGGCAGATAACACACGATGAAGCGTAGTCCATCATCTCTTGCTGGCAGTGAAACACCAGCAGGCTCTAAGCTATCGCGAGCTCAATTCAATGCAAAGAAGTACAACCTCACAACCCCAAATCGTTCCCCTCCCTGGCCACACCATGGGAGGAGCGTCAGACTAAGCATGGCAGCAGATCTTATTTGCCCTGCTACCTTGTATGTTTGTGAGAGCTGATCTACATGACTACTCTGCAATTCACATTTAAGTGCTTGGCAGAGGGTTCATCGAACCACAATCATACTATCTCTCTACTATTCCACTCCCGAACAGCGAGCGGGAAAAACGAACACCTAAACCTTTCTGTTCGAGCTGATGGGGAATCTTTCAAGACAACGAAGTCTCAGTTTTTTAATATATAAGGAACTATCAGCCTTGATTTGCAGTAATGAAACCAACCTTTACCTAGGTTTCCTCCCATGTAATTGAGCCTTATTCAGAAGATAAACCTGATTCTATAATATGTCTACGAGGGCATGGTCTAGAAATAAAACTAAAACTGCCTGAATAGGCATAGTCACATTTAAAAATGCGGTACATATGTACTAAGTCACCACCAAGACTTAAGTTCCTTGTCTCCATTTATGCCGTGCGGTGGGCTTCTGGAGCTCAGTTTTTTGTTGAGCATTTAGAGGACAAGTTTGGGGAGATGGAGGGCTTGTCCAAAATGAGATCTGATTCAGGCTTGATCAAAACAGCATCCTCTGCCCAGTCACAGGTGTTACTCACTTGTGACAATCTGGGGGGATGTTTCAGTAACCATCACGCCCCATAAGAGCTTAAATATGGTCCACGGTATCATATTTTATGGGGACCTTCTTTTGCTGTCTGATGATCAGCTGCACACCAATTTAGAGTGGCGAGGTGTACATTTCGTCCAGCGTGTCCACTGTGGTCTGAGGGATAATCAGGTTACCGGTGCCTTCATCTTGGTCTTTGGGGGTGATACATTGCCTGAGAAGGTGAAGGTGATGGTCTACTGCCGAGATGTAAAGCCCTATGTCACTCCCCCAATGCGGTGCTTTAAGTGCTGGAAGTTAGGCCATATGTTGTCCCACTGTACTTCAAGCATTACATGCAGAGATTGCGGACGCCCCTCACATCCCAATACTCCATGTGCCCCGCCTCCCAACTGTGTCAGTAGCGGTGAGCACGATTCGCCTTGCTTGCCATATGGCAGGATTCTCCAGAAAGAAAGGTGAATCGTGAAATACAAGACCCTGGACCAACTGACCTACATTGAGGCTAATAGAAAATTTGAACGCCTGTATCCTGTGCGTATGGCATCGTCTTACGCCACCGCTACAACAGTTCGGGCATTGTCAGCTCCACCAACCCGTCGTCTCTCGGAGTCGGAAGACTACACCTGCCCCCTTGATGGTGGGGGGCATTTCCCTCCCTGTTGCTCCTGCACCACCTACTTCAGGAGCAACCCCCCCCCCCAAACCATCGGGGATGTCCATCCCTGCTTCTAATCCGGAGAAGCCTAAGTCTTCTTCGGCTTCTCTCACTAGGAATGGGTCCTTTGGGTCATTCCCTTCCCAGGTTTGTGCTAGTGGGAAAAATGACACCCGCCAGTGGCTGAAGAGCCCAAAAGCAGATGGTCCCAGTCAGGGAAACCTAAGGGGCGGCAAGAGAAATCCAAAAAGAAAACCCATGAAACAAAGGAAATTGCTGTGGCACCAACACCACCACTACCTACAAGCTATGCGTCTGAGGGTGGGGTGGAGATTTTGGTGCCCACTGAGGACCTAGATCTTGCCAGACCCTCAGACACAATGGATATAGACTGCTTAGGCAATAAGTTGGTGGCAGCAGGTGACTATGAGGCGTAGACTACCTCATTGAATGTTCCATGCCTTCCCAGTCACACGATGACGTCATTATCCAGTGGAATTGCTGCGGTTTTTTCCACCACCTGTCTGAGCTACGGCCACTGTTAAGCGTTACACGTGCTATCCACATTGCCCTCCAGGAAACCTGGTTCCTGGCAATGCTGACCCCTGCCCTCCGCGGCTGTAATAGATGTTACAGGAACTGTAGCGACTATAATTGAGTGTTGGGTGGAGTTTGCGTTTATGTCCTAAACTCAGTCTGTAGTGAACCTGTGCCTCTTCAAACCCCTCTTGAAGCTGTGGCTGTCAGAAGAAGAACAACATAGGAAATAACTGTCTGCAGTGTATATCTCCCTCCAGATGGTGCAGTACCCCTGAATGTATTAGCTGCACTGATTGATCAACTCCCTATACCTCTACTTTTGGGAGATTTTAACGCCCGTAACCCCTTTTGGGGTGGTAGCATGCTTACTGGCCAAGGAATAGATGTCGAAACTTTACTGTCTCAGTTCGACCTCTGCCTCTTGTTAGTTACTCGGCCATTGATTTATCAATTTGCAGCCCAGGACTTCTCCCATCTGTATACTGGAGAGCACATGACAATGTGTGTGGTAGTGACCACTTCCCCATCTTCCTGTCACTGCGTACCCAGATGGGCTTTAAGCAAGGCGGACTGGGAAACTTTCACCTCTGCTGTCACCATTGAATCTTCCCTACATGGGAAGATTGTCATGGTTGAGCAGGTAACTACAACAATTGTTTCTGAGGCAAAAAACTTGCTCTTTACGGTTCCCGAGGCATAAGGCATTCCCTTGGCGGTCGCCGGAAGATGCTGAAGCAATTAAGGGAGTGTCGGCAAGCTCTACAGCGGCATGAGTGGGACCTTTCCCTGGAGCACCTCATAGCTTTTAAACATCTCCGTGCCTGTGTTCGCCAACTTACCAAAAGATGGAAGCAGGAGTGTTGGGCAAAGATCATCTTTTTGGGTACCAGACCCCAACAGGCGATCCTGATGTTAGCATAAATGGCGTGTTATCTACTGATGCAAATGCGATTGCCAACCACTTTGCTCGAGGCTCTGTGTCGGAGAATTACCCCCCAGTTTTTCGCACTCTCAAATGGCGGCTGGAAGGGAACGTCCTCTCATTCACTACACGCCACAGTGAACTTTATAATGCCCCACTTACAGAATGGGAGCTTATCAGTGCCCTTGCACATTGCCCCAACACAGCTCTGTTCCTGGGCCTGATCAGATCCCCAGCTAGATGATTAAACATATCTTATCTGACTACAAGCGACATATCCTTGTCCTCTTCAAACGGATCTGGTGCGATGGCGTCTTTCCATCACAATGGCGGGAGAGCACCATCACTCCGAGGCTGAAATCTGATAAAAACTGATGTGGGTAGCTATCGGCCCATCAGCCTCATCAACGTTCTTTGTAAGCTGCTGGAATGTATAGTGTGTCGGCAATTGGGTTGAGTCCTGGAGTCACGTGGCCTACTGGCTCCAAGTCAGGGTGGCTTCAGCCAGGGTCGCTCTAACACTGATAATCTTGTGTCCATTGAGTCTGCCATCTGAACAGCCTTTTCCAGAACATCTGATTGCAGTCTTTTTTGATTTACATTAAGCATGCGACACAACCTGGCGACATCATATCCTTGCCACATGTATGAGTGGGGTCTCCGGAGCCTGTTCCCAATTTTTATCCAAAACTTCCTGTACTTTCCATGTCCAGTTGGTGCCTCCCACAACTCCATTCATATCCAGGAGAATGGAGTCCCGCAGGGCTCGGTATTGAGGGTCTCTCTATTTTTAGTGGCCATTAACGGTCTAGCAGCAGCTGTTGAGCCCTCCGTCTCACCTTCTCTGTATGCAGACGACTTCTGCATTTCGTACTGCTGCTACAGTACAGGTGTTGCTGAGCCATCCACAAGGTGCATTGATGAGCTCTAGCCCACAGCTTCCAGTTTCCAGCCGCAGAGTAGCATGTCATGCACTTCAGTTGGCATCGTACCGTTCATCTAGACCAAGAACTTTACCTTAATGATGATACACTCACTGTAGTGGAAACATATCGGTTCTTAGGACTGGTTTTCAATGCTCGATGACCTGGCTTCCTCATCTTCGTCAACTTAATCAGAAGTGCTGGCAGCACCTCAAAGCCGTCCGTTGCCTGAGCAACACCAATTGGGATGCAGATCACTCTACGCTGCTGCGGCTGTACAGAGCCCTTGTCCAATCCCGAATTGACTATGGGAGTGTGGTGTATGGTTAGGCAGTGCCCTCAGCATTGCATTTACTCGACCCTGTGCACGACTGTACTGTACTGCACCACTGTACTGGGTGGAGGCCAGGATCCCTCCATTACAGATCAGACATGCACAACTGCTCACCAGTTACGTTGCACACATTCGTAGTTCTGCTGAGCATCTGAATTATCATCTCCTTTTCCTGCCCACGGCAGTTCATCTCCCGCATCGGCAGCCCAAGTCAGGGCTAACGATTGTGCTTCATGTGCTGTCCCTTCTCTCTGAACTGGAGTCCTTCTCTTTACCACCTCTACTTGCGGTCCGTTCACGTATGCCTCCATGGTGTACGCCTGGGCTGCAGCTTCGTCTGGACCTTTCACATGGCCCTAAGCACTCCATTAAAGCCTGTGGCTCTCTGCTGTTACTTCCTCTCGATTCTTGACGTGTTCCAGGGCTATGAAATGGTTTACACCAATGGCTTGATGGCAGATGGTCACATAGGCTTTGCGTATGTTCATGGAGGACATATTGAATAGCATTCCTTGGCAGATGGTTGCAGTGTTGTCACTGCGGAGCTGGCGGCCATATCTCGTGCTCTTGAGCATATCCGCTCACGCCCTGTTGCATCATTTCTGCTGTGTACTGACTCATTGAGCAGCCTACAAGCTGTTGACCAGTGCTACCCTCGCCATCCTCTAGTAGCGTCCGTCCAGGAGTCCATCTATGCCCTGGAATGGTCCCATCGTTCAGTGGTGTTTTTGTGGACCCCCTGGACTCATCGGAGTACCAGGCAACAAACTTGCCGACAGGCTGGCCAAACAGGCATTGCAGAAACCGCTTCTGGAGATGGGCATCTCTGAAGCTGACCTGCATTCTGTCTTATGCCACAGGGTTTTCAGGCTTTGGGAGATGGAATGGCGTAACAGTAAAATTAATATTAACAGTTTTCTGTTTCCTCCTTGTTGTTACTGTTACACTGGGTGTTGCATGTTCTCATATTGTAGTCATTTTGGTGCACATCTTGGTTTTTGATTTAGTAAAATGTTCTTTTACAAAGCTTTCACATTAACACTAAAAATGCTTAGTAAATGGTTACGCACTCAGACCAGGTGTGAAAGCAACACTGTATAAAAGTTAAAATACAAGTTCTGCACAGAAATTTAAATTCACTTTGTAACTAGTCACATTTTTTCCCCTTAAATTGATCATTGATGAGTTTATTGTGGCAGATTTCTGGTTATGTTATAAATTTTGGGCCTGCCAGGACCTGTAGATAGAGTTTATGTTTTTACCAAAAAAGAGTGGTACAGCCTCACCCACACTTCCAATAGTTGAAAAGTTGATCGGGAGCAAAAAATATTTGACGTGAAAATTTGTTATGAAGGTGCATTTAGTCCATGATGAACTGTGGGATGTTAAAGCTCTCCTTCAAATCCATTGAAATGGAACAAGTCTTGAAAGAAAAGAGGTAGAAAATCACATTCCTGAATTATACTCGTACTGGACGAGACTAATTGGTACCATGAAAGGGACATGAATACAGCAGAAGTAGTCTGCATGGCCCTGGAAAAACATTTGAAGGTTCTGGACTTTCATGTAAAATGGTATATCTTGGAGCATTAATCACAATCAAATTAGATAAATGCAAGTAAGTAGACAACGAGTGCAACTGAGTTATAACAATTGCATTTAAGTTAAATGAAATGTTTACAGTGAGAAAAGAGTGAATAGAAACCTTGCTGCTGACAGAGTTAATTCATCATTATGAACCTAAGATTATGGCACTTAAAAACAGTAGCAGACATATTACGAGAGATTCTATTAAAATAAAACTACTACAAGATGTCAAACCAGAAAATGCAAACAGAAATGAAGACTGCACTTGCTGCAGGAAGAACTTTGAATTGAAGAAATTGATGTCAAAGAGGCCTTGGAATGAATAAATAATAAAAATGGAAATAAAAGTGATGAAGAAAGAATCCTCACCACTAGTTCATAATGACACATTTGAAGAGTTAGAGCTACATAGGGGACACAAACCTTTAGAAACTAAGTGAGTATTAAAGATAAAACCTTGGATTGTCAGTATGCCAGAAACATTTAAGCCATGCCCAGTGGTAAAAGGGTACTTTCAAGTTCAAGGTGGTGATTATCAGGAAACCTTTGCACCTGTGTCAAGCATGTATCCTTTAGACATTTTTTGACTGTCAGCTCGAGAGAGCCTGGAGGTCAATCGTATCAATTATGTTGTTATCATCACTGCTCATCTCTGTGAGGATATAAATGAAGGAATTTATGTCATTCCATCAGTAAATTTTGCAGCATCTGGAAAAGTATGGAGACTGAAGAAAGTTGTTTATAGACTTAAATGGGATGGCCAGAATTCAAATAAATAAATAAGCTGTTATTCTGAAATGGTGGAATGTTTTGAATTACATCAAAAATTCTTTGAAGAGTTATTTTTGCTAACAGATTTAGGACCAGCAAGTCAATGCCTAGGTAAGGAATATACATGAAATCTTGGAAATGGAAAAATTTGGATCTTCCAGGGATCCTATGAAAGAAAAGTTCTGGATAAATTTGGAATGGGCAAATCCAAGGAATAAATTTGGAATGGGTGAAGCCAAGCTAGTGCCAGTGTCACTCGAACTTGGTTTGGACTTTGAGGCAGTCGAATCAGCTGACCTTATCGGAAGACAATAGGAAGTCTTCTAAGTCTCTTCCAACCTGACATATGTTTTTCTGTCACTCTCCTTAGTAGATATGATCATTGTTTTTAAATGGCCTAATGGCTGTCAGTAAAAGGAGTGTTTTGATATTTAAAGGGGACTTTGGGCTATAAGCTAGAATTTTGTAGAGATGGCAATAGAGAGATAATTTCCTTCAGCGATGCAGATTGGGGAAGTGAAATCAGTGCCAGAAACTCTGCAACTGGTTCATGCATAAAAATAGCAAAATTATTTAATTTTGCAATTTCTTCTTGTGAAGCTGAATATATTGCTTCGGCAACATTGTTCAACATTCACTGTGATTAGTGCAACATATGCCTGAGGTAGATTCAAGTAGTCTCAGAAAATCACTTAAAGTACATTTTGTTAATAGAGGACCCATTCAGGTTGGCAATAATCAAGTGGAAAATCTTAGATGCAAACATGTACGTATAAAATATCATAAGAAGGGTGCAGAGGTAAGAAAGGTAAGCAGTGCTTAAGAAGGGAGTGGAGTGAGACAGGGTTGTAGCCTCTCCCCAATGTTAATCAATCTGTATATTGAGCAAGCAGTGTGGGAAACAAAAGAAAAATTTGGAGTAGGAATTAAAATCTGTGGAGAAGAAATAAATACATTGAGATTTGCCAATGACATTGTAATTCTGTCAGAGACAGCAAAGGACTTGGAAGAGCAGTTGAACGGAATGGATAGTGTCTTGAAAAGAGGATATAAGATGAACATGCACGAAAGCAAAATGAAGATAATGGAATTTAATCCATCAGGTGATGCTGAGGGTATTAGATTAGAACATGAGACACTTAAAGTAGTAGATGAGATTTGCTGTTTGGGCAACAAAATAACTGATGATGGTCGAAGTATAGAGGATATAAAATGTAGACTGGTGGTTGCAAGGAAAGCGTTTCTGAAGAAAAGAAATTTGTTTACATCGAGCATATTTTTAAGTGTCAGGAAGTCATTTTTGAATGTATTTGTAGCCATGTATGGAAGTGAAACGTAGATGATTAATAGTTTAGAGAAGAATAGAATATAAGTTTTTGAAATGTGGTATTACAGAAGAATGTTGAAGATTAGATGGGTAGATCACATAACTAATGAGGAAGTATTGAATAGGATTGGGGAGAAGAGAAGTTTGTGGCACAACTTGACGAAAAGAAGGGACCGGTTGGTAGGACATGTTCTGAGGAGGCATCAAGGGATCATGAATTAATCATAGAGGGAGACCAAGAGATGAATACCTAAGGAGATTCAGAAGGATGTAGGCTGCAATAGTTACTTAGAGATGAAGAGGCTTGCACATGATAGAGTAGCATGAAGAGCTGCAGCTCAGACAAGTCTTTGGACTGAAGACCACAACATCAACAAGAAGGGTGTTGAGTCAGATGTTATTAATATTGAACATCTGCCTTCTGAAGAAATGGTAGCTGGCACTTTCAGAAAACCCCTAAATAATGTTAGACATTAAACATGTGTCAGAAACTGTGGCCTTCTGAAATAAGTTAAGGGGTGACTGTACATTTGAACTTCATGCTGTGTGTCAGAGTTAGTTTAAGGGTGTGTGTTGGGACATGTAAATTGATATCAATAGTTTTCTGTTTATTCCTTCTTGTTACTGTTACTCTGTTGTTGTTGTTGTTGTGTGTTCGTATATGTGTAGTCATTGTAGTGCACGTGCTGATTTTTCATTTAATGAAACATTCTCTTACAAAGGAGTGACGATAGTATTACAAATGCTGTTTCTGTGACAGACACAAAAAATTTTTACTTGTGCAAGGGACTACATTAGAAATGAACTTTATTAAGAAGTATTATGCCTATTTGCTAACAGATCAGTGTAAAGGACAGTGTTACAAAGCACACTAGCCATACATTTGAAATGTTCTCTATACTGTAACATATCTTTACCTGTGAGAAGACAACTCTGAAAAACTTCTCAAGCCTCATTTGGCGTGCCTTTCGAGTGATAGCTTGCCGAAGAGCAGGCTGAAGTGGAGTTGTGAAGTTCTCTTGCCTTACATTCAATTGTTTCAGAAACTCCTCCAGATTCCGAAGGAAGTTTGTACGCATCAGATCTGCTTCAAATTTTATGACCTATAAAAAATTTAAAAAAAGCTCATAACAGTGTACAGGAAATATAGCAACTGATGTTTCTTTTGGTAGGGATGCTTTCTAATGTGATAGAGAATTTATATGTTTTTTGCTACTGTAATTTAATGAGAAACTTATTGCAGTACATATTTAGACATACTATTTTAATCAAACTCTTTCAGCTACATTTTAATATTGTCATAATAGTTGCTCTGTGTAAGGAAATAATTTGCTGTATCACATTTCATATGAGGGTGGTGGTGTAGTTGTTTTTTCTTTTTTCTTTTTTGAGAGACATGTGGCTGTTTTAGTGCTACATCAAAATGTAAAGCAGTTGCCGATAGTGAATATACCCTTTAGTTTAGCTGCAGAATTTGTTTACTTCTTCATCAGTGCTCAAAATTAGGTAAGTTTTCAATTTTTTAAACAACACTCCTGACTGAGTGCACACTAACGTCTTTTCTTAGCCATTCACAAGATACCACATGAGTACAAGTATCTTGCAGACTGATACAGAGATGACAAACGTAGGATACCAGTGGCTGACACTGATTTAGCAGAAGTGTTTTGCCAGCCTGCCAACCAAGGCGTGCACTGTATTACAGGCAATAGTCTGCAACTACTTATACTACTTTAATTATATAGCACTGTGCATAACTTATGGTTAATCAAACATATTACAACAGGTAAGGGAAGCTCATTTATTATTAACACTATTATATGAGCAACTGTTGAGAAATGATATATCTATGCGTTTTCCTCTTTAAACTGTCCTTAAGAAATATTAGTGATGCTACTACTAATAAATTCATCAACATTTACTCATTAGTTCATGTAAAATAATGTCTAATATTCATGGAGGTGGGTTCTATCTTCACAGATAAATGAAAGGCAGTTTGTTTTTTGCAATATGTGTTTCACTTCTTTTGTTTATGAAGCATCTTCAGCAGCCCATAATACACGTTTCTTTTTATACATATAATAGATAGTAGTTACAATATGTTACTATGTTACATTTTCTCATGGTTTTCCCTTGTTTTTCAGAGTATAAACACCTTTTGTGTCACAGATTTTGTGAGGTCATAAAGAAAGGAAGAAGGATCCTTTATTCTATGATTATATGATAGCGGAACAAATACTGGTAGCAGTTACTTCTGTAAAATATCTGGGAGTATGTGTGCGGAATGATTTAAAGTAGAATGATCATATAAAATTAATTGTTGGTAAGGCGGGTAACAGGTTGAGAGTCATTGGGAGAGTCCTTAGAATATGTAGTCCATCTACAAAGGAGGTGGCTTAAAAAACACTCATTTGACCTATACATGAGTATTGCTCATCAGTATGGGATCAAATAAAGTAACACATGAAAATTCACTGCAATAGGACCTGTTTTCCAAATTTCCTGTGTAATTTTAAATCTGTATCTACAAGGTCTCTTTGACAAGTGGACAGTTATTCATGGGATTCTTATTTCTTGCTAATATAAAGGTGCTCTAGTACTGTGATCAGTCCTTACATAAGTAAATTTTTTCCTCTGGTGCACTATGCTTTCCAATACTTGATGAGAGTCCTTCTTTTCTGCTTTTTCTTAATTTTGAGATAGTGTCAGGTGCGACATCTGGCATTATATGAAGGCACCTTTGTGGGTTACCATCTTTCAACCAGTTCTCACTTCTAAGCTGAATAGTAGATGTTTTCCCCCAATACTCGGTCAGCACGTCAAGTACTGGAACTGCTAAATATTAAATATACAGTATCCCCAGTTACGTCTTTCCCAACTGTCTCCTTTTGCCTCTCAGCCGCTTAAGAAAGCTTGCAAATAGTCCGAATGAAAATTCGATAGGTTTCCATCCCTGTGTTTGGAAAGAAAGCCTACCCTCAACTTTGGAGCAACTATCTTCTACAGTGTAGTGCATTATCAGGTTCATCATTGCTCACATTGGTGTTATGGCTGCACTCATAAGTGATAACAATAGAATGTCTCAATCTTTGGGAGGACTGTGAATTTATCTGTGGTAGGTGATATGTCCTTCAGTTAAAGCATGAACTTTGGCAAGTCTGTTTTTCTTACAATGTAATTCAAACAATAATTGCTAAAACTTGTAAGCAATACCGTGTTACTGTTGTGTATGTCCTTATATTTGTAGGGCTGTTTCTAGGGGTAATCCGTGGATGAGTGGTGTACCAAAAATGTGCTCGATAAGCATTCATTACAATAACTACGGTTTGTTTATTAGAGGATGAAGGTCCACATGAGTATCACAGAATATCTTTCAGTAATTACTGATAGCGATGGCTGCTATGACGAAGTCCACGATAATTGGTACTGGCAATGAGCTGAGGAAGCGATACCTTCCGGAGCGGCTGAGCCCAGAGCTGAACTGACCATGGAGGGGCTGAACAGTGACCTAAGTACCTTTAGGTGGAGGAATACAGGTGTGGTGTCATGCGGACACATGATTACATGGATGTGAATAGGTGCTGTTTACCGAGACCTGCACACCATGTATCAGCATGGCATGCATGCATGCCCCCAGATGCTATGGCAGCTGTTTGACAGGAAACGGCTCTCTCTCTCTCTCTCTCTCTCTCTCTCTCTCTCTCTCTCTCTCTCTCTCTCTCTCTCTCTCTCTCTGTGTGTGTGTGTGTGTGTGTGTGTGTGTGTGTGTGTGTGTGTGTGTGTGTGTGTGTGTGTGTGTGTGTGTGTACATGCAGGTGCCCAGAGCTTCATGTACTACACTCTTCCCCCCTTTTGAGGGAGATGGTGGGGAAGAAGCACTCTGTCCTTTTGGTCGTGTGTGCAGCCACTCATGCACTGCCTGCTGCTCTTCTTCATTGGAACGAAATTCGTTTCTCCTGTCACCTCTTTGAGTGGTCCAAGACGTGGTAATCACTCGATGCGAGCTCTGGTGAGTAGGGTAGATGTAGAAGAATATCAAAGTGAAGGTCATCAATGGCTGTAAATGTTGCAAGGGGAGCATGAGGCTGAACATTGTCATGTTGCAAAATGGAACCTTATTGATAAGTCCATGTTATTTTACTCTTAATGCAGGCCGAAGCTGATTTTTAATGTACTGGGAAATGGCGCACTGGTGGCAGTGTTTTCCCTTGTCGTGTAGTGTTCAGAGGCAACTCCACATTCACCCCAAGAGAAAGTCAACAAAACTTGCAGATGGCAGCATCAGGAGCTTCCTGGGTTTTGATTATGAGGAATGGTACTATTCCTTGCATGCTGTCTTTGTTTCAGGTTGGTGTCAGTACCCAGGTTTGTCTTCTGTAACAATTCTTGTGAAGAAGCCATCACCTTCTGCTTCAAGGTGCCACATAAGTTCTTCACAGATGTCGGAACATGTCGCTCTTGAAGTTTGGAAGTGAGCTGCCGTGGCACCCATCTTGCAGATGCTTTGTGAAAGCTAAGCACTTCAAGAATGATGCAACGTGCTGAGCCATGAGTAATGTTCAGATTTGCGGCTATTTAATCCATCATCACATGGTGATTTTACTTCACAGTGGCTTCAATTGCTGCAGTACACTCTGGTGTCACAATACGTAGGGCCTGACCGTGGCACTGATTGTCTGTCTTAGAAGTCACTCCATTTTCACACTTTCTAATCCCCTCCTACACTTTCTGCAGTGATGGACATGCATCACCATACTGGACCTCCATTCACTGATGGATTTCAATCGGTTTTGTACCTGCATTGCTCAGAAAACATTCGATTGAACGTTGTTCTTCCTTGGCGCACATTGCCAACATGGCAACCACTTTGAACGGGTATTGTGGTCGCATTTCAACCGTCTGCAGCATGCTGCTATCTGTAGGGCATCCCCTACATCACTGGAAACAGTACTACCAGCTCACAAAGCAACGGTGTAAAATGTCGATTTTAAATTACACTTTTAAGGTATTCATTTGACTGTCCTGCACTTCTTAGTGGTATGCAGAGTTTGAATGTAGATGTAGAGAATATGAATGGTTCTTCATTGAGTACCTGATCTGTGCTTGGAGTTGCTGTATTGTCAAAAAGTTATGACACCTGTTTTCTGAACAGAGATGATGATGTGCTGGTGGAGTACCTCTCTTAGAACCTTATAACAACTGGAGAGTATTATGCCAGCCTCTTTGACTAGGTGAAGGAAAACAGAACATATTGAACATTGACTAGAGGGAATATTTTGTTGTAAGACAATGTCCCTTCACACACATCCCAAGTTGTTAGTGACAAACTGAAGGTCCTGTGTTTTCGGACTGGTGGACCACCATCGTATTCACCTGACTTGACTATCCATTTCCTAGCATTAAGAAACACCTAAATGGTCATCAGTGTGAAAATACTGAAGATGTTAAACGTGCTCCTGAGAGTTCACTTGGCCATTTGTCGTATCCAGGGTCGCCACAGGTTCTGGAAATCAGGGAATATCAAACACGTCAGGGAAATTTGGAAAAAAAAGCACACTGCAAAAATCTCGTTTTTGTCTTGGTAGATGAAATGGTTCATTTACTGAGGTGCCGTGCATCATCGCTGGCTGGGTGCAGCTGAGTATGTTCGCTGCCTCCCTACTGTTTAATTCCTACTGCTTCTCCTCTTCCTACCACTCCTCTCAGATAGCAGTCAGTGCTGCCACCACTTCTTGCTACTAGCCTAGCAGCTGCCGACAAGAGGCAGGAGGTCTGAGGAATGGTTTGTTTGGATCAAATTCTCAGAGACTGTAGTTGCAGTGACCAGAGACAGCAGTCATCTGTGCATTAGTTGTGACTGAGTGATTGTGTGAATGTGTGTGTACTCTCATTTTCTGACTAAAACTATGGCTGAAAATTTAGTCTTGAGGGTGTGTTGTCTTTTCTGCATTCCTGTCTGCAGCTTGGCAATCATCGTTACTGTGATTTGCTACATATCCTCATTATTATTGATTTTCAGAGTATTTGAACAAGGTTATATGTTGCATGGATTGATCACCGTGGTCTCATTTCATCAACATGCTATCTGTAGCCCGTGAATGGCTGGCCACATTAGTGGATTTCCACAATGGGCCAAAACTGCAGGCCATTTTTTTATCTGTAATGGATCAGGTCTGCTGATCTGAAGCCATTCAGTTCCCACTAATGTGCAGGCCCGGCCTGTTGGATCTAGTCTCACCAACCTGCCTGCAGGCTGGGTCTGTTTGTGTGTGGCATATAAAAAGCACGGATGATAAGAAGAAGAAAATTGTGTGAGTCGCTGATGGTGTGTATGCTATGTACTCATATAATTCTCG
This sequence comes from Schistocerca gregaria, assembly GCF_023897955.1. Lineage (NCBI taxonomy): Eukaryota > Metazoa > Arthropoda > Insecta > Orthoptera > Acrididae > Schistocerca > Schistocerca gregaria. The sequence goes on from NC_064926.1 coordinate 199,409,229, forward strand.
AAAGAAAAAAATCACACAATACCTGTAAAGTAGTAGGTAAAACACAGTGGGTAATAACTGACAATAACGAACATAGTAGAACCGACATTATAATTGCAGTCACCTACAGTGCTGGATTACACAATTTTTCTTCGTATTATACACTTCTTTCAAGAGGCCTACTTTTTTCAGAGGTTATTTCTGAAATCAGTGAAGGAATTTTAAATGTAGTGACTCCAAGGAAAATGCATATTTTTGTCACCAGATGTGCTATGTTTTATGGAAATAAAATATCAGTTGTCTTAATGAAACATATACACTATTTGGCTTGCTTTCTCCAACTAAAAACAGTTCATTACAAAAGACGTTGATGTTGGTACTCAAGGGTTTTGGTCACATCAGGAAACGCCATCTGCTTGCAAGTTTTTTTTTTTTTTTTTTTAATATTTCCTTGTTTGCACTATTGTTTCGTGTACTATAGCTGCAACAACAGATTGTCAATGTATGTCTTAACTTACCCTTGAGATACCAAAATTTGTCAGGAAAAAATGCTAAAACTTGTCTTGAAATCAGGGAAATATCAGGGAATTTCACGTGAGGAAACTTGTGGCAACCATGTTATTTATTTTTGAATGTTTTGAAAAATCTGCAACAGCAGTGCCATATGTACTTCAGTCTGAGAGGAGGGGGGTACTTAAAAAAACATGTACTGTCAACAATCTGGCCCTATTATTATTATTATTATTATTATTATTATTATTATTATGCAAAGCCAGGAATTTCTCAGCTCCCCTTGTATGGGGCTCTTCTTCTTTCTGTTTTTGTTCCGTCAGTATTTTCAAGTGAAGATTAATGAATGCTTACGAGATCATAATCATTTGTGACACGCAGCATAACATGGTGGCCATCAGCTATAATAAATACTTGGAGAACTCCAGCATGTGTAAGGTCCATGGCACGTAGCAGTTGCCCACGGTGGTTTAAAATCTGAATCTGCTTGCGGGATTTCTCTAGCACAAGTAGTACCTCACGTGCTGCGCAGTTGTGATCCACCCATTCAAGAACTGTAATGAAAAAAGATACACTGAATGGTAATTGTGAAATACACTATTAGAATTCATTTTATGAATGTATAAAATTGATGTAGAATTGATCATAAGCAGTGTCACAACTACTCGGAACTGTTATGCTCTCAGTAAGCAGACACATTTTTAAGTTACAGCAATGGAATTTTTTCATGGTTTTCTTGTTTACTGCTTTTTAAACCTGTTTCACATTACTTTCTCATAACTACTGTGTAAAGATGCTAAAAACTTTCAACCAGAACAATATCAAATACAAATAAAACCTTTTTTTTTTACTTCAAACTGCATCATGTGGTTATATATCTATGGCCCAGTGCTCCTTAGCCATTGTCAAGTGGTAACTTGGGGGCAATGTGGTTGCTATCCTGGTCCTCGTACTGCCTTGTATAGCTGTGACATCATGCTCCTTAGTTCATCACTATATAATGCACTTTTTACATCCCGCACTTGCTTTAATCTTGTTGTGGACGGGCACCACATTGTGTCAGCTGCAGACTGTAGTGTTTATGATGTTTGTCAGTTATAATGATGGTAAATCTATTGAATTACACCTGCCATTGTCTTATTTTTTTTATGGCAGAGAGTATCTGGGTCAGATGGATGCCGTTGCAGTGGGGAACACATCAGAGTACCCATAGCTAAGAAGCTGGCCATAGCTTAACATATATGAAGGCTAACAGTTTTAACACCATCAGGAAAGATGATTGGCTCATAGATGATTACAGGCAGAATATGGTGCTGCAGTTGGCAATGCCTATATAAGACGAGTGTCTGATACAGTTGTTGGATCGGTTACTGTTTGCTACAATGGCAGGTTATCAAGATTTGAGTGAGTTTGAATATGGTGTTTTATTCAGACCACGAGCGATGGAGCACAGCATCTCTGTGGTAACGATGAAGTGGAGATTTTCCTGTATGAACATTTCGCTAGTGTTCTATGAATATCAGGTATCTGGTAAAACATGAAATCTCCGACATCACTGTGGCTGGAAAAGATCCTGCAAGAATGGGACCAATGGCAACTGAAGAGAATCATTCAGCTTGACAGAAGTGCAACCCTTCCACAGATAGCAGCAGATTTCAATGCTGGGCCATCAGTAAGTGACAGCGTGCGAACCATTCAACGAAACATCATTGATACTGAATTTCAGAGCCAAAGGCCCACTCGTGTATCCATGATGACTGCATGACACAAAGCTTTATGCCTTGCCTGAGCCCGTCAACTCCAACATTGAACTGTTGATGACTGGAAACATGTTGCTTAGTTGGACAAGTCTCATTTCAAATTGTATCGAGCAGATAGACATGTACGGGTATGAAGACACGTGGGACCCTACATGTCAGCAGGGGACTGTTCAAGCTGGTGGAGCCTCTGTAAAGGCGTGGGGCGTGTGCAGTTGGAGCGAATATGGGACCACTGAAATGTCTAGATACGACTCTGACGGGTGACACATATGTAAGCATCCTGTCTGATCGATTGTGCATTCCGACAGACTTGTGACACCTCACATGTCCAGAATTGCTACAGAGTAGCTCCGGGAACACTCTTCTGAGTTTAAACACTTACGCTGGCCACCAAGCTCAGGCAGACATGAACATTATTGGGGGTATCTGGGATGCCTTGCAATGTGTTGCTTAGAAGAGAGCTCCACCTCCTTGTGCTCTTACGGATTTATGGACAGCTCTGCAGGATTCGTGGTGTCAGTTCCCTCCAGCACTACTTCAGACATCAGTAAAGTCCACGCCATGTCATGTTGCGGCACTTGTGCATGCTAACGGGGGGCCTTCACGATATTAGGTAGGTGTACCAGTTTCTTTGGCTCTTCATTGTATTTAAGGGTTAAGGCAACAACAATCCAGCAGTAAGTTGTCATCTGACTAAAGCTGAGGAACACTCAATCTCATGGATATAGACCCACTTGGTGTGGGTGGAAGCTCAAAATTATTTAATTCACTTATAGCACTGCAGAATAGTGCATTTACACATTATAAAATATGAGTCAATAATGAGTTGTTTGTTCAAAATTTGCCTATGGAGCAATTTCTTATCTATTTTTGTCCAAGTTGTGGAATGCAAGGTGCATATTCAACCAAACATTGTACACATACTACTTACCAATTTTGAAAGTAACTAAATAAACTAGGGGTAAAACGACATAGTACTGTAGTGAGTGGGAGTAGGGGTAAGAAGTTGGTGAAATGTTTGACTACACACCAGTATATTTGCAACTGAATGGGCGTCATCCGAGGCACTTAATAATAGATAAAGAAATCATTGAAGATACTAAGTTTTATTTTACAATGTTTATATGACATTGACCAATAATAATTCACTTCATGTGTGCTTCCAGTTTTTCCTAGTTTGTACCTTGACATATCAGGATTTGACTTAGTTTTGATGAATTTTTCTTTGGTAACATATAAAAAAAATGTTGTTATTGGCATAGAGCTCAGAGAAATAAATGTCCAAATTATTTGTTTTCAGCACTCTGAGCCTTATGAAGATGGCAGTGCTCCATGAGAACTGTGCATTATGTTATTGGGATTTTTATTTTATTTTGAAAATGCCCGTTGATATGAGTTTGGTGGGATTCAGGATTAGAACATAGTAGAATAGAGAATGTTAAAAACAAAATAGTTTATGATCTATATGGAGAACCAGGCATATAATGCTAAATTAAAGCTGGGATTAATTATGTTTGGAATCAATTGGAATACCTAAAACATTTTATGTATTTCATATTGGTATTCTACATCAAACTTACGAGAACTGTCGAGTTCTATCTGAATTTGAAGGGGGTTTATTGACTGCAACATAGCTCATTGCAGAGTTAAGTGATTTCTCACTTCACTTACTCACAGCAACTGAAATGCTGTAATGTGAGGTAAGGAAGGTTGTGTCATCAGTATAACAGATGAATAATGATTTACCTAGGTTATATAGTAGAAGTGACACCATATTCATGTTTTCATGAGCTGTTAATATTTTAAGTAAGAGCAGCAGAATTGGTATTTTTTCTCAGTAAAAAACAAGACTTATTGTTCCACAGAAAGTCACATTTCTTAAGTAATTACTATCATTAGTGGTGGAATTATATATCTATTAATCACTAAGCAGATTTGTTTTAACCAAGCATCTACTTTTTCCCACGATCATGTGCTCATGTGTCATCTATGAAAAAGAGGAGGAGAGGCAGAATGATGCTACAGGCTCATATTATTTACTTAAGATTCTGACAGTATTTCTTAAGATAAGATTATGATTGATAATTATTTGTTTGTTATTGCACCACCAAGCTGTTAAATCCCTGAGGATTTAGTTCCACAACTGAGCAAATGAAGCTTCAGTATCCATAATTTGGGGTTGGTCACTACTCACCAAATAAGAACTCGCCAAATAAAACAAGTAATAGATAGGCACATACGGAGGATGATAAATTGTTTAGCTGGCATTCAGAGTTAATTTTCATAGCCAGGAAACAAACAAACAAACATCATCAACTCACCCGTACCGTCACTATTGTTTCATAATGATCCTATCTGTATGTCGAGGCAATTTGTAATAACGCCACCCAGTATTTGTACAGAAATGGAGAGGAGTGTTTTGCTCAACTACATGTGTCAAGTAGGTGCATGTCCGAAATGTCTGGCTTTGTTCAAGTATTACTATTTCAAGGGCTGATACTATTCAGTGCCAGTGTTCACTTTGATGCCAGTAATGATTGTGCTATGTTTCAGTGCATGATTTAGAAGAATCTGTGATGTGGTGAGCTATTGATAGGACAACAGTTGGTCACTCATTGTGTGCGGCAGCAGATGCCATTGTAATGTTCCAGAGTGTAGGTTCATGCTTTCAAACAATAAGTGGGATTCTAAGACCAGGACAAGTTCATCTACTACCAACTGCAGCTTGCTATGATTGTTACCTCTTGTTCACATTTTGTTTGAATAGGTAGCATAATTATCTCTATTGTAGCATGCCTTACAGACAGTGAGAGGACACAGAATATTAATTAGAAATGCTTGCATTCTATTTTTTTTGGGAAAGAACTTTCTCAGAAGGGCCATGGTACTTGTATCATTAACAGTGACACCATACTATAGATGAAGAATATGTTCAGCTTATTGACAAGTTTTGGTTTAGTATTGAGCCTAATAAATGATGTATTTATGTCTGTAGGTACCATTTATTTATTTATTTATTTATTTATTTATTTATTTAATTTATTTATTTAATTAATTAATTTATTTTATTATTATCATTATTTAAAGATAATTTTAAATCTCTTGCTATATTGTTTATTTATGGGTACAGCAGTGCAGAAAAATATGTGAAGCAAACTACAAACAAAATAGTAAATTTACAGGTCGACACATGAAAAAATTCACTACAAGAATGTTTTTCAAAGATTTAAAGTGGTGAAACACACAAGAAAAGATCGTCTGTTCAGCATCTCTACAAACATGCTATTGGTAAAATATTGTATCCAAAAATATTATACCACTACTATGTCCCTTGACTATTAAAATGGTTTCTGGATAATACTTTAAGAACTTTGGTTTAAGAATGTTGAGTGTGTTCTACCATTGCAAACAACAAATGCTGCTGGAATGAGTTCTATCAAAATTTATATATATGGAAGCACAAACAAGATATTACATCTGCCAGTTAGTGCTAGCACATTGATGACTTGTGAGTTTTCTACAAGTGTTCTTACCGGAGTATGGAGTTATCTGCTGCTGACATTCCTTCCGGAAGGATTCTCTCATTTGACTTGCAGTTGTTTGCTTCATCTCCATCACTTTCCTCTGCTTGTTGGCTCCCAACACCCACAGTGATACTCCGAAAACTTTGAGAATGCAAATAGTCACAATGGATTACAAGTATTTATAATTCATTCAGTTAGCCTAATGTAACAGTAAAATAATTTAAATAAAAGAAAAAAGGAAATATTGTTTAAGAGTAGGGATAAATTGCTTGCAAATCCTGTACTATGAGTGGAGATAATTCTCTTGCATATTCTATACCATATCTGACAAGGGAGTCCAGTCAGCATTATAGTTGTGCGCCACATTTTAGGAGTTTCAACTGGTGATAAACACCGTTGATATTGTCTGTTACAGTGTTTGACTGTGTAATGGTATGGCATTTGAATAGTGTTGACAACACAGAATTCAGCATTTTGTATTTTTTACTGTATATTTTGTGACCTGTCTTGTACACAAATATCTGGAAACTAATGCTTGTTTGACTGATATTCACAATGATGAATACATCTTAGGGTTTTGGGAGAGGTCCTATGACAGGAAATTTTTATCGTAGTTTTGAAAGTTTTGCACATTGCTCTAGTGTAAACAAATCTTATTTCAATCAGTGTCTACTTTGCCTTGGTTATACGCTTTATACTCTCTGTTATTCATCATGCATTAGAGTCTTCACATACTTTGAACACTAAGGGGGTTTAATGCCATCTTTACAGCGGTTCTACTATTTTTAGAGTGTTTCATCTTACCATCTTTTTTGTTTCCTGTTTTTTCTATAAGGTCCTTAAGGTAACTGTCAGAACATAATGTGAAGAAGGCGTGGCTGACTGCCTACTTGTGCCTCGTTCAATTTTTGGTGACACTGTTTTTTAAAACATCAATCCTCCGAATTTTCAGCTTTTCATGGCATTATGAATGATTCAAAAAATTTCTGTCCTGCAGCCACTCAAGTTTCAGTTCTTCCACTGTCATTTCAACTGCATATATTCTGGCCATTCTTGTAGTGTTATCATCATTTTATTTTGAACCCAGAGATATTGATGTAATGCCAAAAGTGGACTTACATGATCCATTGCAGCACCAATGCACACCACAGATTTTGGCCTGTACTTCATAGGTGTGTACCTTCTGTGGCAACTGAACAAAGTGCTCAAATGGCTAAATCTTTCTCTGTGTATCTTTTGGTTACTAAAACAACATGAAGAATTAGTTATAGCAAGGGCCAGATCTCGTCCCATGCTCAAATTAGAACTACTATCATGATTTATTAAGTAGTCTACTAATCAAATCTCCATGGCTTCATTCAACACTGACTCTCGAAAGAATGATGTGGATGTTAAAATCATGTTGCTGTATTTCGATAAGTAGACCATAAGTATATAATGTTGCAACACTGAATCTGGTACACGTCCCCCTGTTGTAGTGACGAGTCATCCTTCACAGAAACAAGTAGGCCTGCAGTCTTCATAGGAGGAGGGAAGATCACTTCAACAAGGTGTTTCTCAATTATTCAGTCTACCTTTAACAGGGGAAGAGCACGCACCTAAGGCAGAAACGTAGCTGACTTTGAAAGTCATATTTCTGATTGTATCCTCGAACAATGGAAAATCCTTGGTGGAATAACAACAGTATGCTCCTTATCGTATAGAGTAGGTGTTGAATGGCTGACAGGCCGAATGAAAAAATACTCATATATATTATTAGCTATCGAACTAAGTCCTTCGTCAGAAATACGTGAAAGAAAATCATATACATGAATACATATATAACTCTCACAAACATGCCGCTGTCATATCCAGGTGCTAATATACAACTGTGACTGTGTCTGAGATGAGAAACAATCTTCACTGGGGAGGGGAGTGGTGGTACAGAACAGGAAAAGGGGAGGGGGGAGAAGGGGAAGGAATAGTAGTGTGGGGTTGCAGAAAGATGCTAATGCTGTCTGTGGGAGTGTATAGGGACATGGCTTGACAGAACAGTGGGCTGGTAGTTACAGCATCAAAAGGATGTGTGTGTGTGTGGGGGGGGGGGGGGCAGGGGGGAGGGGGGTGGAAGGGAGGGGGGAGGCAGAGAAGGGGAAAGGCTATGCAAGTGCACTAGTAGGATGGTAAGTGTGTGTAGGTCAGGAGTGCGAATAGGAAGGGGAAAGGGCTAGTGGAGGTTTGAGGCCAGGCAGTTTACAGGAATGTAGGTTATGTTGCAGGGAGAGCCCCACCTGTGCATTTCAGAAAAACTGGTGTTAGTGGGAGGATGCAGGTAGCACAGGCTGTGTAGCAGTCATTAAAGTGAAAAACACTGTGGTGGGTAGCACAGTCAGCAACTCAGCAGTCCAGTTTGGCACTGGCCATTCATCGAGACAGGTGGCTTGTTAGTGATGTTGCATTAGATTGGGCAAATTACGGAGTACCACTGTGGGAGGGGCGGAGAGAGTATTGGGAGGCTATTCTCATTTCGAAGTGCGAAAAGGGGTCGTCAGATGTCGGGCAGAGAATGTGCATTCCTGGGTTATAGTGACTGAGGAGAGTGTGCTGCTCCTTGGCCAGACAGTGGGCATGTTGGGTATGGTAAGTGACTAGGAAGACATGTTACGGGGGATATGCATCTGTATCAGGTTGTGTGATACATTGACATATTTGGAGAGGGACCGCTCATCACTATAGACGTGGGTGTAGAAAGGGTGGCAGCTGTCAAAACAGATTATTGTTGGTAGTTGATATGTTGTGGACACAGGTACTGATGTAGCCATCCTTGCAGTGGGGCTTGATATCAAGGAAGGCGTCTTGGGACGAGGAGGAGCAGGTGAATCAAATGAGGGAGAAGTTGAGAGTGCCAGGGTATGTGGAGTTAATTTCCTGAATTTTGTTGCAGATCGTAAATATGTCATCATTTAATCAATCAGTGAGGGGTTCTGGTTGGTTAGGAATGGATCCTGTAGATGATCCATGATAGGTTGGAATAGGGTGGTGTCATGCAGGTGCCTGTTGCTGTATCACATATTTTTGTAATAGATAATGCCTTGAAAGGATTGTGGGTGATGATGTAGTTGGCCATGGTGCCAAGGAAGGAGGTCTTGGGTTTCGTGTCTGTTAGGCATTGTGAAAGGTAGTGTTCAATAGCGGCAATCCCAGGGGTATTGAGAATTTTAGTGCAGGAGGAGGTGGTACCAACAGTAAGGAGCAGGGCATCAGGTGTTAAGAAACAGGAGCTTTGGTGATTCGGCAGAGGAAGCGGTTGGTGTCTTATACATAGCAGGGAAGATTATGGATAATAGATTGAAGACGTTGGTCCACAAGCATTCAAACCTACAATAGACCCAAATGCAAAATCTGTCCCATACATCCTCTTACTACCATCTACTGCCATCCTGTCATAGGCGTCTCCTATCACATAAAAGGCAGTGCCACCTGTGAAAACAGCCATGTGATCTACCAACTTAAGCTGCAACCACTGTGCCACCTTATGCATGGGCATGATAATTAACAACAAAGTCTGACTGTGACTGTGTCTGAAGTAAGCAGCGATCTTTTTCAGGAATGGGTAGTGGAGGTGGAGAAGTGATGTGGTGTGTGGGGAAGATTATGCAGATAGCAGGATAGGGGTAGGGGAAAGATGCTAGTGCTGATTGTGGGAATGTGCAGGGACTGTAGACGTCAGGATAGGGCTGTTAATTGCAGCATCAGGAGGCTGTTCAGAGACGGGAGCCAGAAGGCTTCCATCAAACCTGCCCAGCATCCCCTCATAGCCATCACACACTGCCTTGCAGATCACCTACATTTACTACTCCTCCAGGATTTCCCAGCCGCCATCCTGCAGAATACAGTGTGTCTGAACAGACCTGCAACAGTGTCATGATCCTGTTCTCCGAAAACCTCAATCCTACAGAAGTTTCTGTCCTTGTCAAATGGCTTATCTTTCGCCCCACTCCCAAATTTAAACATGCTAGGCTTGTTAATAGTTTTCTCTGTTTCCCTAAAGCAGAAACACTTTTTCACTACTACAGCTACCAATCGGATTCAGTGCAAAACTAATATTAAACTCTACCTGACTCAGTTTTCCCCTCTATCTAACTGGGATACACACCCTCTGCCCCCAAATTATCCTGTGTTATCTTTCCATAATTTGTAACCTCAACCACTGCCTCGCTGTCATTCCCCAAACCCCTCAACATGGAAACCAACCTCACATCCATGGAAAGAAACACAATCTACCACCTGAAACTAATCTCCACCTTATAGTCGTACCTGTCGATAAAGGCTTCATCACTGTGGCTTTGAACCAGAGGAGGAGGAGTTATCTGGTGGAGGGACTTTGCCATCTGTCAAATACACTCATCTAAAAACCCTTCCACAGTCATACCCAATTCAGGTATCTAGCAGAATCTCCAGTCCCTCCTCAGATCCTTGGGTCCATTCCAGGACCTCTCCTCTAATTTTATCTCTGTCCTCACCCTCACTACTCTCCACACTCCTACCTTCTACATGTTTCCTAAAGTACATAAACCCAGTCTCCCAGGACACCCCATTGTAGCTGGTTACTGCATCCGCATCTCTTCCCTTGTAGACCAAAACCTCCAGCCTATTACTTGTAACATACCCTCTTATATAAAAGACACAAACCATTTTCTCTACTGACTCTCCATACTTTATGTTCCTTAAGCACCCACCTTATCACTATCTGTGCTACCTCTTTCTAAACTACCATCCTCAATGGCTGTGGCCTTGCTGCTATTGTATATTACCTTTCCCAAAGCCCCACTGAATGCTAACCTACAACTTCATTCCTTTTCACCATGATCAGCGTCTGCAGTCTGTGGTCTCGCTTTCGCGTTCTCGCTTCCCGAGCACAGGGTCCCGGGTTCGATTTCCGGCGTGGTCAGGGATTTTCACCTGCCTCGAGACGACTGGGTGTAATGAATAAAAACTCTGTACACCAGGGGGGAGGCAAGTGCCCTCTCTTGGCGCCTTCCATCATCAGTCACCTATGCTGCTAATTGTAAATTTTTCATAAGAACAAAATACCAAGCACAAATAAATGGTGAGCGAGAAAAAAGGAACAGTCCCCCCCCCCCAAAAAAAAAAAAGCCCTTCTCTAAAGACCATGTGTATATATGAATGTTTTTCCTTCATTTAAAGTTTGCTGTCCACTCCTCAGAGGTTTCCCGCATACTAGTTAATTAATTAACACCATGGATATATGTACCCCCCCCCCCCCTTTTTTAAAGCAGTGTAGGAAAAGATAGATTGCTACATACCGTAAAGATGACACACTAAGCTGCAGACCACCACAGTTAAAAGACACTTACACGTAAGCTTTTGACTACAGCCTTTGGAGCAAAAAGAGAAATGTGCACCATTCATTCACACAAGTTAGCACATCTCGTGCACACGAGTGCCAACTCTGGCAAGATGTGGCAGGGAAGAAGAACAGATAATAGCAGTGTACGGGAGGGGAAGAGAGGAGCTCTGTGCGGGAGAGTGCGCAGGGACTTGAATGAAAACTGGTGCAGTCTCAGTGGGTTGTGGAGCAGGGAGGAGGGGAAAATGCAGTGAAAAAAAGAGAGAAGTGGGCAAAGATGGGTGGGTGCGATGGCAGACTGTAGCAAACAAGTGGTGTTAGATGTTAATGGAGAAGAGGTGATAAGATTGAGAGGATGGAAACTTTTGGGTAGAGGGTGTGGGGACATTATTTTACCATAGGTTGAGGCAGGATAATAATGGGAGCGGAGAATGTGTTGTGAGAAGTAGTCCCGTCTGCACAGTTAAAAAAAGCTGGTGGTGGAGGACTGGATCCAGACAGCTTGGATAGTGAAGAAGCCACCGAAATCAAGCACGTTACGTTTAGCTGCACGTTGTGCGGCATGGTTGTCTGCTTTGCTCTTGGCAACAGCTTGGTGGCCATTCATACTGGTGGATAGTAGGATGGTAGTCAATGATTGCAGCAGAGCTGGTAAATGACATGGCTGCTTTCGCAGGTAGCCCGGCCTCTGATGGGGGTCGGAAAAATTTGTTTCGAGTGGAATAGAAAGTGTTGGGTGGGTAGATTGGGTGGATCTTGCACCTGGGTCTTCCACAGGGATATGATACTTGTGGCTAGGTGTTGGGATTGGGAGTGCCATTGATATGGACTAGGATGTGGTGGAGCTTGGGTGGGCAATGGAACACCACTTTAGGAGGGGTGGGAAGGATCTCAGGTAGGAAGTTGCTCATTTCAGGGCATGATGACAGGTAATCAAAGCCCTGGCAAAGTATGTGGTTCAGTTGTTCCACTCTGGGCTGGTACTGGTTGATGCAAGGGGGCACTCCTTTGTGGCTGGTGTTGGAGGTTTGGAGGTCTGGGGGGAAATAGCACAAAAGATCTCTTTCCAGACTAGGTCTGGGGGATAGTGCCTGTCTGTGAAGGTGTTGGTGAGGCACTAAGCACACTGAGCAAGGGAGTGTTTGTCACTGCAGATATGCCGTCATCGGATGGCCTGGCTCTATGTAAGGGACACCCCCCCCCCCCCCCCCCCCCCCAGTTGTTATTCCTTGCTGACGTTTCCATTGTTTAGTCTTGAATGTTATGCTCATTGTTGTGGACTCTGTAACTTATTACACAGATTCTTTCCAGCGTGTCTTGGGGCCACTTCAGAGTTGTCAGTTCTCTTAGCCACCGACAAATTTAATTTACTATTAAGTAGGTATCTAGGATAGGAAACTGTATGTGGTTTTCCAAGAAACTTTAATGGACGGAATGGCTCTGTGGGAAGACACCAGACTCAGTTTCGGAATATGGCAGTTCAAATCCTCCATCTGACCATCCAGATTTAGGTTCTCAGTGGTTTACAGAAATTGCCAATATGGTCTCTTTGAAGAAAGTTTGGTCAATTTCCTTCCCTGAACTTGTACTCTGTCTGTAATGAACATGTTGTCGATGGAATGGTAAACTCTAATTTTTCTTCCTTTTGCCGGAAGTTTTATCTTGTCCACACCTTATGAAAACATAATTTTGAAATATCTTGTGGGAAGGTTAAAAACATTTTCATTATAAATTCTTCATTTGTTTTACAGCATTATTTTGGTAGCAAGTCTTACAGCTACCTGTTTGATTAACCTGTCCTCATCCTCAGTTTGTTCCTTCGTATCTACACACATCAAAAAAGTTTTGCATCACCCCGGTTCCCAGAACTCCTGAAGATAGAAGTTGACTGTGGATGTTGTATCACAGACACAGTCCATTTGACTGTCCAGAGATGTCACTAAACTCACCCAAAGATTTAAACAACCATGCTTGAGCAGAGCCTATTAGACGGAGGGGGCCCGACAGCCCATTAGTTCCAGTCATTCCACCGGGAATGAGATACACGGCTCGTGTTGTCTGTAGTTCAACCATGCCTAGACAGTCAGTACTGCAGTTAGATTGCGTCCACACTGTTAGTTACTGCCAGGAAGGGCTCTCAACAAGGGAAGTGTCCAGGTGTTAAGGAGTGAACCAAAGTGGTGATGTTCAGACATGGAGGAGATACAGAGAGACAGGAACTGTCAATGACATGCCTCGCTCAGGCCGCCCAAGGGCTACTACTGCAGTGAATGACCGCTACCTACAGATGGTGGCTCGGGGGAACCCTGACAGCAATGCCACCACAATGGGCAATGCTTTTCATGCAGCAAAAGGACATCATGTTACGACTCAAACTGTGCACAGTAGGCTGCACGATGCACATCTCCATTCCTGACGTCCATGGCGAGGTCCGTCTGTGCAACCACGACACAGTGCAGCACGGTACAGATGGGCCCAACAACATGCCAAATGGAGCACTCAGGATTTGGATGATATTCTCTTCACCGATGAGTGTCGCATATGCCTTCAACCAGACAATCGTCGGAGGCAACCCGGTCAAGCTGATAGGCATTCGCCTTCATGGATGACAATTCGCGCCCCCCTTCGAGCACATCTTGTGAATGACTTCCCTCAGGATAATGACATTGCTCGACTAGAGTTACCAGCATGTTATCCAGACATGAACCCTATCAAACATGCCTGGGATAGATTGTAAAGGGCCGTTTATGGACGACATGATCTACCGGCCACTCTGAGGGATCTAAGCCGAATTGGCATTGAGGAGTCGGACAGTCTGGACCAACAGTGTCTTGATGAACTTTTGGATAGTATGCCATGAAAAATACAGGCATGCATCAGTGCAAGACGTCGTGCTACTGGGTATTAGAGGTGCCGATGTCTACAGCAGTCTGGACCACCACCTCTGATGGTCTCACTGTATGGTGGTACAACAAGCAATGTCCAGCTTTCATGAGCAATGAAAAGGTCACAAATGATGTTTATGTTGATCTCACTTCCAATTTTCTGTACGGGTTCCGGAACTCTCGGAACCGAGGTGATGCAAAACTTTTTTTGATATGTGCCTGTTCAGTACAACACTGGAGTTTGGCAATTGGATGTACAATGTTTCATATCTATTGTTACCTTGAGAATATAGGAGATTTTCTTCAGTTTTTAAAATGTATGTTTTCATATTTTATTTCTAGTTTTGTAAATAAGAAATTAACGTTTTGAACACTGCAGAAGGAAGTGACAGCCAATAGTTAAAAAAGGAGAGAAAAAACATTATGATGTTGTTGGAAGAGTAACACAGTTCCCTAACAATTTTTACCTTGTTGGCTGGGTTTTCCTCTGATACTACCCTCACTGCAAATCTATTGAATAATATCTACATTACAAATTTGGGAGTGGGGTCTGAGCAATACATGTACTGACTTGTACTTATCTGCAGGGGGGGTTCACCTCCCAGGACAGCCAACAGAAACATAAGTCCTAGCAATTGGAATCGAACACCCCTGATACATCACGGGAAGAAAAATTTGGGGAGGGGGGTTAAAATGGGAATCTTACTACATGGTTACCAGTTTGAATGTTAAGTATATTGCTAATCTTCAGCCTTAGAGAATTTCAAACGCATCTCATTATTGCTCAGAACTTAAGTATCCTACTTCTTTCTGTGTTGATTCTTCCAGACAATTCTCTCAAATTTCATTTTTACTGTAATACTAAATTGTTTTATGAGTCTCTGTTTCGTCCCTGGATATGCCTTAGAATCCTTTATCTGATTTCAGAACCTGTTTCTGACCGTGATGTAATCAAGCTGGAATCTTCCTGTGGGTGTTGGTATTTTCCAAGTACACATTCCCCTCTTGCAATTTTTGAAAAATATAATCACTGCTACTGGCTGAATTTTATTGCAGAACTCAATTAGTCTTATTCCTCTCTCATTCCTTCTAGCAAGCACATATTTCCCATAAACCTTTCTTCTCTTCTATCACCTGCTGCTGCATTCTAATCCCCCATTATTATTAGATCATCTCCCTTCACATACTGAATTACTCATTCGATATCCTTGTATTCATCCTCTGCATTGTCATCTTCTGCTCGTAACATCAGCATGTATACTTGAATTATTGTCATTGGCCTTGGTTTGTTGCAGCTTCTGATGAGCACAACTCTGTCATTGAACTGTTCACACTAACTTACTCTCTACCCTACCTTCCTGTTCCTAACGAATACTACTCCCATTATACCATTTCTCACTGTTCTTAGTAGTACTCTATATTCATCTGCGCCAAAATCAGTATCTTCTTTCTATTTCACTTTACTGGACTTCATTAAACATAGATTAAGCATTTGCATTTGCAGATTTTCTAGCTTCCCTACTACTTTGAAACTTCTGACATTCCATAGTCTGACTTGTAGAACATTACTCTTTTGTTGACTATTCGATCTTTCCCTCATGGGTAGCTCTGCTATGGACACTTTTTCTGTTAAGGCTACATGTACTGTGTGTTTTTAATGTAATGGTTTCCATCGTCTTCTGCATCCTCATGACATTGATCGTGGCCAGTTATTCTGCCTTGTAGGGGCAATTTCCCAACCCAAGGGCAAGAAGTTGCCCTGAAACACTGCCCACTCCTCTGTCCTCTTTGACGAGCTGTTGGCAGATGAAGGTGACTCCTTATGCTAGAAGTCTCCAGCTGCCATTGCTGTAAGAAGAGCAATAAATCAAAAAATTATCTACAATCCAAGAAGGCTTCACTGTGCTCATTGTACTGATAAGTATGGTAAAGAGAGCAACACTTAACATGCCTCCTTCAGGGACACTATTCTTTTATATAAAGTTGCTCGAGAATATCTCTCTTATTTGGTAATATAATGTCTATTGTGCAAGGAAGTATTTCAATATAACTGACACACTGTCGCAGAAGTTACATTAGCGAAACTGGCTGAGTTGTACTTCCACAGGGTGTTGTACGAGGGGTGTTTAGTTTGGTTTACATTTATTTTGTTTTATGCTCATGAAGCATCCTGTGCGTTGCCTGATAACATGCACGTTCGTAACAGAGTCTACATTAAGCTGTATGCATTGCAGCACAGATGTGGAAACTCCTGCAGGCCCTCCTCAAACCGCATTCATTGAGTTTGTCGCACCCATCGCAGGACAGTTGCTTGCAGCTCCTAGGTACCTTCATAGGCCTGAATAGGTGGTAATTGGAAAGAGCCAAGTCAGAAGAATGTGGTGGATGTGGCAGTACCTGGAATCCCAGAATGATTGCAGCTGTGGTTATACGAAATGTGTGGGGATTAGCGTTGTGTTGCCAGAGCACTCCTTTGGCCCATTTTCCTGGTTATTTCTTTTGAATTGTGTGATGTAACTCTCAATGAGTCTTGCCATGCAGTTCAGCAGAACCACCCTGGAAAGTGAGCGAAAGGAATGCTCTTGCAACACAACTCTCATCCCCTTATGTTTCGGATAACCACACTGACAAGGGATTCCAGGTACTGCTCCACTTGCCATATTGTTCTGACTTGGCCCCTTCTGATTACCACCTATTCAGGACTATGAAGGTACCTCTGTGTGGACACCATTTTGCCAACACTTAGGAACTGCTAGCAGCTGTCCTATGGTGAGTGTGACAGACTCATTGAAAGTGGTTTGAGGAGGGCCTACAGGAGTTTTCACATCCCTGGTGCAAGTGTATGCAGCTTAATGGAAACTATATTGAGAAAGTGCATCCATCAGCCAAAGCACAGAAAGGCTTAGTTAACGTAAAACAAAATTAAGTGTAAACCGACCCTTGTACACCACCACGTGGAAGTACACTTAGCCAGCTTCACAACTGGCACTTATGTGAAAGTGTCAGTTATATTGGAATCCTTCCTTTCAGAGTAAAAATGCCCTTACCAAATAACAGACACACTATGAAGTAACTTTGCACGATAGTGTCCCTAAAGGGAGCATTTTAAGTGTTGTTCTCTTTACCATTCTGATAAACAGCACAGTGAAGACTCTTTGTTTGTAGATGATGTTTTGATTTATGCTCTTCTTACAGCCTTGAATCCATAGCTCCTCAATTATAGCTGATGCTTCAGAAAATGGAGGATGGGACATGACATTCTAACCTAAGCCTATTTAAGTAAAAAGGCCTTGGGTTTAGACAGGTCCTATTTTCAACAGTTGTGTAAAGTGTTTGCCTGTCACATCTATGCTGTGAATGTGCCATTTAGTTTGATCTCTCTACTTAAAAATCTTGGTCACAGTACACCATATGGGAATTAGAATAACAACTGAAGGTAATGGAACAAGCCTTATTCCTTGTGGCCATGTTGAAGCTTGTGAATCACTACTTACACTACCTTAACACATGTCACGTACACACAAAGCTGAAGTTGAATATCAGTCACCGAGGTATTATGTGTATAACATAAATATTATAGCCCATATTTTGCCAAGACACACCTAAATTAACTGTTAATGTCTGTCCTAAGATGCTGTATACTTGCTGTCGAGAGATCCTCAGTTCACCTCAAAATCCAGATGGTAAATCATATGACATTGAAAACAAAGCTTAGATTAGATGTACATTTCATTCTAATAGATCCATAATGAGAAGATCCTTCAGGATTTACAACATGTCTGGCAGCTTTCTGAACTTCAAGAAATTAAGAATTCACACAATTAAATGTATTTTTGTACATGTCAGATGAAAAACTGAGTTATTTTTTTATATATTTTTCAATAAAGTTCAAGTAACTTACCAATTATGAGAACTCCACAAGCAAGGTATGTTACAATAAATGCTTTTTCACTGTTTCTGAAGTAGTCATATGTCTGTAAAGTGGAGCAGGCTTCAACATCTTTAGATGAATTAAGAAGTGGTAGATGGTAGCATGTTAAATTTTCATCTGTTGTCATACTCAGGCATGTACTTTTTTCTAATTTACATTTGGAATTTATATTGTCTCCTGAAAAATCAAAAATGGTATGATTAATTCCACATGCATTGATTCAAACCTAGATTGTTCCTGCTTCTCTCTTATTTGTCCCTCCTCCCTCATACTCAAAATGGTATCATGCTGATATGTTACACAGTATTATATTACATTTAATGCTCTCATTATACAGTTGTTGAAAGCTCGAAGCTACTTTTTTTTACCTACATGAATTGCTTTGCAAGCTTTATATAGCCTACATCAGAATCAATCTACAATAGAAATGCCTTTTCCAAAACATCAGGATTGTTACACAACATTTCTGAATCCAATGACTTTGTATGCAGCTGTAATGCTGTTCCTGGTTAGCAATAAATGACTCCTCAGAGAGCTGGAGAAGAAAGAGCCCAAAACCATTAGAATAATACCAGACTCCAGTAACAAGAATCAAGAATGACATAGAAAGAAACTTCCACATGGGAAAAATATATTAAAAACAAAGATTCCAAGACTTACCAAGCGGGAAAGCGCCGGTAGACAGGCACAATAAATAAAACACACAAACACACACACAGAATTTCTAGCTTTCGCAACCGACGGTTGCTTCTTCAGGAAAGAGGGAAGGAGAGGGAAAGACAAAAGGATGGGGGTTTTAAGGGAGAGGGTAAGGAGTCATTCCAATCCCGGGAGCGGAAAGACTTACCTTAGGGGGGAAAAAAGGACAGGTGTACACTCGCGCGCGCATCCGCACATACACCCATGCGGATGGGTGCCAATTCCTTTAGAATTACGTTTTTACATGGACATCCAATGATCATGTCTCATATCTTGATTTTAAAGTCGCACGTTGTCAAAATTATTATACATTAACAACTAGTGAACTCATTTCGACTGCTTGCCAACTCATTTCAACTGATTAACAATGGCAGTACAAGCATGCATGGCTATTTCACTTGTTTACTTGTTTTTTCTTCACTCCTGAAAAATTTGTGTCTTGAGAATTACATTGTTTTTCCTGGCAGATATTCAGCAGCCCTACTTCCATCAAGGAAGATCTTAATACCACAACAGTGGAGCTGATTAATGGTCAACCAGTTTCATTGCCCTGTGATTTCTTCAGCAACATGCCGAAAAACCTGATTGAGGAATCAAACTTTGTTCAAAAATTATGTTTGCATATTCACCAGTTAGTCCAGTCATACTGAAAGAGCAACATATTTGCTGTCCTTTCAGTTTTGCTGATCTTGGAAATGTAACCAGGTTTTTGTTGGACATGAAGCTTTCTGCAAAGCTTTGCAGCCATCATATGATAGACGATATACAGTCTTTAGTTGAGAATCGAAGATATTTAAGGTAGACGTTAATTGTGCTTCAACTACAATTTCCATCGATCACCTTCAACCTGCTTTCTGGACCTCTTAAGCTTGTATGTGTAAATTGGACAAGCAGCAATGGATGCCAGACAAAATGCCTGATGAGTCTATGGCAAACTTGGCAGAGTCGCACAGCCCTCCACTGATAAGTACAAGCTGCAACAGATACTTGACAAGACACCTGATGAATCTACAGCAGACTAGGCAGAACCATCTACCCCTCCACCTGTCGTCACGTGATCTGGATGTCACACCCTTTTCAATAAGAAGTACTGTTAGAAGTTGATTGGGGGGGGGGGCATGATGAAGTGTAATAGAGATGCAGTGTCATTATGCATTGCTATATTGTAGCTGGTCCCTGTTTATTCTTTGATCTCATATTTGTATATTGCTTTTGACACTCCCTTGTTTCTCTTTTCTTTTTTTCTTTTTTTCTCCTTGAATTGTTCATACTTCCATGTATATACATTAAATGTCATTAATAAAGTATTCATATTAAAACTGTAACAAAGGTTTTAGAGTAATAGGTGTATTTTTTCAATTTAGCCAGTACTATTTGCATGAATACAATGGAATTAACTGCTAACCATAAGAGAGTCACAGTAGTGTTTGATTGAAATTATTAAGAAAATTGTATAGCTCATCACTTATTTCTAAAATGAAAATCGAAAATTTAGTTACAGGAACAGAATATCGATTGTTGTGATAACAATAATTTGAAAAATGAGCAATAATTTTAAAAATGAAAATCATGAAGTGATAATGTGCAAGAAACATGATAAAATCTTACCATGTAAAGGCACAACAAATGGATTTTTTTGAATATCATCATGGTCCATGTCTGTCACAGACATAATAATATCATAAACTGTCAGGTTTTCTATACGTTGAATTTCTTCTCCAGTGAAATGCCTGTATTAAAAAAAGTAGGATAATTAACTTGCGTTGTTTGAAAACTGAACTTACAGTATGAGAGAGAAGGAAACACATTCATTTTAACTTTACTATTTAAATAAGGAACACGCAGTCTTTCAATATTTATAATCAAGGATTCTTTGGGAAAGGACAATTGCCTGCTACATTTTAGCATCATTTAAAAATATAGAAACTTACCCATTGTTTATGTTGGCATACCAAAAGCGATCACCATCGCGTATTCTCTGGAACTGGTCTGTGATAATAGCTGAGAAGAGTTCACCAGGTCCCCTCTTTGTCGTTTCAAGCAGGCCTCCAACCCAGACGTCCAAATTATCCACGGAACCATTGTAAAGTGAATTGAGATTTTCCCAAATTTTATCCTGAAATCCAACAAGTTCTCCCATGTTATGTGTTCACAACGAATGTTGTGGAGCTTAATTGTAGCTGAATACATTCTTCAGTTTTCTAACTGATTTAGTTGCTTAATGGCATATTCTTCATGTTGTCCTAAAAGTGAATTACATACATTTATATGTAGATAATACGATGTTGATAGTTGCCCCTTATTTGTTTTGTTATTTCTTGAACAGTTGTTAGTGTACACAGTCACTCTAATAAAGAAAATAATCTGATGTGTTATTTTACTTAAAACATTATCCTTCAGCTTATTCTATGAAAACCCTTTATTACTACATAAATGAAAGTCGGATGTATTCACATGAATTCTCCAAGACAGACTTATTCCAACTAGGGACACATGGAAACACATGACTAAGAGAAACACAAATTTATTTAGTCACATAGTGACAGGAAGAAGAGTACAATGTAAGTAGACTCACAGAGTGACAACAAGATTTACAGAACAGATACACTAAACTCTCACTAATATGGCCCTCAGTAGTCCGGCCTCTCAGAAATTTGGCACCTTTCCAGCTTCTAGCTGTTCAACATGAAATGATGCCTACAATAATGAAATTTCATCTAAAACAGTGGTGTTAATTAATTATAATATTCAACATTCCTGTACGGTTTGAAATTGTGCCTTTCCTGACGGATCATTATCATGGCATCTAAAGGGAAACACATTATGCTAGACCTCAAGCAGAAACTCAAAATTAGATATAAGCTGAACTGAGGTTCTTCACAGGAAATCATTGTTGCTGGCAACAGTGTTGGACGAGCAACTATTAATGACCAAACTTAAGCAGAAAAGAGGTAATCATAAACTCACAGGAAAGTTACGATGAAACTGATGAAGAAGAGGACATAGGAGGAGATAACATGAGGATATCTCAAATTGCTGGTGCTGAAGCTGGAGATATCTTACGCGAGTACATGACACAACAATCAGAAACATGGCAGGAACTATGAAATGCTTGTAAAGCCATCATGTGATAAAGCATAGTACCGTTGCATATCATAATGCTAACAACTAAAACTTTGTGACATGTTTAATAGTGAATGTCGAGTGATACTAATATGCATGTACGCACTCGAGGACTAGTTTTCTGTAAAAGTGAATGTATGTTTTGATTTGATAAAGTACAATCCCTATGTGTTTATACTAAATGTTAGATACTCTCAACAATCTGGCACTTCGGCTAATTCGGAACCCATATGTGTGATGGATCGCCGGTTTAGCAGGAGTCTAGTGTAGTTACATGTCTCGGAAACATTAACAACTGAGGGCCCGGAAGCATGTGTAAGGCCTTGGAAAGGTGCTGTCTCTGTCTGGTGTCACTGCCTTCATGATGCATGGCAGCCCAGGTGGCTGCAGTCAGTGACAGTGCTCGGGTATTTGTGGGCATGCCATTTGCATGTTGGCACACACTGTGCTTGCCGTAGTGGCACAGCTTACATACGCTGTAGGTGTAGTAACCAGTGGGTTACTATACTCTGGTAGCACACTGGACTCACATACGGGAGGACATCGGTTCAATCCTGCATCCGGCCATCCTGATTTAGGTTTTCCGTGATTTCCCTAAATCGCTCCTGGCAAATGCTGGGATGGTTCCTTTGAAAGGACATGGCCGACTTTCTTCCCCATCCTTCCCTAATTCGATGAGACCGATGACCTCGCTGTTTGGTCTCTTCCCACAAACAACCAACCAACCGTTACTATACTCTTCCTTCCTTGTGGAGGGAAGGACCAGGTATCACCATCCATGATGCTGTTACTGCAGAGACATCTATTGTGGCGACGGAAGCAACTACCAAATATGTGAGAAATTTCTAATCTGCCTAGGTGGTACATATGGGCAAAACTGATTGGGGTGAGGGCTCCCCCTTGCTGTCAGGAAACCCTGGACTGTCTGGTAGGCAGGACTGGTGACAGAGGCAGGAGCCATCAGGATGTCAGTCAATGACGAGAGGCATCGGCCCAGGCAGCGGTGACTGTGGACTAGAGAGGAGGAGGCTTTGGTGATAGAGAAACAGCCTTCATCTCCACTGGCAGCAGCACTTGCTCTATTCAGTAGGAGGTGTTGGCATTAGTTGCAGGAAGCAAACCCATCAATCGCTGAGGCAAGGTGGGTACGACAAGGCCTACTCAACTCCTGGAGCGGTCAGGGCTGACGAAAATTGAGGTGTTGGGCCCACAGCCCGAGGAGGGCACCATGTGCCAATCCTGGGATACAAGTGGTTCTATGATGAAAAGACACTAAGCTGTTCAATGACATCTGAGTGGTTATAGGCCACGACTATCCCCACCCCATATTTGGACACCTTTGTGTCCAGGACAAGTTGCTTGCCAGCTTGAAATGTTGCAAGCACGGCACAGAGCAAAGAGTAACCTTACGCTGTTCAAAAGTGTGTCACAGACCAAACAAAAGGAGCACGTTATCACAGTAACATATGCAAGGAGTGGGCGGTATCAGTTGCTCTAGGAACAAACTTATGATATTATGCCACTTTGTCTAGTGACGCTTGAAGTTCTCAGAGATTAGATTGAGGAAGAAAAGCCGTAATGGCAGCAGAATGTTGGTCCTTAGAGCGCACGTCCTGTTGGTAAATTTCATGACCCCTATAAACAATGGACAGCTGGTAAAAGTGAGACTTGGTTAGATTACATTTGAGGCCCACGGCCTGGAGAACAGTAAACACAGAATGGCAGTTACCTCTGTGGTAGCACCTACATGATGATATTATCAAGATAGATAACACATTGATGGACAGCCGACATAACCTGTTCTAAAAAAATGCTGAAATATGGCAGGTGCCCTACTGAACCTCTACATTATCCATTGATACTGATTAAGGCTGAAAGGGATTTTGATGCCTCATCCAACAGAATCTGAAGGTGGGCTTCAACCGAGTCAATTTTCAAAAGGAATAACTTCCAATCGCCTTTGTGGGCAACGCCTGTAGGCAGGATAGGGGAATGCTTACGACTGACTGTGCATTAAAGTGACCTTGAAGTCGCCACAGAGCTGAAGTTGACCAGACAGCTGCCTTAGGATTGCTAAGGGCATAGCATATTGACTTGAGGAAATTGCTTTAATCATTCTCCAATGACACTGAGTGATCCAGCTCCATCTTAACGTAGTTATGTAAAGCTACTGCATCAGCTGCACCCAAAAAAAAAGTGATGGTGGGCGGAGTGTTTGAAGGTGATGTATGCTGTGAAACTGTTTGCACAATCTAACCATGGGGCAAACAGATCCAAAAACTCAGAACAGAAGGACTTCACTTTGTGATATGGCACTTAATCTGACACCAGATGCATTGC
This sequence comes from Schistocerca gregaria, assembly GCF_023897955.1. Taxonomy (NCBI): domain Eukaryota; kingdom Metazoa; phylum Arthropoda; class Insecta; order Orthoptera; family Acrididae; genus Schistocerca; species Schistocerca gregaria. The sequence goes on from NC_064926.1 coordinate 199,433,330, forward strand.
ACTTATAATAGAAAAACCAAAAGCAGCAAAACAAACAAATTATTAGTAGTCACATCATTGACCTACTAGTGGACAACTGACTTATTAACTGTGTTCTAATGTTAAGGTGTCAAGACATTTGTTCCCAAATGGTATTTGTGGTTAATAAGAAGAGTGAAAATTCCCAATACAAAATTAGGAGTAAAATTATATTCCATATCTGATTAATTGCCCTGTCTAGGTTCAGTTGAACGTGTCTATTACAGATTGCCATTAGGCATCAGGCAGGAAATTAGATATTTCTGAGAGATGTGAACTGAAAAACACAGGGGATATTACTGTCAGTGTTGTTATAAATGTAATCCAGCACACTAAAGGATTGGTGTGCTGTATGTAAAAGAAACATCACAGGTGCTAAGAGCTCCAGGAAACTGACCCTATCCTCATACAGCATTGTTTAGAAGCCAAACTAGTACTCAGAACAGAGAGATTTGAAACAGTGGAAATCAAAAAACTTCAAACAGGGAATCATGGATAGCTATTCAGTCACTACACTGACTTCTCTTAGTCATGACTCCTTGATACTACCAAAATATCTAAAGGGAAGCCGATTTGAGTCCTTTCCTCCTCTGTGTTTATTAAGATGCTAGAAGCACTTTGGAACCACATACCTTGTAGTAATACACTTTCCTCAAACACAGACAAGATAGCTGTCAAAAACCTTGATGAGTTCTGACTTCCTGTATTCTGTACGTAATACTACTCCATTGTCTACACGGCAGAGTGCTAACCTACATAGAGTATTTAATTTGTATTCTGTAAGAAGATACAGAATTTGTAATTATCACTAAATTTCCTTGAGGATGTAGTTTTTTGCTTGGCAGTACACCAGAACACAATAATAACATCTTTGAAACAGTCTACCAATATAATGTAGGTTGGGGACTTCAAAAGTTGTCATGTGCAACAACAGAATGCGAAACATAGAAAAAGTGTTTTTTTACTATGTGTTATACTTAGAACTATAGAGAATCTCAGACAGTTTATGTTTATGAATTTCATTTATGTTTTTCACAATAATGGAACTTCAAGAAGGGAAACAACAAAAAGGTTATCAAAGGCACGCAGATGCCTGCAGGTAATTGGTGGGTAGTGCACAGGCACATGTAACAGCTCAGAGAACTTCTCTTTTTTCTTTTAGTGTACATATGCAGAATACTCTCTTGGAAATTCTGAAGATAGTCATGGTAAAATACCAGGAGCAAAAGGCTATTTACAACTTGCAAAGGAACCAGACCACAGTTATAAAACTCAAGAGGCATGAAAGGGAAGTAGTGGCTGAGAGCGGAGTGAGACAGAGTTGGAGCCTATCCCTGATGTAATTCAATCTGTACATTGAGCAAGCAGTAAAGGAAACCAAAGAAAAATTTAGAGAAGCAATTCAAGTTCAGCGAGGAGAAATGAAAATCTAGAGGTTTCCTGGTGAATTTCTTCCAGTCCATCTGTGGAATACAGCAAACCAGTGCTTGACAGTATTGATTGAAAACAGTCTTGGTTGCAATTTTAGTTTTTTTTATTTTTCAACTACATGCTTCACCTTATTTAGGCATCTTCAGGTTGATATTAATTTGGTATTTCTTAGAATGATCCTTTAGACAGTGTAGCCAAGCGGCTACACTATGGAGCAACAAATTACTACTGCAGGTGAAGCCATAGTAGCTAACAGACGCAGTGATGGAACTAGCCGACCGACTACAGAAGGCCGTCCTCCCAATGTTGGTCTCAGCGCAGTTACAGAACATTGGAATACTACATTATCACACACATCTGTAGCACACACAGATTACGAGGTATTAGCAGCAAAAGTGGAGCTGTTGTGCACACAGATCAGCACACTGTTGTCTCAAGGCAGCACGGAAGACGTCGGGTGATGCTACCGTACACAGTCCAGGTGTCTGTTGGCCAGCCACACCAAGTTGCCTTACAAGGAGTAGTGGTTATGTTAGTACTATTGACGATTCAGTGATGAAGAAATGAAATTTACGGCACCATGTAGCTACCCAAATGCCAGTGGCAGTCGGTCCTACGTGCAGCCGACTTCTCGTTGTCATCTGAGCATCTGTTCAACAGTGGGTGTGGCTGTGGTGTGAAGTTCCTCATCGATAGTGTCTCTGATTTGAGCGCTCTTCCTGAATTTCAAGGCACTGCTGCAGGCTGCCCACCGCATTATGTTTTAACAGCCACCATCAGTTAAGTTATAACTAAATGCGGGACAAAGATCATGGAATTGAACATAGGATTACATTGTCTGTTCTGATAGAGTTTTACCATCGCCAGAGTCACAGAGGTGATAATCGGCACAGATCTTTTGGCCTACTATAATCTTCTTCCAGATGTAGCCAATGTTTGATTGGCGTCGGCATCACAGGACTAGCTGCTGCTGCTGGCTTCCACTGTTGTACCAATTATCACACCACAAAGTTGGTACAGGCGCATGAAGGTGAGTGTGCTTTCCTGCTGAAAAACTTACCAGGCCACCAGGTGCTCCGAAAAACTTCTGCATAATACTGTGCACCATATTAAGATAACCAACGGTTCTCCCATCTCGTGCAGACCAAGATGCTGGGCACTCGATAGCTTTGCTATAGCCAAGTCAGAGTTCGACATTACGCTGCGCAAAGGCACGATTAGATCATCGAGCAGTCCACTGTTCTCTGCCTTGCATCTGGTGCCCAAAAAGGTGGAGCTTGATGCTCGTATGGGGATTAAAGTATCCCAGTGCAAAAAAGGTGCCTGATCAGTACCTTGTGCCATTATATAGATACTACAACCGATCTCTGTACAGTACGACTATTTTCAGCATTTTGGATCATGCAAAGGTGGCCATGCACATATCAGTGGCCAAGGGTGATATTCTGAAGTCAGCATTCATAATGCCATTTGGACTTCTTGGAAAGTATGTTTATGACATTTGGGCTGAGGAACATGGTGCAGACTTGGCAGACGTTTCTCGATTCCACCCTCCAGAGTCCTCCATATATTTGGCTGACGTGTTTGTGTTCTCAGTGGACAAGGAACAGCATTACCAAACCTGCGAGAGATATTTACCCACCTAGGATGTTATGGTGTCACCAAGCGACATGGCACAGTGGTTAGCACCTGGACTCGCATTCGGGAGGATGATGTTTTGAGCCTGCATCTGTGATTTCTCTAAATCGATTTAGGCAAATGCCGGGATGGTTCCTTGCGAAGGGCACAGCTGGCTTCCATCCCTAATCCAATGGGACTGACGACCTTGCAGTTTGGTCCCCTCTCCCGAATCAATCAACAGTGTTATAGTGTCGTTCTAAATTCAGTTAAATGTGTTTTTGGGAAGTCTGAAGTTACTTCCTTGGGACACAAAAATTTTTCAGATTGTTCCTTATCCCCGGCAGAGAAAGTAGAGGCAATTATGCAAATACCATGGTCAATGCAATTGCACAAATACCTAAGCCCACCATGGTTAGGGAATTGAGAAGATTTTTAAGTAGCCTCAACTTTTATCACTAACTTTGCCACACCCCGTGGAAATACAGGAACATTGACTACAGCACTTGCAGGACCAAAGGTAAAACACAGTTTCTCACTACAGTCGACTGTGTTTGGCAATATTACGAAGAGCTCACTTTTAGCTAGGTGTGTCTTTAGCATTGGATGTTGACACAAGTCAGACAGCTATAGATATAGCATGACAACAGCGGGTGGAAGCCCATGGCAGTCAGTAGTACCCCCCCCCCCCCCCCCCCACACACACACACACACAAACACATAAACTCCCCCCCCCCCCCCCACACACACACACACACACACACACACACTCATAAACACATAAATTGTCACAATCACAGACGAAATGGAATGAGCTGTTGGAAGCATATGAGGCTGTTAAATATTTTCTTCCACATAATGAGGTCTATGTATCCACATTATATGGACCATAAGCCTTTGATTTATGTGATTAAGTGAAACAGTACTAACTGCTCTCTATGCCAATTCGACCAGCTTGAGTTTGAGGCACAATTCAGTACAGAAACTCAACATATCTCTGGTATTGATAACATTAAAGCAGACTGTCTTTCGCGCTTCATCAGTGTGGAAAATCTGATCGATTTTTCAGCACTACCACAAGCACAGCAGGTGGACAACGAACTCTGCACCTTCATTGATGATGATACTTCGTCACTAGAGCTGCAACTTGTTTACGTTCTCAGAGCAGGTTCAAAACTGTATTGTGACATCTCCAGAGGAAGACAGTACCCTTTCTCCCACTGCCATTCCACAAGCAAGCATTTGACAGCATTTCCATCATGTCACCCAGAGATATGTCCTGCCATTTGTATAATTGAAACATTAGAGAGAGACTGCTGGCAGTGGGTACAGAGTTCTGCTTCTATAAACACCATAGAAGACAAGTTACCACCCGGCCAGTAAAGGCATGCTGGAACACTGGCTGAAAGTGGCACTTGTGCCATAGTGTCACGAGGTCGACTGTTTTGCCAATAGTACTTCTGATTCTGAAGACTACATACGAGCCAGACATCAATTCCTTGGCCACAGAATTAGTTTACAAAGAGACTATACATCTTCCGTGCAAGTTCAATCATGCAAACACAGTTCTTAAAGTCATGCAATACCAAACTGAGTTCTTATGACAGCTATGTGAACACATTGCTCAAATCTCAAATCAACCCATCAAAAGCCTCTCGTCACACCACTCCCTAATGTTATGTGCACCATGATTAGAGACGTGCCCACATGTCGTGCTCCATGCCGAGGATGTGAAGTCACCTTTACAGCTGCTGCACGCTGGCCCGTACCCCGTGTTACGACAAAGTGCACGGACAGTGGACATTTTATGGAACACCAAGGGGTTGACTATCCTCATCAGTAGAGTCAAGCCTTCATACATATTCCAGGAAGTACCATTGTCTACAACTAGTCAAGGACAGTCATTGCCTCCAAAACCTGCAACCTCCTCCAAGCAAGTGCATCTCCAGCCAAATACCTCAGAACCACCGGCACAAATGGCTCATTAGGGATGCAGAGTACCTATTCTTATTCGCTTCCTCAACACTGATGCCCTGCTTCCACTGAAGGGCGTATGCCACAGTATCATCTACAGTCATGGACAGCAGTTTCATGGTGTGATCGTACAATGTTATGATTGAGTATCAAGTGTTGTAATAGCTGCATCATGGCTATCAACCATTTCCTATTAAAATTGCCAGGGGCACTGTGTTTATTTCTCGATGCAGTCTGTGCTACCCTCTGTTTAAAACATTCCTTCTTTTGATATATACATTCCAAGTAATTACTTTTTCCTAGCTGTTCTTTTAACCTGATTGCTTCCTAAGGTTGTTCACATTTTTGCTGTTCTAAATTATTTGCTGTAATGAGAAAACAAAGCTGTATCATCAAACAATTTTGAGGTGACTATAACTCTGAGCCTAATAAATGTGTTCTCGCCAATGTGCAGTGTAATTACTAAATGTAAGCAACAGTCCAAGGAAAAGTTGGTCATTCAAAAGTTGTGCTATAACCAACAAAGACCCTGAACTCCTATTGTCTCAGTGATAAGCCCACTTGACTGAATGCATGTCTTTATAACATACAAAGGGCATTCAAAACGTTTAACATAGTTGTCTCTAATTTTTTTATTTTGTGCAAGAGGAAATGAGATTTGTTGTGAACATACTTGGAACATTTAGCTATAAGTTGGTGTATAAAAGCATTTTCTTTTGTACAGATTAGCCATAATGAACCGTGAAGTAGATGTCAGGTTGCGACAGTGGTCAGTGATGGAGTTCCTTTTCAAGACCGGGTGATGACTGTCACATTGATTCACGGGAAGTTGCTCCCTGTTTATGGCGAGGACACAGTGAATCACAGCAGTATCCAGCGGTGGTTGTAGGGGTTTAAAGAAGGTTATTTCTCTCTACGGGACAATCCACAATGCGGTAGACCATCGACGGCAGTGACTTTTTGGTACCTGGCTCCGCAATTAACCGGGACCTTTACTGTTTGTAATAGGACAAGACCCACAGACCACAGCTTCAGGGTCAGCTTACCAGACTACACCATGACAATGCCAAACCACATACAGCCCTTATGATGCAGGAGAAAGTCAGGAAATGGGGTGGAAAATTGTTCCTCACGCTCCCTGCAGTCCGGACTTGGCTGCATCTGATTTTTACCTCTTTGGTTGTCTGAAGGCCCACCTGCATGGTAAAACATTTGATAGTGAGAAAGACCTTATTTCCTGTGTCAAGCGATGGTGTAAAAGTCAATCCCTAGGATTTTATCAAAGTGCATTTACATCATAGAAAGAATGTTTGGCCAGATGCGTCACAGCTGATAGACTACACTGAGTAGGCTCAATGTATGTTCACAAAAAATTTCATTCTCCTCCTGTAAAAAATGAAAAAAATTAGAGACAACAGTGCAAAACTTTTTGGGCACCCTTTGTAATTCGTATTGTATACAGAGACATTCTTGAATGTTCTGCTATAGAATTAGGCATATTGTATCATACAAGTCAATGTCTTCAAACAGAAAATTCAGCTCTTAATACTGGACCAAGGCATAGGATATACAGTGGATAATAATAAAACAATTGATAAGTGCCTTTCCATTTTTCTTACAGAGATTAAGGACAGACAAGAAAAGACGTAGCTCACTGTAAACAAAATGTACCACACTAATAATACACATAGGCAGTATCATACCAACAAGTGGTGCACTTCACAAATTAAGATACTCAGAATGCTACTACTAATTCTGAAAGATAAGCCTCATAAAAATGACTGGGATAGGGAAAATTATATAATTATAAGAAAACACTGCAGATCCAAAATCAAATAATGGTAAGTGCAGTGCAAATGATGAGTATATTTCAAATTCCAGAAATAAATGTGAAGGAGTAGCTTACAATTTCATTAAAAAGGAAATTACAAATATCAATAAAGAAAAGTGTCTTAATATTGACTGTGGTACTCACAATGAATACTCAGTAATAATGCCAGCACCACCACTTCACTCAGTAATTCTACTGTAGATACAGAAACCTCATTCACTCATGCAAAACAAACAAATGAGAAATTTACCTGGACACTAATCACTTTAAATGACATTCACAAGTCAATATACCAACTAACAGTTTCAAAATAGAAAACTATTGTGGGGACGTCCTCCGCCCCCCCCTCCCCCCCCCCCCCCCCCAATCAGTGTTGGGCTTTCTGGCACTGTAGTACAACAAATGGAAAAAAAGTCATATATTGAATAGATCTTTAACAACAACATATTTTTGGAATAACAAGTACAATTACAAAATCCATCAAATACTACACAATAGCTTCAGAAACTCTGAACTCAAGATTGTGATGTGTTTTTTGACAATCAGAGCACACGACACGTGGTTTTGTCAGCCAATCACAACACAATATCAGAGAACTGGACACAATGTCCTGGTAGCCAATCACAGCACAGAATCAGAGCACATACATAACATGTGATGTAATTGGGCAGTCACATCACCACATTTTTGATGTGCAAACACTCAAACAACAAAATTTAGGCATGAAACTGGAATAAAGTAGATGTTCCAAAGTAAAATACAAAGTTCACAGTGCCCAAAACAACATACCTTTAATATTTAGGACAGTGGAAGCACTGGTTTCCCTGAAAGACACAGAATGGTAATTACTAATTGTGCTTGCAGCATTCATCAAAATAATGACAGCATCATAGTTGCAGTGGGCAAGTTAAATTTTCCCTCCTCACCAAAACAGTGGTATAATATTTCTTTCTTTCTCAATGCAATATATACTCAGCTAGGTAACCCAAGAAACATTCGTTCTGTCGGAGATATTGTGGGATGGCACCTCTGATGTCCCACCATATTCTCTTCACGTTCTGTTTGTGAATGGAACAATGTTTCCGATCTACAAAGTTCGAACTATGGGTCACACTAAGATGCTGAAAACCTTCAGTACAAAAGTTTTGTACAAGCCGAAGCAGTCACTAACAATTGTAACCCCACAAAGAACCTTGTCTTTGTTATTCTTATCAACATTCAATTTGGCCAAAATTTTACGTTCTCGCAGAAGCATTATTTCTGCCCTCATTGAACTCTACTGCACAACCAGTTTCCAGGTATTTCGTGGGCTGCGTCATGTTTCCTTTTCCCAAATTTCGCCTTGTCTATTTCTATGATGACTCTTGGTCATCCTAATTGTTATGAATATTTCATTGCCTACTTGATACAAAATTCACAATGGAAGGAAAGATGGTCAGTGACCATACACGAAAATGTGCTGAAATTTGTGACAAGCCTTAAAATTTTCATGTAACACATGGAGACCAACATAGTGAAGAAGCCAGCGATTTTTCAGTCATCATTTGCAAATGTGCACTGCACACTGACCATGGGACTACGTACGGCAGCACCAATAATGGAAAGAGTCCTTGGTTGATAAACAATTACAAAGTGTTTGTCCATTGCTTAAGGGTGAATGTTTTGCTCCACCAACATCATGATTGGTTGGCTTTGCTTAAAATAGAAACTACAGAATCACCTAGAAGGCACCCATAAGTCCATGTTCAAGACTGAACTATGAATAGGCAAATGATACTCACCTTTGAATGGGCCCAAATTTCATGATAAGTCATAATGTTCAATATGGTATTTACTCTGGCCATATGATAACACCACATGTCACTTGTTCAGCGTGAGTGCTAGGGGCATGCTACAAACTAGTTACAACAAACTATACCTCTGCTTAAATACCGCCAGTTTCATGAAACAGAAAATTTATAATCTAGGTTATAACAAATAGTTGTCTCCATCAGTTGAAGCTGTGCTCCTAGTTTCAGCCTATCCATGCCCTCAGAAATTGTGACATGTTCAGGAAAATAGCTGATTATTCATGACAAGCAATATTATACAATTCACTGATGTGCCCTAAACTAAAGATAAGTGTTGCCACTACAAACGGGATTTTTGCTTCTATATTCATAGGTTTTGCCATTTCATGAAGTGTTATCTTCCAACCTAACCTAGACCTTGGGTTAAGCTGTAGGTCACTGTACCAACACAACCAGATTTCTTCCTTTCACATTTGAGAGGTTTCGCCAATTCACAACCAAACTGTTAACCTAGATCTCGAGCTGTGCTACAGATCATCTGTCACCACAACCAGAATTTTTGCTTTCACATTTGTTGGCAACTCACAACCAGACTGTTCACTTTCAACCTAAACCAGACCTAGGGCTATGCTAAAGATTAGTCTTGTCAACACACCAGTTTTTTTTTTTTTGTGTGTGTGTGTGTGTGTGGAAATTCGAGCTGTGCTCTTCTGTCCCAGCATAGCCCTCGGAAATTGCAAGATAGTTGGAAAAGAACAGCTTAACCACACTCCTGGAAATCACAACATATTTGGAGAACAGCAGGCAAATATGTGTAACAACAAGGAATATAAATGACATTGCCTCATTTCCAGCAATGTAAGTTGTGTTTTCAAGCCTAACCATACCCGTGGAAGTCATGATAAACCACAACATATTTGGAGTAAAACAGCAAAATATTTCTTGCAAACAAGAATAGAAATTTAAGCTGTGCTCTTACAACCTAGACTAATGACATTTCTGGATAAAAAGTGTCCAATATTCGTGACAACCAAAATTATATGTGAAAGCAGAATTCTTCTTATTTCTATAATGTATGAATTCATGATGAAATAGTAATTTCATCCTTGGTTGACTATATCACTTCTACTGTGCTCACTGTAATTGGATGTGTCCTGTGGTCACTGTAATTGGCTGACAGCAGCAAAATGAGCAGCTGACATTGTAGTTTCAGTGTTTCAGAAGCTAACGAGCCGTATTTTTTGGATAATATATTAATACTTGAATATTCCGAAAACATGCAGTTTCAATGATATAGTGCCAATATTTTGCCAAGACACATCATTTGCAATATGGTTTGCTGTGCTGCAATGATAGGAAATCCAATACTGGTGTATGAAAATTTTATCCCATTTTGGACTTAGTAATTTCATCATTAAGTATATAGGAAATCAAAATGCCACTTCTTTCACCGTCTAGCAGGCCCTATAAGGGACAGTGAAATAAACCAAACACCCGCCACAGTGGGACCATGGAATGGTTCTATTCAAGAGTAATCACCACTCACATTACAATAGTTATCTCACTAGGAGACAAGGTGACCAGTTCCTGTTATGTAGAATGCAGTCTGTCGCTGATGGATCCACAACTGCACTCACTGTTGCACTTCCTCATCCAACTGAAACCAGTGTCCATGCATATCTTTCTTCAGGTCGCCAAAGATATGAAAATCATACAGTGAAAGACACAGGCTGTGCAGAGAATGTTGCAATGACTGCCAACCAAATCGCTGAAGCGTGGCCTCCGTCCGTTTGTCAGTGTGGGACAGGCATTATTGTGCAACACGATGAGTCTATCTGACAGCACTCCTGGGCATTTTGACTTTGTGGCTCATCTCAGTTTCTACAGAGTGGCTTCATAATGCTGTGCAGTGATTGTTGTTACACGCTCAAGGAACTTGATGAGCAGAGGGCTTCTGCAGTCAAAGGAAGTCATCATTATCTTACTGGAACTTGTGCTAACTGCTTTGAATTTCTTTCACAGTTGAGATGTGGGATGTTTCCACTGTTGACTTTGCTGTTTGTCTCTGGTCTGTCAGACACAATCATCTTGTTGCACAATAATGCTCACCCCCACACTGCCAATTGGCTGAAGGCTACACTTCAGCAATCTTCAGTTTATTCAAATTTTATTTAAGCAGTAAGTTACAGCTTATGCATGCAAATAAGCAGAGATCAATGACATTTACAATAAAAAGAGAAATACCACAAGGCTCTGATCTTGGGGTTTTGCTGTCTAATCACAGTTATGACTTTTTGAATTATGTGTCATGTAAGACTACACTATTTGCCAATGACAAGACACTAATAACCATGGGTGAGAGTTTGTGAACTCAACTTGCTAACAGTAGAGAAATGATGCAAATGACAAGTCATTGGTGTTAACAAGTCAGCTGTGCACAAACCAGACAAAAACAATAGAAATAATTTTTAATCTAAAGGCAACAAAAAATTAAAATAAAACAGTAAACTTTTCATAGACAAAAAACACTCTTGGGAAGTACATGCTAATTATCTTTGCAGAAAACTAGGTGGTGCACTTTTTTAATTGCATAAATTAATGAACAGTTTGAGCAAACAGTAGTTCTCCACTCGTATTTTGCTTTCTTCCATCCCCATCTGCAGTATGGAATATTGCTCAGGAACAATGAGCTAAATGTAATTTCAGATGGCAGAAGAAGTCAGTCAGATGTTTGATAGAATTATCGCCCAGATTGTCCTGCACAAACAGGTTTGAATGTCTCAATGTAATGGCAGCACCCAGCCTGTATATGTACTATAACTGTTAAATATACACTCGGAAAAATCTACAAAAATTCAATATGAGATGTGATGGGTGTGTACACAATACCAGAAATAGTCACTTGTTGTATTTGCCTTCCTCATCACTTGTTATAGTCTATAATAACTATAAATACTTGAGCATAAAATTTCTCAATAAGTTACCATACTCAGCTCATACAGTACCACTAAGTAAATATTAGAGCATATTAAAAACAAAGATTCCAAGACTTACCGAGCGGGAAAGCACCAGTAGACAGGCACAATAAATAACACACACACACACACACACACACAGAGAGAGAGAGAGAGAGAGAGAGAGAGAGAGAATTTCTAGCTTTCGCAACCGACGGTTGCTTCTTCAGGAAAGACGAAAGGATGTGGGTTTTAGGGGAGAGGGTAAGGAGTCATTCCAATCCCGGTAGCGGAAAGACTTACCTTTGGGGAAAAAAGGACAGATGTATACTCGCACGCACACACATATCCATCCGCACATACACAGACATTTGTAAAGGCAAAGAGTTCGGCCATCTCTGCCCGAACTCTTTGCCTTTACAAATGTCTGCTTGTGTCTGTGTATGTGCGGATGGATATGTGTGTGCGTGCGAGTGTACATCTGTCCTTTTTTCCCCAAAGGTAAGTCTTTCCGCTACCGGGATTGGAATGACTCCTTACCCTCTCCCTTAAAACCCACATCCTTTCGTCTTTCCCTCTCCTTCCCTCTTTCCTGAAGAAGCAACCGTCGGTTGCGAAAGCTAGAAATTCTGTGTGTGTGTGTGTGTGTGTGTGTGTGTGTGTGTGTGTGTGTGTGTGTGTGTGTGTGTGTGTGTGTGTGTGTGTGTGCTTTCCCGCTTGGTAAGTCTTGGAATCTTTGTTTTTAATATATTTTTCCCATGTTGAAGTTTCTTTCTATTTTATTTACATCATTAATTAGAGCATATTAAAAAGTACTAAAATACAGTGAACTCTATTCAACTGAGAAGCTCCTAGAAACTAATCATTATAATATATGTTTTTTCCTAAGAGAGAAAATCTTTAGGTTCTTAAACAACCTGTTTATTTTCTGTGTATGTAATTGAATATTGTATACAACTTGACTCCACTGTAAACGTCCACAAAGCCAGTATTATGAAAAAATACTGAAAGATGAATAAAATATTCTATACTATTCATGTGTTCTATATAAAATAAGGGAAACTGAGGGTGAGCAGCATTGACAAATCTCAAATGCAAAAATGTTCACTGGCACAAATACAGCCACTAATCCAAACACTAAGCACATAGGAATGGTGCCCAAGTCATACAGGCACAAATAAGCACAAAACTATAACTTGTATGGTTCTACTTGATGTGGCAGATGGATATTATGGAGACACTATCACTCCAGCTATTTGAAGATGAGTACCGTATTGGCCAGGTAATAAGCCACCACTGCATATAAGCTGCACTCCTGAAGTTTGAGGAAGAAATTTCTATAAAAATATTTTGTGCATACTGACTGAGAAGAGAAAAATTACCAGAAATTCATATATACTTAAATATGTACAATTTCATTCTGGCTGTCGTGTGTGCATGAAGTGCGCTTGTTTATGCGAGTGTATGTGTATGTTGTCTTTTCTGACAAAGGCTTTGGCTGAAAGCTCAGTGAGTGACAGTCTTTTCATTGTGCCTGTCTGCAACTCAATGTGTCATCTTAAAAGTGAGTAGCAATCTGTCTTTTTCATAATATTGTTGGTACTTACATGTAACATGTAGTTATTTACCATAAACATTTGTTCTAACATTAGATGCAACACATTGACACCTAACATAACTGTACCATATTTTGACTCACATACTCTCATCGCTATAAATACTGGTATTCACTTCATTGCACTCACACAATTTCAAAAAATTGACAGGCAGCCAAAGATCAATTGCTTTTATTCAGCCCTTTTCTTGGCTGCAAATCACTAAGCCTGTAAGAAAGTTTTCTATGAGCAGTTTTCCTCTTCAGAATGACATAAGGGGAGAAATTTCTCCCATTGGCTGTAACTGCTAACACCACAATTACCCATTTTCTTTCATTCTCTGTTCCTTTTGATGGGATACTTTTTGCCTCTTTCACATATTTCTCAGCATGTCAGGAAGAACTGGTGTTTCGCTAGCATTGCCAATTCGATGAAAAAGCTGTGAGTGACACTTTCACAACTGGATGATGTACCGCTGGAAATGGTAGTGTAGCACTAGCTGTGCTAGTAAAGCATGTCATTGGAGAGCAAAGCCATTTCTCTGCATAAACTGACAACACTAACCAGTACTTGGACAGAGTTCTCCTTGTGGTACATTTAAGACTCTTGTGATTTTCATGGCCTTTAGTGGATTACTTCTCGTGAGATAGGAATATCATCTTTTCTCTTATCTTACGCGTAGGAACGAACCTTAGCTTCAAGATCCAGATATTTGCCACATTTTGGTCTCCTGGATGATTTTCTTGTTGAAACTGCCTTCTTCCATTTTTCTTCTGAGCAACCCAACATTGCACATTAGATCTGTCCAGTCCATACTTTCTTCCAGCCTCTTTGTTGGTTGTTGTTTTGGCATAACATATGACTGCAAGCATGCATCATAACTGCATCAAATTTCCTGTCTTGATGATGCTTTTCACACCAAATGGTCATACATATCACCATAACTGGCTTTCTTACCAGTATCCAATTGAAAGTAAATTATAAGCTAGCAAAACAATATTGGTAGACCTACAATTCTACAAAGTATTGATAAAATACCGGTTGAAGTTTGCATTGTTGCTTAACAAAATGCTTTGTTGACAGTTTCCGTTGCAGACACCAGTTGTATTGTTGTACCCAAGCTGCTTTTTTTTTTATTTTTTTTTACAGCAAATGTATGTAAAAAGAGAAGGTAGCAAATATAAGCCACACTGTTACTTTTGGAGGGTGAAATTTAGATAGAAAGTATGGCTTATTTTCTGGTCAATAAGGTAATTTTCAAAGTTGCAATCACAACAAGTAAAAAATAAAACAATTTTTGACAGCTGTAATGATGTTTAATAATTACGTGAAGGTGGGTGACCCATCCTACCTACAAACTATTGCAAGTGACTGATTGCCTTTTCCCATTTTTGCTTGGTATTTGCAAATATCAAATGTTTATAGTTTAATTTTGTAAAGAAAATTTTAAAAAACAGGTTTCTCTGTGCATGAATTTTACCAAAAAAGTAATTGTTGTTGCTGACAGTTACATAGTGACTTATACTGAATACTTACAGGTACTTTATCTTTGAAATATGTTAAGTCTTCAATAGGCTTCAGTTTGTATGCCCGTCGAGCTGTGTTGAAATCGGGCAGCCCGTGGTCTCGGCCACGTTGAATATTCAGAGCCATGAGGTCACGACGTGAAAATTCCAAGGGACCGAATACTCTACCTTGAAAATAAAGTACACTGTGTGAACATAAATATAATTTAATGCTAATGGCAACTTGTAGTGATAAAAGTTGGGTTTAAGGGAAACCATAGAGTGACAACATGTTAAAGGAGAAATGATTTGACATAAGATTGTAGTTTCTATTCCACCCTGTCAAACTGCTGTCTTTGTCACCTGTGATGTTCACTCAGGATGTTAACTGGTATCACTTTTATAAGTCTGTAGGATATGTGACTAGTGTCGCTTTGAGTACAGTTTTTTTATAGCTTGCATCATTCTGTAGAACTAAATATCATCTATAAATTTCAAACTGGCAATTCGAAGCTCTTGGATTAGTCCTTCTGTTTCCATTGCCCTTTATATCTACTTTCAAACACTGCAAATACACACTAAGACAGAAATAAACGATGTACCAAGAAGGAATTATCTGAATTGGAGGTAATTTGGTAGATGTGTTGTACATCTACAGACTAACAAATGATTACAGTTTCAGAAAAATTGGATGATTTATTCAAGTGAAAGAGCTTCACAAATTAAGGAAGTCAGTAATACGTTGGTCCACCTGTGGCCCCTATGCAAGGAGTTTATTCAGCTTGGCATTGATTGGTAGAGTTGTTGGATGTTCTCCTGAGAAATGTTTTGCCAGTTTCTGTCAAATTGGCTGGTTAAATCATCAAACTCCTGAGAGATTTGGAAGGCCCTGCTCATAATGCTCCAAATGTTCTAAATTGGGGAGAGATCCAGTGACATTGCTGGCCAAGGTAGTGTTTGGAAAGCACGAAGACAAGCAATAGAAATTCTTGCCACATGTGGGCAGGCACTACCTTTCTGGAATTACCTTGGCCAGCTTGCCACTAAGAGTAACAAAATGGAGCTTAGCATATGGTCGACATGTTGCTGTACTGTAAGGGTACTGTGGATGACAGCCTTGCTATGATAAGAATGGCACCCCACACACCACCACTCCTTATTGTTTGGCCATATGGTGTGCAACAGTCGAGTTGGTATTCCACTACTGTTTGGGGTGTCTCCAGACACATCTCCAGCCTGAAATCTCATTGATTGGAGTAAAATTGTCTTCAGTGCCGAGTCCCACTTTGAATTGAGCCCCTATGACTAGTGCAGATGTGTCTGGAGGTGCCCCCAAACAGCGCTGGGATAATAAAATGACTGTCTCTCACCATACAGCTTGACAGTCAGGACTGATGGTCTGAGCTGCCATTTCATTTCGTAACAGGACCCCTTAAGTTGCCACCAGTGGTACCCTTATGGGACAGTAGTATCTCAACGATATTCTTCATCCTGTTTTGTTGCCCTGGGCTTACATTTCAGCAAGCTAATGCCCGTCTGCACAGTGTGAGGGTTTCTACTACTTGTCTTCCTGCTTGCCAAATTCTACGTTGGCCAGCAAGTTACGGGATCTCTCCCCAATTTAAAATGTTTGAATCACTGTGGGCAGGGCTCTCAAAAAACAAGCTTTGGGATTTTGATGATCTAAAGTCCCATTTGGGCAGAAATTGGAACAATATCACTTAGGATATCAATCAGTGCCAAGCTGAATAACTACTTGTGTAAGGGCCAGAGATGGGCCAACATGTTATTGACTTACTCAATTTGTGAAGCTCTTTCTCTTAAATAAATCTTCCAATTTTTCTGAAATTGTACTCATCATTTGTTTGACTTCATGTGTATGTCACATAACCAATTTCTGTCCCATTTAGATAATTCCTTCATGGTGCTTCATCCCCCCTCCCTCTTCCTAGTATACTATAAAGTGTGTGGCAGAGGATTCTTCGAACTATATCACTTATTATGATTCCATACAGTTTTATAAATGTGTTTTGACTGAGGGAAAAACGAGTGCTTAAATGCCTCTGTAATTAACTGTAATAAGTCTAATCTTGTCCCTGTGGGAACAATACGTGGGGGTTGTGGTATATTCCTAGACTCCTCTATTATAGTAGTCCTTGAAACTTTGTAAGTAGATTTTTGCAGAACAGCTGGAGTTTATCATAAAGTATTTGCCACTTCAGGTTTCTCAGCATTTCCTCGAAGTGTTCCCATTACTTATGTGATGATCACTGTCCTGAGACACGCAAAAATCAAGATGCCTGTGATGGAACAGTTTAATAAGACTCTGTTGTTTTTATTACTTTAATATATGGTTGGCAAGCAACAGCATAGTAGCAGCCTGTAGTTAAAGCAGATCCTTTTCTGCAAGGAAATAGTGATACCATGTTTTGCAGTTATCTTGTGGCCACTTCTTAATTCCATTACATTTTAGTTTTGAGGAACTGTTATCTGGTGAACATTTGTGCCTCATTGGTCTGGGATCACTTGCAACTGTGACATTGGGATCTCTGAGGTGATCTTCTCAGTCATGTCTTTCTGACATTTGAAAATCTTTATTGGTTCTCATATTTTCCATTTCTGTATTTGTGACAGCTCGGCACGCCCATGAGCTTCTTGCAAAATGGCGGGCTGACTACTGCCAAGCTAGGTTTGGCCATTTCTGGTTTACTGTGCTGCCCAAGTTACACATAGTGCTCCTGCTCCAGCTCACATGTGCTAATCAGTCTCTCTATTTCACCAATATGGATGTGGATGGATGTCCCCATATTCATACTGATGATTCTACAACATGCCTCAAGAGACAAACCACATACATAGCATCGTTCTTTCCAACAAATCATCTCATCCCATCTCACTTGTGTTCTCTCATAAGCATAGCCCCCCTTTTTTTCCTATATGGCAGTTCTTTGAATGATATTATGTACTAATTTAGACTTATTTTCCCCTCCTTTAATTTTTTCCATACTTTCTTCCCTCCTGTGCTCTCTCTCTCTCTCTCTCTCTCTCTCTCTCTCTCTCTCTCTCTCTCTCGTCCCCCCCTCCCCCTCTTGTTCCTTCGGTTCCTTTAAACATTATTGTTTCTTTTCTATTTCTTTTATGTCTACACTTTATCTACACTCTTACCCTGCAACCTGCTGTGAAGTGTGTGGCAGAGGGAACTTAACATTGCAGTTGAGTTTCTTTCTGTTCCTGTGACATATGGAGTGCAAGAAGAATGATTGCTTAAATGACAGTTACAATGTCAAAGGACACAACAAAAATTGGTCATTATGAAATGTACTGTAAGGTCCTGAAGTTGATACAAAAATCAGAAGCATTATATTACGAACAAGAAATTAATAACTCTAATAACAGGATGAAGACTATTTGGAATATGTTTGGAAGGGATGCCAGTGTTAGAAGAAATAGGCTATAAGGGCTCTGTTAATAAAGTGTTGAGTGTTATGCAAAAGATTACTCCCAGAAATATCGGTAAAATTCATCTTAGCCTTGTCACAGTATCTGAAATTGAAAGAATAATAATCTCTCTGAAGAGTAAAATTCCACTGGAGTACATAATATCTCTAACAGTTTGTTGAAACAGTGCTGTGTTTCTATAAGTGATGTACATAGCCACATGTTCAATGCATCCTTACAACACGGAACTGTATCTGATAGACTGAAATATGCTTTTGCAAAACTCCTACAAATTACAGGCCAATTTCTCTCCTGACAGTTGTTTCGAAGATACTGCAAAATCTGATGTATAGAGGAATTTTGGAACATTTAGATAGATTCAGTATTGTCAACAAAAGACAGTGTAGTCTCTGAAATGATCTGTCAACCAAACAAGGAATCTATGGTTTTATGAATAAAGTTTTAGGGTATCTAAATGACAAAATGTTGACAACAGCATTATTCTGGGATTTACAAACATTGAGACTGCAAATGCTAACAGACGCCTGTTCCATAGGTCCCAACCATGAAAGTCATTCATTACTGAAAAATAGAAGGGAATGAAGACTGTGTTTAATGTCTTGCTGACATTGAGGTCATTAATGGCAGTGAAAAATAGGAAGTCTTGAGCTAGAATATTGGAATGAATTAAAAATTTGAGACTGACAAAGTATCTAAATTATACCCTGATTTGATAACACACCACCCTGCAATCAGCTGTTCACTCAAGGTGTAGAATATTGTGCAGTATTGTATTATCAATTTACAGAGTGGAGATAAGCAGCTAACGTCTAAAGACAAGACACCAGAAGCGTGTATGCATGTATATGTTTCATCTGTGGGAATTCAGTACTTGTCCTGTTTTAACTTAAATGTTAATACAGAACAATAATACAATATTTAGAAATTTATCAAGAATGATAAAAGTAAATATTGGAAGAGTAGCAAAAAATAAAAGCTCTGATTACTTAATTTAAACATAACCACAATTCAATCATGTTTATAGAATATTTTGTTGTTCATCATATTAAATGGACTGCATCATGTAGAAGTTCCGTCAAGGATATGGTACCTTTCAAGGCAAAAACTAGCTAGCTGAAGTACCTATTAATATTAATGATTAACTACTGTTAAGAGGTATCTTACCTCTGAGATCTTCAACAATCACATTATCTTCTCTTTCACACATCTGCATTGCCATTCCCATTAGCAGACGATCAATGTCAACAAATTCTGATGTTTCATTATTATATTTCCTTGTGATGGATTCCTAGCAATAAAGAAAATGTGGTTCAAGCTCCAGTATTTACAAAACTAATTTATTTCTTCAACTAATACTGTTGACATTCTAGTGTAAATGAAATAGTAAATAATGAACACAAGTATCTAATGATACTACAAGTATCCAATGACATATTGATGGTAACTTTATCATTTTACTGCTCATATGAATTGCCGAATTGTACAGTAAATGTGAAAAGTAATAGCGGTTACACAAAACAGTAAATATTGTTACAAATTGCAACCATTCAAAGTGCCTTACATGTGGTCTCCAGTAATGTTGGCAGGTCCGCACTGTTTTGAATTTGTCACCAAGGACACCCACTTTACATCCATTTCGTGCATAGTCTCTGATGTAAACACCTATGAGACAAAATTTAATATTTTAATGCACACCATTGATTTTATCTTGTGCAACCACCAACAGCATGAATGAAGCCACAATGAAAAGTAAATTCACACAGCATGTGAATAAACAGAGAAATAAATAAATAATTGTAAGGTTTGTGTTTTCCTTGCCAAGTAAAAGAGAAAAGGTAAATACAAAATTTGCCAAAGAAAATTGACTTGCGGAAGATAAGCAATAATTATGAAAATATATAACTGCTGACTCTACATCCTCCCTGTTTTCCTTGCCATTCTTCCATCCAAGTTGGTGGTCACTTTAAATTATTCACAGCCAGTTCAGTTGTTCATAAGAAACTCATATCATTAGAAAAATCTCTGGAAAAATATAAAAACCTTTAGATAGTGACTCTAAACAGTAAAATTGAGGTACATATGCTGACAGTAATTAAATTAAATGATGCTATGGGAATTATATTGGGAAATGAAACATTAAAAATAGAGGATGAGTTTTGATACTTGGGCAGCAAAATAACTGGTGATGACCGAATTAGAGAGAATGTAAAATATAGACTGACTTGACAGAGTAGCATTTTGAAAAAGAGAAATTTGTTAATAATGAATACAAATTTAAATGTTAGGAACTATTTTCTCCAGGCATTTGGGTAGAGTGTAGACTTGCACAAGGGTGACCAACTCTCCCATATTTACTGGAATCTCCCATATTATAGCCTTTTTTTGCCTGGCTACCTTATTGATCATCTATTTCTCCTGTACATTACATCATTGATCACTGTTATAAACATTAATCCTGTGAAGTACTATTGATAGTTAAAGTTCCCTGACAAACAAATCTTGAACATTTTTCAAATGCTAATCAATAGTTTTTTCTGTTCTTGCTTCTACAGAAAGAAAATGGTTTGGCTCAAGGGAATGTGAGGAGTGGGGAAAGAAAGACACAGCTTATGTGTCTAAAGGTCATGTATGAGGGGGAAATGTTTCTCAGTGAGAGCTAGCAGCAAGCCACAGGTAAGCTTATCTCGGATCAATAAGCAGTTATGATATAAAATATGTAACAAGGGCTCACGAAAGTGATTTGTAGAGTTACCCCAAAATATGATTCTGTGTGACATGATACAGTAAATGTAAACAAAGTATGCAATTTTTTAAATATTTATATCTCCGTTGTTGCCCACTCTAAGCACATAATTTAGTTGTGCTATTGAAACTTATTGTGACCAAATATCCCTTAAACCTTCCTTAAAATCTTTGTCATATGTTGGTCATCACTTTTAAAATCGTGATCAATGCTGATCACCCAAACTTGTATGGAAGTGAAATATTGACAATAATCAGTTCAGACAAGAAGATTTTGAAATATGGTGTTACAGAAGAATAAAGAAAACTAAATGGTTAGATTGAATAACTGGGGATGAGGTCCTGAATCAAATGAGGTAGAAAGAAATGTAGGGCACAACTTGACTAAAAGAAGGGATCAGTTGTTGTGGCACTTCCCGAGCCATCACGGTATAGTCATTTTGCTAGCAGAGGAAAGCCTGGACATAAATAAATGTGGAGGGAGACTGGAGGCATGGACAGTGTAAGCAGGTTCAGATGGTTGCAGTAATTATGCAGAGGTGAAGAGACTAGCACAGGAGCATGGAGAGCTGCATCAAACTGAAGTAGGGCTGCATCATTCAGAGTGACAGTGGAAACACACAAGAGCCTAATGGATAATGTGCAGTATGCTTACTATGTTCAGAGAGATTAATGGTCTAATAATTGTGCTAAAGATATACAGTGTGTTCGAGAAGTTCCCGTACCCACAGGTCGAAACATTATATTGTGTTTTGGAGTAACTATGTTTAATAACCATGTACCCAGCAGATCTGTTTGTGCACCCTCATCCCTTACACACATATCTACACATCTCCATGTCCTCTTTGACATCTTGTCAACCTTGTGAGGAGTTATACTTTTAAAGATTTCCTCAACACTCTTGCACAATTCTTTGTTATTCTTGTACCAATGTTGAGCCATATGGGATTTCATTATTCTCCATAATGAGTTGTTTGAACACGGCCTCTGGTAGCAGTTTCAACAGGGCTCGAGATTTTGCTGAACCACATCCAATCTATTGGCCTTGAAATTGTTCCTCAAGAAACTCACACACCTCAATAACAAAACTTGCTACAGCTCTGGTTGTGCTCTAATCACACGTGATCCATGACTTCCTTCTCTTTGATATGAAGTATTAACTATGTCTTTTCAACGTGTCCAAGTAAGAATTTCCGTTCATAAACTCTTCAGAAAAATGTGTTCTGAACAGGTATCGTAATGTCAGCCTTGCCCCCATCATTATGTGAGCCAGGTTCCTGTCCAACACACGTAATGGGAATCTCCTTCATCCAGAAAACCATATCCTTCCTTTGTGAACTGTGACATATTGCACATTCATCAGAAAATAGCACTCTTCAGTGAGGCATGTCATTAAGAAATAGTGTTAAGCTACAGCTGGTTTTCAGACAATTATTTCACAAACATCAGTCGAAATCTTTTAATTTTGAAGTTTTTTTATGTGTCCATGCAGTGCTGATGGTAGTACTTGAAGCTCAGCTGCTCTTTTGCCAATGGATTTCATGGTTATTTGATGGAGCTACTGGCACATTTCCTCTTGTGTTTTGTTATATTTGCTAAGTGGCCTATCTTTTGACTCTGATTGACTTGCCGAGTTGCTTTCTCAAGTCACTCATAGCCTCTATCATTTTTCCCCTGTAGGTGGCCATTAATGCCCTCCCGCACATGGCACTAATTGCTCCCCACATTAGCTGTGACTTCACAAATGAAATAATGCAATACTAAAACAAAACAGTACATTACTGACAAAAAGCATTGTTAGTTGTGTATTCTTTTGTTTCAGTATTGTGCTGCTACTTTATTGTTCAGCGTGGGTGAACATTGCAATGGGTCATGAGGCCGAATGTGATAAGTCAGGATGCCTTCAGGTCATCACACTGTGTATGCTGCAGTAGTGATGTATGGGTCTCAGGCGAGTGTCAAACACTCTGTCGTGAAAATAGTATTGTCGAGTGATCTCTCTACTCCGTAACAAACTACACAGTAATGCCGGTACTACTTCTAGTAGTCTAGTGGTCAATGCTCACCACGATGCAGGCTAGCCAACAGAAGCATGCTTGTGTCAGCAACAGGTCGTCTTGTGGACAGTGTGTGATATACTTCCACAAGTGGTGGTGGCAGCTGGCGAAGGTGTGCTGTCATCTTTGCGGCAGCTATAGTGTTGGTGTAAGTCCAGGGCTGGGTGGCGTGCAGTGAGCAATGTGTGGTGCCGCAGCAGCTGGCTCGTTCCCACTGCTCAGCAGGAAGCATAGTGCAGGTGGAATCAAACTGTAGTCCCCAGCGTGGGTGAAGCCAACCCGTGGCTGTGATATGTGCCCACATAGGGTTATGAACAGTGACTGTTTGCCTGCACGGGTAGTGATGGTTGGGCAGCTAGATGGTCAAGGCTCTAACCATGGTCCACAAAAGTAGGCAGCCAGCAGCAGTTGGCTGTCAGATTGCTGAGGAAAAGGTACTAAGTCGGCAGAATTGAGACTTGGCACAGACAGACTTGCCTGTAGCAAGTAAAGACAGAGTCACATCTTAGCACATAGACAGGTCTGGAACTCCCACTGTGGCTAGCAGCTGATGCTGCCAGACAATGCCTGTCTGAATTTGGCAGTATATATGCAAGCTTGATCTGTTACTGTTATTGAAACTGCAGTGTTTCTGCCCTCTAAGCTCTAACAAGATTAAGGCTTCAGTGTGACTGTTGAGTTACCTTGACATTGTTGCTCCTACTTCCTCGCCGAGCAGCATCTCCGTGTTACTGGTGGTGCCATAATGCTGTACCGGCTCCTCTCTCAGAGGCCCTGGGAGGTGCATTTTGCTGTGTCAGGGTACTTCTTGCACCTGTGCTCTTAGCTTCTGAGGTGTACTGTGACACCCACCCTATTATGTCAGTCAAAGAAGCTGTCTGCTTCATCAGACAGAACCATGGTGCAATATTACAGTTGTGAGGCTGTGGCTGATGTGAGTGGCCACTGTGACACTCTTGAGGAGTGATTAGTGGCATTGTGGTATGTGGGATGGTGCAAAAATATCCACAGACAGGGCAAACAGTGACAGAGGCAATCAGTGCCTTTAAAGATCACTTTGGCAAGGCTGCATCTCAAAAAACAATCCTGTTTGATCGAAAGAAACATTCTTCAAAGCAGGAATACCAATAAAACAACTACTTGTTTTCCCTACTGTACAAAGTCCACGGGGTACAAGGACTTTCTCGGATATTGTGTATGTCTAAACTCCTGATTTAATTAATCTTATTAATATTTAACTTCATATTAATGCAATGGAAATAGCTGTGTTTCTGGCAGCTTATCTAGTAAACTTTGTTTACCCAGTTTCTTAAATAACTACGTACCTGGTGTCACAAGAGTGTGTCCAAATCGAAATGCAGCTGACTGAAAAAACTGATCAATCTGTGGATTGATAGATGGATCATATCCTGTAAAAGAATACAACACATATTACAGCTACTCCAAAAAATGAACAACTAAACCAGGTACATCCTAAAATGATATGTGATTGTGCAAATTTATTGATATTAGCTGTTTCTAAATCAGTAATAGTTATATTACAGAGAATGAGATTACTATAAGGATCTTTCAATAAATAATGCAACACATTTTTTTTTTTTTCAGAAAAGAGAATGTTCTATTCAGGATCTAAATATGACATATTATTATCCAATTCTTTGGTTATAAAACCCTATTTCTCAATGTAATCTCAGTTCAGCTCTGTGTCCTTACACCACCTTAATGCTAGAGTCTGTATGCATTCATTGTATTCCTCTTCAGATCTGTGTGTCAGGCAAGTTCTTGCTGCTTCTGTAACTTCCCTATTGAGCTAGTGCTACCCACAGAATCTATCTGTCAGTGAACCAAGGAAATGGAAGTCAGAAGGTGCAAGATTAAGGCTGCAGGTCAAATGAGAAAGTCTTGTGATTGCTCCTTCGGTATGCAAGACTTGTGTAGCCTTGCGTTATCATGGTAAAGGAGAAGTGCGTTAACATTTTTGGTGCCCATGAACACAGTGTAATTGTTTGCTCTGTTTACTAAGAGTCTCACAATAGACTTCAAAGATGATAGTTTGACCAAGAGGGGGGCATAAAACAGAATGACCCTTTCAGAGACTCAGAAGACTGTAACCATGTCTCCACCAGCTGAGGCTACTCTCATGAACTACTTCCGCGAAGGAGACATGGTGTCAGTTGCCATTTTATTTCAGGCTTAAAGTGGCGAGTCCCTGTTTCAGTGCCTGAGACAATGTTTGACAAGAACTTGTCCACATCAGCCTGACAACAAGCAAGCAATTAAACAATCTCTAGTGGTGTGTGAAGAAAATGGTACATGTAAGTTGCCAGCATTTTTCTGTGAGGCATAATGACAGATGCATTAGGGAGCCTCTTCTTCCTGGTAAACATTTCCTGTGTTCATTCATTCGTCCTGTTCCCTGGGAAAACCTTCAGGGGTGTGGAATGCGTCGAGGTATACATTAGCAAAAGACAAGAGAATCAAAGAAAAATGATCTGCTTATTGTATTAAAAATAAATATTTCTTTATTTCATAATGCTATTCATGCTTATACAACCTTATTTTAATCAAGTAAATTAGAAGGAAAGCTGCTGCTTGGAAACAGATCTGTTGCCTCCAGGCTATACTATAGAGCTGCCATTTATGAGCTGTTAGTAGCATAAGATTTACTTGATTAAAACTGTTTTTCAAAAACATATGTACCTGTAACAGTAAACACTGAATCAAATTTTGCAGTAAATTACTAATTCTCATGCAGCTTTACAATGAATGCTGCAATTTGTCATTTAGCTAACAGAAATGTTCAGTTCCTGAATCTGTATATTTGGGTGATCGGTAGAGACAGGGGTTTATAAAGTATGTTTTCTCTTGAATTAGCACAAATTACCAGTTTCCTGCTTTATCTTGTATGGAACCTTCTTCAATACGTCCCCACCAGAGTACATAGCTCCATTCTTAATCCTAGATAAGAAGGCAAAATTTACATAAAAATTATGTTTGTTTCTTGTATTGTGACTGTTTAAAGTGCAATTTAGCTGAAACCGATCTTTATTATTAGCAACAAAAACTATTAAGGAGGAATGTGTTGGGAAGTGAGTGTAATAGTTCTAAGACCATTAAAAATCTCTATACAAGATGCACAGTTATATATTTTACACAATATTCAGAATAGGAAGCATAGGCTGTCACACTCTTGGTTCAAAAGAGAATGCACGAATGACAACCAGCAAAAGTTACCAGATATTTGTGCATCTGTGAAAACATCAATGCGCAAAGTATACAACAACTACCACTGTCATACCACAGCAAAACATCTGGCAGAGAACCCGAAAAAATTCTGGTCCCATATAAAATTACTAAATGGGTCCAAGGCTTCCATCCAGTCACTTGTTTACCAGTACGATGTGGCAGTTGAAGATAGCAAAGCACAAGCCAAGGTTTTAAATTTTACGTTCAAGAAATTGTTCACACAGGACACTCTTACAACTGTACCACGTTTGACCATCGAACAGACTCCATTGTGGACAACATCGTAGTAAACATCCCTGGTGTAGAGAAACAACTGAAGAGTTGAAAACTAATAATTCACCTGGTCCGGATAGAATCCCAGCTCAGTTTTTGAAAGAGTACTGTATGCCATTGGACCCTTACCTAGCTTTTATTATCACAAATCTCTCACCCAGTATAAAGTCCTCAGCAACTGAAAAAAAGTGCAGGTGATGCCTGTATATAAGAAGGCAAAAGAACAGACCTGCAAAATTACAGTCCAATATCCCTAAAATTGACATGGTGCCCTATTGCTGGTTATTTTTGAAGAAGATATGAGTACATTGATGAGCCAAAACATTATGACCACTGCCCACTGTGAGTTTGTATGCAGCCTTGTGGCACTGAGGGCACGTGAGGCAATAAGAACAGTATATAAGTGAAGCAAAGGCAAATGGGGAACCTTTCTAGCGACAATATCTGGTGAAAAATGCCAAAATCCACAACCTAAGTGACTCTGACAACAGCCAGTTTTTATGGTCCAGTGCCTGGGAGTGAGCATCTAGGAAATGGTGAAGCTTGTCAGCTGTTCTTATGCTACTGTTATGAGCATCTCTGGAAAGTGGTTGAAGAATGTTGAAACTACAAGTTAAGTGACAAGAAAGTGGACATCCATACCTCATCACAGAACATAGGGATCAGAGGCTTGACTGCATTCTAAATCAGGATAAGAGGTAATTTGTGGCAGATCTGAGGACAGAGTACAGTGCTGGCACAGGCGCAAGTGTTTTGGAACACACTGTTCAGCAGAAAGTGTTGGACGTGGTGTTTTGCAGCAGAGGATCTCTATGTGTTCACCTGTTGACCCAGCAACATCGTCAGTTTTGGTTACAGTGGACATGGGATCATTGAGATTGGTCTGTGGATCAATGGAATTGTGTTGCGTGGTCAGATGAATCACATTTATTGCTAAACCAGGTTGACAGTCATCATCCGGATGAACTGCTGCTCGAAACATGCAGCATGCCGTGGACGTAGGATGGTGGGAGCAGTATTATGTTTGGGGGACATTCACCTGGGATTCCATGGGACCTGCTGTAGCAACTAAAAGCACCACAAAAGTTGTGGGGCTACAAGAACATTGTTAGGGACAACCTGTTACCCCTTATGCTTGATGTCTTCTCTAACAGCAATGGCATCTTCCAGTAGGATACCTCTCCGTGTCACAAGGCCAGAATTGTGCGGCATTGGTTTGAGGAGCATGATAGTGAACTCACATTGATGTGTTGGCCATGAAATTCAGCTTATCTGAATGTGATGAAACCCAACTGGGGCGCTATCACGTGCCAGCTCCGTGCGCACAAACCAACTGCCTGTAAATTATGGGAAGTGTGTGACCTGTACATAGGCACCTGGCGCCACACATCTCTGAAAACCTATCAAGTACTTGTCAAATCTATGGCATGCAGAATCGCTGCTGAAATGTATTCCAGATGTGGACCAATACACTTTCAAGTATGTGGTCATAATATTTTGGCTCATCAGTGTATACGGAATAGGTTCATAGATATGTGAGTGGCTCAAAGACCTCTTTAAGTTGTTGGCCACGGTATAATGGCCTCAATGGTGAGTGTTTATCCCAGACAGGGGTATCGTCAGCAGTGCCCCGGAGAAGTGTGATAGGACCACTGTTATTCTCTATACACACAAATAACTTAGCAGGCAGTGTAGGCAGCAGCAGTCTGTGGTTGTCTGGTGATGAAGGAGACTGTGTATGGGGTGCTAGTGCAATCTATTCTTAAGCATTGCTCGAGTGTTTGGGATCCGTACCATGTTGGATAAAGGTAAGACTTTGAGGCAATTCAGACACTGGCTGCTAGATTTGTTAGTGGTAGGTTCAAACAACATGCAAGTGTTAGAGATGTGCCTCTGGGAACTCAAATGGGAATCCATGGAGGGAAGACGACATCCTTTGAGAAAATTTAGAAAACCAGCATTTGAAGCTTAATGCAGAACAGTTGTACTGCCTCCAACAGACATTGCGCGTAAGAACCACCAAGATAAGTCCGAGAAATTAGGGCTCATATGGATGCATGTGGACAGTCATTTTTCCGTCGCTCTGTTTGTGAGTCGAACAGGAAAGGAAATGACTATTAGTGGTAGGGGGTATACTATGCCACGAGCCATACAGTGGATGGCATGCGGTACCCTACACCATGTTCTGTACAGTGGATTGCGGGTATTCACCATACAGCACTTGGCACAGGGTACCCCATGCCATCCACTGTGCGGAGTATATGTGTAGATGTAAATGTAGCTTCTTATTGCCTGCTTCTGCTGAATGAATGTTTTGTTTACTTTAAGTGCACTGCCCCAAATGATACTTCCCTGGGACAGCAAGGAGTGAAAACTTGCAAAATAAACCAACACTCGTGTCTTTGCGTCAACACAGTGGGAGATGCATAAAATACTGAACTGAGCTGCTTGATTAGTTCATCTACATGTTGACTCCGTTATAACCTATTATCCAGTTGGATCCCAAGGTATTTTACATGCTGTGCTTCATTCAGTATATTACCATTGATGTCTACTTCTGGTATTAATGGATAATTGTTTGTGGATGAAGTTCCATAATAAAAACCTTTGTGAGATGAAGTTTTAAGCTGTTAACTAAGAACCGCTTTAGACCTGCTCAGCTACTGTTAAAGCTATATCTCCTGACATTAAATTTGGGCACTTAATTATTATTTGAGTTGTAAAACTACTGTAGGCTACCATATACCGTCATAAGTGAACATAGACTATGGTAGTTTTATTAGCAGCTTTGGTCAGCTTAGGTCATAACCGCAGTACCTTGTGTTGTATACCTATAAGGTGTTACCTCATTTTGACCAATTTTTTGCTTATGCAATCAGTGTCTTACTAGATTTCCCTAGAAACAAGAAGCGGTGAACTGTGTATAAACTGAGTGAGGATATATAAAGGGCCACGTAATCTACTGAAGATTTTTGCTCTACATAGTCACCTGCTTGTCTTATATTTAAAAATAAACACTATTTATAGCAATATTGAAATAGTCATTGTTTAATTCAGGTTTTATTTGAAAATTGTTGCTTGTTGTTGTTGTTGTTGTTGTTGTGGTCTTCAGTTCTGAGACTGCTTTGATGCAGCTCTCCATGCTACTCTATCCTGTGCAAGCTTCTTCATCTCCCAGAACCCACTGCAACCCACATCCTTCTGAATCTGCTTTGTGTAGTCATCTCTTGGTCTCCCTCTACGATTTTTACCCTCTACGCTGCCCTTCAATGCTAAATTGGTGATCCCTTGATGCTCAGAACATGTCCTACCAACCGATCTCTTCTTCTGGTCAAGTTGTGCCACAAACTTCTCTTCTCCCCAATCCTATTCAGTACTTCCTCATTAGTTATGTGATCTACCCATCTAATCTTCAGCATTCTTCTGTAGCACCACATTTCGAAAGCTTCTATTCTCTTCTTGTCCAAACTATTTATCGTCCATGTTTCACTTCCATACATGGCTGCACTCCATACAAATACTTTCAGAAATGTCTTCCTGACTCTTAAATCTATACTCGATATTAACAAATTTCTCTTCTTCAGAAACGCTTTCCTTGCCATTGCCAGTCTACATTTTATATCCTTTCTACTTCGATCATCGTCAGTTATTTTGCTCCCCAAATAGCAAAACTCCTTTACTACTTTAAGTGTCTCATTTCCTAGTCTAATTTCCTCAACATCACCTGACTTAATTCGACTACATTCCATTATCCTTGTTTTGCTTTTGTTGATGTTCATCTTATATCCTCCTTTCAAGACACTATCCATTCCGTTCAACTGCTCTTCCAAGTCCTTTGCTGTCTCTGACAGAATTACGATGTCATCGGGGAACCTCAAAGTTTTTATTTCTTCAATTGTTGGTTAGTAACGTGAAACAGAGGGATGTTATGGTAAAAGCAAAAACACAAAAAATAGGTTTATCATAGAGCAGTAGAAAATGTAATTTCTTCTGTCAGATAATGCCGGCGTCCCCCGGAAACGTTGCAATAAAAGACAATGGCCAATCCTTCCAACCCCGGAAAAATCGCTGGACACGAAAAAGTAAAGTAAGCAAGTCTTCAAAAAAAAAAAAAAAAAAAAAAAAAAAAAAAAAAAAAAAAAAAAAAAAAAAAAAAGTAAAATTTTTTAAAAAAATACGAAACAAAAACAATTTTGTTTGTGCATGTAAACTCTACTTGCATCAAAAGTAACTCTTTTGGGTTAGATAAAAGTGCCGAAGTTACGTGAGCATCTTTTACTTATAAATGCAATTTATATTTTGTAAAGATACAAAATACACAGTGAACTAATGCTGAATGATGTGTGGTCCTACTACCAATCCTATCATTTACTATGTCATTTTATGTACTGTACCAAAACTAGTAAGTCATAGTTTTGGTAGAACGCAACTCCAGTTATTATGTTGCTGTCATCAGCAAACATTACAATTTTTGAAGGGTATCACCGTTTATCTGAACGGCATACTGATATTTGATGCTTACATATTCTACCATCATTGTGTATGAGAATGTACTGAAACTTATTAGTTCAGTTGAACCTTGCTTTGGCTTTCATGCTGTATTGCAGCAATTACAGTTAGCCATTATACCAATCATAAATCGTTATATTCTTGTCACATTTCATTTTGGCAATGTTATGTCATTGCATGTTTTTACTAATAAACAAATGGATACTAATGAGTTATACCCATCCCCCCCCCCCCCCCTTACACACACACACACACACACACACAATCTGACTCTGATAATTCTTTATTGATTACATATTAAATTGTGCTCACCATTG
Source organism: Schistocerca gregaria (assembly GCF_023897955.1). Classification (NCBI taxonomy): domain Eukaryota; kingdom Metazoa; phylum Arthropoda; class Insecta; order Orthoptera; family Acrididae; genus Schistocerca; species Schistocerca gregaria. Next base: position 199,464,648 of record NC_064926.1, read on the forward strand.
TAGTCTGGCAATGGTTCCCCCAGCAATTGTGGCAACCATGTGTTGACAGTTATGTGTTGTTGAGTTGCTATAACCCACTTGCGTGCTTCATTGTACACTTTTTCATCAGTCCATTCCGGATTCAGCTCATGTAGTTCACGTGCCAGTTTATTATGCCATCGAAACCATAGAATTCCAAATGTTAGTAGGAATGGATTCTCATTTCCTCTTGGGTTACCAAGTTCTGTTGTGTGAAGAAATACAATGTGCTTTGTGAAATGTATTTCACACATTTAACTGAACATCAATCCCAACAAAAATCAGCAAAACATTAACTCGAAAAATATACTTCCAAAACTTTCTACCCTTTTTTGATATCTACCTGTTGTTAAACATACATTAAATAGTACACTATAATGTCCAGGAGTATCTACATATTGGGGGGGGGGGGGGGGGGGTGTATGATTGACACTTACTTCTCGTCAACACACACACACACTGATATGCAAAAGGTTAGCATCAATGGGTACAAATTAGCTGCACATGTAAGTAGAGATAATATGATGAGAGGAGGAGTTGCCATATATGTCAAAAGCTTCCACAGTGCAAAAAATTTAGAAACTAAAAAATTTTGTGTAGAGCAACATATGGAAGCATGTGCCACTGAACTTAAACTAAAGGATGGCACTTTCATAATTGTAACAGTGTATAGGTCCCCCTCAGGGAATTTCCAGCTATTTCTGGAAAACTTGGATGCTTTGTTGTGCTATCTGTCAGACAGGGGGAAGCAAATTATCATTTGTGGGGATTTCAATGTTGATTCCCTGAAAGAGTGTAATAGGAAGAATGACCTTTTAGTATTACTCAGTTCTTTCAATTTGAGCTCCGTCATTGATTTTCCTACTCGGATAACAAAGAACAGCAGTACATTGATAGATAAGATAGATAGATAAGTTTAAGGACATAAATGCTTATCCTGTTGAGAATGGTCTTTCAGATCATAGTGCACAGCTTGTTACAGTACATGACATAGCTCCAGGCAGTACAATAAATCAGACTTTCAAAGCAGTGCGTTCAATTAACAATATAAATATTGCAAACTTTAGGGAAAGCCTACAGCAGCTAGACTGGGATGAAGTGTATAAGGAACCCGATGCAAACTTGAAATATAACTTATTTCACAATACATTTTTAAGGGTATTTGAAAATTGTTTTCCCAAGAAAATAGTTAAACATAATTCCAAGAAAACATATAAAAAACCTTGGCTAACTAAAGGAATAAGAATATCTTGCAACCGCAAAAGAGAACTGTATCTAACAGCAAGATGGAGTACTGACCCCGAAATTGTTCAATATTATAAAAACTATTGTGCGGTACTAAGAAAAGTTATTAAAAAGTCCAGAAGCATGTGTATCATGTCTGAGATCAGTAACTCTGATAATAAAATTAAAGCAATTTGGAATATTATTGAAAGGGAAACAGGGCAACCAAGAGCACAGGAAGACTTTAGTGCAATAAAATTGAATGACAAGTGCACTAACAAACAATCAGAAATTGAAAATATTTTGAATAATCATTTTTTAAATGTTGTGGAGAAAATAGGATCTAGATCTTCACTAGAAGAGGCAAGGCTATTAATAGAAGAGGCCATACCTGCACAGTTTGAAACAGCTGTAATTCCACCAACCTCTCCCTCTGAAATCAGTAAAATAATAAACTCACTGAAAAGTAAAAGCTCTTACGGAATTGATGGCATTTCCAGCAAAGTACTTAAAGCTTGTTCCCCACAGATAAGTAGAATTCTCAGCCACGTATGTAATAGCTCTTTGGAGCAGGGTGTTTTCCCTGATAGACTGAAATATGCCATTGTAAAACCATTGCATAAAAAGGGGGATATGTCGGATGTCAACAACTACCGCCCAATCTCTCTTCTGACAGCTCTATCAAAAATTTTTGAGAAAGTAATGTATTCAAGAGTAGCCTCCCATATTTGTAAAAATAAAGTACTAACAAAATGTCAGTTTGGTTTTCAGAAAGGCTTTTCAACAGAAAATGCTATATATGCTTTCACTGATCAAATATTAAATGCTCTGAATAACCGGACATCACCCATTGGTATTTTTTGTGATCTCTCAAAGGCCTTTGATTGTGTAAATCATGGAATTCTTTTAGATAAGCTAAATCATTATGGTTTGAGTGGGGCAGTGCACAAATGGTTTAATTCATACTTAACTGGAAGAATGCAGAAAGTTGAAATAAGTGGTTCGTGTAATGTTAAAACAGCTGATTCCTCAAACTGGGGTGCTATCAAGCACGGGGTCCCACAGGGTTCGGTCTTAGGTCCTTTACTGTTCTTGATATACGTTAATGACTTACCATTCCACATTGATGAAGATGCAAAGTTAGTTCTTTTTGCTGATGATACAAGTATAGTAATAACATCCAAAAACCAAGAACTAAGTGATGTAATTGTAAATGATGTTTTTCACAAAATTATTAAGTGGTTCTCAGCAAACGGACTCTCTTTAAATTTTGATAAAACACAGTATATACAGTTCCGTACAGTAAATGGCAAAACTCCAGTAATAAATATAGAATTTGAACAGAAGTCTGTAGCTAAGGTAGAATTTTCAAAATTTTTAGGTGTGTCCATTGATGAGAGGTTAAACTGGAAGCAACACATTGATGGTCTGCTGAAACGTCTGAGTTCAGCTACGTATGCTATTAGGGTTATTGCAAATTTTGGTGATAAGAATCTCAGTAAATTAGCTTACTATGCCTACTTTCATTCACTGCTTTCGTATGGCATCATATTCTGGGGTAATTCATCGTTGAGTAGAAAAGTATTCATTGCACAAAAACGTGTAATCAGAATAATTGCTGGAGCCCACCCACGGTCATCCTGCAGACATCTATTTAAGGATCTAGGGATCCTCACAGTAACCTCACAGTATATATATTCCCTTATGAAATTTGTTGATAATAATCCAACCCAATTCAAAAGTAATAGCAGTGTGCATACCTATAACACCAGGAGAAAGGATGATCTTCACTATGCAGGGTTAAATCTGACTTTGGCACAGAAAGGGGTAAATTATGCTGCCACAAAAGTCTTTGGGCACCTACCAAACAGCATCAAAAGCCTGACAGATAGCCAACTAACATTTAAAAATAAATTAAAAGAATTTCTAGATGACAACTCCTTCTACTCATTGGCTGAATTTTTAGATATAAAGTAAGTAAAAAAAAAAAAACTTAATCATTAGTGTCATGCAATATTTTGTGTAATGTAATTTCTTGTACAGACATCTTTTATTAACCTGACACGTTCCACATCATTACGAAGTGTCGTATTCATGATCTATGGAACAAGTATTAATCTAATCTAATCTAATCACACACACGTCAAAAGGAAAGTTACAGCTGAAAATATTCTGTTATTGTGTGCCACAGTCAAAGATTTAGTTCTTATTGTTTATTTATACATTTTATACCCTATGTGCCAATATGGCGTAAGACCTTTGTCATCATTTTCATTTTAATATTTCTTTCTTGGCACTTCATTTCACAGTGATGAGAAACGAAGGAGAAAGAAGCTAGTAAAAATTTGTTTCAGAGGAATGATGAAAGACAAATATATGGAACAGATGAACTATAGTGAGGAACTTTGCACAGCCATTTTTTGTTCATGGATGAATAAACGCTGTTGAGATAGGGGAAGGATATTTACTACCAACCATTGAAATGGAGGGGAAAAAAAACTTTGAGACATAATTGAATTTCCAGTTGCTGGAGCTTCAATAAATTTCTTCATCAGGAGAAAGAGAAATATGCAAATTAGCAAGATGAAAAGGTGGAGACATCAGACACAGAGAATAGCGTTATATTAAAAATTCACGGGTGATAAATTCTGTTTATTGCTGCTCTCCCAGCTCAACAACCACTGCTTCTCATCTCAATTTCTCACTCTGTTATTACACTTATCATTTTTCTGGCAAAAATAAGCAGCTCTTATACAAATGAAGCCCATGACCATACTGATTTGTTTATAGACACCAAAGATGCCAAATTCAAATGAGAAAGTTTCACACTTCACAGCTATTGGTTGTTCATCTTTGGTTCATGTGTACTTTCTCTGTGATAGGATCACTCCCATTCTTTTGTAGTCACATCCTGTGTGTTTTAAGCTCTCAACTGTCAAACCAAACTTAAATATTTTTAAGTTGGCCTGGCTACTACACTGTAATAGAACTATGACTAAAACTCTTCACGGCACCTGTTGGGAATAAACTAATAAATTATACTCAGTCTCAGCTGTCGGCAACAAAAAAAAAATCTGCATACTGAAAAATCTTTCCACCGGATCTGTAGAATGTCGCTTGGTGTGGGTACTGTGATAAAAAGGTGGTGGTGGATTGGCCATGGGTAGACGTTGCTTGTTCAGTGCTGGGAAGAGTCCTCCTGCAGATGAAGCAAGCTCCCCATGAGGTACAAGATTCCCATCTTCATCAGTCCGCAGTACATCTGACCATGTTTTTGAAGTTCCATATACTAAACCTCCATCTATCCAAGGTGTTATTTCATTCAGCTGAAACATGCACATTGAATAAATAACTAAAAAAAGCAGTTGTGCACATACAAAAAACTTATTTCTATTTAAAATTATGCTATCAGTTATGAAGTATGAAAACTCATATTCTCTCTCAATCGTCATTGTTGTCTCGTAGTAAGAATGTGTTGCATTAAGTTAACTGTGGAAGAAAAGAAGATTCTACAACTTATTTTACTATAAACATATTGTAATATAATATGTCACTGACAGGAAGTGTTAAGTTCCAAATTAGAAATATTCACACCTATGCAGAAGTGATATTACAAGAAGGAAAATTCCAGGGAAGAACTAACAAATAAGAATCAGGAAAATATTGAGAGGCAGGAGAGGGGAAATTGGTGCCTTTCAGAACAGAGGCAAGAGGATGGTTAATTATGGTGACAATTACCATTAATTCTTAACAGTCACTATACTGGAAAGGTGGACCATTTGATAGAGAGCAGTCTTAAGTCGAGAGAAGTAGTGTCAGGTTAGAGGAGGAACTGGGTACATAATGACAGTAGAAGAAAGTGTGACAGATGACAGTTGAGATGACAGCTGAGGATGGCGACAAGCAAAGGTTTAGTACAAGAGGATTCTGAGAATGGAATGTGCCCTAGAGTGACCGTCCTCATCTGCACAGTTCAGAAGGAGCAATATTGGAAGGGGCAAGTACTGAAGCAGATATTGACTGATATTGTAGTAGTATTCAGCATTTTCAGTGACTGAGTGGTTCAGTTCGCAGTAAATCACCAATTGACCATGGCCATTTGTGGAAGCAGAAATCTCATTAGATTTCATAACCATATAAAACACTGAAAACTAACTGCACTGCATCTATGACATAACTGCTCTGTTATATGGTCCTTCTGGACTACTGTTAGAATTGATGGGCTAGAGTAAGGAACAGGTCTTGCACCTGGATAGGATAGAGACACTTTGGGTGCAGTATTAGCATGAAGAAAGATAATGATATTGTATAGACTGGAATGGTACCTTGGGTGGCAAGGGTAGAATTTTGGGTAGGATGTCCTTCTTAAGTCATTCAAAGAGGTCTTTGAAGCCCTAGTGAAGAACCTTAAATACTGTTGCTGAACTTAAGAAAATAGTGTAGAAACAAATATCACATATGACAACGTATTGCGAGCAGATCTAGTACATATTTGGTATGAAGCTTCATCAACGAATTTACAGTACCTGTTGCCGAGGGTTATTAGGAGATAAGCCAGTGTTCATATCAAATCTTGTTCTGAGGACTGGCATAATAGTCAGACCACTCTCCTCTCTGTATTTGTGGCCCATGGGTATATCAATATTGAAATATTCTGGTGGACATGATGGCCTTTGTGCATCTAGAATTTCTTCCACAACTTGTTGACCTTAAAATGACAGGTACATTTTCCATTACTAAAGGAATAATGGGCTGTTCAGTAGAGCAGTAATTAACAGTGCAAATCATTTATTAAATAGGTCTCATAAACCTGATCATATAAGGGAACTTTCAACGATCTGGAATGAATCAAGATGCTTATTATCAGAGGGAAGAAATTGTCAGAAACTTATTATGTATGTTATGTTTATGAATAAGTATGATTATACTGCTGTATTCTACTTGTACTTAGACACACTGTAAGTGAACTCAAAAAATAAAATTAGTTGGAAAGCCATAATTTGGAAAGAAATGCTGCTGCTTTCCCAGTTACGCTAAACAGTTATAGTTTTGTCTAATACTTACTAGCATGAAAGATTAAGAACTGTAAGATTTGAAACCTATTTACAATGAACATTTACTTGTGTGAACCTTTAATCTAGATATTCAGATAAAGTGTTAAAGAAGGGGCTTGTAATATATATATATCTCTTCTGAATTTGCAATTGTTCTCATTTTTTGTTCTCTCCATAATCTTGTTAAACACCTTTGATTTAAAAACACAGTTTTAATCTGCCAGGAAGTTTCATATCAGCGCCCACACCACTGCAGAGTGAAAATCTCATTCTGGAAACATCCCCCAGGCTGTGGCTAAGCCATGTCTCCGCAATATCCTTTATTTCAGGAGTGCTAGTTCTGCAAGGTTCGTAGAAGAGCTTCTGTTAAGTTTGGAAGGTAGGAGACGAGGTACTGGCAGAAGTAAAACTGTGAGGACGGGGCGTGAGTCGTGCTTGGGTAGCTCAGTGGTAGAGCACATGCCCGCGAAAGGCAAAGGTCCCGAGTTCGAGTCTCGGTCCAGCACACAGTTTTAATCTGCCAGGAAGTTTCATATCAGTGCACACTCTGCTGCAGAGTGAAAATCTCATTCTGGAACTTTTGAGTTATTCATTCATCATGTTTTGGAGATCTCTTCCAGAAGGAACACATTCAGGTATGTTGAACGAGACAGGATGTGCACTAATTGCAACAAATTAGAGAAACCCAGTCTGAATTGTAGTCAAGGAGGCAAAGTTCACAAGGAAACTGTGTTTATGTCCCGTATTGAAAGGTTATGATAACTACAAAACATGCAAAACTACCCTCCTTTTGTTGCTTCCATTACAGCTTCTTACTCATCTGCGCATTATGGCATTTGACACATAGTGTTTCATTTAGTGCACCGCCATTAAAATTTTTATTTTCTTCATCTTATTTTTCTTCACTTCTTGGAGGAATAGGTTTACAGATTGTTCTGTCTTCACTCAAGTCATCTGTTTCTCAGTTGTCATTCACCTCTCTTTCCTTTTGTTTTCTAGTTGATTAGTTGTTGAACTAATCTGTCTTCCCCCAGTTTGTTGATATGTTATTTCCATTTTATGCATACTTGCCTTTTTTCATTTATACAGTGTGTGTTACATTCTTTCACTGTAATATTGTGTTGTATGTGATCTGTGAAGCGAGTGCAATCTCAAGAAAAGCCTCTATGGTTCCTTAGCATTTCTACCAGAAATCCCGCTCCAGTGTGCACGAGGCAAAAGCCACAAGGCCATGAGATACTTCACTTCTATGATGTATAGCCAATGGGAGAGGATGAAAGACAAGTCCCTGGGTATCTCCAGCTATGAGAGAAAATATTAAAAGAAAATGAGGCAAGTCATGTGACATATAAAAGGAGTCCATACAGTCAAAAGCTCGACAAGTTCCAGAATATACTAAACAATGATAATTTTATCAGTTAGGCTTGTTTACTGGGAATGTTGCCGTTCCAAGTAAATGAGTCTATGTTGTGTCTCATTACTGAATAAATGGATTTACAACTGTTTAAGACTCCCCAGCTTGTTAAATAGATGCCTTAATGAGATTCATAAAATAACATAGCAAATGACCCATATGACTCACTTTTTATGTAAAATATTCTTTGTGCCCTAACTGAGTTATCCAAAATATTATTACATTGACTGTAAGGAATGAAGCAGTGGAAATGTGCTAGATGAAGTCTTGACACTGACAGTGGGAAATTTCGTAATCGAAATAGTATCTGCTTTCAGGTTGTGAAGGATGTTGGCAATACTTGTTGTCCAAAAATGCATCAGTAAGTGTGTCACTATTCTAGAAAAGTTGAATGTAAAGGCAGACACTGTAAAGATTCAAAATGGAGTTTCCAGTATGTCTAAAACATAAATTTTACAATTGGCGTATATTACCTGTTTTTGACATATGGAAGTTAATGTGGACTTGAAATATAAAAACCATTCCAAACTTGTAAGTTGCTCACTTAAAGGTGGAGAGTTGCATCTTGGGAATTGCTTGGAGGGGAAGGAAAGCAAACAAATGGAACAGGGAACAGATTATTTTGAAACAAAAATGAAAGTGGATGGGACATGTGGATCGCAAATGATTGGCAGATGGACTTGGGGAGGCTCAGTGCTGGACTCTAGGATGTTAGGAATGACATCAGCAATGTCTTCATGGGGATTCCATAAATCAGGAAGCATAACTATTTTTTGCACCAGCAATTTGACCCATTTTAAACTTAAGATAGGACTGAGTTTTTCCTTTAGACAGACAAGTATAAGTGTGGACAACAATTGGAGTACAGAATGTTATAACTGATACCAAGAATGAACTCTGTGTAAGAGAACTGAAATGGTTTGAACACCATGAGATTTACTAGGCAAGGTCCTATTGGAAGTGGTATATTGTTGTTTTCCTCCAACCTTTAAATGGTTTTACCAAGCCAGTAACTGCAATACCTACAGTTTAATATGGGCTCTGAACCATCCCTTTCATGAAGAAATGCATACCTGCCTCCCACCCCCTACCGCACGCGCACACTCTACTTGTCTTGCAGTCACAAAGTGCGTCACAGTTTCACTTAAACAAGCACTGTCATGTCAACAAGTTTCCTGAAAGAATTCATGTACTGCATTGTCAGTGTAACAAACCACATCTTGTTAAGCAGAGGTCTAAATGATATTTGTGCAGTAAATCATGGATGATCACGATTATTCCCTTTTGTCAAAAGCAGCCAGTGTCTGAAAAAGAGGCAACCATTGGTTTTGGCATTTATATTAATATTTTCTATCTAAATTGTACGCATTATTTCATTCTCTTTACAAATGGCTATTTCTGCTCATAGAAATTAATAATTTGTGAACCATAGAAAACAAAAATTTTCATGACCTAAGCAGAACAGTGAACTAAATGTTGTGTTGACCACACAGATGCTGATAAGATTTCTGAGGCTTGCAAGTGCCACCAAATTTTATATTTTAGTGATTAAAAGCTGCTATAGAAATAAGAGTTAATTATAAATTTATTTTTACTGCATCTGTCACTGCAGAAGCAGTACAATATGTGTCTTTACAGTGATTGTCGTATATTGATAGCAGTCTTTGTTCCAAGGACAGCAAAGCTGAGTATTGTATTCAGTAGTATTGTTGTAAACTACTATCTACAACACTATTTATACAAAGCAGTTAAAAGTTTTTCATCAATTCTGATGATAAAAAAATGTGAGACTGTAACTTACAAAAAAGTTTGCTCACTTTATACTTATGCAGTGAATGGAACTTAACCTGATTTTCATTTTTACTATAATAATAGTTCAATCACATATAGAAATCATGATGTTTCACTGAAGAATATTTAGTAACATAACATTTATCCAATTCAGTAATATTAATGCATCACATACATGTCTTCTCCATAGTCCACATACCAATGTTATAAGTAATCGTTTCTAATTAAATAAAACCACAAAAGTTGAGCCAACACATTTATTTGTTGAACAGCTATTGCTAAATAATGTGTCAAGACTAAAATATATATCAAGAAAATACACTCCTGGAAATGGAAAAAAGAACACATTGACACCGGTGTGTCAGACCCACCATACTTGCTCCGGACACTGCGAGAGGGCTGTACAAGCAATGATCACACGCACGGCACAGCGGACACACCAGGAACCGCGGTGTTGGCCGTCGAATGGCGCTAGCTGCGCAGCATTTGTGCACCGCCGCCGTCAGTGTCAGCCAGTTTGCCGTGGCATACGGAGCTCCATCGCAGTCTTTAACACTGGTAGCATGCCGCGACAGCGTGGACGTGAACAGTATGTGCAGTTGACGGACTTTGAGCGAGGGCGTATAGTGGGCATGCAGGAGGCCGGGTGGACGTACCGCCGGATTGCTCAACACGTGGGGCGTGAGGTCTCCTCAGTACATCGATGTTGTCGCCAGTGGTCGGCGGAAGGTGCACGTGCCCGTCGACCTGGGACTGGACCGCAGCGACGCACGGATGCACGCCAAGACCGTAGGCTCCTACGCAGTGCCGTAGGGGACCGCACCGCCACTTCCCAGCAAATTAGGGACACTGTTGCTCCTGGGGTATCGGCGAGGACCATTTGCAACCATCTCCATGAAGCTGGGCTACAGTCCTGCACACCGTTAGGCCGTCTTCCGCTCACGCCCCAACATTGTGCAGCCCGCCTCCAGTGGTGTCGCGACAGGCGCGAATGGAGGGACGAATGGAGACGTGTCGTCTTCAGCGATGAGAGTCGCTTCTGCCTTGGTGCCAATGATGGTCGTATGCGTGTTTGGCGCCGTGCAGGTGAGCGCCACAATCAGGACTGCATACGACCGAGGCACACAGGGCCAACACCCGGCATCATGGTGTGGGGAGCGATCTCCTACACTGGCCGTACACCTCTGGTGATCGTCGAGGGGACACTGAATAGTGCACGGTACATCCAAACCGTCATCGAACCCATCGTTCTACCATTCCTAGACCGGCAAGGGAATTTGCTGTTCCAACAGGACAATGCACGTCAGCATGTATCCCGTGCCACCCAATGTGCTCTAGAAGGTGTAAGTCAACTACCCTGTCCAGCAAGATCTCCGGATCTGTCCCCCATTGAGCATGTTTGGGACTGGATGAAGCGTCGTCTCACGCGGTCTGCACGTCCAGCCCAAACGCTGGTCCAACTGAGGCGCCAGGTGGAAATGGCATGGCAAGCCGTTCCACAGGACTACATCCAGCATCTCTACGATCGTCTCCATGGGAGAATAGCAGCCTGCATTGCTGCGAAAGGTGGATATACACTGTACTAGTGCCGACATTGTGCATGCTCTGTTGCCTGTGTCTATGTGCCTGTGGGTCTGTCAGTGTGATCGTGTGATGTATCTGACCCCAGGAATGTGTCAATAAAGTTTCCCCTTCCTGGGACAATGAATTCACGGTGTTCTTATTTCAATATCCAGGAGTGTAGATGTGTGGAACTGCCACAGAGTCATGATAAATAGTTTACAGCATCAAGAGTGACTACATTTTTTTTCATTTGGGTATGAAGCAGCCGACTTGAGTAGCGATGCTGTTAGACTTGTGCACTGTAGTAGTTGTGAACCTCAAAAGCTGATAATGGCAGTGGCACAAGAACAATTAGTACAATTGAGAGCTGCTGTTGTCAGCATTAAATTTAGGAATGGAACTGTGGTCTGTCTGATCAGTCAAGAGGTCCAACAGATGCATTCAGTCTGCTCTCTATAGTGTAGATGTTTCCAACAGCTTCACTGCACTGAAGACTGTGGAGAAAAGTCTGCAGAGTTGAGAAACACTGTCAAGACAAGGAAAAAAATTCAAGTTAAGGTTGGTATTAGTAAAAGGTTTAAAAAGACCAAAAGGTCCTGATAGGAAGCAGTGTAGGGGAAGGAATGTCTGAACTACTACAGAACTCCCTAGGTGGTGAATTCCTGGTAACTAAGCCAAGTGTAGGGCTCAAATATGCCACCTGTGGTGACATTTTCATGATACAGACTGAGAATGAATACACCTTATTCAAATTCCTACAGAAGCTCAATACATTCACCCCATTCACTTTACTTGATCCTCCTCAGGGCAACGAGCCAACTTCCATGGCGTCAATTCCTCATCAGTGATGGCTGCATCAGTACCTCTGTCGACACGGAACCTACCAACCACCAACAATACCTCCACTTTGACAGCTGTGATCCATTCCCCACCCAGAAGTCTATTCAATGCCCAAAGTAATCACATCTTTTATGATGAGCAATTCCTCTCCAAAAGTACCCCAAGCATCTCACTCAGCCATTCACACACCGAAATTACCTTCCAATCTTGTCCAGAAACAGATCTTCTGTGCCTTGTGCCGCCAGTCCCCCCTCCCCTCCCCCTTTTCACATATAACCAGAGTCCAGTCAAAAAGGAGCATTCATCATGTGACAGTACCACCCTGGATGGAACAACTGAATCACATTCTGTGCCAAGATTTTGACTGTTTCTTATCCTGTCCTGAAATTGAAAATGTCCTCCCCACTATCCTTCCCACCACACCCACAATGGTATTCCTCTGGAATATCCTTTTCCATCACTACCCCACCCCTGCTCCAAACTCATTTGCCTCACGGCTCATATCCCTGCAGCAGATGCAGTTGCGAGACCTGTCCCTTACGTCCTCCCACTACTACCTTCTCCAGTACTGACGTTCGCAGCTCATGGTCTCGCAGTCCCATTCTAGCTTCCCGAGCACAGGGTCCCAAGTTCGATTCCCAGCAGGTCAGTGATTTTCACCTGCCTCGAGATGACTGGGTGTTTGTGTTGTCTTCCTCATTTCATCATCATTCATGAAAGTGGCAGATTGGACTGAACAAAGGTTGGGAATTTTTATGAGCACTGATAACCGTGCAGTTGAGCGCCCCACAAACGAAACATCATCATCATCATCATCATCATCATCATCATCATCATCATCATCATCATCCAGTACTGAACACAGTCAGATATAAGATACTCTAGAAGTAATTCCCACAATTAATAGAGTGATTAGATTAGCACCAGTTTGCTTTTGTTCTACAATATTACTTTTATTGCTAACCAGTTTTCGGCTTACAAGGCCATCTTCAGACATTTACTGAGTACTCAGCAAATGTCTGAAGATGGCCTTGCAAGCCGAAAACCGGTTAGCAATAAAAGTAATATTGTAGAACAAAAGCAAACTGGTGCTTTTCATTTATTATTATAATGTTGTTCTACCAAGAACGGACGGAAGATTCTGTTAAGATTAGCATTAATCATAACACATTGTTAGTATACTTTACAGAAATAGCTAATAGTGGCTTTGTTTCCCTGTTGATGTATAACTTCACTCATTCATATCCCTGAAGACTCTCCTGATGAACTTCATGGAACACAGTATGTGGATTAATTAGTTAATTAAAAATTCTTTCCTTTCTATCACAACTTTTATTTAATTTTACAGACCCTAAATAATTAACCCATTTGATATCAGAAATGAAAATTTTGCAAAGTAAAACAGCATATGGGTATCATGTGCACAGACTGCCAACTATATGCTAACAGTAAATCTGGCTCTGTTGCACTTCTGCTGAAAGTCATTAATATACTTTTCATGAGAGCTTGTCTATCTCAGCAATCTAATGTCATACATTCTATAGATAAAGGACATTCAGATATGAGTTTCTGTGGTTTGGTTAAATCTATTAAGGCAAATGCTGAAATGGCTCCTCTGAAAATGACCTCCATACATCATATCCTTGCATATGTTCAGACTGTAATGACCTTGTTGTTAGTGAAATATTAACCCTTAACCCTTTTCACACCATAATGCAGACACAGGGCTTCTCTGTGTGCTCTTATTTATTATCACTACCACTTGGGCAGTAAGCGCACTACAAAGAATTAAACAGTATCTCTGTGGAAACAATCAGGCCACTGACAAACAGTCATGGTATACATTAAAACAAAAAGTGTGGTTTTGTTCAAATATATTTACATAAGCGTTACATTACAAAACTTTTCACTGCTTGATAATTTTGAAACTCTTTAGAGTGGACTGTTTCCATCGTCATTTCACTCAGTTTGTTGACAGGTGAATCACTCTTATCATCAAATTCATTGTTACTCTTGTTTTTTCTGAGACATTCCTCTAAAAGCTCTACAATCAGTGCATAAAGAACTGGCCATTTTGCGCCTACTAACTTGAACATAATAATTACAACTTTCTCTCAATACAACTGTTCCAGTTTGACATTGAGTTAACATAGGCTTCCTGAGATGGCTTTACTATGCAGCATTGATACTTTGTACAGTCAGATTTGAGAATGGAGCATGTGAGAGCTACAAAAACTTGTGTCGAGACTCGACATTGGAGCAGAAAACAAAATTCGCAATGTCAAGTGCCACTTTCCAGTTCGATTAATTGTGCCATTATTGCAGTGGCATACTATACCACTTACAATAGAAATGTGTTGTGAAAGAGAGCGGAATGTTTTCATTGTTTGGGAGTACACTTATTAACTGTTAAGAGACAACTGATATTTAACAAGGATTTATTTCTTGTATTATTCAATTCCCAACACTAATATTAAAGAATAGTGCTGATATCATCTACAAGTAACACACAATTTCTGTGTTTTTAAAAATATTTTCAGTTTGGTTTCTTGTCAGTGGAAAACTTTACATCAGTTCTCGTTAAAAACTAATGATATGAAAATCGTAATTTAGTGTGACACTAATCAGTAGTCCAACCTCTAATTGTTCTGTTGAATTATACAGTCCAAGAATATTTCCAGGTGATGACAATAAGACCTGAAGAATCATTTACAGAAATGTCAGAGCACTGTATGTCCAGTGTTCCACACCATGCTGGCTTCTGTGTTTGATTATACAACAATGTCGTGGAGCTGTGATGGCTACACCACATAGTGCAGCAATGTGTTGGGCCATTAAAGGGACTGTGTAGCAGTGCAGCATCTCTCTCTCTCTCTCTCTCTCTCTCTCTCTCTCTCTCTCCGTCCCCCTCCCCCCTCTCCTCCCACACCCCCTTCTCTATCTATTTATTTATCCATCCATAATGATGTAACTCACTTAAATGGGGATATTTCAATTGATTTTTTACTTAAGACTCCATTATCAGAAGAAACTCAAAAGCGTAGCGCAGGAAAGTTCCATATTCAACTCCTAAAGAATACTGACTGCATTCTGTTGCATGTGATCAGATGGTATCTTCCTGCATCCACACAAAGTGTAACTTTCATTGTGAAATGCCTCTGGGACTGCAAAAAAATTCTTTTACAACAACACAAGGATATCCATACTCTTATCATAAATGAAGACTCAGTAAAGAGCCAATAAAGATATCATCTTTACCAAAGTATACAAGCAGAGCTGATTTTCCAGTATTCGATCTGTTTCCAATGTTTCCACTCATGAGCTGTTCGCTGAGAACCAAAGGATTGGGCCTGTTCTTTGTTGCTGGCTGGTAAACACCATCTGCATACACTGCTGGAACCCTTCGTAAGAGTGGTGTATCTGGTAAAGAACAAAACAGTCATTGTTAGTGGCTTGTTATTTGGGATCTTTCTGATTTTATTTGTGTGGCTGTTTTGATTGTGTGCTTCTGTGTATACAGCCTAGTTGCTGTTTCCACTTTATGCTTAAGTCAAAACAACATCTCAGCTTTACATCCACAAGCACACCATTAATCTTGTTATTTATTAAACATAATCTCAAAATCTGGGTGCAAAAGTGATTCTGTTAAGAGCTTGGAGGAAGCCCTGAATTACATCTTAGTGAGGGCAGAGGTAACCATCTTGGGTAACTCCCAATGTCAGATGGAGATATTCACACTTTGCAGCCATATGTTTCCTTAACATAACAATATTCATGAATTGCTTTGTGGGGAATGTTATGCGCGCTTTGACTGCTGGTATTTACATCCAAAGTGGTTTCTGTTTTGTAGACATTAAGATGTGGTCTAAAGTATGTTTCACTGCCTAATGTTTCATCCCCTAATGCAGGATGCATCCTCAGAGGCTACAAAGGTGTGCTTGGTTGATCTGCAAACTTAAAAAAAGATGCGGAAGCCAAACTATTTATATGTAACCACACAACAGTTTGGTTGTGATTTTATCCAACCACTACTGAAGCTCACAGACTTGCACCAACATTTGTTATGGAGCTTCTACTATATAAATGTTAGTGATGTTTGCTTTATTTAGCACCAAGTTCAAGTTTATATGGAAACTACTGACAATAGCATGAACACATGTTGGAAAGAACACAAGATCAATAACCACCTGGGAAACGCGCTTGAATAGCCTGTAGCAGACCATGTGGTGGGACCAGGAAATCACCAAATTCTATTCTGTAGTTTTATCAAGGTCAAATTATTTTTATACAAGGGAGTACAGAGGGATCATAGAAACTCAAAATCACAAAAACGGCAAGTTGTGGATCTTGGTGCTAAGTAAAGAAAATGGTAGAAATGTGGAATCCAATCTCCATAACACATTTCGACATGACTCGCTTATCTTTGGGGGCAGTCAAATGACACACCTATTGCACAGTTACATGTAAACATTTCAGCTAGTTGGCCTTGCTTAAGTTTGAAAATTAACTAACTGCATATATTTAGATTCTGAGGATGTCTCCAGCATTAGAAGGCAAAATATTAGACAGAGAAACATACCTTAGACCGTAGCCTAATGCCCATAAAACAGAAATCACCAAGGAAGTATAGCTGGCAGCTCACCAACCTGCCCTGTAGACAGTCGGGTAAGTCACATTATGCTACCATCTATACTAAATTTATTACAAATCAAATTAAGATTGACTCACTCTTAAATGACAGTATTGTCATAGATTCCTGCTGGCAAATGATCAGCTGTTGATCTATGGCCCTGATGTTTAGGAGCACTCAGGTCAGTGCTGCGACTATTGTGATCAATGATCTTATTTGGCAAACACCACAGGTTGCAGAAAACAACTTGCATTATCCTGGCCATTCGCGTGCTACTATAGCTACAGTGACCTGTGGTAACAGCACTGCAGTACCACAAGCATCTTCTGCTGGAGATGGAATGTGCACTAGCAATCCAAACAATGGCTGTGTGCACACTGTGTACGTGGCAACATTACAGCTGACAAGCACGCCTGTTGACGGACTAAGCTCTAGCATTCATCACAAGAGGCAACATCCTTATGACCTGACATGCACACATCAACAATAGCAACACTGCAGTTGCCTTCACTACATTCAACTGCAAGTCGTGTGCTCAGTGAGCGCTGAGCAGGTATCTCCAGACTTGTGAGCTCCGTCCAGCTGAGCCCAGTCATTGAATCTACACTGCACTGCAATGCCAATCCAGCCGGCAATGGTAGATACTTGACAACAGGCACGCTTAGCCACCAGCCGTCACCATTGTTGCCTTTGCCTCCTCCGATGCTGGGATTACCCAGAATTGCTGGCCCAGGGTGAGTGTTCTCCTGTGGGGTGTCTGTGGAACTTAGACTGTAAATTTGCCTAGTAATTACCATCTCAATGGACTTTGTCATATACCTATCAGCTCAGGAGGATCCGGAATCTGCATTTTAATTACCATTGCAATGTACTTGATCACATTCTTATCAGGTCAGGACGGTCCTTTAGTTGTATCTATCTGAATCTGCCACACACATAACTAAGAACATTATTTTGAACGTTGCTCCTTATATGTTGTGCTAATAAAACATTGCTTCCACACTACATAGGAAGCACCATCTATTGTGTGTATGCGCCTACCATTCAGGACAGGACACATCAGTGGGTGATGAGGATGAGATCAGCAGTTCCAGTGTAGTCATCAAGCATTGCTGAAACTAGACCTGGCTGCCATCATGTCCCACCTAGATGCTGTCTGCTCCAGCTAAGCACAATGCTGCCTCTGCTGCTTCACGCCTTTGCCAAGAAGATGCAGCCATGGATGGGCTTCCTCACAAGGGTAGCACAGCAGTTTATGCTGTTCTCACATCTGAGTGCCATGCAACACCGAGTGCCATGCAACACCATGCTGTTTTCATCACTTCCTGTGGTGCTCAACTTCTCCCCCCCCCCCCTCTCTCTCTCTCTCTCTCTCCCCCTCTCCCCCCCCCCTTACCAACATGGTCCCCCCAGCAACTCCCCTCCTCTGGCAAAACCCAGTGTGCTGCCTTCACCGCTTCCCATGTTTACCAATACATTGCAACTGTGGCTGATATTGCTCATGAGGGCAGCACATCACTTCATGCCTCCTCTGTTCTGAGTGACTTGTGCTTATGTTGTGGTTTTCCATGTTTCCTCCAGAGCTTCAGTCTCTTACAGGCTTTTATTCCTCTTCCACATTGTCGATTCTGGTATTCTAATACATACCACTTATGATTCGCCTCCCTATGCTGTTCTCATGATCCTATGCATGCCGTACTTCCAAGACATTTTCACATCCTTTCGGAACTTTCTACTGGTCATTCCTATTCGTTCTCTGTGCATGTCCCCTTACTTTCTCGGTTCATCACTCATTTCCTTCTAGAGGCTTCTACACCTGTATACACCATATTTTTTCCACTCCTTGCTTAGTCACATTACCCCACTTTTGGTTGACACCTCTGGCAGCCTGCCGTATGACGAATTGACAAATGGCAGGTACCATTGGATTTTCAGCCATTCCCCAGCTGCACCTGTTCGAGTACATGCTCTCACTAGCCAAGTTTTCTGTCACCTGAGGGGTCTCCACACTTCAGAAAATGGACTGAACAGTGTTTGTGAGCTAAAACAGATCCCTCCAGGACATTTGCCTTTTCCAGCAGATGCAGTCTCTCTCAGCAGTGTAAAGTTCACTTCTCCTGTGACATACCCATTTTCGGATAGGAGGCTCCACTTGATGCACCTCATCATTCTCTGGTCCGCACCCAGCAATGCTCCAGGCTAGTCTTTGTTTCTTCAGTTGGGTGGTGCCTATTTCACCCGAGGGGCATCTCTCACTCCAACCAGTCGCCTCCACCTGGTAACATTGACAGCCTCCATGGGCCCCCAGCTGTTCTTCCCTGGCTCTGTGGTTGTTCCCTCTTGAACTGTTCCACACAACTAGCCTCGCTAAACTGTGCACTCCAAGACAAGTTCATATGGGAGAACACCCTTTGGCATTGCAATCTCATTGTCGAGTTAACAAAAACGTTTCCCCCACAGGGGCGAGGATGTCACATCCTTTGGCCAGTCTCAAGATGTCTCTTCCATCTTTTTGTTAAGGCGAAAGGGATGGCATATCCCAGTCATTTGCCTGATGCTACAGCTACAAGCATAGTGCCCACAACTATTGTGTGGCCACTCTCTCTAGTAGAGCAAGCATCTTCTGCTTGATACAGTACATGTATCGACAATCCAAACATTAGCTGTGTGCACGCCCCCTATACAGCAGCATTACGACCAACAACATACACACACCTGTTGACAAGCTAACCTCTAGCAGGCACCACCAGTGGTGACAGCCTCACCACTAGCTGGGCGCACATCGACGACATTGGCATTACAGTTGCGGACAGTATGGTGCATCCGTGATTCACTTGCTCACTGAACACCAAATAGGTATCCTTTCACCAACAGTATATTTAAAACATTGTCCGACCACTTGCAGCCAGCCATGCCCAGTGGCTCTGTCTCTTAGAGCTCACAGGCTCTGTCCTCCCGAGTCCAGCCCGTGGATGTAAAGTGCACCATGACAATGCTCCGGCAGCTCCCCATGGAAGGTGCTCAACAGCAGCCACACCAAGATGCCAGCCATCACCCTTTGAGCCTCCTCTGACAGTGTCCTTCTCTGGTATGACTGTCCTAGGAGTGGTATTTTTCTGCGGAAATTGGACTGTGAACCTATGCGTAGTAGTTACCATCAAAAGTTACAGTACAGCAGACTTTGACTTCATCAAATTTCTATCAGATCTGGAGGACCCTTCAGTTATGGCTATTTGAATCTACTGTATATGACACTGATGACATTATTTTGAACCTGGATCTTTATGTGTCATAAAGTATTACTTATACACTACCTGAGAATCATCATTTATTGTGTGTATGCCCATCAATAAGGTCAGGTTAGATCACTAGTGTACTTCTGGTAGGGCTGTTGCAGACCCTACTGTCATGTATGCATTCCTGGGAAATTGGTATACCAGCCTAGGTAAAATAATATATGGAGTAGTGGTTTGAAATAACTTGGTCTGTGGGTTCAGCCCATGGAAAATTTCTCAATTACTGTTCATCCTCACCTCTATACATAAAGTTTGGCTACACAAAAAATAACATAGACTCTATAACCCTAACTGCTCCAATTTTTATTTAGCAGCAATAAATTCCAGAACTTTAGGATCATATAGAGGAGATGTTGGATTGCATGCAGGCACAACGAAAGGACAGAGCCAAACACGATGTCCTGCACTTCAGTGACTGCTTCACAGCCTGCGCTGTTCGGATTCTTTTCATGAAAACCATCTTTTCTGAACTGTGCAGATGCGAACTCTCCTTTCAATATATCCTATGTTCCTATAACCTCCCTTGCCTCAACCTTCACTAATTCCTTCCCTCCAGCTACCTATCATTTTCCCTGATCCCTTTCCAACACTACACAACCTTCTATTCAGCCAACACAGCCACCAGTCTTTTCCCCCTTCTCTACTTCTCTCCTTTCCCACTCCCCTTCCCCCCACCCATCATTTCCCTCTCCATACTTCCCAACAGCAATACCCAGTCTCCACCTCTTCCCCCACACCTACTCCTCTATCCCTTCCCTGCCTCATTCCTTCTAATTACACCCCACCAACCGCACTAGATTGCTCCTTCTGTCAGGCACAGTTGTAGTCCAATGTCCAGCCAAAGTGGCTGGAGACAGTGGTCATGCGTGTGTGTGTCAGGTGGATATGTGTGTCTTCTACTTTTGAAGAATGCCTTTTGCCTGAAAGCTTAAATGTATAACGGTCTTTTCATTGTGCCTGTATGTGATTCAGTGTCTCCTCTACATAGTGTGTAGCAGTCTGATCTTTTTTTTAATAGTGTTGTTATTCCATCCTAGACTTTCCATTGCTAGAATTTTAGGATCAAAAGATAAGTTTATTCATTTTTTTGATCGAATCTTCCTTTGTTCAGAGTAGTTTTCAGAGTAGGCATTTAGTACTGTTTTGCAGGATGTCATGCCTGTTGGATGATTAAAGTCTTCCACAGTGATTGCTATGTGGTTGAAGAACATACGTATTAGCAAGCTGAGCTTTCGTGTAAAGTTTTCCTTTAAATTGAAGGGTGAGAATGGTGGCTGACAGAAGTACCCAATTATAAATTTATGCCCTCCCTTGATACTGAGTATTTTCAAAACAATCTCGCAATTGTCAAATTTCCATATCATTTGATTTAATATTTTTGTCTGTTTTGAAGAACATAACACCCCCACTTCCCATTTGTTTATCCTATTGACCCAAAAACTCTCAATGCTATTAATTTTGGGTTTTAACTAGCTTTCTGCATATAGTGTTGTGCAGGGTTTGGCAGAATGAATAATAGGATTTGAGTCATGTAATATGCCTTCTCAAATAGGTATGCACACGCTGTATTGAGGGAGGATGATCATTAGTAATTATGGCCTTGTGGAGTTCAGAGTATCAAGTATTTGCCATCAAGGCATATTTACAAAATAACAAGTCTCCCATCACAGTCAGTAACATTTTAGTCGCCAGTTCAGGTTAAAACGATTTTATGAAGTCCCAGATCATCAGAAAATTATTCAGTGGGTGCAACAACCTGAGACTGCTGCACCTTGTGCAAAGAAGCAAAGTCCAGGGCAGTGAAGGACACAGTGGACCACAGACCAAGTGATGGAGGCATGTCAAGTACTCACATGAAGTTCTGACCATTCTGCTGCCATATATGCCTTGGCACCAGCAGTGTCAAGATCATTCCCTGTGGCGATCATCATTGATAATTTGTGCTTCCACCCATACAAATTTCAGGTTGTACAGAAATTAACAGAATGAGATTGATGAACCTCCACCTTTCGCTTTGTGGAACTTTTAGCAGCTGACTGCAGATACAGTACAGCATATTGATGTCAGTGAGACATATACATGGTTGTGTAAGTAAACAGAGTTGCAGGCACTGGGTGCCACATAACCAAGGTGTTTCCTTTAGCTGAATGAGATGGGACTGTGTGGTGCACTGTGCCTCTGTTCCACATCATTAGTCCATATTTTTTTCATGATCTTCCTTGGCCATGCAGTAACAGTTACTAGTGATCACTGCATCTACAGTTTAACTTATTTCCTCATTCCAGCGACTCATAGTTCCAATAGGACCGCGCAACAGCTCATACCCCCCCCCCCCCCTCCCGTGTGCACCTCCCCGGTTACTGGACTGGGGTAGGTGGTGGTGGGAGGGTGCATGGGACAGTTTTTACACCGGGGGCGGTTACAAGGGTAGGAGCCAAAGGGTAGGGAAGGTGGTTTGGGGATTTCATAGGGATGAACTAAGAGGTTACGAAGGTTATGTGGACGGCAGAAAGACACTCTTGGTGGAGTGGGGAGGATTTCATGAAGGATGGATCTCATTTCAGGACAGGATTTGAGGAAGTCGTATCCCTGCTGGAGAGCCACATTCAGAGTCTGGTCCAGTCCTGGAAAGTATCCTGTCACAAGTGGGACACTTTTGTGGTTCTTCTGTGGGAGGTTCTGGGTTTGAGGGGATGAGGAAGTGGCTCTGGTTATTTGCTTCTGTACCAGGTCGGGAGGGCAGTTGCGGGATGCGAAAGCTGTTTTCAGCTTGTTGGTGTAATGGTTCAAGGATTCCGGACTGGAGCAGATTCGTTTGCCACGAAGGCCTAGGCTGTAGGGAAGGGACCGTTTGATTTGGAATGGGTGGCAGCTGTCATAATGGAGGTACTGTTGCTTGTTGGTGGGTTTGATGTGGACGGATGTGTGAAGCTGGCCATTGGACAGATGGAGGTCAACGTCAAGGAAATTGGCATGGGATTTGGAGTAGGACCAGGTGAATCTGATGGAACCAAAGGAGTTGAGGTTGGAGAGGAAATTCTGGAGTTGTTCTTCACTGTGAGTCCAGATCATGAAGATGTCATCAATAAATCTGTACCAGACTTTGAGTTGGCAGACTTGGGTAACCAAGAAGGCTTCCTCTAAGCGACCCATAAATAGGTTGGCATATGAGGGGGCCATCCTGGTACCCATGGCTGTTCCCTTTAATTGTTGGTATGTCTGGCCTTCAAAAGTGAAGAAGTTGTGGGTCAGGATGAAGCTGGCTAAGGTGACAAGGAAAGAGGTTTTAGGTAGGGTGGCAGGTGATCGGCTTGAAAGGAAGTGCTCCATTGCAGGGAGGCCCTGGACGTGCGGGATATTTGTGTATAGGGAAGTGGCATCAATGGTTACAAGGATGGTTTCTGGGGGTTACAGACTGGGTAAGGATTCCAGGCGTTCGAGAAAGTGGTTGGTGTCTTTGATGAAGGATGGGAGACTGCATGTAATGGGTTGAAGGTGTTGATCTACATAGTCAGAGATACGTTCTGTGGGGGCTTGGTAACCAGCTACAATGGGGCAGCCGGGATGATTGGGTTTGTGAATTTTAGGAAGAAGGTAGAAGGTTGGGGTATGGGGTGTCAGTGGGGTCAGGAGGTTGATGGAGTCAGGTGAAAGGTTTTGTAGGGGGCCTAAGGTTCTGAGGATTCCTTGAGCTCCGCCTGGACATCAGGAATGGGATTACCTTGGCAAACTTTGTATGTGGTGTTGTCTGAAAGCTGACGCAGTCCCTCAGCCACATACTCCCGACGATCAAGTACCACGGTCATGGAACCCTTGTCAGCCAGAAGAATGACGATGGATCGATCAGCCTTCAGATCACGGATAGCTTGGGCTTCAGCAGTAGTGATGTTGGGAGTAGGATTAAGGTTTTTAAGAAGGATTGAGAGGCAAGGCTGGAAGTCAGAAATTCCTGGAAGGTTTGGAGAGGGTGATTTTGAGGAAGAGGAGGTGGGTCCCGCTGTGACGGAGGATGGATCTGTTCCAGGCAGGGTTCAATTTGGATAGTGTCTTGGGGATTTGGATCATTAGGAGTAGGATTAGGATCATTTCTCTTCGTGGCGAAGTGATATTTCCAGCAGAGAGTACGAGTGTACGAAAAGTAAATCTTTGACGAGGGCTGTTTGGTTGAATCTGGGAGTGGGGCTGAAGGTGAGGCCTTTGGATAGGACAGAGGTTTCGAATTGGGAGATAGGTTTGGAGGAAAGGTTAACTACTGAATTAGGGTTTTGTGGTTCCAGATTGTGTTGATTGAAATTTTGAGGTTTTGGAGGGAGTGGAGCTGGAAGTGGGACATTGAGTAGATGGGAGAGACTGGGTTTGTGTGTAATGAGAGGAGGTTGAGGTTTGCTGGAAGGGTTGTGAAGGGTGAGTGAGTTGCCTTTCCAGAGGTGGGAAACCAGGAGATTGGATAGTTTTTTGAGGTGGAGGGTGGCATGCTGTTCTAATTTGTGGTTGGCCTGTAGGAGGATGCTGTGAACAGCCGGTGTGGGAGAGGAAAGACTGAGGACTTTTATTAAGGATAGGAGTTGACGGGTGTATCATTGGCTGAGTTGATGTGTAGGTGAAGGATTAGGTGGGTGAGGGCAATGGATTGTTCAGTCTGGAACTGATATAGGGACTGATGGAAAGAAGGGTTGCAGCCAGAGATGGGGACTTTAAGTGTGAGGCCTTTGGGGATAATACCAAATGTCAGACAAGCCTGAGAAAATAAAATATGAGAGCGTAATCTGGCTAGGGCGAAGGCATGTTTGCGGAGGGAATGTAAATAAAACTTAATGGGGTCGTTGTGGGGGTGCTGTGAGGGTGACATGGTATTAGAAGGTGGAACATGAGGCTGAAATGAAAATGAAAATAAAAATATATGGGGAGAGGTAAAGGTGAACTAGAAAGCAACTGGAGATCTGGTGTGAAAAAAGGCGAAAAAGTGTTGGTTAAAGCTGGGCTATGTTGATCCTGTGGTGAACTTGGGCTGATAGACAACGATGTGCATAAAGGTTAGGTGGTTGTGTTACCGCCAAAACACGTTAAAGGATGGAGAAATTAGGGAAAATTTCGAAAAAACTACGTGTAAACGTATTAAAAGGAGTGGTTTTGTGGTGGCAGATCAAGAAAATGAGGATAACAATTGTCTGACGAAGGAATAATGACGTTAAAACCTGTGGGAAGCGGCTAAAAATGATCAGTGACATGGGAAAAAACGGAAATGGAAATAAAGCGAAAGTTATTAGAATTAGCCGGAAAGGTTGTTTAATAGGTGAAAGGAACTGTTAGTGAACTAGAAATGGTTGATTTTATAGTAGCGGTAATGTTGAAAGCGGAACAAATTTTTTTGGTTATGGTTTGGAAGTGGGTTACGTATTATTGAGTATATATAGGCGGTATAAAATTGTATAGTAGATTACGGTAAAAAGGAGAAAGTGAATACAAAGTGAAACTACTGGCAAAAACAAAAAGAGAAAATAAGACGACAGAAAAGATTTCGAAATGCACCAGTAACAATAACAAACGTAATTGTTGGGTTCAAATTAATGATATGAATATAATAAAGGGAAACATTCCACATGGGAAAAATATATCTAAAAACAAAGATGATGGGACTTACCAAACAAAAACGCTGGCAGGTCGATAGACACACAAACAAACACAAACATACATACAAAATTCAAGCTTTCGTAACCAACAGTTGCTTCTTCAGGAAAGAGAGAAGGAGAGGGAAAGAAGAAAGGATGTGGGTTTTAAGGGAGAGGGTAAGGAGTCATTCCAATCCCGGGAGCGGAAAGAATCTGCGCCAGTCCAGAATCCTTGAACCATTACACCAACAACCTGAAAACCGCTTTCGCATCCCGCAACTACCCTCCCGACCTGGTACAGAAGCAAATAACCAGAGCCACTTCCTCATCCCCTCAAACCCAGAACCTCCCACAGAAGAACCACAAAAGTGTCCCACTTGTGACAGGATACTTTCCAGGACTGGACCAGACTCTGAATGTGGCTCTCCAGCAGGGATACGACTTCCTCAAATCCTGCCCTGAAATGAGATCCATCCTTCATGAAATCCTCCCCACTTCACCAAGAGTGTCTTTCCGCCGTCCACCTAACCTTCGTAACCTCTTACTTCATCCCTATGAAATCCCCAAACCACCTTCCTTACCCTTTGGCTCCTACCCTTGTAACCACCCCCGGTGTAAAACCTGTCCCATGCACCCTCCCACCACCACCTACTCCAGTCCTGTAACCCGGAAGGTGTACACAATCAAAGGCAGAGCCATGTGTGAAAGCACCCACGTGATTTACCAACTGACCTGCCTACACTGTGAAGCTTTCTATGTGGGAATGACCAGCAACAAACTGTCCATTCGCATGAATGGACACAGGCAGACAGTGTTTGTTGGTAATGAGGATCACCCTGTGGCTAAACATGCCTCGGTGCACGGCCAGCACATCTTGGCACAGTGTTACACCGTCCGAGTTATCTGGATACTTCCCACTAACACCAACCTGTCAGAACTCCGAAGATGGGAACTTGCCCTTCAGTATATCCTCTCTTCTCGATATCCGCCAGGCCTCAACCTCCGCTAATTTCAAGTTGCTGCCGCCCATACCTCACCTGTCTTTCAACAACTTCTTTGCCTCTGCCTCGACTGACATCTCTGCCCGAACTCTTTGCTTTTACAAATGTCTGCTTGTGTCTGTGTATGTGCGGATGGATATGTGTGTGTGTGCGAGTGTACACCTGTCCTTTTTTCCCCCTAGGGTAAGTCTTTCCGCTCCCAGGACTGGAATGACTCCTTACCCTCTCCCTTAAAACCTACATCCTTTTGTCTTTCCCTATCCTTCCCTCTTTCCTGAAGAAGCAACCATTGGTTGCGAAAGCTAGAATTTTGTATGTATGTTTGTGTTTGTTTGTGTGTCTATCGACCTGCCAGCGCTTTTGTTTGGTAAGTCCCATCATCTTTGTTTAAAAACAAAGATTCCAAGACTTACCAAGCAGGAAAGTGCCGATAGATAGGCACAATAAATAAAACACATGTCTGCTTGTGTCTGTGTATGTGCGGATGGGTATGTGTGTGTTTGCGAGTTTACACCTGTCCTTTTTTCCCCCTAAGGTAAGTCTTTCCGCTCCCGGGATTGGAATGACTCCTTACCCTCTCCCTTAAAACCCACATCCTTTCGTCTTTACCTCTCCTTCCCTCTTTCCTGAAGAAGCAACCGTCGGTTCCGAAACCAGAAATTAATATATTTTTCCCATGTGTAAGTTTCTTTTTAACTCTGAGACTTTGGTGCAAATAGTCCAGCAGTTGATCACTAGAATTTTAATAGCCTCATCTACTACAGGGAGTTGAGTAGGGGGGGGGGAGTGTTTTTTTGTGTGTGTTATTAGCTACAAATAGGTTTCTGAACAACACATTTATGATTTGTATAAAAATAATTGTACATTTACATATTTTCTTGTGATTTTTCTCTATTATGTTGGCTGAATGCAAATCGGTATTCCTTATTGACACTAAACTCCAATAAAGCATTCATCGAAAGCAGCTCATTGCAATAACATGAATTTCTTCAACTGTATACAATTTATGTTTATGTTGCAATCTAAAAAAAGAAACACAAAAATCTGAAACTGTAGAAAAACTGGTCTACAATCAGAAAAAGGTGGAAATATTGCACTAATCATGTAAATACTCACTTAGCAAATAATGGAAAACAGTATTCCATGCAAGATAGTGTTACAATGTGTGTTATAATGTTCATATATAACACGAGTGTAGCTCAAACGGTCATTTTACTATGACATATGTCATGTGCTACAATTGTAATCTTCCAAAACTTCTTAAAACTGTAGCTGTAATCACATAAATGTACACTACATTAGCTTAATTAAATTCATTGATATCTGCAATTTTTCTCTTTAACCAGGGAAATAGTTTATGTTTTTTTGTGTCAGTTCTTTCAGTTTTATGAAAAATTGTTCAATATTTGGAGTATGAATATGACTTTTTATTGTTAACCAGTTTTCTCAACTTAAACTGCCATAGTGCAAAAGTATTATGTGAATAACTCAGTTTATCATTATATTTTGTTTTTTTTACCTATGGCTCCAAGGTCAGGTTTAGCCATGTTGTTATAAAATCCATCATAACCTTCATATTCAGTCTCATCGTTTGAGTTAGGCTTTCCTCCTTCATGACAGTCTTCACCCCAACATCCACTAACAAGCCACTGTGCAAGGTATCCTCTTGCATTATGATCATTTCGATTAGCCAAAACCTCTCCTGGTGGTTTTAATCTTCTTTCTGGAAATTGAAAGATTGTTAAATTCATATACAGTATATTTTAACATGAATGTGGCTACATTCATTTCAGCAAGTTAAAGTAATTCATTGAGATACCTCAGTTAATAAATAAAGTTTAACAATATTTATGACAAAAGAGGAGCATTTTCCAGTGTTCCTAAAAAAATAAAAGAAGGAGTAACAGATCCATAAATTTAACAACAAATGAGTTCTAGCTCTCAAATGTACATGAAGTAACAAAAAAGTGGGAAAACAGAAAGTAGAAAAATGATTGTTCAGAGCATAGTGATCTGCAAAAGAGGGGACTGGTGAGGGGTCAAGAGGTTGCACTTCGTGAAATATTATTGTGATTTTACTAGCTCATATATATAGCATTTCTGAGTACAATGGAAAATAGTTTTTTTAGCGATCACTGTTAAAATTGGGTTTATTTGGTTGTTAGGCGTCCAAGGGAAATTATACCTTTCATTTGACACGGTGGTTGTTTCAGTGCTGTGCTGCAGTCAGTATGGATGTGAGTATTTGCGGAACATTGCCAATATGGATTCACCAAACTAATGACAGGCACTTCCTCATAGAATCATCATAGAGCTGCAGAAAGGGACCATTCTAGCACACTGATTCCAGTGTCTATTCCCAATGCAGTTACAGGATAAATGCCTCACTTTGGGACCCAACTTCAAGGATGGTCCCCTCTCCTGCAGCACAACTTAACCACAACAGTGGTTTACTATTTGTCTGTTTGGAAATTAAGACCTATCATAGTTGGCTGATACCACATTTAATTTTACAATATCAGTTGACTTCGAAGAAAGCTCTTGCTGAATCATGTATTCATCTGTATATCATCTATTTATCCAAATGCATCAATCAGGAAGAAAGAATACAATTTTCTTCACTAGAAGAGAAGGAAAAAAAATGAAATTATAAGATCAAAAAGATCTCCACTCCAGGAATTGGAAGCTTCACAAATCCCGTGGGGTGCAACATAATGTAACAGGCAAAAATGGAATTAGAAATTCAGCAGTCCATTTGGCATGCATATTTAAAACTGGGAAGACAAGGACCTTCTTGGCTCAGTACAACACCATTAAGAGTAGGTTGTAGTGGCCAATTTGAGATTGTTCTAAGAGATTTCTACATTCATCTCATTGAATACTGGTGGGGGATTACACTTTACCAAAAACCCTTAGCACACTTTATTAAACTTTAATTACATGGTAAACTTAAAAAAGGGGGGGGGGCATGAAAACACTGCAGTAAATCCATTAACATGATCAGGTGATAGGCTTTGTCAGAAAGTAATGTCTTGTCAATGGAATCTAAGTTGTGTAACCATTTCTAAAATTTGTTTATCCTTTTCTGCACTTTGAGGAGTATCAATCAATGGCATATTTGTTAGTAAACAACAGCATTTTCTGTTGTTTTTTGCTATTTCAAATTTTATAGTTTCAGGGTCAGTTTAATATTATTGGCATATGAACAAAAATATTATATTTTGTGAATATCTTCTAGTTTTATTCTGTAACTAGTTGGATACACTGGATGATTATATAGATATGTAGGTAATTTCCTTTCTCTAATTTGACATTCTCAAACTCATCAAATCAGTTAGGTGATTCAAATGAAATTTTATAATCTTGTCCTCTTTTGGATAAATTTCTGTGGCTGCCCATGGTTGGGAGGTAGGAAAAGAGACTCAAGATGCTAGATTATGGGAAATAAAAGATGCAGAACTGAATTGACATATGGATGCAGATGGAAATAAAGGGTAAACTAAAAGTATAAAAGATTAAAATAAATTTGTGAAAGGCTAAAATTATTGAAAAAGAAATAACAACATTCTGAAAAGGAGAGATTGCAGCTCACCATAAAGATGACAAGTTGCAAACAGGTACATTGAAAATACTACTGCATTTTGAGCTGTA
The DNA here is from genome assembly GCF_023897955.1 of Schistocerca gregaria. Classification (NCBI taxonomy): domain Eukaryota; kingdom Metazoa; phylum Arthropoda; class Insecta; order Orthoptera; family Acrididae; genus Schistocerca; species Schistocerca gregaria. Next base: position 199,494,739 of record NC_064926.1, read on the forward strand.
GGCCAAAGTCTTCTTCAGAAAGGAAACGTACACATTCACACAAACACACACACATCAGGAACACATGACTTCTACCACTGGCCAGAATGCAACTTCTTCAAACGGAAGGAGAAATCTGGAATCGAGCTGGGAATGGGGAGGAATAGCAGGGTATGGGTCGGGGATGGGGGCAATCAGCATTGCCTTGTGGAGTGCGGAGTGTGCAGAAACTAGAAATGGCAGGACAAGCCTGCCACGTGCACTGTCAGGGGGCTGCTGTGGAGTAAGGAGGTGTGTTGAGGGAGGGGGGATGCAAAATGAGAGAAAGGGAAAAGACTGGTGGGTGCATTGGTAGAGAGCAGTGCACAATGAGGGTTGAGGAGAGATGAATTGGGAGGAGGTGATAGGACAGATGGGGCAGAACTTGTTAGGTGGAGGTTGTGGGGACAGTAAGTTGTCATAGGTTGAGGCTGGCATGACTTTGGGAGTAGAGAATGTGTTGTAAGGAAGCTCCCATCTACACAGTTCTAGAAAGGGACTGGTCGAGGGGAAGATCCAGATGGCCCAGTTGTGAAGCAGCCATTGAAATCAAGCATGTTATGTTTAGCTGTTTGTTGTACCACAGGGTGATCCACTTTCCTCTGGGCCACAGTTTGTTTTCGCCATTCATCCAGATATACAGCTGCTTGGCAGTCACACCCATACAAAATTCTGTAAAGTGTTTGCTGAAGAGCTGGTATATGACATGGCTGCTTTCACAGTTGGCCTGGCCTCTGATGGGATAGGATAAGCATGTTACAGGACTGCAATAGCATGTGCTGATGGATGGCTTGGGCAGTGCTTGCAACTGGGTCTTTCACAGGGCTATGATCCCTGTGCCAAGATGGTGGGACTGGGAGTGGTATTGGTAGGGACAAGAATGTTATGACAGTTGGATGGCCTATGGAACACCATTTAAGGAGGGGTGGGTAGAACTTGGGTAAGCAAAGCCGTGATGAAGGATGTGGTTCAGTTGTTCCAGTTAGTGATGGTAGTGGGTGACAAAGGGGGCAATTTCTTATAGCTGGTTCTTGGAGGTGGTGGGAGGATACGGGGTGGGTAGCAATATGGCTTAGGAAAACTGTGGACTACATCTGGAGGATAGTGCCTGTCTGTGAAGGCCTTTGTTAGACCATCTGCATGCTGGCCAAGAGCGTTCTCATCACTGCCGATATGCCGTCCTCAGGAGGCGAGACTGTACGAAAGGGATTTTTTGGTGTGGAAGGGATTGTAGCTGTTGAAATGCAGATACTGTTGGTGGTTATATATGTAGGTAATGTAGTCAGACAACAAGTAGAAGCTAACCATGCACATGTCTGTCCTATGGGAATGGATTGTTGGATCATTACATAATTTAGCATGTACACAGTCCAGAAACACGCAAAGATAACAATGAAATATATTAGAGGAATCATAAAAAACTCGAATGGATTGAAGACTGCTGTCAGCCTAATGCCAGCTCTAAACTCAACATATTTCTTAATAAGACCTTATCCGTTTTTGAAAGGATTTTCCAAAAAATGATTGAATGCACTGTCAGGTAATATTTTTAAAAAATGTACAAAATAGTGAGATTAATTAAGGATCCAGAAATAACTTTCATATTATAAACAATACTATAACATATTATTAAAAGTTCTCAAAAACCCATATGTACAACATTTTGTCAAAAATCAGACAATAAAAAGAAATCAGTATGGAATATTAAAACTTCATGGAAGACCAAAACTGTGTGCCCTGTTGGGACTCAGACTTGGGACCTTTGCATTTCGCAGCCAAGTGTTCCACTGACTGCCTGCCTGCATATCATGCATTATTAGCACTCCTAGAAGAAACAACAGTGGTGAGAATTAGCTTAACCACGACCTGACTGATTACTTCCAGAATGAATATTGTCTCTGAAGTGAAGTGCCTGCTGATTTGAAACTTCCTGGAAGATCAAAACTGTTTGACAGGCAAGGAATTGAGATTGTGGGCAAGTGCTCTACTGACTGAGCTATTCTAACATGACTCATGATCTGTCCTCCAACCTATCTCTCCTACCAGTCCTTGCTCACTGAATTTTGATCTGCCACAAAATTTCGTATGAGTGTACACCCCACTGCAGAGTAATAATTCATTCCAGTATGGAATATTGGTTAAAAGAGACAGAAAAAGAAGCTGTAGAAGATATCACTGTTTCTATTAAAGGGAACAGGCGCATAATTAAAGACGGTTCGTATGTAGCAGGAATTTTTAACTGTTACTTTGTTTCAAGATTTTCAGAAGAGGAAGCAAAACAGTACACTGAAAAACCAGTGTAGGAGGAATTTACTGAAATGAAAATTTCTCACACATTCTCCTCAAAGATAAAGATAATTAACATTACCCTTGAAGTAAAAGCTTATATAGAATTGTTAGTAGAGGTTGTAGCACCTTAATATGCAGTTGCATGTATAATACATCAGCAAATAAGGTTATTTTCCAAGACGCATTAACACATGCCACTGTTTGGCACCTCTGTATAAAAAAAAGACAGCCTCATAGATGTCAGTTCCTACTGTCCAGTTCCACTTCTTACATCACTTTCAAAAAATTTAGAGACAATGATGTACTTGAGGGATGTCATCCTGCTGTGTAGTAATTTGAATACTTAGTCACAGTTTGTATTTTAAAATGACCATTCTGTTGTGGTGGTTATTTGTGTATTCACTGAATACATAATCAAATTTTTGATTGATAAAATACTAATAATGATGATATGTATTTCACAGATTACACAATACACTCCCTAGAATATTAAAATTTCAGAACAAAACCCAAGTTGTTATTCTGAATACATCAGTTAAAAATTTTAATCGTTAGAATTTGCAGATTACCATTTTGAGTTTAACAGTACCATACATTTTACAATTTAATCAATTTTACATTTGTTAATATATAAGAACAATGCCACAATTTCTGTTTTTTATCATTATTTGATTTTTCATAAATTACATTAATACTCTGAACATGAAATACAAATCAAAACCTTTTGATTTATTTTTTACACAGACAAAGAATTCTTCTATAGAATAGATTTATTTTTTGTTAATTTTTTATTTTGGTCTTTCAATTTGGTAGTAGGAAGTGCTGTCATATTATTAGAAGAGGTACTGGCTAGCTTCAGCCCAGCATGAAGTTCATCATTTGCACATGATGCTGTTTGATGGCTATCTATGCAGTATTTTGATTTTTATCTAGTATTATGCCACAGTTGAAATTTAGTTTCATTGTTTGCACAAGCAATATTGCTTTCAAAATATATTCATTGATAATAGTAAGCACATCTAATTTTGGAAACTGCTAATGACACGATTTATCTAAGCTTGACGGCACAAATAATACTGAAAGGTTTTTCCTGTGGTGTTGTTAACGTATTTATCAACTGGAATCTTCTGAAACTTCTTGTAGGCAATTAGCTGTTTTAATGATAATTTTGTTTTCAATAAGTTACATGGAATACGTGGTTCAGCACATCCCAATTTCATTCTTGGCAAATCTAAAAACACCAAGATTCTGTCATCTACAAAGTACAATGCAATAATTGCAATGAACAATATATCAGATGAACTGGCCATACATTTTAGAAAGCATACTGCTGGTTTCACACATACCAAATCCTTCATTGGTCAGTGTCTTAATGAACATAATTACTCTGCACGTTGCATTTCTAACAACATGAAAATTTTGTGTAATGAACCTGAATACATTAGAAGAAATTGAAATTTATTAACTTTACAAAAATAAATTCACGTCTGTTATAAACAAGCAGCTAGACTTCAGACACAAACATTTCTTTGAGCTTTTTGATGATCTACTTTAGAATGCTTACGGTGATGACCTTTTTTCGTAACTGCACAAACCAAATACACTCTTTTTATTGTGATCCATATAACAATGCTTCTTTTTTATTTTATTAAAATCTAATGGGTTTTTTAAATTTCATGGTTTTTTTTGCATATTTATGTAATGTTGTTACATTTACAAATAATTGGCAACATTAGGTCAGTCATAGCATTACATTTTTAATTTATTTTTTGTTCTTCTTGAAATCATTTTATTTTATCACTTTTTGACATTACTAATTTTCACTAGTTATCAAATGGTATATTTTAGAAACACAGGCATGTAATTTCCTTATACGAGAGAGAGAGAGAGAGAGAGAGAGAGAGAGAGAGAGAGAGAGAGAGAGAGAGAGAGAGAGCAGGTGACTATCACAGCCATTGTCCATCAGTATGGTTGAAGGTCTAAAGATGACCATGTAATGATCAAAACCAATCACCTTTTAATAAATGTGTCTTGTGATGTAGATTAATTTCAAATATTACGTTGTAATAATTGACTTCCTGCAACAATGTCTTCAAAAACTAATAAGTATGTGTTGGAGAGTGTGACTCTCATGAGTGCTGTTGTTGTATGGGAAGGCTCAAATGACACTATGGGTTAATGAAAATTGTAGATTCATTATGATATATTCCATAACATAAAATTATGAGCTAGAATTACTGCTTAGTACTTACCATCACACAGTGGAATATCATAGCATTCGTAACTATTCCTTACTCAGACAGGCAGGACAGGTCACACAGGCCCAAAGATGAAAAGGAATTACAGGTAGTGAGAACAAGGCGAGACAAAGATCAAGGGGGAGGCATCAGAGAAAGTAGAGAGGTTTGCTACTTGAGGTCTAAGTAACCTGCCCTTCCTTTTTAACCTTTCCCAATCTATACTTTTTCTTCCCCTGTGGAACACTTTTTCTGACTTCTTGTGTGTTTATTAGCAACGCTAAAACTTTTGCGTTCTGGAGGTTAGTACTGGTCGGAAGTTATATCACATAATTTTGTAGTTTTTTTTTTTAAGTAAATTTTCCTTTTGGTACAAAATTCCATAATATTTTCAGCAACAGGGCTTTGGGTCCTACCAGTACACTTAATATGTCTTTGCCAGTAAACTTGACTGATTCCACTGTAGTGGCCACATCAACATAAAATGCTTGACAGAACGTACATGACGGCTAACAAATCACATATGTCTTTTCACGGATTGTTCAACACTTGATTGTTTATATTTTTCCAGTTGTGGGACCAGACTATGTGATATTGTTAATATGCATAGGAGAAACCTTACTCTAAGCTCATTCTCATTTCAAAGAGCCGTAATACTAGGAAGAATGACCAGGGGAGTTTAAAGCATAAAAAGTGTATTACAGAGGCTGAATGTACCAGGGGAGATCTTTTGGTTGCTACAGGAGGAGTTTCCATTGTGTAATTTTCCACTTAAGATGTGTTCGAAGTAAGTCCACTCCTTGCCAGAATGTCTCGCATCTCATTTTCCTTTTCTCTTTCTGTAATATTGTCTTCAAGTGTGTTTCCCTTACATAGCTGTTCTGTATATTCCTTCAACCTTTAAGCTTTCCTGTGCTTATGCAATCAATATTCTACACAGTATAATTAGGAGTAATGCCGCCACTTTGTAATAAAAATGTTGCTTCTTCCTTGGTTGGGTTAAATAATGAATGTTTATCTGCTGCTACTGTTTTAATATATACATTCTTATCAATCATAGAACAACACCCATCAAATTTCTGCAGCCAGAGATCTCTGTGTATATGGAACATTGCTATTTGTCTTGCATATTCTTGAAACCTTCCGTCATTGTGTCCTAATGATTTCAGGAAGAAGTAACTTGTCAGTTATGATTTTGTTTTACTTAGAATTGTATGGATTCCCTGTGATTTTCTTTGTGTTTGATGGCATCCTCTTGAAGTTTTCTGTACCAAAACAAAGTAACCCCATTCTCAACTCTTGACAAAATGACAAAGTCTACATCAAAATTATTTTTGTTTCTTGTATTGTAGTTCTGCAAATGAGCTTTTTTTATTAGTAACAAATAGCACTAAAGCATTGAGAGCTTCATGAAACCCATCTCCAGACTGTGCATTAAAAGCCACTAAGGAGTAAATATACCGGGAAGTGAGCATAAAAATCTAGTATATTTTAAGGGATATCTGCAAGACAAGTAGTTATCTTCTTTACACAATATTCGTACTGCTTACATTTCATATATATATAATTATTGCACTTTAGCAGCATTGTCCCAAAACGTGTTACCACAACACAACAGGGAGTAAATTTTGCAATATGAGGTAATATCAATATCTTAAAATCATTTTAATGGAGGATGCTTTTAAGCATAAGAAACTTAGCTTCTTGATTACTTTATGTGTGTATGTTGACCCCACTTTTAATTTGCTAAGCAGCTAGACCCAAAAAATTATACACGTAGTGTTCCATGTAGTGTATAATAGTTATCAAGATATAGTTCCTTGCTGATGGCATGATGTTGGGTGATTTGTAGGTTTGATGATCAGATAAGTAATGTTCATATCAACTGAACTAATCAGAAATCTGAAGAAAGATCACGTAAGTTTAATAGCAGTGAAAGTACTCAAAGTTTATATTACATTAAGGAATGTAGCATCACAATGAGACAAGGCAACATATAACTGGGTGTATACGACCCGGGAGATTCGGGAAAATTCCGGGAATTTTTTCATCTGGGAGAAAACCTAGAAAAACCGTGAATTTTTTAGAATTCCGGGAATGTTTCATTGTCTTAGTTTTCAGTTAAATTTTTGTGATTTTGAATGGTAAGAACCAATACTCCATCAAAGGATATTACTGTATCCCGCGTCTGCAGGATAATACTGCAGCAACAAAACATTAACAAGAGGAAGAAAAAAACGAAAGTAAAACTTAAATCGCAAAGGAAAAACCCCATATATAACAACAAAACATAGTGCTCATACAAGCGTCTGCCAACATCAAAATGTTGTCAAGGGCTTTAGAAAGACTATGCAATAATTCATAACGACAAATTGCCTCTGATGCAAGTGACGTGACAGCTCTTTACGTTACATTCGTTTGAGCAGTTGCAGGCGGGCTCTTGTGCATGCGCCGTTGAGTAGCGTATGGGTAGTACCTTCTCCCGTTTCTGGCTACGGATGTGTGGCTGGGCGCCACTATCTGGTATTGCCCCGGTTCGGAAATATCGTAGATCCAGGGGTGATGCACAGTTGTGGTAGGGAGGTGGGTAGTCTCCACGTGACCTGTGTTTACGTGTAGTGAGTGATTTTGCTGTTTCCTCTTCATTTATTACTCTCACATCAAATGAAAACAAAACGGATTTATGTGGCGGGAGCTATCAAATGAATAAAATACGTTCGCATAATTACGGAAGGCCAAAAATATGTTATTATTTTCAGGTTTTATTTACACGTTTCTGACGTTTGCTAAAGAGATTTGGCTATTATTAATCTTTTGCGCTGAGGCAGTCAATTTATTTGAAACGAAGTGTTTAATTTCACACTGTTGGCTAGTTTCAACTGTTCGCTGCATTTCAAGTGCACATTTTCCATCTTCTAGCTCGCATGGCATTATGCCATAATAAAGAACCAAACATGAGATAATACAGTACTGGTACCCAAGTACAGTACTGGTACCCAAGAAAATACGAATGGAAAAACTAGTAGAAGCCGACCTCGGGGAAGATCAGTTTGGATTCCGTAGGAATACTGGAACACGTTAGGCAATACTGACCTTCCGACTTATCTTAGAAGAAAGATTAAGGAAAGGCAAACCTACGTTTCTAGCATTTGTAGACTTAGAGAAAGCTTTTGACAATGTTGATTGAAATACTCTCTTTCAAATTTTAAAGGTGGCAGGCGTAAATTTACAATTAGTATAGAAACCAGATGGCAGTTATAAGAGTCGAGGGACATGAAAGGGAAGCAGTGGTTGGGAAGGGAGTGAGACAGGGTTGTAGCCTCTCACCTATGTTATTCAATCTGTATATTGAGCAAGCAGTAAAGGAAACAAAAGAAAAATTCGGAGTAGGTGTTAAAATTCATGGAGAAGAAATATAAACTTTGAGGTTCGCCGATGACATTGTAATTCTGTCAGAGACAGCCAAGGACTTGGAAGAGCAGTTGAATGGAATGGACAGTGTCTTGCGAGGAGTATATAAGATGAACATCAACAAAAGCAAAACGAGGATAATGGAATGCAGTTGAATTAAGTCGGGCGATGCTGAGGGAATTATATTAGGAAATGAGACACTTAAAGTAGTAAAGGAGTTTTGCTATTTGGGGAGCAAAATAACTGATGATGGTCGAAGTAGAGAGGATATAAAATGTAAACTGGCAATGGCAAGGAAAGCGTTTCTGAAGAAGAGAAATCTGTTAACATCGAGTATAGATTTAAGTGACAGGAAGTCTTTTCTGAAAGTATTTGTATGGAGTGTAGCCATGTATGGAAGTGAAACATGGACGATAAACAGTTTGGACAAGAAGAGAGTAGAAGCTTTCGAAATGTGGTGCTACAGAAGAATGCTGAAGATTACATGGGTACATCGCATAACTAGTGAGGAAGTATTGAATAGGATTGGGGAGAAGTTTGTGGCACAACTTGACCAGAAGAAGGGATCGGTTGGTAGGACATGTTCTGAGGCATCAAGGGATCACCAATTTAGTATTGGAGGGCAGCGTGGAGGGTAAAAATCGTAGAGGGAGACCAAGAGATGAATACACTAAGCAGATTCAGAAGGATGTAGGTTGCAGTAAGTACTGGGAGATGAAGAAGCTTGCACAGGATAGAGTAGCGTGGAGAGCTGCATCAAACCAGTCTCAGGACTGAAGACCACAACAACAACAACACCCAAGAAAATTTACGTCCGAATCTGGACATACGAATGTGCACTTTAAGCCCAATTATGGATTTTAGTGTGGTTCACGAAATTCCCATGGACTTGAAGTGTCCTCTGATGTCTTTGTTTCTTTTGTGACACAGTGTAAGATCTTTTAATTTTTTACACGTGCGAACATAGGGGCTTCCTGTGCCATCGTAGCTACGCAAGAGCGGTGGCGCCTGTTATCTGGCGCTCTCTGTCAACTGCTGAAACGAATCAGTTTCTAACAGGTCACGGGAAAACATTGCGGATGGTGGTTTAAAAAGCGTTGCTTGCAAAGTAAATTTCCCTTTGCACAAGATTAACTATATGCGAGAATGTACGCTGAATTTCTTAAATCACAGAGCGTTTGACTCTCAATTAAAAATCAACTCTTTGAAGACGAACACCTAGAAGAATTTCGAGCCCAGACGATCAGAAATTTACGTCCTTATTAAAAATTTTACTGGCAAATTTGTGTGATATGTCTTAAAGAGTAACACGCGCAAAAAAGAACAACACTATATGTGGAAGCTCTTACTTCTCTTGCATTTTCGAGACTACGATTATATGTGAAACCTCCGTTTTTCTTGTAGCAACACTATTCTATTCCTTAGGTTTAAGTAGTTGTAAGTTCTAGGGGACTGATGACCACAGATGTTAAGTCCCATAGTGCTCAGAGCTACTATTCTATTCTGTATTAATTTAAACCATCCACTTTTCTTACTTGTGTGTTCGCGCTAATTAAGAGTGATCTTGCTATAGGCTGACTACATCACGTGTTCTATGCTGTCATCAGCTGGCGAGATCACATGACATGAGCTATGACTGGCTTACAAAAGCGCGTCGCAAACTCGATTTCAATGCCTTGGAAAGTAACATGCGGTGTTTGGTGGAATTCGAATTTATATCTTCGTAACACGAAAATATGCAGCGTACATGTTGCTGCTGCACATCAAAGATCTTCCAAAACGTGTTTTTCCCCCAAAGTTTCGTTTTCTACGGGAAATTCTACGTCGGCGTATATTGTATTGTATAGTATATTTATTGGTCCTGTGAATCACACACTGTACAGGGGTACATAATGATATAGGATAAGTCAAATAATTTGCAATAAAGTTAAACAGAAAAAAAATGTTGTATGATTTTCAGTATATAGCAATATAACTCTAACATATGGGAATAACATTTCACAAATAAATTTTACACTCACACATTTAATACTTTTATACTTTTGGCCTTGATCACACACACACACACACACACACACACACACACACACACAATAGACCACATATAATACACAGATAAATCTACATTTCTTATTTTGGCCTTAATTGTATAAACTATTTAAATCTTTCATATATTTACAATATAGATAAAAATTCATCAACACTATAGTAGAAATTCTGTAGCAAGTTGTCACTCACTGCAATTTTGAATTTATGCATGCCAGTTATTGCCTTAATTTCTTTAGGTAGTTTGTTATAAAGTTTTTCCTGCTTGCAAGGGCCTTTTTGTTTTAGTGTTGTATGTGAAAACTGCATATGCAAATCTTGATTATTCCTTGTGTTGTGTGAATGGATATTTTGGTTTTTTGGAGCAATCTTGCTATGTTCATCTAAGATTTTCCTTATAAACATTATTGTTTCTAGGATATATATAGGCATGGTAATGGAGGAATATGAAGCTTTTTAAATGAGGGTTTGCATGAAGATCGAGGTGCTAAGCCTTCAATGGCTCTTAGAATTCTTTTTTGTGCAATAAAACAGCTTTTGCTGGGTGGTGAATTTCCACAGCAAATTAAACCATATCTTAGTAGTGATTCTGCTTGGGCATATTACATATTTTTTATGGCTTGCATACATGTGCATCCAGCAAGAATTTTTATACTGTAACAAATGGTATTTAATCTACTACATAGGTGTTGTGTGTGTTTCTGCCATCTTAGGTCATCTTGGATCCAAACTCCCAAAAATTTGGTGCTATTTACAATTTCAAGTCTTTTGCCTACCAGTTCTGTGGTTGCAGTTAAAGGCTGTTTATTCTGCACTGTGTGTAGATAAATAGTGTTTGTTTTGTGTGTGTTTATTATTAAGTTGTTCATTGCAAACCATTTTTATACGTGTGAAGTGCTGTTTTTAATTTCATTTTGGAGCTCTTCTGGGGTCTTTCCTTTGATAAGTATATTTGTATCATCGGCATATTTAATGTACTTATAGTTAGAGCTGGAATGGTTCCAGATCATTTACAAACAGCAAGAACAGAATTGGTCCCAGTACGGAACCCTGCGGCACACCGTATTTAACACACTGTTTTTCTGATTGATAGGAAGTTAAATTTCTGCCTCCTTTGTACAAGACTTAAACTATTTGGTGTCTGTTTTGTAGATATGACTTTACCCATTCATAGGCTGGGCCTCTGACACCAACATTTTCTAGCTTTCTAAGCAATAGACTGTGGTTAATGATATAAAATGCTTTTCAAAGATCTAGGGATATTGCTGCGATGTGTTCTTTTTTATCAAATGCATTTAAAGCTTCATTTAAGAAATTGATAATAGCTGTCTCAGTGGATTTACATTTTCGGAAACCATGCTGTGTAACTGAGAAAAGTTTACTTTTTTCCATGAAATCTATGAGTTTTTTATAAAAGATTTCTTCAATTATTTTAGGAAAAACAGATAGTAGAGAGACTTGCCTATAATTTGTTATATATGTTTTTTCACCCTTTTTGAACAATGGCTTCACTTTAGCTATTTTTAGACTTTCTGGGAAGATTCCCTGAGAAAGTGAACTATTGCAAATGTCTACCATGGGCTTAACTACTAAGGGTGCACATATTTTAATGATATGGTCTGGTATGTTGTCAGTACCAGAGGAAATTTTTGATTTTAGCTCCCCTATTGTTTTTAGCAGTTCCTGTTCATCTGTTGGGTGTAGGAAGAGAGACTTGTTATACTAGGGATAGTTTTAATCTGATTTGCAGTGACAGCATTTTGAAAGTTTTGCTTCATCAGAATCTCAGCTGCCTCAGAGAAATATGAGTTAAAATTATTTGCTATCTGCTAGGGATCAGATATTACAGAAGTGTTTTCATCCAGTTTGATATTATGGTATTCTCTCTGTTTTACTCCTGTTTCATGCCTTACAATCTCCCATATGGCTTTCATTTTATTTTGTGCATTTGCTATGAAGGAACTATTTGCCATTTTTTTGCTTCTTTATGACTTTAGTTAAAATCTTTTTGTAATTCTTAAAATAGGAATCAAATTCTGGGGATGTGGTGTGCTGTCTAGATATTTCATGAAGTAGTCTCTTTTTATTCACAGATATTTGTATCCCTGTTGTGACTCATTTTATTTTCAGATCCTTTTTTGTGACACTCTTTTTATGGAGTGAAAAGCAAAGTTCAAAATAATAGGTAAAACTATTTAGGTATTTGTTGAACTTACCATTTGTACTTTCACATTCATAGATGTCTTCCCAAGTTTCTTTACACAGGTAGTTAAGGAAATGTTGTATATTCTGGTCATTAAACTTCCTATATGTAGTAGTTAGACATTCAGTTGAACTAAACGGTTTTCCTAATCTTATACTAATTTCTTGGGCTGTGTGGTCCCCAAAGCCTGTATTGTGGGTTTGTGTTGTATGTTTCAAGGGCACGTTTGTAAATATTTGATCAAGGATTGTGGCTGAGGTTTTTGTGATGTGTATTGGCGTTTGTATAGTATCCTTTAAATTGAAAGTTGCTAAGAGGTTCAGTAAAGCAGTTTTTTGATTAGACTCACTTGCAATACCATAAACATTCAAAAGACTGAGAAGTTTTACAGTGCCGAGGAAGAGTATACTCTTACATAACACGGGGAAAAATGTCTTTTCACCCGGGAGAAAGTGTATTTTCCCAACCGAGAAGTCCGGGAATTTTTTTTCCTTGTCCATGTATACACCCTGTAAAAGGAGTGATCAGAAAATTTTGAGGGTGTTGCTGCAGTGTATATGCAATGTAACATGATTCCGAAGTGGATATATAAACACTGACATGCAGGCAAGGGATCAGTATGGCATTTGTGTATTTTTAAAATGTGTACTATAAATGAACAATGGTGACGTTTTTATCAAATGCATCCATACGGGATCAACCTGCTGTTATTCTTTTCTTGGCTGCCAAAGGACAAACATCATAGAATGAAGAATGTGTAGGGGGTAACATGTCTGTTGAAAACCACTGTTGTGGGATGGAGCAGTAAGTTCCATGCTGGTCATTATTCAACCCAAGATGCTGTCCGATGTAGGAGGCCAGCCGAAGTTAACCCCTACTCAAGTTGGAGATGCACAGGCATTTACCCTACAGTCCTGATCTCTCCCCATGCAATTATTTTACCTTCAGTCCCTTAAAAAAGTCCTTGAAGGAACCACTAGTTCTGTCAGACACAGATGTGCAAAGTGCTGTTACAGACTTTTTCATGCAACTAGACAGGGTGTTCTACAAAATGGGTTTCTTCAACCTGGTGCATAGGTGGAATGATCTTAATATTCATGGCAATTTTGCCTGATTTGGCTTATCAGTTCTGGACTGTACAACCTTTGAATGGAAACTTTTTGTTTGCCCTTATACATTTTCAAGAAAAGCTTGCATAACAGGTTGTCAATTTTGCTTCTGCAGCTGTCACCCAGATTTTTTTAAGTTCATTCCTTAGAAGTTTCATAATTATTAATCAAAATTAAGTTGATGAGAGAGACAAGAAATAATGCTTTTAGCTTCTGTTCAACATAGCATTGTTAAATAAAGTACTCCGTAGCCACAGGGGATGTCACTGTGCAGTGCACTGTGTGGGATGGTATAACACCAGTAATGACTAGATAGGTTTCAGTATAGGACTATGTCAATGCAAATAAATGTCTTAATGACAGAAGACAGTTAAATCCACTTGCAAACCACCATGAAGCCCATTACAGAGAGTACTTTCAATTGTACCATTTATTAAGACTTCATCTCATTCAGTTTGTGCATGGAGTGTGAGAAGAATGATTGCTTGAATGCCTCTGTGTGCACTGTAATTATTCTTATCTTTTCTTTGTAGAACCTACAGGTCCAATACACAGAGGGCTGTAGGATATTTATAAAGCCTTACTAAATACTAGTTCTTGAATCTCTGTAAATAGACTTTAGTGGGGTAATTGATATCTATCTTTGAGTGTCTTCCATTTCTGGTTCTTCAGCATTTCCTTAGTGTTGCCCAATGAGTCGACATAATCATCTTGTGGTGCAGTTCTTCTTGTGTCCGTACTTGCTACGGAATTGGGATTAGAAGTTACACCTTATGCAAGACATGTGTCACCATTTGTGCTGGCCTTCTTTGTATAAACTCAGTTTCCTCTTTTTGCTATATTTGGTATGGGTTTCACAAATGTGAGCAGTATTTTAGGATGAATCACCAAGTGTTTTGTAAGCAGTGTCCTTTGTAGACCATACCAGTGACCCGAAGTCAGCCACCTGGTTTACCTGCAATCAAGTGTATGTGATCATTCTATTTCATATTCCCACTCATTACTTGTGCAACTAACTCATATTTTCAGCTTGCAAAGGGCACCTCCCCTTTCGTTCCAAACTATGTCAAGGCTCTTTTGTAATCTTGCGAGACTAGCACCTCTGAGAGAAAGGGTATAGCGGTGAGGCTGACATATCTACAACCTCAGGATTCACTGCAGAGAATAAATTCTCTTAGCCATATACAAAGTTTTGTATGATGATTATATATGTCAAGCACTGGAATCTGAGTTTGAAACTTAGATGAATGGATTATATCTTTCCAGGAACCAGGAACTAAAATTATGTTGATTCAGGTAATCATGTTACTTACTCATAACTTCCAGAAGGGGCAACTACTCCCAAATGAACTAAATGAAAATCATAGGAGTGAACTTTTAATCTTACATACAACTCTACAATCTTAATTAGCTTTTTTCTGTATTCCTCTTTTCAAGTAATGTAGTTTAGTTTAGTTTAGTTTATTTTTGCCCATAGACCATATTTTAATATATTTGACATGTCATATTGCAAGTTTCATACGGAATAAACAAAATTGCTCACAAATTTATCTTTGATACAAAAAACAATTGTTAAAGTAATAGTAATGATAACAGCTGATCAGTGATTAGAGAAAGTGAGGGAGGGGGACAACAAAACACAGACTAAACAATTGTATTTACTAATACATAATAACTATAAACAACTAACAGCTTGCATTAATTTACTCACAGTCTTGCAGATATAAGAAAAGTAGACAAAGTTACATATGAAAGCCATGCAGAAAAACAAAACTTAAAACAGATTCATTTCTTTTCTTAAGTCACTACATTTAAGTTTTATTATGGAGATTCTCAGATCATTTGATAGAATAGGATTAATATACAGACCTTGTCCAACAGACCCTGCTATGAATGGCAATGTATACAACATGGCAACTGTTGACAATTCCAGTGAATTTCGTGAAAAACATATATTTATTGTGTGACTACATACATTTACCACCAAAAAAATCAAATGCCACATCAAGCATATGTATTTGAAAGAGTCCATGGTGTAGTTTATCTATCCATATGATGTATTGAAAGACTGTGATCTGTAACAAGAATACAACACATTTTCTATCAAAAGCTAGTCCTTTAGTAAATAGTTTTACTTCAAAAAGAATAAATTTTGACAGGTAACAGTTCACACAAGAAAAGAATAAGGAAATAAAACACACAAAAATTGTTATGTAAGTAGTAGATAGCAGGAACAGAGAGAGTACAAGTCTAATGTTCGGGCTGCATACTTAGCAAATCCAGGCAGTGCTGTTACCTCAGTGCTAACGGGCCTCCTTTGTTCCCATTGTAGTTCCACGAGTATGACGTGTCTGAGATATGTGAGGCTGCAGTTGCTTAATATCCATCGACTCCTTAACTCTTACTGAGGCATACAACGCAGTAAGGTTAGTCATGGCTTATTGTTAGTGCAGATGATGAACACTGATCTTTTTGCTGTAAAGTAGCATTGACAAGGCGAAATGACTTGGGTGTTGGTATCAGATGACCTTTAATGGGGCTATGTTTTGTGGTACTGTAGAGGTTGTAAGGCAAAAATTAATTGATGCCAAGTACCCATTGGAGGATGAGTGATATCTGGATTAAGTTTCATGCTTATCTTTCAGACCAAAAACTAAGTGCAGAGCTATGTCACTGTTATATCCCTGTGACAAAAAAAAAGGCACTATTTTTGTATTCATGGTAATTTGTGTTTATGGGCTATCAGCAAGCTGTGTTGCTTATCGTTAATTTCTGTAATTTATTTTAATAATTAATCATCATTTACTGATTGCACTTCATCCTCATATTGTGTTTTCTGGTACTTTCGATACCGACTTGATAATGCCTCAAAAGTGTGTATATTTCAATGCAATTCTCTAAATAGATATTAAATATTAAAATAAATTTACTGTAATCTTTGAAAAACATACTAAATTTATGTATAAACAGAACAATATTCGCCGCTAACTGATCAGTTTTTATATGGGTATATAATAATTGTCATGCACAATGGTTGCTCCTGTCATGTAGGCAGGTCGGACATTTTTTGCCATTTCAAGTTTAACTTGAGAATGGCTTTAAAGTAGAAATCATGATTGTGTGAAGTAAATGAATAGTAAATTACAGTTTAATGGTGGAAATTTCTTTCAAAACAGTTGCTTATGTAGTGGTCATTGCTTTGAAGCGACAGTATGGAGCTCATTTCTGATCTGTAGTAAATACCTGTTGGTTGCCTTGAAGAGAGGATTTTAATGACAGCTAGAGCATTTAATTAACACTGCTTATTTGTCATAAATCATTCTAAGTTAAAAGCCAGGAAAAGGGTTAGTGAATTCAGATTATCACTGCATTAAAATTATTTTCTGTTTACAGCACTAGTGGTTACAAAATATCATAAATTAAAATTTTAATGAAGTCCATTGTATAAAATGTAAATTTACGTCAGAAAGTTGTCAAAACAACAGAGAGACAGGAAGGCTGACAAGTACATAGCTTCAGAATGTGCAGTCTCAGTATTGCCGATTAAAAACTTTGAAAATAGACAACAGCTCTCTTAGCTTTGGAACAATAAGTTCTTTCTTCGTTGAGTAAAAAGATTGATTGAGTTAGGTGAAAAAACTGATAAGAGGAAGCACGTATCTCATTCTCTATACTAAGAGGAACTCATATGTTATGAGCAGGGAATGATACAAATTTGAATCATTGCATCAAAGTGTGTTTTTCACTCACTCACACTTACTGTCCCACTGAACCTTAACAAGAGGTCACATGTAAGGATGTGCAGCAAGTTCAGGTATGCTAAAACAACAAAAATCTATCATTACTTTTGGCTTACTTGGTATTTATTAAAGGGATTAAGTTATAGAAATACCTTATGTTTGTATTTTCTACCATATTCTATGTTTGTATAAGTACCAGTGTTGCAGAATATTTTATGTTTATATAAATTTCTGCATTCTACATCCAGCTGTTTAGTCCTGTTCTATCTGGACATTGGTGTCAGTAATAAATGTGCTTACAGTTCTGTGTTGTGCTTCATTGACAATCCTGTCTTCCAATTTGGATTTGATTGTGGGTTCAGTGTCACAATATTATTCAACTGCTGCTCAAGTAGGACAAGTATTTCACCATAAAGTTATAAGGAGACAACAGGGCTGGAATGTTTAGTCTCTGCCTCAAATAGGAAGAAGGATGGGTTTTGGAGGGGTGAGAAGAAGGGACAGGACACACAGACCCTAAGTTGAAAAGAACCCACCAGTTGTGTGGATAAGGGAAGACGAAGATGAGGTGAAATACGATGCATTGGCAAGCCTTTTTTCAGCTTCATTCCAGAGATGAAAGAATTGTAGAGTGAGAAGTAAAGAAATATAATTAAGAAAAATGAGAACTGGAATGAATAGTGCTATTAATAACAAAGAGTAAAGCTGAAAAGAAGAGAGGGCTGGGCTTTTAACTTCAGTACAACAAAGTCTGCACTAAGAGCCCTTGGAAACAAGGTACTGATCCAGCCTACGTTGCTCTGTATGCTGAGGGCCTCACAGAGGCCTTCAAACATGACCATTACCCCCCGAAACTAGTCCACAAACAGATTTTCCCATGCCACATCCTAATGTACCCTCAATCTTACCACTACCCCTGAGAATCAGGGGATTGGAGTAACTGAACCACATCCTTCATCAGGGCTTTGATTATCTATCATCAGGCCCTGAGATTAGTTACCTCCTACCCAAGTTTCTAGCCACCCCTCCAAATGTGGTGTTCCATCATCCACCCAACCCCCACAACATCCTATCCTGCCCTTTGCCACTCCTGGTCCGAACCCCTTGTAAAAGACCGAGGTGCAAGACCTGCCCAATCCACCAAACCAGCACTTCATATTCCAGACATGTCACATGCTTATCCTGCACCATCAGAGACCATGCCACCTGTGAAAGCAGTCATGTCATATACCAACTCTTCTGCAAACACTGCATAGCTAAGCCTATCAACCAACTGTCCACCAGGATAAAACGGCCACTGCCAAACTGTTGCAAGAACAAAGTTGACCACCTAGGCACATCATGCAACTGAGCACAACACCCCTCCAAAAGTATTTCCAAGATACTGATATTTTATTGTTAGTGCAGTGTACAGATTATAAGTTCGTATGATTCCCTTTGCCCACCCGGTTAGCCGTGCGGTCTAACGCACTGCTTTCCAGGCAGGAAGGCGTGCCGGTCCCCGACGCGAATCCTCCCAGCGGATTAGTGTTGAGGTTCAGTATGCCATCTGGTCTGTGTGTGGTTTTTAAGGCGATTTTCCATCTGCCTCAGCAAATGTAGGCTGGTTCCCCTTACTCCACCTCTGTTACACTACGTCGGCGATAGCTGCACAAACACTTTCTCCACATACACGTACACCATAATTACTCTACCACGCAAACATTGGGCTTACGCTCATTTGATGTGAGACATTCCCGGGCGTATCCACTGGGGCCTGAACTGCACAATAACCCTGGGTTCAGTGTGGGGTGGCAGTGGTGTGAGTGTACTGCTGTAGGACGGGGATGATGCCTCTCCATCACTTCCAGGCTCCCAGTGCCATACAATACAGTGATTCTATTTTCTTGTATTATTGTATACTTTGACTTATTTCATATTGCTGAAGGTTCTGCCTCTCTGATGATTACACAGAATGCAATAGGAGGGACATAAAACAGATGTATCTGTGAACTGACTGGAGTAGCTGATGTAATTGTAGCTATAGTGAAAAGAAAATTGGGGAATATGGAGGTTATAGCTGGTAAATGGATGGTAGATGGAACAAGGAAATTCTTTGCTAAATTCTGAGACAGAAAGGAAGCTGAAAATGACAACCAAATTGATGGCGAATGGATGACATTATAAAATATGCAGCAATGTATATACAGGGAGTATATAAATGAATATCGGGGTTTTAATGCTTTATAATATTTATTAAATTAAACTTACAGTTATAAATGACACTCAAATGAAAGAGCAACTCAAACAATTGTGTTTGGCACCAGTACATATGCGCAGCGCGCAATGTTTCCGCCGCAATCCGCTAGACAGTGGTAGTAGCAAAGATGACGACTAGTGAACAGAAAGCATTTTGTGTTTTGCAGTTTGCAAAGACCGAATCTGTAGTTACTGTGCAACATGTGTTCCGGCTGAAGTTCAGTTGTGATCCTACAAGTGATAATAACATTCATAGATGGTGTCATCAATTTGAAGATACCGGCTGCCTTTGTAAAGGGAAGAGCACAGGATGACCAAGAGTTAGTGAAGAGACTGTTGAGCGAGTGAGAGAGTCGTTCACTCATATCCCAAAGAAATCAGCCCGGAAGGCTAGTCGTGAATTACAAGTTCCTGTGTCGACTGTTTGGAAAGTTTTAAGAGAGACTTACAACTACATCCTTACCGTTTACAATTATTAAAAGCTCTAAAGCCGGCAGACTATGGATTATATGCCAACTTCGCAAATGAAATGTTGTTTCATTACGATGAGGATTTTCTGGATCATGTTGTCTTCAGCGATGAATCAACCTTTCACCTTAGTGGACATGTTAACACTCACAATGTGCACATCTGGGGCTTAGGAATTAAGAAACCAGATTGAAGCAGCTGTTGCTACAGTCACTGAAGACACACTTACCAACGTTTGGGAAGAACTCGTCTATAAACTTTATGTGTGGCGTGTGACAAATGGTGCTCACATTGAACATTTATAAGATTCTTGGTACAACTGTTTGAGTTGCTGTTTCATTTGACGTATCATTTATAGCTCTTAAGTTTAATATAATAAATATTATAAAGCATTAAAACCCCAATATTCATTTATAAACATCCTGTACTGTAAAGCATGGTGAAGTTTTGAGGAAGCCTTTAGGCAGGAGTGTGATGACTACAATGAAAATGATGAGTACAATGATGATAATGATAGATGAAAAGTTGCTACAATTTTAAAAAGAAGTCACTGTTCTTTCCCTCACACTACACAGGTGCCATTTTTATTTACTACCTCATAACAAGCATTTATGTAACTTGACTGATTTCAGAGAAAACTATCAGCTATCTATGTACTGGAAAAATGAAAAACCTGTAAAGGGATTTTACAGCACAGAGTGTCACGTCACTGTCAAATTTTAGAAGTGGCTAATAAAGTACTATTTTACTATGATTTTTAATATTTGGGCAATTATGGTATCATGTTTTATGCCTATAGGAAACTTATATATAAAACTCAACTTTGAATCCCAGGCAGGGAAGCATAGTTTATATGACCATAATTTTCCTACTAGCACTGTTGTTGCAAATTTTACAGTTCATCTTAAATTCACACTTGTTATTAATTATGCATAACATTAGGGAGGAAATGCAGCAAATGAGTGAAAGTATTCCAGAAGCAGTGAAGAGTCTACTGCAGGACATTTGGTCATCAATGTTACTCATATTCCTACTCCATGCATCTGTAGAATAAATACCTTCTTAACTTTTCTATAGTAAGTTATAGTTTAGTAATGTACTACTGTAGGGAAAGTAAAGATAAAGGTGGAGTAGCAATTTATGTTAAGGATAGTGTAGCATACAAAGCTATAGATATTAAGAAATATTGTGTGGAACAACAATTTGAGGCATGTGCCACAGAAATAACAACTAAATTCTACCCAATAATAGCGTTGGCTGTCTACAGGACTCCTTCAGGTGACATAAAAACTCCTTCTGTCAGGGTTACTTTCAAAAGCGAAGGATATTGTAGTTTTAGGTGATTTCAATATAAACTTTTTGACAGAAAATAAGAATAAAATAGACTTACATAATCTGCCATCAGTAATAAACTTCCCAACAATAATTCCATCCGAGTGCCAAACTATGATAGACAGCATTTTTTTTAGATGTAAATAGACATCAGAATTATATTGTCAGGCAGGTTATAAGTGGGCTTTCAGATCGAGATGGACAAATTCTCACTATTTATGACGTTAATCTGTTCAAAAAAGAATTTCATCGTTGGAAATTCATAAGAGTAATTAATGAAGAGGCAAAAGGAACTTTCAACCACTGGTTGCAGCAAATGGATTTGTCTTTTAGTATATAGCCATGATGTTGATACTAAATTTAACTGTTTTATAAATGAATTCTCTGCTCTTTTTGAAGAAATATTTCCCAAGACATGGGTCAGAAACAGTGCTTCCAATTCTGTAAGCAAGCCTTGGATTACAAAAGGTATAAAACTGTCATGTAAAACAAAAAGGGAAACTTATGCTGCAATAAGATTCTGTAAAGATGTAGAAAAATGGGAACACTATAGAATATACTGTAAAATTTTGAAGAAACTAATACAGAAATCAAGAGCTCTTTATTATGAGAAGAAAATAGACAATTCTAATAATAAAATAAAAACAATTTGGAGCATCGTAAAAAAAGAAACAGGAAGAGATACAACAAGTAAAGAAGATGTAAATAATATCAGATATGAAGGTACCCTAGTAGATAACCCCAAAGCGGTGGCTGAGATTTTTAATAAACACTTCCTATCAGTAACTCAACAGATTGGTTGCAAGCCCAATGTTGATGAAGCTGTAACTCTTTGTCAAGCAGTTTATTCAAACACAATTTCAGAAATGCACCTTAATCCTGTCATTGTAGAAGAAATTTAAAAAAATCATGATGTCTCTAAAAAGTACGAATTCTGCAGGGGTTGATAATATATCTAGTAATTTGTTGAAATGTTCTTGTGTGTGGATAAGGGACATTCTCTGTCATATTTTCAATGCTTCCCTTCAGAAAGTATGCCATTGTGAAGCCCCTATACAAAAAGGGCAATAAAGCTGAACTAACTAACTATCGACCTATCTCTTTGCTGACAGCTTTCCCCAAAATTCTAGAAAAGTTAATACATGTAAGAATTACTGATCATCTCATGAAGAATGGAGTTCTCAGCAAGAGCCATTTTGGCTTTCAAAAGGGCCGTTCAACAGAAGACACAGTCTACGCACTTGCAAATGAAGTCCTAGAAACCCTTAATGAAAAAATGCTAGCACTTGGTGTCTTCTGTGATTTATCCAAAGTGTTTGACAGTGTTCACACCAAATTCTCTTGCAAAAAGCAAAATTAGTAGGAATAAGTGGTGTTGCAGGCAATTGGCTACAGTCGTACCTCCAAGACAGAAAACAAAAAGTTGTCTTCAATAGCTCGGGTGGAGTATGTGACACTTCCTCAGATTCTGAATGGAGTTCCATTACACGTGGAGTGCCTCAGGGCTCAATTCTTGGGCCACTATTATTCCTGATTTTTATAAATGATCTACCATCATGTACAAGCCTGCCGTGTAAATTTACATTATTTGCCGATGATACCACAATTTTTATGAGCGGCAGAACAGACAACAATCTTCAGGAACTCATTAATCACATACTCTCAGATGTGGTTAATTGGTTCAAGGTGAATGGTCTCTCATTAAATTCCAGTAAGACCAGCTTTATTCAATTCTGTACAAAAACAGTAAAAGAGAGAGAGAGATAAGTGTGACATGTGGTAATCAACCAATAGTTAGAATGGAAACAACAAAATTTCTTGGAGTGCACATTGACAAGAAAATGAACTGGACTTCACATATTATTGATCTCTGTAAGAGGCTTAGCTCTGCTACCTATGCTTTACAGGTTGTCACTACATGTGTTGAACCTAACACTGCAAAAGTGGCATACTATGGCTATTTTCATTCTCTCATTGAGTACGGAATTATTTTTTGGTGCAACCAGCCATTAGCAAGGAAAGTGTTCATTGCACAGAAGCGAGCTTTAAGAATTATATGTGGATTGTGCCCAAGAGACTCGTGTAGAAATAGTTTTCGTTACCTTAAAATATACACAACTACATGCCAATATATTTTTTCTCTCATGTGTTTTGTTTGTAAAAATATAGAGGTATTTCAACCAAACAGTAATTATCATGAGCATAACACACGGAGGAAGAATGACATACACAGTGAACTCAGATATTTGAGCTTGGCACAAAAGGGTGTCCACTACACTGGAGCAAAACTCTTCAATGCTCTTCATCCCGAAATAAAGACAAAGATTCGTAACAAGAGTGAGTTTAAGAAAGCACTAAAAATATTTCTGCTACAAAAAGCTTTTTACAGTCTAGATGAATTTTTAACTAAATAAATTGTAATATTTTAATATTATATAATAGAAGTTGACATAATGCCACTAAGAATTTTATTTAACCTGAGCTCTGTATCTTGTGTGCTCTCTATCTGTTTTCTGTAGTGTTTTAATGATTCTAAGAAAATATGTATTTTCTTTTTCTGTATTGCTGCCCAAAGAATTTACTGTATAAATTTTTATATAATCAAAAACAAAGATTCCAAGACTTACCAAGCGGGAAAGCGCCGGTAGACAGGCACAATAAAATAACACACACACACAAAATTTCGAGCTTTCGCAACCGTCGGCTGCTTCGTCAGGAAAGAGGGAAGGAAAAGGAAAGATGAAAGGATGTGGGTTTTAAGGGAGAGGGTAAGGAGTCCCAATCCCGGGAGCGGAAAGACTTACCTTAGGGGGGAAAAAAGGGTAGGTATATAACGCACGCGCGCGCGCGCGCACACACACGCACAGACACAAGCAGACATATGTCTGCTTGTATGGATGCATATGTATGGATGGATATGTGTGCGTGTGTGTGTGTGTGTGTGTGTGTGTGTGTGTGTGTGTGTGTGTGTGCACGCGAGTATATACCTATCCTTTTTTCCCCCTAAGGTAAGTCTTTCCGCTCCCGGGATTGGAATAACTCCTTACCCTCTCCCTTAAAACCCACATCCTTTCATCTTTTCTTTTCCTTCCCTCTTTCCTGACGAAGCAGCCGCCGGTTGTGAAAGCTCGAAATTTTGTGTGTGTGTGTGTTTGTGTGTTATTTTATTGTGCATGTCTACCGGCGCTTTCCCGCTTGGTAAGTCTTGGAATCTTTGTTTTTAATATATTTTTCCCATGTGGAAGTTTCTTTCTATTTTATTTACATTTTTATATAATCATGTACTCAAATCTGTATATGCTATAAGATTATCGGATTGTATTTGTAGAAAACTGACTCGTTCCACGTCCTTGTGTATCCAACACAGTTGGACCTATGGAACACGAAATAAATCAAATCAAATCATCAAATCAACCTTAGCTGTGTGCATCAGAGTATTATGCCAAAGAACAGTATTGAGTCAAAATCTGCTGTCAATTTCATCTTCAGTTTAAAACAATTAGAGGTATTAGTAGTTACAAAGCAACCAAAATTGAGTTAATTGTGGTACACTGAGCCATGAGCTGATACCACCTTAGTTTTTTGTCCATCTCAGTGCCTAGGAATTTCACAAATAGAGTTTCATTTAGTGTGTACCTCTTGATCTCTACATTTCATTTGATACCTGTAATGTAGGTTTTCTTTTGGTCAATCTGCATAAGCTGAATGTCTGTGAGATTAAAGTAGAGCTCTCTGCTGTGAACCAATTGTGAGCCTGTTTCATTATTTTCCTGGCTGTGTCTGGCATGGATATGTTTAGGCCCTTTATCAGTATAGTTGTATCATCAGCCAACATCACAGTGTTTAAACAATCGCCTAACAACTTTGCTATATTATCCATGTAAATCAAGAACGAAAATAGGCGAAGTAAAAAAATAACCCTTATTTGTGAAGACTATGATGCTGGTTTTCTATGTGATAGTTGTGTTCAAGAACACCTTAAGTTATTGATGTATAACTTTTGAGCTGTATGGTTCCCGACAGGTTTTGAAGCTCATATTGCAACATTCACAGACAGCCTTTTCTTCAACCCAAATTCTTTCAGTGATTGTGATGTAAAGTGAAGAGTAATTATATCTGATTATGATGGTCAGATGCTGATGCCAGTCATTTACGTTCAGATCGTAAAAGATATATACTGTCTAACCAAAATATAACCAATGATTGAACCAACATGTTTGGAAATAAATTAATGGGTAGACCCCGCTAAGAGATTTGTGAGTAGACAGTGCCAATAAAAATTTTAACTTATTTTTAAGGATCTCCTGCCATTATTTTGACTTCCACTTACTGCTAAACTTAATGAGGATAAAATGAAACTAAAGAACAAACAAGGAATGGGTAGCACACAGAGTTTGTGTATTTTAAGGATGTGGAAGATACCACTTTGTGATTCATAGAACTATTTGTAACCAAGAGTTAAAAATCACAGTGGATAACACCCTTGAAGGATAAAAAATATCTATACATTGTTAAATAACTAACAAATAAAAGCAGTGAGGCAGACGAGTTCACAGATAACAGCTCTATCAGAAAAGATCCCACACTCAAATCACTGTCCACCAATTCACTGATAACTTGCGCATTGTAACTGCGAACAGTATGTACATTATTAAACTGCCAACAGTGGTGTATAAGAGTTGTGTGACAGACACAGTTTGCACTACCAAAACACATTAATTAAGAAGTACGGCCCCAAGAAGAGGTAACAGAGATCATTACGTGAAAACATATCACCAATCTTTCAAGAAAAGACAACTCTTATTACATATTTTTGTACTCCGAAAACTTTAGCTTGGCTTGATGAATTATCCCAAAAAATAATCCCATATGAAATTATGGAATGAAAGTAAGCGTAGTATGCCAGGCTTTTTCATTTTTATATCCCCTATGTCTGACACAATTCACATTGCAAATAGAGATTTGTTAAGGTGCTTCAGCAGTTCTGTGGTGTGCTCCTCCCAGTTGAATTTATTATCAAGCTGTAATCCCAAGAATTTAACACTGTCCACTTCTTCTATCTGCTTGTCATTGTATGTTAGGTATATACTTGTGGGACAACCCTTACAAGTTCTGAACTGCATGTAGTGTGTTTTTTAAAGTTTAGTGACAAAGAATTGGCTAGGAATCAGTGATATTTTATTAGCCTATCTTTCTAAGACTACACTTGATTTGCTATTTATTGCAATGTTTGTATCATCAGCAAACAAAACAAACTTGGCATCCGGTAAGTCACTGATATACACAGGAAAAGGTAAGGGCTCTAAGATGGGACCTTGTGGGGCCCCACATGTAATTATTTCCCAGTTGGATGATGCCTGATAGCTTAATACATGTCTCTTTCCTAATAATACCCTTTGTTTCCTGCCAGAGATATAAGGTTTGAACCATTTTGCAGCATTTCCTGTTACACCATAATATTCCAATTTACTTAAAAGGATATTGTGATTTGCACTGTCAAACGCCTTTGACAGATCACAAAATACACCAGTTGCCTGCAATTGTTTGTCTAATGAATTAAGTACATTTTCACTGTAAATGTAGATAGCCTTCTCAACATCAGAAACATTTGGAAATTCGAACTGCAACTTTAACAGTATGTTATTTGTGATAAGATGGTTATAAAGCCGATTGTACATTACCTTTTGTAAAATTTTTGTTAATTCTGACAAAAGTGAAATTGGACGGAAATTTGATGCTCTTTCTTTATCTCCCTTCTTAAACAGTGGCTTAACTTCAGCATATTTCAACCATTCGGGAAATATTCCACTGATAAATGACTGGTTGCACAGATAGCTTAATATGTTACTTAACTCTGAAGCACATTCCTTAATTAACTTTGTTGATATTTCACCATATCCGCTAGATGTTTTTGATTTTAAAGATTTTATGATGAACATTACTCCTGCTGGGGCAGTGAGGGTCAAAGTCATATTATGGAAGTTACTTGAAATGTCTGGTCTGAGGTATTCCATAGCAGCATCTACAGAACCTGACAACCCTATCTTTTCAGTAACAGTTATGAAATGTTTGTTACAAAGTTCTGCAACACAGTACACATCTGTCACCACTGTATCATTTACTCTTAATGCTATTTGTCCCTCTTCACGTCTGGTTCTACCAGTCTCCTCTTCCTCTATATCCCATATTGTCTTTATTTTGCTATCTGATATGCATGTCTTTTCCTTGTAATATATTTACTTTGATGTCTGTATTACAGTCTCTAATATTTTGCAGTATTTCTTTTAATGTGCTATAGCATCAACATCAGATCTGTTTCGGATTGACAAATACAGTTTCCTTTTGTTTTACAAGATACCTCTAGTCCTTGAGTAATCCATGGCTTCTTTGTAGACTTTACTCTAACCTTGGTTAGTTTTGGGAGAAAACAGTGTTCAAATAAGGTAAGCACTTTAGTAGCAAAAGTGTTATATTTTTCATTCATGCCATGAGCACTGTAAACATGAGTCCAGTGAATGTGTCCGAGGAGTGTCCTAAAATAATCAATTTTTGGCTTATTGATTGCCCTCTTGAGCTCAGATTTAACAGATTTCATATTCCGTTCAGTATGAATATTTAACAGAAGGAACTGCATGTCATGGTCTTGAGAGGCAGTTGATATTGGTTTTGTAGTATAATTTTGTTCATTGGACTTTTCTATAAAGATATTATCAATGGCGGGCTGTGAGCAATTTGCTACCATAGTGGGGAACTTTAGAGTGGGAATTAAGTTGAATGATAATGTTACTTACTCAAATACGTTCTTATTGGGAGAGTCTTTAAGGAAATCTACATTGAAATCACCAGCAACCACTATTTCCTTGTTTTTGGTTGTTAAACAGGCCACTACAGCTTCAAGGTGGTTTATGAAGAGATTAAAGTTGTCTGCAGGTGCTCGATATACACTTAATATTATGAAGATTTTTTTGTGAAATTCTACTTCTGTTGCACATGCTTCTATATGCTGTTCTAGGAGAAAATTTATGAATGTCTATGTTCTTAAATTTATGACAGTTCCTTATGAATTTGTCAATGCCTCCTTTCTCCATTTCTGCTCTACAAAAGTGAAATGCTAATCCTGTAATACTCAAAAGTTCCATACCAGTGGTCACATGATGTTCCAAGAGGCAGATTATGTCACGACTCTAATTCATCTATGCTGATAATTAATTCATTAATTTTATTTCTCAGTCCTCAAATATTTTGATGCAATAAAGATAGCTGACGTTTCACATTGACTGAGTTAAAATTGGGTAGAGTTGAAATTTCTGCAGATTGTTGAAAATTCTTAACCAACAGCTGTTTTTGCTGATGTAATAAGCTAGAATTGTGTTTTTTGTTTTCTTTCTCAAACTGAAGGTTTGTCTCAATCCTAACTTCTCTTAAAACTTGATTTCTTTCTGTCCTCCCCACCCTAAAAAGGGTCTTTTCTTAACCCTATAACCACTGGTATTTTATCACTCATGACAGTGCCTTCCCCCCTTTAACTTTCCTACTATTTTCCCAGCGAGTTTACCCTTCCTTTTCCTGTTGATGTGCAGGCCATGCCTAGTATAATCCCACCTATTGAGAGAATCAATAGGAACCACACCAATGTGTGGCCCTGCCCCTGACATAAGCAGCTGTCCCAACACGAAATTAACATTTTTGACATAAGAGTTAAATGAGGTTGGTCATGGTGCCCAAGAACAGATACAAACTCAATACTAGTATGCTTCAATGCTGAAGTAATCTTTGCCATGTCACACTCTATACTGTACCCAGGATCTCTGTAAATACTATTACCTGGCCCACCCACTATAAATATGGTGTCTTCCTTAGTGAAATCTTTGCAAAGTGATCCTAAATCCTCTGTCACCTGCTACAGACCAGCACTAGGTTTAAAAAAAATGGTGAGCTGGTATTCTGATCCTAGTTCATCCTGCAAAAGTTGGTCAACACCTCTTCCATGGGAACTACCTAACAACGACACTTTCTTTCTCTTTACTGATTTCCCTACGTGCTTACTTTTCAATTTGCTGCTGAAAGTTTGTTGAACCCTGTTTACACCTGCAAGTGCTTTGACTCACCAGCTTCTGTCTGAAGCAACAGGTCAAATCTATTTTCCACATTCACCACAAAGCTGTCAGACAAAGTTCTAGGCCTGTTGCCTGTTGCCACTTCCCACCTCTTTTTACCCTTCTACCTCCTTAACCTGTCAATATCTCCCCTGGCCTTGTCTAACTCAGCCTGAAGGGTGGCAATTTTCTCTCCCTGTTCTAGTATCTTTCTATCTCTACTACATATCCTACAAAACCACTGATGAGTCTCATTAATTCCCCTATTCCCACACCACTGCAGTCACCCACATGGAAAAAACTACATCACCCATCACGCCAAAGCCCCGACCTAACAATTCAATGGCAAGTCAAGCACTTTCATTTATGATAAACGTAATATGATTCCACGAATTTGACCTATATGGAACATTATGTAAACAGGAACAATAGTGCAAAGTTTCTGAAACTACAACTTAAATTTTACACTACTTTCCAGATATGCGAGTTAAATAATGAAGAGGTACACTACAGTTAAAATCCTGGAGAGAGCAAAGAACAATTAAACAAAATCCTATAGATTTGCTATGGCAAAACGTAAACAGAAAATACGACTCTAGCCTGACTGTACCAACCCAGTCAGAATTTGCAATCAATTAGCAAGCACTCTCTGCTGATACAAAATTTTAAAATAAAGTTGTACAACTATCATCAGAGAAGCCATTAAACAGAATTTTTTTGCACCAATGATGATGCCCATTTCATTGCAAACTGGTAAATATTGAAGATCGGTCTCTCTCTCTCTCTCTCTCTCTCTCTCTCTCTCTCTCTCTCTCTCTCTCTCTCTCTCTCTTTCAGATGTGCACACGCGCGTACACACACACACACACACACACACACACACACACACACACACACACACATTGACCCAGTGAAAAAACAGCAGCAAAAGGAGTGTAATATAAAAACTGTAACTAAATTGTGTTATAGTCCTATGGTTGTAATCAATACTAGTAACAATAGATATGAGAAGCTATTTTAATAGGTAGTTACAATTTATCAATATTCATTTTGCTAATGTGTTATTGATTGCCCCCATATTTGTTTTGTGATAAATTAAACAAAATGTTCATATCAAGATAAATGTAGTGATAAACACAAGTTAGTTCTAAATTCATTGTTTTCTACAGTGGCTCATTCTGTTACAGGTAAACAACAGAAAACCCCACAACACCTCCATCTAAATGGCAAAATGCAGCTTGGGACATAGCCAAGAGGATTCAACAGAACTTATGATGCTCTGAAGTGATTCCTTACCTCAACATGTGAAGACTGTTAATGCACTCCCAAGCACATACATAGCAGTGAATAAACAGAGCAGCTGCCAGGAAATGGAAGACCCATTTCCTTCCTGATGCTTGCTTAACTACAGCAACAGATTAGGACAGTGATAGATGGACGGCTTGTGAGACTGTGTCTAGTATTCAGTGAAAACCACAGTAGTATGTTACAATAATGTGCACGAAGGTTCACAATGAATAAAAATGAGTGTGGAGGCATTCCGTTTGAAGCCAAAAGTGACCACTTTTGCAATTTTATCAAGACTTTTTGTACTTACCTTGTCATGTCTGTCTAATAATTTAATACCTGATCACAATTCTGATGCATTTATTAGTCCACCAAATCCTCATGAAAAGAATGCCACAGTCTGCGATAGTATTGTCAGTTTCCTCTTTGGTGGTATTAACCGCTGGGACGCCCAGTATTTTTTGCACATTTCTCGGTATGGATATACATTTGAAAATTGCCTTGCTTTCTTTCCCACGTTTCCAATCCTTACATATCTGACATCGAGGATCTTGTATATTCCTCTCTCAATCATTCTTAATGAAACATCTGTGACAACTTTTTGTGCAGTTGTCATTAATTTTTACTTTTTTGTAAAGGCTGCAGAAGTATTATATGATTTGACAGAGAAACTGTTCAAGAATTGTCAACTGGCTTATGTTGCTTCTATAATGTTTTGTGTAAATCCTGCCAGCATCTTCTTTAGTGCACCATACTCTGAAACGCTATTTTCCTTCTTTTCGTTTTATGGGATGTACTTATCTGTTTCAGATCATGGTATTCTTTGCAGTGTGCCTTTAGGTCTTTCTGCATCGGTGAGATCCAATGGGATATTAAATACTTGGTTTCCATTATTCAATATTGCCAATAATTTATTCCAAAGATTATCAAATAAACTCAAATCTGATAAAAGAATTGTGAAGAGGACAGATGTAATAGATGCAGATGGTTCCTTCATGAATCTGTTCTTGAAGGCTGTGTTAGTGACTGTTATTTCATTGGCACCATTTTTTGCATTTCAAGCGTATTGTTATTCCAAATATTGCAAAGCTGATACTTATGACATCGCTGCCTTCTTAGCCATATTTGCACATGAGAAAGATTTTGTCTTGCCTGGCTCAAGATATCTTCCGTGGTGTGATGACAAACTCATTTTTCCTTATATGTATGTGCAACAACATTACTGGAATGTTGGTTTCTTGAGATACTACGAATTGAAGCAGATCCCTAATTTTATTCTTGCTGCTCCAGTTATATTCCTAATATTCACAATGACATTTTGTTTTGTGAGCTTACACACGAACTTTAATATGCGATTTTTGAACTTAAAGGTAGAGTCTAGTTCAGGTATGCCACTGAACATTCTCCCTTTTATTGCTCATGCTGCTGGACTGACAATATTTTGCTTACTAAACATTCATGTGCAGGTGACAACTAGAATGATAGCTTCATCAAGCCCAGTACTGTACTGGTTTTCTGCATATATTCTAACTGGTAAACTTCACATCTCAAATGAAGCCTGCAAGAAACAAGATAAAAAAGATGTATCACAGAAAAAAACAAAATCTATAGAGTTTGAAGCAAAATTTGAAGATTGGTGGAACATTTTGTTTGTGACTTTTGACATACCTCAAAAAAAGTGTTCAAAGTTTATCAAAATTTATTTCATATCTTATTTAATCATTGGAACCATACTTTTCAGTAACTTTTATCCATGGACTTAAAAGGTTCTCACAAATAGAAAGAAGACTGACTTTTTTCCTTTCTTCCTTAATCAAATGAACAAATGAGAACATGTGTTTCATTGTATCATTACACTAAAATTTGTGTCAATTACTGGTGAGAAACAGTATTTACTTTTAATTTATGGACATTTAAAGCAATCTTGTTCTCAAGACAATGATGACCAAGGACAATGAATATGGTATTTAATCAAAGAAATGCTTAAGAGCCTTGTGATAATCGTAAACTTGAAACTATTATTCTTATATCTGATAGTGATTTGTTACAGAATACTTGTATCTTTAGAAGAATAAGCATTAGAATAAAGAACTTACAACAGGATGTGTGGTTTTAATTTTTGTGGTGGAGTATTTCCTCTTTAATCATCTATCAGCCACAGAATTTCCTGTATTGCAGCACAGAATGTTGAAACTTGTAGGGAAATCTGTGTTATAGTAACTTCTTGATATTTTGTTTTTCACCTGCTAGTAAATTGTCTTGCACTTTTACATCAGGTATGCTGTTGTTATTCCAATACATCCATAATAAAAATTTAATACTGGTAATTAACATTGTTTTAGACTACATGATAAAAGAAGAATGTTTACATAGCATTCATACCATATAGAACAAAACATGTAGTGAACACTGTCAATTTTTTGTCTGTCAAATCACATCTAAACTTATTTATTTATTTATTCATTTATTACATTATCCATTCACAGATAATAAATATTGTATGGCTGTTGTCCTAATGCACATACAAATTTTATGTAAAATCATTTAAGGGAATGGAACAAACAGATGTATACATAAAATAACACATACAAATAACTCAAAGATGATAAAATACATATTAATAAAATTTACTTACTTACACACTTCTGTTATTAAAAATTGTGATCAGTTCTTCACAGACCTCTACTTTTATCCTCCTCAACCAGAAAATCTTTTAACAGAACAGTGATTCAACAAAGCTTTTTTTGTCAGTTGACAGCTGCCCTTCAGATGTGTAAATGTTATGTTAATTTTTAGGGAAAAAAGACAGTAATTTAGGTATTGGCTTAATATAACCTTAATCAATAAAATGTAATTCGTCAACATAGTCACTTACCGAGTAAAAGTTTTTAAAATTCTGCTTTAAATTTATTTTCCTCTTGCAACTTTCTGATGTAGACTATCAGTCTGTTGTAAAGTTTAAGATTGATGTGGTTTATGTGCCTTTGTGTGTTAGTCCCTTTATCAGGTATTGTAACTATGAAAGTTAGAATTTGTCAGAAACTCTTCAATGTGTGACCTGATGTATAAAACACATTTGAACGTCTATGGTGAAGGTATTGTTAGTATTTTAAGTTTTATAAATGTGGATTTGCAGTGTGACTGGAGAGGACTGTGTGTTGTTATTTCACAATTCTTCTTTGTATTTTCATTTCACAATTCAGTGTTTGTAGAGCTCCAAAACAATTTATAATGTCAGATGTGATCCGGGAACTTGTCTTTGAATTGCTTGGAAAGCACATATTGAAATATCCCTTAAAGATGGAGGAGAATGAATTACATGCATCACTGGTATTTGTTTGAGACAGCATTTCACCCAAGACTTGTTGCTTGGGATATTTACTTAGTTCACACAATTTTCTGTCAAAATTTTTTTTACATTCAAGTTAAGCTTCTTATTTTTTTATTCTATTCAAATGTGTTTCATCATTTTGTATCAAAATATTACATTTTTTTCTGTTTTTACATTAATTTCTTTTCCCCAGAAATCTTATTTTTCAATCAAGACAAAATTTGGTGTGAACACAGTTAATGAAACTTACCTCTTTTCCATTTATCTTTTCTTAATAACATCAGCTGGTATTGCATGTGACCTAGCTAAGGGATTTGACTATGTGAATCACAATATTCTCTCAAATAAACTGAGGTTTCATGGAACTGGTGTTATAGCCAACCAACAGATAATGTCGTATCCAACCAAAACAGTGCCAAAAGTTGTAATTAATAATTTACCCAATGTAAGTAGGGGAGATTCTTCTGATTTGGAGCAAGGGAGGGGGGGGGGGGGGGGGGGGGAGAACTCTACAAGGCTCGATATTAGATCCACTGTTGTTTCTCATACATGTAAACTACTTTCCATCTAATACACAACAGGCAGAATCAGTTCTTTTTGTGGATGACATTAGAACTGTAATTAGTCCAAATGCACACATCATAATAGATGAAAGTGTAAATAGTGTTCTTAAAAGTATTATTGAGTTGCTCGCTGTGTATGGTCTCAGTTTCAAAAAGAAACAACATATTCACATCAGCACATCAAGAGGTGCTACATCTCTGATAAATGTAACATATAGTGATGAAATGATAAGATGATGAAAACTTTAAAATGTGAAAAACACATTTTGGGACTCCTAAAACAACTTAATTCAGCCACATTTGCACTTCACATCATTGAAAATCTTTGGTATGACAGTATCTCTTGCAAAACATTAAAAACTTTTTACTGTCTAGAGAGGCTGAGCTGAATTCGTAAATAGTCAAAGGCCCATGGTATATTTCCCCTCACACTTCAATATGCAGTAGTGTCATATATATATACCTCTAATTACACAGTCACTTCACTCCTTTGGCACTGATGAGTAATGGATACAATGTCACAGCTGTGTACAACTTGGTGTTGGGGCCAATTGGCTTCATTGATTTAGATGTAAAAGCATAGTTAAATAATTTACATCACCACAACATTAAAATGTCATCATTAAAACAGGCTGTTGGTTTCAGAACATTAAAAAAAATTATACAGAAATGTGGGCATGAGGTTAAGAGAAAACTTACAGGAAAAACTGTGGCATGAAGCTTACAATACACTCTTCCCTTGAATGTATTCCTTCAGCACTTTGAGACCTTTAACAGAAAAATGTACAATGGGTGGATAACACATCAAATAAAGTAGCTTGTGGCAGAAACAGAGACTCCTCCTGAACTCAGAAGGTTGCTCAGTGTTTCAATGGTGAAGTGCCATACTGTGGATCCAAAGGTCTTGGGCTCTATAACTGGTTAATCCTAGGATTATTATCTGTCACTAATCGCTTCTTTCACCTCATGTTTGCTAATGTAAGAAATGCTGATTTGCATCATGTCTGAATAAGTCAGTTGAAAGGTCAAAGGAAAGCAGTAAAGTAAAGCAGTGGCAAACTATCTCCAACAGGACCATGCCTAGTAAATCACTGTGGTGTTCAAACCAACCTGTGAGTGAGTGATAGCTTTACCATTTTATTTTATTCATAATGCAGGCTCTCTTCAAGAAATGAAAATTTATTAACACTAGTATTTTAAAGTGTTAAATTCTGTAAGGAAAATAG
The DNA here is from genome assembly GCF_023897955.1 of Schistocerca gregaria. Taxonomy (NCBI): domain Eukaryota; kingdom Metazoa; phylum Arthropoda; class Insecta; order Orthoptera; family Acrididae; genus Schistocerca; species Schistocerca gregaria. The sequence continues at coordinate 199,530,333 of NC_064926.1, forward strand.
CAAAACACGTGTACTATGTACAAAAGTAAAGTGCTCAAAAAACAAAGCAAAAATAACCAGGAACACTATTAAACGAGGAGCAAATAAAATAGAAAAGCTAATTCAGTTGCATTCTCTAATTTTTTTTTTTGGGGTCATCAGTCTACTGACTGGTTCGATGCGGCCCGCCACGAATTCCTCCCCTGTGCTAACCTCTTCATCTCAGAGTAGCACTTGCAACCTACGTCCTCAATTATTTGCTTGACGTATTCCAATCTCTGTCTTCCTCTACAGTTTTTGCCCTCTACAGCTCCCTCTAGTACCATGGAAGTCATTACCTCATGTCTTAGCAGATGTCCTATCATCCTGGCATTCTCTAATGCAATCTGACAAAAAAAGAGGACATGCTGTAATCATTGGTTGCAAATCTGAATGATTACTTCTTCAGTGGTAGTAATAATTGCAGTTGTTGACAAATAGCCAAATTCAGAAGTAGCAAAGCACAATTCATGTGAGAGAACTAATAAATTCTGATACAGAAATGTTTTCCAGTATTTATCTTCAAGAAGTGAAATCTGTAGCACTGCAAATAGACGCACATAAAAATAAAAGAAAGACACTCTAGCTTTCGGAACTACTTGTTCCTTCCATGGAGAGGAGAATGGATAAAAAAAAGGGCAGACCACTTAGACCCCTAGATGAGAGGGACCCATCAGTAAGGAGGGTCACCAAAGATCAGAAGCATTTGATTTAATCTTGTGCACACTGCTTACCTAAGGAATGCTATTACTTTCATCTTTTAAGCACCTAACAAAATTACAGTGGCTAAAAAACAGTAGTTATTCTGCCTATTGTGGCATTTACAACATAGTATTAAAATATTTTGCTAACATGATAAGACAGTCATCAAGCTAACTTTGTAATGACTTAAGATACAAGTTTGTTACAGACTTCAGATTCAGTAGCGATGCCATTCCCCAAAAATAGAGTTAATGTGATCATCTGTAATTCCTGAGAAAGTAACAAAAATGAAATACTCAGCAACGTTGTTAACTGCATTCTAGAATTTTACACAGTGGAAGCAATATAAGGCTTGGAAAATGCTGCTGTCACCAACTAAACAAGAAAAAGCTACAGTACCACATTGACATATTTAGTGATCACACTGACATTGTTATGTGTTTGAACCATAAAATTTTTCCCAATAAGTTAACAGCATTTCTCTTATTTTGATGATACGTATCCTTCATAGCAGACATCAGTTTGACAAATTGCAGTGCGGGATTGAAACTAAATTTATGCTGGTGGAACACGAATTATTAAATACCACAACATTCACTCATGGATCCATTTCTGTTATTGACATACTTGTACCAAAGACTTTAACACTATAATCTTTGCTGATAACACAAGCTTACTAACCAAAGACACAAACTCAGCTATACCAAATGCTGTGCATATGATGAACAACTCAGTGGTCCGTCGGGCCATCCACAGTTGTGGTAATACATTTTACAGCAAGAATTCACTCAAAAGCAGCTGTATCTTGAACCAATTTTATTTAAGCAGTACCAGTTTCATGACTTATAGCCACATCATCAAGTGCATAACTAAAAGTTAAAACAAGGTAAACGACATTGCAGAGATTTCTTAGGGGGAAAAAGGAGAAGAAGTTGCAAGATGGTAGTTGAAAAGATTGTGGCAAATGCTTAGCAAACAATTTAAATAATACATTTCAGGAAATGTCTGTTGTTTAGCTCTATAATCACAAACACTGTTTATCAGTTTAGTAACTATCAGTTGTTCATACAGTGTCCATAATTAATTTTTAACTGTTACTTCTCTTAGTTACATGTCCAACTCTGTCTATATGGCTGAAGTTTCACATCTATGATGGGAAATATATTACATAAAAAAAAATGAGAGAGTGCTTCATAATTTTTAGTAAGTTATTTTGACTAGCATGTTTGAATTTGCTGTCCATATTGATATCTGAACAACTATCCAGCTCCTGTGATGAATAGAGCATTATGAGCAAATATGTAAATTTGATGACAAAATGAATTATAGAGCAAAGAGATAGTGAAGCAAAGTAGGAATTGTAAGTAAAGGGGAGACAAAGAAGCAAACACAGGAACTGATAGTGCTTCCTTGTAATAGAGCTAGATGGAGGCTACTTAGAGATGTGATAGAAAATGTATGAATACATCTAGGGTATAGGAGGAAAAATATGTTCCATATTAAGTCTTCATCTGTTGCATTTTCAGTAGAAGAAAAACAAGAAGGTCAAAATAGCATGGCTTATAGTCTAATGTTGTATATCATATGATAAATATGTGCTGCAAGATAGTGATACAAGTGTAACAGTAGAATCTGTTCTTTGGTTTTTGTGTGTGTGTGTGTGTGTGTGTGTGTGTGTGTGTGTGTGTGTGTGTCGGGGGAGGAGGGGGGGGGGGGGGATGGGCTAAAATAAGTCTGTTACTTGTTAGTAGCCATGGTTCAATTTAGACTATGAATAGTCAAATGTGTAGCTATTGAGCAGAGGAGAGGAGAACCTATGCTATGTGTACTTCTCAAGGAGATTGGGTTAGATAGTATAATCTCTCATATTTTGGAAACAATTTACTTCTGTCAATAAATCCATTTTTAATCAATAACTATATTAGTGTTTCATTTCACTGGAGCTGTATATAGTTGCTCATTCATCTCCTGTGTATAATACTTGGTGCTGATTCGGACCTAGCTTGTGAAACTGGTTTCTGGCTTCAACTTATGTAGAGTTCCTTTCATATTATTCACAAGTTTTATCAAACTCATTATCACTCTCACCGGATGTTCGCGTCTGATCGAGCTACTGTCTGGAACTGCAGATAGTGAAGGAGGAAGTCTGCTAAGGATTGGTGTTATTCTGTGTATGAACTCTTTACATCGCCTCAATGTGCAGTATTCTACTAAAGTAGTCCATAACCTAGTAGACTGAATTATAGCCAGAGATTTTTCAGTTTTGTATGCCACAAATGTAAGCTCCATAAACCATTTTTAGGAAATTACTGATGCTGTGTCTTGATACAAGATGCCAGTGTTTTCCTGTCAATGATAAAGAACAGTATATTGTGCACAGTGAGTATACAACAATAAGTAAGCAGATACTGAATGATATTATATACTCTTTTTGGAGTATTGGCTATTCTTCAAAGCAAAAACTTATCTTAGTAACACATGAGATCATCACTAAAACAACTGTTAGACAGTGTAGTACACCAAAGCTGATTACAAAAGCTTTTACTCTCTGTTAGTATATTTGTTGACAAATTTCATTTTCCTGAAGGTTCCTCTTCATTCTAGGACCTGCTACATAATGAAATGTTCAAGTGAGTAAATGCATGAGGCTATCATTTTAGGGGAGAGTATTGGAAACAAATGATGGCAGCTGTCAAAATGTAAATACTGCTATTTATTTATATATTTTGTATGCATAAAGAAAATATTAACAAAACCAATTTTGAATACAAAAATGTGAAGTACAACCAGATAAATTTATATTTGTGGGAAGAAACTGAAATGCACTTTGATCTGAAGTTGCTGAATATACAATCCAATCAGTCAAGAGCAAATATCATGATCTCAAGATTTGAGGAAGCCTCTTCCACGTCACACGGAACAGTCAGATTGAGAGACAAGCCGTCAATATTCCCACAGATGTATTAATGACTGAGTTGTGAATAAAATGCTGAAGAAGAAAACAGGATTTTCCAAGAAACATCTGCAATAGGTTCTTAAGAGAGGGCTGATACATCTATGAAGAGAGAGTGTTTTTTATCTTTCTGTAACAAATTCATTATAATGCTCAGAATCTCTTGTATTTTGATTATATTTAATGTACCTACATTTCGCTTCCAACTCTTTCTTACATCTTGATCCCCTTTCAGTAGTTTACTTTTTCCTGTGAATAGTTAGGTACCCAAAAGTTAAAGACCATATTTTTAAATTTATTTCTGAACCTCAATCCAGTTTCTTGTGCATCCCTTTTGTTCATTATTTCTGTTTAAAATATTGTACAACTGTGTACATAAATTCATTTTTTGTAACTGTTCTTCATTTTAGGGGAAGGGCCATTAAGATTTCAAGCCTTCATTATGTTCTGTTTTGTTCATTCACTGTTGCACTTATTTACTACAGTCTCGCAACAACTTTTAATAATTCTTACTTTTATTTTTTGTTTTATTTTAATTTTTGCAGATAAACAGTTGGAGTTGTTCTGTACTTTAACTAAGAAAGCCTGAAGATGAGCTGGTTTAATTTCCACCGCATTCATGGTTTCCCCACCCAGTATGAGGAGAGTAAAACAGCCGTTACTGCTGATGTGTTAGAAGCAGGACTGATTTTGTCTTTTGTCATCCTTGCCATTTCGTTTTATTTAGTGATACCAGGATATAAAGGGAAGGAAGTAAGTATAAACAAATACAGAGCAGTGACTTTTCCTACACACACGAGAAATCATAATATTCATTTTCATGATCTGTGTTTTGCATTTGTCACCTGCAATGTAACTGGAGGTGGCAAGGTGAAACTCAAGCTCTGGTATGTCTAAGTCTTTTGGAGCATTTCAGCACTGATTATTCTGCATGTTGAAATGAGTGGAAATGGAAGCTGACATCTAGCACGAGATGGCAAATGATCAATAAGACTTGCATAAATAGAACTTGTGCTTCATTATGTTCATTTATAAATATGCTTATCCATAACTAAGTACCAAAGGAAATGTGGTGTTTATGATTCTTATTCCCGTATAGTGATCCAAAATATAGTGCAGGATCTCAAAATGATGAAAATTCTGAGCCTGTTTCATGACAGTTATCATGCTCTTACATCAGTGGAAACTGGCAGGCATATGCAATACCACATGTAAGTTATGAAACATTGGACAGGAGACAATGAGACAATACTGCATAATCCAGAGGGCCACCAAAGAGATGGAGAGTGAATACATATCATTATAGCTTGATGCAGGAAGCCAAATGGCAAAGGAAGAAAATGTTTTGTTATAAAACTATCCAGGAGCTCATTACCGATAAACATGGGCTTACACATAACATGATTTGTGGATGATGTGGGTCTCCATTTATCTGGGTACACAAATCCCCAGGACATATACATACAGGGTTTCAACAACCTAGCTATCAACCATGGAAATGTCTTCATGAACAACTCGGCCTCTGCTGTGATATATCCTGTTGAATGTAATGTTCTGGTTAGTTTCAGGGTTTGAATTTGACTTACTTTAATCAGTGAAGATTTAATATTATTCTATTTTTCTTCTTATTTTTAGTTGATTGCTGTCTTGGATGCAGCAATCTAAGAGTTTTTATCCTGATTGCATAATTTATGCTGGAAACAAACGAAATATAACAACTTTTACTTTACTTCAATAACTGCTCTGAAGCTTTGTGTATATATCCTCCATTATCGTCCAAAAACATTTACAGTGTCCATCAGATAACAAAAGACCTCAATCACAGTATTTAATTTGGAAATACTATGTGCAAGTTCCTTCTACATAGCATGAAGTAGTCAGAATCAGAGATCCATTCATAATTCCTTTGTTTCGGGATCAATACAATCATTGTCATGTTGCCTTGTATTTATTCTGGGGACGACATGCTTCTCCAACATAGCCCAGCAATTCATGGACTTTCTATATTGTTCCTGTGCAAGTACTTCTACTTGCAAAGTTACTGCAATTGCTGTTCAGTCTTGAAGACCCATGTTGTCCCTTGGCCTAGTTCTCCATGTCCAAGTAAAACATTAACATCATGCAGTAGCTGAGCTCTCCTACTTAATAATTCGTTTTATCATTGTTTTATTCATGAGTATTATTCATCAGTAAGAAATATGTAGGGATATACATCACACTTCCACAGTGATATGTAACTCCACACCATGTATTACTGGCCACATGTTCTTGAACAAAATAGTGGCTGAAAATATGTGTCAATTATCAAAAACTGCATAGCTTTTTCTTTGACACAGAGATATTTGTGTACGTTTGTGGCAATTCTGCTGCTGAGATGTGTGCTGGCATACATTCTGCTGTGGAAAACTCAGGAAGGGCAAGTTTATCATATGGAAAGACAGCTGATACTGAGTAGGAGGGTGGAAATGATAGCAACAGTTGATGCTTGTTACAGAGTGTAACAGACATGCTGTTAAATCTGATCTGGTAGGTTCTTGAAGAAATATGCCTAGTATCTAGCAGCCGCATATTTAAAACTACATAAGAATCACTAATCAAGATGGAACCTGTGAATGTACTTATGCCTATAAATACAGCACCAATAGGGACAGTGATAACAAAATAAAATTATTTTAGTAATTAAATGGAGACAATATTTTATGTTTGCTATAAATACTCTGCTGGAAAAGACAACATCAGTTTTGATCCAATGATCAGCTACCACAGCACAGGTAAGGCGGCTTGTGAGTTCAGATGTGTCAACGTTAACTGTTGCGAACCAGGTATTAGCAGTGGGACTATGAGCACATGCACCTTTAGCTTGTCTTCCACTCATGCCACGGTACTGGCATGCGCAGTTCATCTGGTCTGTCAGAGGATCACTTGGATGATGGAATGCACTCTGTGGTCTTCAGCAATGAAAGCAGGTCCTATATGCATGCAAGTGATGGTTATTTGTGCGTACAATGCAGATCTGGTGACCACTGTCTCGTAGAGTACATTCATGCAAGACACACTGGCCCATACCTGGCTTTATGGTCTGGGGTGTCTCTGGAGTGCCCGCTAACCAGCAATCGATACATGAAGAATGTGGTTAGATCCATCCTTTTGCCATTCTTGCAACAGGAGGTTGATGTGTTGTTCCAACGCAATAATGCTCGCCCACACAGTGCTTGTGAAACTCAATGTGCTGTGCAAGATGTGTAGCAGCTTTCCTGGCTAGCATGATCTCCGAACTTGTCTCCAATCGGGCACGTATGGGATATGATGGGACGAGGTGTGACTCATTGGCCAACAACTCTTAGAGAGCTACACAAACAGACTGAGCAGGCATGGAATAATGTATCGCAGTACAGTATTTGCCATTTGTACAATCAACTGGATGCCAGAATCGCACCTGCATTGCCACTCATGGAGGCTACACTACATACTGATATGGGTGTTTCAGTATGGGTTGATACCTGGTACCTCAAAACCACTTGTGCTATTGGTCTGTAAATGTAATCATTTTGTGTATTCCATATGCACTATTGCAGCAATAAAATTTGAGTGAATTGGGAACCCGTAAACGGCTTTACTAACTTCTTCCAACAGTGTAGTTATCAGTTTAGTTACCAGCTCTATAGGGAATATTCACAGTAAAGGCTGTGATTTGAAATGTACTATGCACACAATATAAAACTCTAATAATTGATAGTAAGAGAGATAGCCCAAACATTCAGCAGAACAAAGTAACTTCTTGCCTCCACACAATCTGTCTCTATGAAACATTCATCAACAACATTGTTCATATTGCAACAACTTACAAAAAATTGCCTTCAGGGATTGATGGTATTCCAGACTTCATCGTAAAGGAATATATAATAAGACACCAACTAAATGATAGCATTAGAACATATTTTTCAGATGCAGGAAAAATAAAAAGTGAAGTATCTCAAGGATGCATTAATGGGCCTATCTTTTTCCTTCTGCTCATTAACACCTAGATCAAAGCATTGAATCACAAATATTCTTGTTTGCAGATGACACCAGCATCCTTCTTATAGAGAATACTCAAAGACGACTACAAGCAAACAAACAAAGCTAGAGACCAGATAAATGACTGGTTTTATGAAAATTAACTAATAATAAATACATCCAAAACAAAATTTCTGAACTTCTATTTAAAGGGGGATCTCTGTGACAAACTATGGCAGAATTACACGCATATGGCTTCAACATGATGTTAAATGGCAGACACACATAACAAAACGTGACATGGAAGAAAGTATGCTGCTGCAGTCTATATTTACTTGCTCACAAAACAAACTTCCACATTCTTTAAATTGCATGCTGTGCCCAGTTCTACAGCATTCTACAGTATGGGATTATATTATGGAATATCACAACTGCTAGTTCTGTCTTCTTAACCCAAAAAAGATCTGTAAGAGCAATTCACTGTGCACAACAAACAGATTTCTGCGGGCCACTCTTTCAAAAGTCTTTGATCCTACCACTCTCCTGCATTTTTATTCTAGAAACATGTAAATGTGTGTGAGAGAGAATTTGAAAGAGATAAATAAAAACTAGTATACATGAGCATCTAACATTTTTGATGACTAAGAGTATCTGAAGTGTATATGCAAACACCCCACTTCTCTTAAATGAGTTGACTTACTTGGGAATGCGCAGACGATCTTCTTCTCTGGATAGCCAGCTTCTGGAATCTGCACAAACTTCTTCTCTGAAGAATGGTGCTAGTCACAGGAACCTTTAAGACTCTCTCTCTCTTTATGAAATAATGAGGTACTCAAAGAATTCTTTTCAACCACTATCGGTATATTTGAACTTCCATAAAGAACAAGATTCACACTTCTCACATAAACAATTGACTTCTTGTAAGTCACCCGTGTTGTCTCTCATTAGAAACAATTAAGAAACATTTACAACAGAGTTGGCTTGATAACCACGACTCTATTGTACAGGAATCACACATGTCTTGCCTCTAGCAAGTTCAAGTAAAAAGCTACCAAAAAAGATTTTTCACTCAGTTGTTCTGTAATCACTATCAATAGTCACAGTTAGAAAACAGCACAGAATAACATAGAAGTTCCTTTGTGCTGCCGTGTGCATTTAAAAGATGTATATATATATAAAGTATTTAAAAAGTTTTGAAAAGTGTAACTGAAACATCTTTGTTTACTGTAGAATTGTAGGTTACTGTTTTGCCTACAAATGTTGTACTCTTGATTACAGTATTTTCCAAAGGAAGCAGGAGTTTCATGTTTTGCAACTCAGCTTACATTTTGCTATTAATTTTTAATTAAAATTTTTATGTCCAGGAATTCTTGCACTGAATAGAAGCAGTGCTTTGTTAGAAATGCTTTAGTTTGTTTTTTAATACTGAATTTGGAGCAAGTTTTATTTGACCTGAAATCTTATACTGTACTATGATTATGCCCTTTAAAAGATTTGGCGGATATTTGATTGTTCTCTGTTATAATGTGTGTGTATATCTTTGTTTTGGATTATTTTTCTTGTTCTTATGAGGTATTCCCTGTTGAATAGGATTGCTTCTCGGATGAACAGGCATGGGATATTTAGAACATGAAGTTTTATAAAGTAACATTTACAGGACTCCATCTTTTTGAGACCACACATTATCCTCAGTGCTCTTGTTTGTTGTTTAAATATGTTTGTGAAGTGAGCTGAATTTCCTCAGAAGATGATCCCATAGTGGAATAAGGAGTGGAACTATGCATGACATGCTTGCATAACTGTGGATTTATGAGTTTCTTTGATAAGTTTTTTATCCACGTATCCATTTTAAATTCTGTTGAACCCATAGACACAAAAATTTTGTTGTATTTACATGCTGAATATTATTATTTAAATGTACTTGGATTGCTTTTTGGCAGATGGAATTAAACGGAAGTTAATACTTACAGTTTTTCCATTATTAACCATTAGGAAGTTTTTGTTAAAACCTGATGTACCTTTACTCATGATGCATGTGATTTCAGAGATTGCATGTCCATAAAGTTCACAGGCCCACTTATAGAAGCCACCTGGGTCAGCCCCCTGGTGCTCTCTGGTGAGCTGCCAAAGAAACTGTATTAATTAAACAATCACAAACAAGTACTCGGCCTATTCTGTAACCTGTATTACTGTTGTCCAGTCAATGTGTTCAGTGCTACGCCCAACCTGTACTTCATTGTGTCTTATGTGTTTCTCTATAAAGTACAATGTTCCATAAATCGTGTTTGTTCTTGCTATAGCAAACTTGACAATGGGTGAGGGCTACTTTTCCTCCGCATCGCAGTGTCAGTGCTAAGTCACCTGAAAAACATCTCAATGGGAGAACTACTGCCCACCAGCGAGCTTTCACAGAACAACAGAAGGCCCTCACCACTGCACTCAATCAAGTGGCATCCATGTGATCACAGCAGATTACTCACCCATCAGTGCCCTTTCCAACATATGATAAATCAGCTGAAGATTGCAACTCTTATGAGACACGGTTATGCCAATATTTCTAGGTTTTTCACATAGTGATCCCAAATGGTGTAGGGATTTCTTTCTTTCCTGGCTTTCACCGTGCATATATCGGTTGTGTCAACATGTGCCTGTGCAAAAACCTGCCAGCTTATCTTTTGATGAGATGTGCAGCTTCTCTCAACCTATTACTGTAACAAAACATATGTCAGTGCAACACATTTACAATTTTACCATTGTTGGAAATGACCAAACCAACCTTACAAAGCCTGGGCTGCAGAATTACATGGTTTGAGCCATCATTGTAAATTTGTAACTAGTACCCATCATAAACCCTATGCTGATCACATGGCACTTGATATTATTATTTATCTGGCCACAGTAAAAAAAAAAAAAAAAAAAAAAAAAAAGACGACCTTCAGTGTGAGAATCCCATGCTTACAGATGTGCTCAATATAGCACAGTCTTTTGAAGTGTCATGGGTCACAGGCAATCAGTTTGCTGTGTGGAGAGCGGTATCAGAAAATGCTTAGCCAACCACGGTTAGGCATGCTGCAAGTGTTCAGGATGAGGGGAAGCCATTGCAGCAGTATAACCTTTGACTCCGTGTCGGTTACGGCCACAGCAGCAACATGTTGCATCATGACAGCAGCCATGTACCACCTTCCATCTTGCACGTACTGCTGCGTCCAATATGAGTGTGCTGTGTACCCCAAGTGTTGGACTGTTTGCAACAAATGCCAAAATAAAGGCCACTTTGCATTGGTGTGTAGCTCCTCTACAAACGTGGCAGGCACGGTAGTACCGATGGACATAAACTTTATCTCTACAATGACTCTATCCTCAAACAAATTAATTATTGATTTGTGCGTGTTTAAGAAACCACTAAAAATGCAAGTGGGCACAAGAACTGCAGTGACTTAGTAAACACACAAACTTACGTCAACCTGAGCTCCCCTCCCCTCAAACAGGTTTCACGGGTGTTTGGTAGCTGCAATAAACAGCAGATTCTAATCCTAGCTTAGTTCTCTGCTCCTCTCCTCTACAAATATGTTGTTCGCCCTCTCACCTTCCTTGTTGTGGATCATTCCCATGACACAGACCTGTTCAGATTATACACATTTAACGCTTTCAGTTTCTCCATTGCCGATGAGGTAAATTTAGTGTCAGATCAAGTTCTGTATCAGCAACTGGAGTCCCTCTGGACTGAGTTTTTGTCTCTGTTTTCCCTTGGGCTACCAGTTTTCAGGCCCACATTACCACGAAAGAGTCTGCCTACCATCATTCTTTTAGGTGTGGCAGGTGCCCATCACATTATACAACTCTGTCAAGGATCAATTAGACTGTCTGATGTCACTCGACGTGATTCAGCCTATTTCTTCCAATAAATGGGCTACACCACTGGTCATTGTTAAGAAGCCAGTGGATAAGATTCACCTCTGTGGTGAGTTCAGTGTCATGGTTAATGCACATTCCTTTGCCCCGCCATGATGAATTGCTCACAAAATTATAAGGCGGCCACCACTTTACCAAGCTTGATTTGTCAGAAGGATACCTCCAGCTCCCCTTGGATGAGGCCACTGGGCGCCTTCTCATTATCAACACACCTTGCGGCCTATACCAATATCAATGCTTGCCTTTTGGCATTGCTAGGGTTCCCACAACTTTTCAATGATTCTTAGGACAGCTGACATCCTCTGTGCATGGCTGCATCAATTACCTTGATGATATAATTGATTTAGGTTCTTTCTCTGGAGGCCACATTAGAAATCTCTGATTGCTGTTTTCCATTTTGCTGCAGCTGACATCAGTTCTACATCTACATCCATACTCTGCACGCCACCTGACGGTGTGTGGTGGAGGGTACCTTGAGTACCTCTATCGGTTCTCCCTTCTATTCCAGTCTTGTATTGTTCGTGGAAAGAAAGATTGTCGGTATGCTTCTGTGTGGGCTCTAATCTCTCTGATTTTATCCTCATGTTCTCTTCGTGAGATATACGTAGGAGGGAGCAATATACTGCTTGACTCCTCGGTGAAGGTATGTTCTCAAAAATTTAACAAAAGCCCGTACCGAGCTACTGAGCGTCTCCCCTGCAGAGTCTTCCACTGGAGTTTATCTATCATCTCCGTAATGCTTTCGCAATTACTAAATGATCCTGTAACGAAGCGCGCTGCTCTCCGTTGGATCTTCTCTATCTCTTCTATCAACCCTATCTGGTATGGATCCCACACTGCTGAGCAGTATTCAAGCAGTGGGCGAACAAGCGTACTGTAACCTACTTCCTTTGTTTTCGGATTGCATAAGTTTTCACCTGACGCATCCTCTATCGCTCACCTCAGCACACACTTTTGCATAAAAATGTACCCTTTTTCTGGTTCCCAGCTTGTGACCAAGTGTTTGCTTTGCTTAAATCTAAGCTTAAATCTGCCCCATGCCTGGCCACTTTTCAGGCAGGTCAGCATTCCATGTCAGCTACAGATGCCTCTCAGCACGGTCTTGGTGTGGTGTCTGCACAGAAATATGCGGACAAGTCTGAACAACCTGTTGCTTACTTTTTTAAGACTTTAGCTACTGCTCAGAGGTGGTATTCTCAGGTTGAAAAGGAGGCTTTAGCAATTGTGTTCCCCCTCAAGAAATTTCACATATTTTTGTTAGATTCTAAGTTCCATTTAATCATGGGTCACAAGCTGTTGGTTGCCCTTTTTAACTCTTCAGCTTCTGTGCTGGACAAGGCAGTTATAAAATGGAAATCTGTGCTGTCATTGGTGTTTTCTGTGATTTATAATCTCAATGCCTTGTGAGATCAGTGCTTTTTCGGTATCAGGCATTTTTTTCTGTACCAAGCATTTTTATGTAACATGTATTTTTCCCTGCCTTGTGTTTTTATGGATGTATATTGTTTTCCTACCCGCTAGAAGGGAGGACTGATGTACCTTCACTCATGATGCGCGATTTCATAGATCGCCCGTCCATACAGTTCACAGGCCCACTTATAGAGGCCACCTGGTTTGCAGTGAGTCACCAAAGAAACAGTATTATTTAAACAATTGCAAACGAGTGCTTGCCCTATTCTGTAACATGTATTACTGTTGTCCAGTTGGTGTGTTCAGTGCTACACACAACCTGTGCTTCCCTATATCTTGCATGTTGTTCTATAAAGTACTATGTTCCATAAATCATGTTTGTTCTTGAAATAGAAAACCCACACAGAAAGCCTTTTCATAGAGTTATCAGATGCTGCCTGAAGGTATTCAGGACTAGGTCCAGTCAACACTGTGGTTGTATCATCAGCAAACAGGATTGTATTTTGTGGGCTCATGTGATCTACAATAATGAGGAAAAGTAACAGCCCTAGAACAGAGCTCTGAGGAACACCATATTTAATTGATTTTTCATCTGCAAGGTAAACACTATTACTGATTTTGTTCTGTACATTAACATTGCGTTGAAGTGATACCTTATGTCTACGGTTCTGACCCACAGGTCTTGTAAATCAATAATATTTTCTGGTAATACATCAGAAATTGTTCCTTTGCTATCTCCCCATGTCAGTATTTACATTAACGGTTCTTTGTACTACCCACAGATTAACACCAATAATAACTTTGTCAAGAACTTCACTTGTCGTTTGAAAAATTTCCTGGATTATTCACAATATTTTTCTCATGGTTTTACACATTCAAACACCTTTGTGAGGTCACAGACAATTGCTGCCACCTTATTGCTCTTGTCTAATGATGTACTTACTTTCTCAATGAAACTTTTCACTGCATCTACGGTGCTTTTCCCTTGTTGAAAACCAAACTGATTGTTCAAAATAATGGAATAGTTTGTAATTAAGTTTTCGATTTGGCCAACAAAACATTTTTCATATATTTTAAATATGACTCGAAGAACTGAGATAAGACAATAATTTCCCATGATCTCTTTTTATGCGTTTTTGAAAACTAGTTTGACTTCAGCCCATTTCAGTACCTCTGGGAAGCAGCCCTCTTCAAAAGATCAGTTTTTTATTTGAGCTAGTGGGTTTGCAATTTTGTTGTGTACTGCTTTAATAACTTTAGTGTGTATTCCATCACTGACTGCAGAGTTTTTGTTTTTTAATCCTAGGATTCCATTTTCTATGTCCTTCGTGGCATTTTTAAAATTTTTGTAAGATGTTAAAAGTTCATTAAGACCAAAGGGATTTATTTTGTTGTAATAATAAGTTACATTCACACCAGGTTTTTCTACATTTATAAAGAAATCAATGAAGCACACTGATATTGGAGTTTCCTTAAATGTTAATTTTTGAAATTTCTTGGTTACATGCTTTAACACTCACTCAGATTTGATGACTGACTGTACAGCCTTTCTTGTGTTTTAGGCTGTTATGTACCAGTTTTTTGCTGCCTTGACAGTTCTTTTAAATACAATTTTATTGAATCTCGCATATTTAATGAAATCAGTATCTTTATTACATTTTAATTCTCTGTGCCTTTTCCTCTCAATGGAAATTTTTATGCCCTGGATGCTCCACTTTAACATATTTGTCACTTTATTTGCTGCAGAGCCTGGGTGGAAATGTTTCATTAAAGATGCCAAGAAAACTATTTAGGAATTGGTAGTTCACAAACTTCCAACTTAACTTCATCTTTGTTGTCAACATTATCAATACGAATTTCTACTTGATTACTGTCTACTATTGATATTCCTTTTGGTAGAATCTTCCACATCTGAGTAACTGATGGTTCAACTATGTTTTTATTTTCTGCAGAAATTAAGCTATTTTTGTGTACATTTTTATGCTTCTCCTTAACACTGTCATTCTTTTTCTAGATAAATGCTTTTTCATTCAAACTCACATCACATTCATCTGTAAGCAACCCATTTCCATAATTAATGATTCACACTCTCCTTCATCCTGACATTTGTTCACACTGTCATTAATGCTATACAATCAACTTTAGTATCATCTGTTCAACCCCCAAATCTGGTATGTCAACAGCTTTTCTATGTTTTTCCCCACAAATTAGTTCATTACCATAATTACAAGACCATGAGTTCATTAGTAGCAGATTACTTACATTACTGTTTACCAGCAAATTTTCAGCTTCTTTCTCTATCTGACATCTATTCACACTGTTATCTATTTTTTGAAGAACACCATTCGCCACTTCCATACTTACTGACTTAGCCATCCACAATGACACCACCGAGCGAGGTGGCGCAGTGGTTAGCCCACTGGACTCGCATTCGGGAGGACGACGGTTCAATCCCGTCTCCGGCCATCCTGATTTAGGTTTTCTGTGATTTCCCTAAATCGTTTCAGGCAAATGCCGGGATGGTTCCTTTGAAAGGGCACGGCCTATTTCCTTCCTAATCCTTCCCTACCTCGAGCTTGTGCTCCGTCTCTAATGACCTCGTTGTCGACGGGACGTTAAACACTACCCACCACCACCACCACCACAATGACACCAACATTCATATCAACAACTATCTGCTCATCAAACTCATTTACATTAATGTCACGTTATTGACTGTTCCATATATATCCCTACACTGTTGGGTCTCTTGTCTACTTCCCATTGAACCATTGATAACTCATTTATACTGTTGCTAATTTGCAACATTTTACACACTTTTGCCCAGTAAAGTTATCAAACTGGCTGATCATTTCATTTCCCACTAGTAAACAACCTGTTTCTGTTACAACATCTACCTTGATATCAACAGACTGCTCCTCATGTACATCACTACTAATTACCAATGATTCACTTTTCTCTCATATATTACCTTTCTGTTCAACATTATTTGCTTTTCCAGCAGCTACATTCTAACTAGAATCAATAACAGCAAGTTCTATACTCTCATCATTAAGTACAGTGGCTGAAATAAATGTTCCGTATTGCTTCATTGTCAATACTGCACATAATAGGAAACAAAACAGATTTTGTTCTCTCAGATACAATCATAACTCATAGAAAGTAAAGAAGGTAAACACATTTCCACTTCATAAACACAAACAAAACCTTACAAAAGATTCCACTTCAAACACTACTGTTTCTGTCAATGTCATTATGCATAACACATTGTTTATGAACGAATTGGTCCTCCTCATAATTGGAGACATTTATGAATACACTTAGTCATACTCCTTACCAAATCTTGCATACAAGCCTGTGGGATATTGTCTGATTCCTTCTCTGTGGCCTCTACGATACCCTATTAGGTACCCGGTGAGACAGGATGATCACAAACTGCTCATTTCAATATGGCGCATGCATCCTCAATGCAGGTCAGAACTGGAGAATATGGAGGCCATTCCATCCAACTGGTTCTGTGCTCCATTATGAAGGTGTTCACAAGATTGTGACAACACAGGAGGTCATTGTTATCTATCAGAGTGAATCCTGCTGCAATATGTTCACAAAATGAAGCCACAGTGCATGCAAAGAAGTTGTCTTGATATTTCACAACAGTCATTCTCCCATGTTTTGGCACAAGGGATGTCCTGCAGCCATACGTAACTCCAACCGAAAACATGATGGAACCACCTTGATATGGTTGGTGGTCTGTGATACAGTCAGAATCTAAATGTCATCTTCATTGCCCCCACACACAAGTTCCAGTATTGTCAGGATGGAGACTGATACAGGTCTCATTAGAAAAGAGCATTGTGTCCCACTGCTGCTTAGTCCACAAAGAGTGATTTCGTGCAAGTGCAACATGTAATCACACCCTCCCACATATCATTATTAAATTTCTCTGTCTCTGCACAAGTCTTGAAAGCTTCGTGAAGCATAAGACATACAAAAGAAAAACTTATTACTTATCTTCATTTTCTCTTCTCCTTGTTGTTGACTTCAGTTCTTGCATCTAGGGATACATTCTTGCATCTGAAATTTTGACTTTGTGGGTTCCAGATAACTAAATAACTGTTGATTATTTGCCTCTATTACTCTTGAATTTTATTCTTTGTCACATTTTTCCATATCACACCATCCTTACAATTTCTGTTTCAGGACTCAAATTCTCAGTGTTATGGCACAACATAAAAATCCGACTGATTCCATCACTACTTACATTCCGCAGTACTCACAATATTCCAAAGAGTTTACAAACTCCATTGACAAAAGAAGAATCTTCACTAAAATATATCATTATTTTATAAATGAATCCAGAAATAAATTGTACAATTATCATCATACTGTGCAGTTAATAATAGGAATTTTAAGTATGCCAGATATTTCATAATTTCAAATATTTTAAAAAAAGAGTAATTTTGACTGTTAGTATATATCAATTGTAACACATTAATTTCTTTTTATACATTTTAGCCTGACTATAATACGTCATATACAGAATCATATGAAATTCTTTTAGTTAAACAACTGAGATAATGTTCAAAACAAAGATTCCAAGACTTACCAAGCGGGAAAGCGCCGGCAGACAGGCACATGAACAAAACACACAAACACACACACAGAATTACGAGCTTTCGCAACTGGCAGTTGCTTCGTCAGGAAAGAGGGAAGGAGAGGGAAAAATGAAAGGATGTGGGTTTTAAGGGAGAGGGTAAGGAGTCATTCCAATCCCGGGAGCGGAAAGACTTCCCTTAGGGGAAAAAAAGGACAGGTGTACACTCGCACACACACACACATATCCATCCGCACATACACAGACACAAGCAGACGTGTCTGTGTATGTGCGGATGGATATGTGTGTGTGTGTGCGAGTGTACACCTGTCCTTTTTTTCCCCTAAGGGAAGTCTTTCCGCTCCCGGGATTGGAATGACTCCTTACCCTCTCCCTTAAAACCCACATCCTTTCATTTTTCCCTCTCCTTCCCTCTTTCCTGACGAAGCAACTGCCAGTTGCGAAAGCTCGTAATTCTGTGTGTGTGTTTGTGTGTTTTGTTCATGTGCCTGTCTGCCGGCGCTTTCCCGCTTGGTAAGTCTTGGAATCTTTGTTTTTAATATATTTTTCCCATGTTGCAGTTTCTTTCTGTTTTATTTACATCGTCATTAATTTGAACCCAACAATCACGTTTGAGATAATGTTCACCTATACAAGAATCAATAGTATAAATGGTATCAGTTTCTTCTATAAAAAGAAAGTAATGTTAGAGGAGGGTGTCCCATTACAATATCCCCCTCACAAAATTTGGAAACAGGGCGTTTCCAATATTTTGTGACAGATTACAAGGTTTTCCAAATGGTGTACAAAATGTTGCCCAGGACAGCAGATAGATGCATATATCTGATACATAGCATATTACAGAAAACATAAGAAAATTATCTACTATACAAGCTGTAATCTATACATATATCAGGATATGGCATCCAGATTTCCAAATCTGTGAAACATACTGTCACAAGACAAAAATAAAAGGTCAAAACTACAACATTACACCATTAAACTCTAGAAATAATTACAGAGACAAGATAAATTACTAGGATTACAAATTTTAAGTTAACATCCATACAAACAAACATCCAAAATCTTCAAAAGAGAAGAGAAAAAATTTCAGAGCCTAAGGGTGCGACGAGTGAGTCGACTTGAAAAACTCACGACGACAGGTACAGGCCAGCAAAATCATACTCAATCACAAGTAGGAATCAGTCAGCCACATAAACCTGAGTATTTAAAGATATATTGACTTATGAAAGAACAAATTAATGGAAAAATATTAGGGCCTGAGTTTACGATGTGAGGGCTGACATATGAATCCAAACCACACTGGGTACACACCAGCAAAAAATGTTTCGACATAACAAAATGAATAAAGTTCACGATCATATCAATACACACACACACACACACACACACACACACACACACACACACACATATGCAGCCGCGATGACCAGCATGAGTCTGTCCACAACTCAAGTTCCAGTCAGATACAGTATTGCAATACTCAAGATAAATGCAGGTAAACAGTCATAAATTAGATTTTAATGCTGGACAAAATCCAGTAGCTTGCAAACCAAAATCAGAGTATGAAAGCAGACATGTATACAACTTGTTATATTGTTTATACTAGTAGGTGTCTTCCACACTATTTGCTAATTGTCCATGCAGTAACCTATGTACATAAAGAACTCGAAGATTCATTTAAAATTGATACAAAAATACATAGTGATTTAAAATTAAATAATGCATTGGAAAGTTAGTCCCCCTACTTAAAAAAACATGCATTCATGCAGAATAACACTGTCTTTGGCAGTCTTGGCAAACAATTCACAAATATCAGTCACAATACAGATCCAATCAACAGATGCTCGAGTATGTTACCCAGCACCCATGATCTCTTGTAAGTTGATTGGTCCAGCAGGGTACAGCCATACAGCAGAGTGGGGAGTGGATCCGCCCACATCTTTCAGCTTCCTCCCTAGAGCTCTCATCACACACTCCAATGGATAGATAACTTCCTGTCTAGCATTCACATCAAACCCTGAAACATTGTTTTGTGTAATAAATATGCTGTTCAGCAACTTCTTCATATTTTTTGATCCAAACTACTAAAGTTCTGTTCCATTTTTTCCACTATGGCCTTCTGTTGAACTCTGACGTCACTGGCATTCTTCTCCTGATTTGCGGATTGTGCAACTAACTCATTTTCCAAAACAATAAATTTCAACTTTTTCATTAACTTTTTTAATCCATCTGACAATCCATTTTTTTAACTATGAAACCTGATTACTTACTAGGTCTATTTGGTATTATACCCTGTCCATTTTATCATTGTTTTCTGTTCATATTTCCATTAACTGATCAACTGATCATTGACTGCACTAAATTTGCTTTTGTTATCCATCTTCATTTCCTCTAATTTTACTAAAATCCACTACAAAATATCGGTTTCCACTGTTTCTTTGCTGACTACACTATCACTTGGCTATGTGGTACAGCTTTCACTTCATCACCACTAACCCTCATCTCTATTCATTTTCCTAGCAATCACATGAGTTAAAAAAGTTTGTACTTATCTTTTCTGATGACATCCCTCTTTCAATTGATCTGGTCCATCATTATTGATATTATCTCATCACTGTTGATCCAACTTTGTTGGGCAGCTCTCGGGTCTTCCTTTGTCGATTGATTGGAGTTTCTGTATGTATATGAAAACTGGAAATGGTACAAATCACTGTCCTTTCTTCTTCTGCAACAGACAAGACTTCATTATCAGTAAACTGATTCCAGCTGACACCCACATTTGTTATCTTACCCTCCCACATATCACTATTAAAATTCTCTGTCTCTGCACAAGTTTTGAAAGCTTTGTGAGGCATAATATATACAAAAGAAAAACTTTTTGCTTATATTTATGTTCTCTTCTTGTTGTTTTGACTTCAGTTCTTGCATCTAGGGATACATTCTTGTGCCTGAAATTTTGACAAATAACTGTTGAAGATTTGCCTGTATTATTCTTGAATTTTATTCTTTGTCACATTTTTCCATATCAAGCTGTTTTTACAGTTTCCACTTCAGGACTCAAATTCACAGTGTTATGGCATAACATAAAAATCTGACTGATTCGATCAAAGGCGTGCCCACCACTTCTGAAGTACTAACAATATTCCAAAGAATTTACAAAGTTAAAAGAGTTTACAAACGTTCTTGACAAAAGAAGAATCTTCGCTAAAATATATCATTACTTTGTAAATGAGACCAGACATAAATTTTATAATTACCATCAGATTGTGCAATTAATAATAGGAATTTAAAGTATGCCAGATTCTTTGTAATTTCAAATATTTTTAAAAGAAAAGTAATTTTAACTGTTAGTGCATATCAATTGTAACACATTAATTTCTTTTCATACGTTTTAGTCTGAAATATAATACATCATATACAGAATCATAT
This sequence comes from Schistocerca gregaria, assembly GCF_023897955.1. Taxonomy (NCBI): domain Eukaryota; kingdom Metazoa; phylum Arthropoda; class Insecta; order Orthoptera; family Acrididae; genus Schistocerca; species Schistocerca gregaria. Next base: position 199,551,371 of record NC_064926.1, read on the forward strand.
GAAATTCTTTTAGTTAAACAACTGAGATAATGTTCACCTATACAATAATCGATAGTGTAAATGGTATCGGTTATTGCTATATAAAAAAAAGGTAATGTTAGAAGAGGGTGTCCCATTACTAACATGAACCCCCTTCTGAACAAGATTTAGAGGAGGAGCCTTGAGAGGTCTTCCACAGAGGTGCCGACTTATAAAGCATATTGGGGGGGCATACTGGGGGTCTTGCCCCACAAAATTTTATAAATTTTACATGAAAAATAGTGAGTTTTAAAGCTTTTTTTAAGCATTTGAGAGTCATATGATCAACATTGGAACCCTGAAAACTACACTCTCGGTAACTTGGCACATTTTTTGGCTTTGAAAAAAGAAACAAAACATAATCACGCACGGTATTTTCATAAAAAGCTAATTTAATTTAAAGTAATAATCATTCTTATAGACTAATACAGAGCAGTGAATATATAGCTCCAAAAAGATTGAAATTATATTCAAACAAATCCTAAACTATCATTAAAAGAATAAAACATAAAATATTGCTGTAACACAGTAATAGCACTTTGATTAATAAGCGAAATAGCTAATTTAAGCTTACTTTGAGTAAGGCTCAGGGTACATTAAATAAAAACAGCATCTCAAAGTTAATGCTTTAATACAGTTAATAAAGTTAATATAATAAGCCTAATACTTTCAGTCAAAAAGTATCTAAATAGCGGGTTTTAATTGGGTCTTACACCCTAAAAATATTTAAGCATTTGGAAATAACTAATACAGTACTATAGTGATACAGTACTAAAATAGTACTAATATTTCAAAACTGAAAATTTAACATTATGTATATATTTTATAAGGATTTTTAATAATGCTTCAGATGTCTAAGGGTGCTAAATGACCATTCTGCTGTTGCTGTCATGATTGTAACTACTTGGAGAAGCTTAATGCACTTCACTATTCCACATAACATTTCTTTAACTGTGGGCTCTTGTGTAACTTACTTTCTTACATCACACATGTTTTTTAAGACCAGTTGTTTTTTATTAGTGATATCGGCTCACATATTCGATTGTAAGTGCAGTCTCTCAATGTCTAGGTCATTTTTGAAAAACTCAGTTGATTTTTCCAAATTTGTTTCACCTCAGTTTACCAAAAGCAAGCACTCTTGTTCAACTGCAATGATCTGTGTAAGTCCAGTTGCAGCAAACTGGTCAGTAATGCAAGATTACACAGTTTCACAAACTTCAATGTAAATAGCTTTGTAGTATTCCTTTGGCGTTTTGAAAGTGTGCGATGAGCTGCCTTCATTATTTTCATACTTCTTTGGTATACTTCAATTCTGAGGAAACGAAGGATCATCAACTTGTGAAGGTTTTTCTTTTAAACACAATTACCAAAAGTGTTCAAAACTATCACAACTTCCATTCAATATACAAATCAAGCCCTCATATATTTTTTTCCGGATCAGCAACACTTAGATGAGAGCATTCAATTTTTTCATTGACATCCTCTACTGGGTTCACTGCACGGCAATAAAGACATAAAAAGAAATAAGTCTTGAATTGTAACTTTGACTCAAGGTAGCCTGCACAGTTGTAACCTGCCTCTGTTTTGTCCTCTGCAGAAAACGTTTCAAAAAAACTCTAGAAGTTCTTCAGAGTTTTTGAATATTCTCAAGATATTAGAAGCTCGCATAGTCCATCGAATCAGGCAAAAGGGCCTTAGACCAGCTTGGTCATTGATACTCTCACAGCATATGCTTCTGAAAAGCCCCATCCTTTTGTTGGATTCCCTTATGACATTTATCAAGTCCTTGGCTAAAGCCATAATATCCCTCATAGACGTAAATGGCAGAGACTGTCTACAACTGCCAAGTCTAAGCTGTGAGCAGTGCTGTGCACATAACATGCTTTTGGTTGTGTACCCAAAACTAATATTTTTAGTCCTTTGAACTTACCTCTCATATTCAAGGCATCATCGTAGCACTGTCGTCTTTAAGTTATCCATTGACAAATCAAGATGAGCAAAAACATCTTTTAAAATACTAAACAGAGTTTGTGATTCAGTGTTGGGGGTCTCATATAAGCCAATAAAGTCTTCATTGATGATTGAGGAATCATTGACAGTACAAATACAAAATGACACTTGTTCGTGAATCAAAGAACCACTTGTTTCAACAACCATAATAGAAAAATGTTCAGTGTTCTTGATTGAAGCCAATACCTTTTTCATGTTTCCTAGTTGCAGCCTGCTAATCCTTCTGAAACTCTTAGAGATGTCTGGCTTTTTTCAAATTATCCAGATCTTACATACTTAATTTTATATCTTTTTACAATTTATTCAACTTTTTTTTGTGTTTTATAACTAATAAATTACAGTCAACACGTGCAGCTACTAATAGAAATACTTTTAGTTTAAAACCTGGTTTCTAAATCTCTGTCTAACTTTTTAAGCTATGCCTCCTTAGAACCCCTCTTATTTAAATATTTATTCTGTGACTGGAACACATATATACCGTATTTCTTTGCAGTCTTCATCTTCATCTATACTCTCCAAGCCACCTTAAAGCAATGTCAGATGATACTTCTGTCACCAGTATTTTTCCCCACATTCCTGTTACATTCACAAATGGTAAATGAGATAAATGACTGTTGGAAAGGCTCAGTATGACATCTAATTTCTCTAATTTTCTCAGGGTGATGATTTTGCAGAAAAATTTGGGAGGAGTGGAAGCTCACAATATTTCAACAGTATACCTCTCTGTGATACACAATATCTTGCAGCATCTGCCATTGGAGTTTATTGAGCATCTCAATAACCCTCTCCCACTGAGTAACCCATCTCAGTGATGAAAAGTACCAACCTTCCTTGTATCTTCTCTACTTCTTCTTTTAATCCTACTTTCTAAGGGCCCCAGAATGATGAATAATATTCAAGAATCAGTCAAACAAGTGTTTTGTAATTCTCTTCTTTCATGGAGGAATCACATTTCCATGAATCTGTCTTGCATTGGCTTTTTCACTGTTTATTCAATGTGGTCATTTCACCAGAGGTCACTCCAGATGGTTACTCCTAGCTATGTTATAGTGATTATTGTGTCCAGTGATTTGTCATCTGTAGTGGAATTGAACAATAATGGATCTCTTCACCTATTTATGTGTTTTATATAGATTTATTCATGTTCAGGGTTAACTGCCAGTCCCTAATTTCACTACAGTCTTCTGATGTTGCAGCCACCATACAAACAACGGTATTCTCTGCCATGCATTTGTACAAGCTGCTAGGAAACTCCAGATTACTGAGATTTTCTATTGAATCATACATTCAACCTCTTACTACAAAAGGCAGTCTTTATTCCTGAGCAAATGGAATCTCATTCTTGTACTCCTATTTAAACCTACATAGACTGACTGAATAAAGGCTAAAATAAGCACTTCATCCTGATAAAGCCTTATTATGTGGCTGATGACATAACGGAACTATAAACATTATAACCTCTTTGTAAGTGGCAGTTGTTAACCACCCAGAACTGTTTTGAAGACTAAGCTGTTTTTAAACATATTATTTAAAATAAAATGTGGTTTTTATGCTGTTTCATCAATTGCATGTTTTTCTTACAGTATCATTTGAATGCTGAATTGATATATGTTATCTGAAACGTATATGAAGTAAAAGTGACCACTGTCCTGAATACACCTACATACAGCGAGTCCTGCTTTAACAAACTTAAAAGCTAAACGACTTGCTATATACTGAAAATGCTAAATAAATTTAGTAGCTTTTTGAATTTTTGTTAATGAATTAAATCATTAACTTAGAGATCAGATATGTTGTTGTTGTTGTCCTCAGTCCTGAGACTGTTTTGATGCAGCTCTCCATGCTACTCTATCCTGTGCAAGCTTCTTCATCTCCCAGTACTTACTGCAACCAACATCCTTCTGAATCTGCTTAGTGTATTCATCTCTTGGTCTCCCTCTACGATTTTTACCCTCCACGCTGCCCTCCAATGCTAAATTTGTGATCCCTTGATGCCTCAGAACATGTCCTACCAACCGGTCCCTTCTTCTTGTCAAGTTGTGCCACAAACTCCTCTTCTCCCCAATTCTATTCAATACCTCCTCATTAGTTATGTGATCTACCCATCTAATCTTCAGCATTCTTCTGTAGCATCACATTTCGAAAGCTTCTATTCTCTTGTTGTCCATACTATTTATCGTCCATGTTTCACTTCCATACATGGCTACACTCCATACAAATACTTTCAGAAACGACTTCCTGACACTTAAATCTATACTCAATGTTAACAAATTTCTCTTCTTCAGAAACGCTTTCCTTGCCATTGCCAGTCTACTTTTTATATCCTCTCTACTTCGACCATCGTCAGTTATTTTGCTCCCCAAATAGCAAAATTCCTTTCCTACTTTAAGTGTCTCATTTCCTAATCTAATTCCCTCAGCATCACCCAACTTAATTTGACTACATTCCATTATCCTCGTTTTGCTTTTGTTGATGTTCATCTTATATCCTCCTTTCAAGACACTGTCCATTCCGTTCAACTGCTCTTCCAAGTCCTTTGCTGTCTCTGACAGAATTACAATGTCATCGGCGAACCTCAAAGTTTTTATTTCTTCTCCATGGAATTTAATACCTACTCTGATTTTTGTTTTGTTTCCTTTACTGCTTGCTCAATATACAGATTGAATAAGTACGGGGACAGGCTACAACCGAGGCTCACTCCCTTCCCAAGTGCTGCTTCCCTTTCATGCCCCTCTACTCTTATAACTACAATCTGGTTTCTGTACAAATTGTAAATAGCCTTTTGCTCCCTATATTTTACCCCTGCCACCTTTAGAATTTGAAAGAGAGTATTCCAGTCAACATTGTCAAAAGCTTCCTCTAAGTCTACAAATGCTAGAAATGTAGGTTTGGCTTTCCTTAATTTATTTTCTAAGATAAGTCATAGGGCCAGTATTGCTTCATGTGTTCCAACATTTCTGTGGAATCCAAACTGATCTTTGCCAAGGTCAGCTCCTACCAGTTTTTCCATTCGCCTGTAATGAATTCGTGTTAGTATTTTGCAGCTGTGACTTATTAAACTGATAGTTCGGTAATTTTCACATCTGTCAACACCTGCTTTCTTTGGGATTGGAATTATTATATTCTTCTTGAAGTCTGAGGGTATTTCACCTGTCTCATACATCTTGCTCACCAGATGGTAGAGTTTTGTCAGGACTGGCTCTCCCAATGCCGTCAGTAGTTCCAATGGAATGTTGTCTACTCCCGGGGCCTTGTTTCGACTCAGGTCTTTCACTGCTCTGTCAAACTCTTCACGCAGTATCGTATCTCCCATTTCATCTTCATCTACATCCTCTTCCATTTCCGTAATATTGTCCCCAAGTAGATTGCTCTTGTATAGACCCTCTATATACTCCTTCCACCTTTCTGCTTTCCCTTCTTGGCTTAGAACTGGGTTTCCATTTGAGCTCTTGATATTCATACAAATGGCTCTCTTTTCTCCAAAGGTCTCTTTAATTTTCCTGTAGGCAGTATCTATCTTACCCCTAGTGAGATAAGCCTCTACATCCATACGTTTGTCCTCTAGCCATCCTGGCTTAGCCATTTTGTACTTCCTGTCAATCTCATTTTTGAGACGTTTGTATTCCTTTTTGTCTGCTTCATTTACTGCATTTTTATAATTTCTCTTTTCATCAATTAAATTCAATATTTCTTCTGTTACTCAAGGATTTCTACTAGCCCTCGTCGTTTTACCTACTTGATCCTCTGCTGCCTTCACTACTTCATCCCTCAGAGCTACCCATTCTTCTTCTACTGTATTTCTTCCCCCCATTCCTGTCAATTGTTACCTTATGCTCTCCCTAAACTCTGTACAACCTCTGGTTCTTTCAGTTTATCCAGGTCCCATCTCCTTAAATTCCCACCTTTTTGCAATTTCTTCAGTTTTAATCTACAGTTCATAACCAATAGATTGTGGTCAGAGTCCACATCTGCCCCTGGAAATGTCTTACAATTTAAAACCTGGTTCCTAAATCTCTGTCTTATCATTATATAATCTATCTGATACCTTCTAGTATCTCCAGGATTCTTCCATGTATACAACCTTCTTTTATGATTCTTGAACCAAATGTTAGCTATGATTGAGTTATGCTCTGCGCAAAATTCTACCAGGCAGCTTCCTCTTTCATTTCTCTCCCCCCTATCCATAATCACCCACTATGTTTCCTTCTCTCCCTTTTCCTACTCTCGAATTCCAGTCAACCATGACTATTAAATTTTCGTCTCCCTTCACTACCTGAATTATTTCTTTTATCTCATCATACATTTCATCAATTTCTTCATCATCTGCAGAGCTAGTTGGCATATAAACTTGTACTACTGTAGTAGGCATGGGCTTCGTGTCTATCTTTGCCACAATAATGCGCTCACTATGCTATTTGTAGTAGCTTACCCGCACCCCTATTTTTTTTATTCTTTATTAACCTACTCCTGCATTACCCCTATTTGATTTTGTATTTATAACCCTATATTCACCTGACCAAAAGTCTTGTTCCTCCTGCCACCGAACTTCACTAATTCCCACTATATCTAACTTCAACCTATCCATTTCCCTTTTTAAATTTTCTAACCTACCTGCCCGATTAAGGGATCTGACATTCCACGCTCTGGTCCGTAGAATGCCAGTTTTCTTTCTCCTGATAACGACATCCTCTTGAGTAGTCCCCACCCGGAGATCCAAATGGGGGACTATTTTACCTCCGTAATATTTTAGCCAAGAGGACGCCATCATGATTTAACCATACAGTAAAGCTGCATGCCCTTGGTAATAATTACGGCTGTAGAGTCCCCTTGCTTTCAGCCGTTTGCAGCAACAGCACAGCAAGGCCGTTTTGGTTAGTGTTACAAGGCCAGATCAGTCAATCATCCAGACTGTTGCCCCTGCAACTACTGAAAAGGCTGCTGCCCCTCTTCAGGAATCACACATTTGTCTGGCCTCTCAACAGGTACCCCTCCGTTGTGGCTGCACCCACAGTACAGCCATCTGTATTGCTGAGGCACGCAAGCCTCCCCACCAACGGCAAGGTCCATGGTTCATGGGGGTAGGAGATCAGATATACTTTTCCCAAAAGAAGTGGCCAGGAATGGTGGTGGTCTGAGGGATGGAGAGGGGTGTACATGAGAGAGAGAGAGAGAGAGAGAGAGAGAGAGAGAGAGAGAAAATTAGATATGCATCTCACAATAAATGTAATTATTGTAATAGCATATTATGTGTGTACTTTAAGGTAGTTGTACTTCAGAGCCACAGAATAGTTGTACAATCTACTATTTAAAATTATATGCATTATGTAGTATCCACATAGTGATCTTCAATATTAATTACTGTGTTCCAGAGACTTTGGATATGCTTAAGGACAACACTGAGCCTGTTTGTTGGAGTCACACTGATGCGTGAGCTACAAATTCTTTTCTATCTAATTCATTTTTTTAAATTGTTGAGGTAGCTTTTATTGCTTTGAATTCTAATAATCCACATTCTTCTGTATTTTGGGCTGTAGTTGGAAACTTTGGCCAAGAATGGGAAACTGGGGATGTCATTGCAAAAACCCCTTACAAAGCTGGAACTCCAAAGGAGATAAACGCCATCATAGGTGTCAAACTAGGATTGCGTTCTGTCAATGTCACTCTTAAACAGGAAGGTATATGGTTTTCATAATTATGAGTATGTGGTGTGTGTGTGTGTGTGTGTGTGTGTGTGTTGGGGAGAGACAGAGAGAGAGAGAGAGAGAGAGAGAGAGAGAGAGAGAGAGAGAAGAAAAAGTTTGTTGTACATTTATTCATTGCTATGTATATATGTGTTTCTTCTGTTATTTGACACTATCTCAGGAGGACAGAACACATCAGATGATAAATCCCTCAAAGATGAAATTATCAACTATAATGAACGTTTTACCTGGGAGTGGGACCAAGGAATATTTGGTTTTGGGCCACGAGGTAAGATATTTACAAAGAATACAGTGCAATAAATTCCTTTTCCCTTTATTTTCCACATAGTATTTCATTCAGTCTCAGTGCTTTGTAATATTACCCAGTTTATTAAGTATTTTAGTGAATTACTACTACACTAATACTACTATTTCTACTACTTCTTCTACTATTATTATTATCACCATCATCATCATCAGCAGCAGCAGCAGCACACATTTTTGCCCGTAAGAGAATGTTTAACTTGAATGCTACATGATTATTCATTTTTTCCTTGTTTCATTTTTATTTTTCTCGCCCTGTAACATCTTCATTCTTTGATGTGTTCCTGTTTTCTTTGGTCTGTCTGTATTTTCTCTGTTTTCCTCTTTATTTTACTTTAAGTTTCGTGTTCATAATTTTATTTCTGAAATTGTCTCTTTCATTTAGCATTTATTTATTTTAGAATACTGTGGATCCTTGACACAATGTATAGGTAGGATGTAGAATATGTCAAATTTTACTACAATAATCATATACAAATGGTCATGACAATGAGGCTTACAATCTAAATCATAGTAAATCAATACATGAGGTTCAAGTCTTTAAATAACAGCATAGCTTATAGTAGTAATGATGCTTACACAAATAAATTGTACGGCTTACATTCTAATTCATGTAAAACACATTGTCTACAGTTAATATACAGTGCTACATAGTCATTTCTTATAGGAGTGCTTAAAATTAGACTAATTTCACTAATTATTACACATTATCAAAAAAATCCTAGCTATTTTTTAATTTAGTCTTATCTCCAGTGACTGATTTAACATGAACTGGAAGTTTATTGTACACTTTTTTTGCGTGAATAATGTACTTCTTTCTGTACCGTACTGAGATTTTTTACATCTCTGTGAAGATCATGTTTACTTCTTGTATCATGATCATAGTATTCACTGCTTGTCCTGTACATTTTCTGATTAATGTTCACAAAGCACATTAGTGAAAAACTGTATTGGCATGGCATGGTGAGGATCCCCCGTTGTTTGAACAAGTTTCTGCAAGAGCATCTAGGGTGCACTCTATCCATAATTCTGATGACTCTCTTCTGTGCAATAAAGACTTTATTTGCTCATGACTGGTTTCCCCAGAATATGAAGCCATATATCATAGATGAATGGAAATATCTGAAGTACTGAGCCTTTTTTATTGTCTCTAAGTCACAAACAGATGAAATTGAGCAAATGGAAAATGCTGCTGAAGTCAGTCTTTTACATAACAATGTGAATTGGCCAGTTTAGACTGATGTTAATATGTAATCCAACGAATTTGGAACACTAAACTCTCAATAGTTCTTTGTCGCAACATTTTATATCAATATTTTCCAGTTTTTTGTTTGCTGTCTGGAACTGAATGAATTGAGTCTTGTTAACATTGAGTGACAGTCCATTGGATGCAAACTAATCTAGAGCTTCTTTGAATATAGTGGTCACAGAGTTCTCTAGACTGCAGTTTGGTACATTCTCTATCATAATGGTGATGTCATCTGCAAACAGGCTGAAGTGTGCTTTTAGTGTTATACACCATGGAAGATTAGGAAAAGTAAGGGACCCAGCACTGAGTTCTGTGGGACTACACATTTCACTGTGCCCCAGTCAGAGCAGGCAGGTGCCTTTGCAGAATTTTTCACCTCTATCTTCTGTCTTCTGTCATCCAGAGATCATTTGAGCCACATCCCTACTTCACCATATAAGCCATAGTGCTCAGCCTTTGTAAGTAGAATTTTGTGATCTACACAGTCGAGTGCTTTAGGCAGATCACAAAAGATTCCAACAGGGGATATTTTATTGTTTATGGATTCAAGAAGATGGTTCACAAATGTGAAAATGGAATGTTCACTTTATATACCCTTTTGGAATACAAATTTATTTTTATTAAACAGTGTAAAATCCAGGATGAAACGTAATAATATTATGAAAAGGAAAGTTGCTAGTCACAACAAAAGGACTGTCGCAATATAAGCTTTCAGCCAACGAGGTCTTTGTCAAATATAGACGGCACACACACACGCACACACACACACACACACACACACACACACACACACACACACACACACACACGCACCACATGACTGCAGCCTCTGGCTGACAAAAGCCTTGTTGGCTGAAAGTATATATTGTGACACTCTTTTTGTGCCTACCTGATTTTTATTAAGGAATTTATGTTCATTAAGATGATGCACGATTCTCTTGAACATAAATTTCTCTTGGGTTTTAGAAAGATTTGTCAGCAATGAAACTGGCCCGTAGTTGAAATGTCAGCTTTATCACCTTGTTTTAACAGCAACCTAACCATACCATTCGAGTCTATTGTTCAAGAGCATAGGAACCACACTAAATAGGACTAAAAGGGTATACTGAATGTATACAGAGAGGGGCAGCACGAATGGCCACAAGTTTGTTTGATCCATGGGAGACTATCACAGAGATACTGAAGAAATTGGACTGTTAGGCTCTTGAATATAGATGTAAACTATCCCAAGAAAATTTACTAACAAAGTTTCAAGAACTGGCTTTAAATGATGAATCTAGGAATATGCTGTAACCCCCAACATTTCACTCACATAGGGATTATTAGGATAAGATTAGAAAGATTGCAGCACACTCAGAGACATTCAATTATTCTTCCCATTCTCCATATGTGAATAGAATGGGAAGAAATCCAAATAACTGGTAGATTGGGACATACCCTCTGCCAAGCACTTCATGGCAGTTTGCGGACTATAGATGTAGGTGTAGATGTATAAATATTCTAGAACTTCTTGTCTGTTATTGCTGACTGTTGCCAGGTCATCTCCAAATGCCAGGCATTTTAGGATTGTCTTGTTTGCACACATTCTTCATAAACAAATCCCTTTTACTTTTTCTTCCCATTGTTTGATAATTTTGTCCAAGACCATGTTGAATAAAAGCAGTGAGAGACCATCTCCTTGTCCTATATGTATCTCAAATGGTTCTGAGATTTCTTACTAAATTTTATGTTAGATGTGGGTCTGTGAGTGTCTTTTGTACAAAAATCCTAGTTTGTCTGCCTGTTTTATATTCTTATAGTGTGAAAGATGGTCCACTTGTCAATGGGGTAATGCCTTGGAGATACCACTGTAATTATTAGGGTCTGTCTTGTCCTTTTTGCGGAGTGGGTGAATCAGTCCACATTTCCATTTCGGTGTGATCCACATTTCTGCGATATTTTTGTGAATTTTCTTTGTGATATTTTGGTCTTTGAGCTTCCAAGCCTTGGAGATAATGCCATCCTCTCCAGGGGCTCTGTGATTGCAAGCAGTTTCAAATCTGGATTTGGTATTGTTTCCATGAAGTGTAATTTTTCTACATGCTTCTCGCAGTTGAGTTTATCAAAGTATTTTTAAGGATTTTTCTGTTTTCTTTAGTATTTGTTTCCAGAGACCTGTCTCTTCTTTCAAAGAATATATACACTCCTGGAAATTGAAATAAGAACACCGTGAATTCATTGTCCCAGGAAGGGGAAACTTTATTGACACAGTCCTGGGGTCAGATACATCACATGATCACACTGACAGAACCACAGGCACATAGACACAGGCAACAGAGCATGCACAATGTCGGCACTAGTACAGTGTATATCCACCTTTCGCAGCAATGCAGGCTGCTATTCTCCCATGGAGACGATCGTAGAGATGCTGGATGTAGTCCTGTGGAACGGCTTGCCATGCCATTTCCACCTGGCGCCTCAGATGGAGCAGCGTTCGTGCTGGACGTGCAGACCGCGTGAGACAACGCTTCATCCAGTCCCAAACATGCTCAATGGGGGACAGATCCGGAGATCTTGCTGGCCAGGGTAGTTGACTTACACCTTCTAGAGCACGTTGGGTGGCACGGGATACATGCGGACGTGCATTGTCCTGTTGGAACAGCAAGTTCCCTTGCTGGTCTAGGAATGGTAGAACGATGGGTTCGATGACGGTTTGGATGTACCGTGCACTATTCAGTGTCCCCTCGACGATAACCAGAGGTGTACGGCCAGTGTAGGAGATCGCTCCCCACACCATGATGCCGGGTGTTGGCCCTGTGTGCCTCGGTCGTATCAGTCCTGATTGTGGCGCTCACCTGCACGGCGCCAAACATGCATACGACCATCATTGGCACCAAGGCAGAAGCGACTCTCATCGCTGAAGACGACACGTCTCCATTCGTCCCTCCATTCACGCCTGCCGCGACGCCACTGGAGGCGGGCTGCACGATGTTGGGGCGTGAGCGGAAGACAGCCTAATAACGGTGTGCGGGACCGTAGCCCAGCTTCATGGAGACTGTTGCGAATGGTACTCGCCGATACCCCAGGAGCAACAGTGTCCCTAATTTGCTGGGAAGTGGTGGTGCCGTCCCCTACGGCACTGCGTAGGATCCTACGGTCTTGGCGTGCATCCGTGCGTCACCGCGGTCCGGTCCCAGGTCGACGGGCATGTGCACCTTCCGCCAACTACTGGCGACAACATCGATGTACTGTGGAGACCTCACGCCCCACGTGTTGAGCAATTCGGCGGTACGTCCACCCGGCCTCCCGCATGCCCACTATACGCCCTCGCTCAAAGTCCGTCAACTGCACATACGGTTCATGTCCACGCTGTCGCGGCATGCTACCAGTGTTAAAGACTGCGATGGAGCTCCGTATGCCACGGAAAACTGGCTGACACTGACGGCGGCGGTACACAAATGCTGCACAGCTAGCGCCATTCGACGGCCAACACCGCGGTTCCTGGTGTGTCCGCTGTGCCGTGCATGTGATCATTGCTTGTACAGCCCTCTCGCAGTGTCCGGAGCAAGTATGGTTGGTCTGACACACCGGTGTCAATGTGTTCTTTTTTCCATTTCCAGGAGTGTATTTTGAGACTGATAACCCTTTACATTTTCCCTGAATATTCATTTGGGGTATGTTGTAGTATGTTCTTTTCACTCTTCCAATATCTTCTGAGGATGATTTGTGGAATTTGTGCAATCTCATCATGTTTCTATTGTACTGCTACTGCTAAACTTCTTCCATGCCACAATTATAAATTTCATGGCCTCATCACAAGTTGTGGTATCATTATTATTATTATTATTATTATTATTTATTATTAACGTCAACTTATAATTCATCATGTGTTTCAATGATTTTAAGATCTTACAGTTTCCCAGGACTGTTGTTATGTTATGTAATCTTGGGTACACCACAGGGGGAGCATCTGATAGTGATGTCAAGTTACATTTTCAAATATTGTACCAAGAAGACACAATAAACTAGTGCCATACCTGAAAGGGCAGCATTAAATAATGAATGTACACTATGTACTTGTGACTCTGGGATTCTGTAGTAGATGCTAGAGGAAGCTAACCGATTGGTTTTCATTTAAAGTATGAACAACTTCATCATTAATAGACCTCAATTTCACTCACAGATTTTTGGTAGCACCTAAAATGAACTGTTAACATTTTCATTTATTGATAGAGTGGTGAATCATAACTGTTGTTGTTGTGGTCTTCAGCCCAGAGACTGGTTTGATGCAGCTCTCCATGCTACTCTATCCTGTGCAAGCTTCTTCATCTCCAAGTACTTACTGCAACCTACATCCTTCTGAATCTGCTTAGTGTATTCATCTCTTGGTCTCCCTCTACGATTTTTACCCTCTGCACTGCCCTCCAATACTAAATTGGTGATCCCTTGATGCCTCAGAACATGTCCTACCAACCGGTCTCTTCTTCTAGTCAAGTTGTGCCACAAATTTCTCTTCTCCCCAATTCTATTCAATACCTCCTCATTAGTTATGTGATCTGCCCATCTAACCTTCAGTACCACATTTCAAAAGCTTCTATTCTCTTTTTGTCTAAACTATTTATCGTCCATGTTTCACTTCCATACATGGCTACACTCCATACAAATACTTTCAGAAACTACTCCCTGACACTAAAATTATACTCCTTGTTAACAAATTTCTCTTCTTCAGAAACACTTTCCTTGCCATTGCCAGTCTACATTTTATATCCTCTCTACTTCGACCATCATCTGTTATTTTACTCCCCAAATAGCAAAACTCCTTTACTACTTTAAGTGTCTCATTTCCTAATCTAATTCCCTCAGCATCATCCGACTTAATTAGACTACATTCCATTAACCTCATTTTGCTTTTGTTGATGTTCATCTTAAATCCTCCTTTCAAGACACTGTCCAATCTGTTCAGCTGCTCTTCCAGGTCCTTTGCTGTCTCTGACAGAATTACAATGTCATCGGCGAACCTCAAAGTTTTTATTTCTTCTCCATGGATTTTAATTTCTACTCCAAATTTTTCTTTTGTTTCCTTTACTGCCTGCTCGATATACAGATTGAATAACAACGGGGACAGGCTACAACCCTGTCTCACTCGCTTACCAACCACTGCTTCCCCTTGACTCTTATAACTGCCATCTGGTTTCTGTACAAATTGTAAATAGCCTTTCGCTCCCTGTATTGTAACCCTGCCACCTTTAGAATTTGAAAGAGAGTATTCCAGTCAACATTTTCAAAAGCTTTCTCTAAGTCTACAAATGCTAGAAACGTAGGTTTGCCTTTCCTTAATCTTTCTTCTAAGATAAGTCGTAAGGTCAGTATTGCCTTACTTGTTCCAGTATTTCTACGGAATCCAAACTGATCTTCCCCGAGGTCGGCTTCTACTAGTTTTTCCATTCGTCTGTAAAGAATTTGCGTTAGTATTTTGCAGCTGTGGCTTATTAAACTAATAGTTCGGTAATTTTCACATCTGTCAACACCTGGTTTCTTTGGGATTGGAATTATTATATTCTTTTTGAACTCTGAGGGCATTTCGCCGGTCTTATACAGTTTGCTCACCAGATGGTACAGTTTTGTCAGGGCTAGCTCTACCAAGGCTATCAGTGGTTCTAATGGAATGTTGTCTACTCCCAGAGCCTTGTTTCAACTTAGGCCTTTCAGTGCTCTGTCAAACTCTTCACGCAGTATCATATCTCCCATTTCATCTTCATCTACATCCTCTTCCATTTCCATAATACTGTCCTCATGAACATCGCCCTTGTATAGACCCTCTATATCTCCTTCCACCTTTCTGCTTTCCTTCTTTGCTCACAACTGGGTTTCCATCTGAGCACTTAATATTCATGCAGGTGGTTCTCTTTTCTTCAAATGTCTCTCTAATTTTCCTGTCGGCAGTATCTATCTTACCCCTGGTGATATACGCCTGTACATCCTTACGTTTGTCCTCTAGCCATCCCTGCTCAGCCATTTTGCACTTCCTGTCAATCTCATTTTTGAGACGTTTGTATTCCTTTTTGTCTACTTCATTTTTGTATTTTCTCCTTTCATCAATTAAGTTCAGTATCTCTTCTGTTACCGAAGGATTTCTACTAGCCCTCGTCTTTTTACCTACTTGATTCTCTGCTGCCTGCACTATTTCATCTCTCAAAGCTACCCATTCTTCTTCTATTGTATTTCTTTCCCCCACTCTTGTCAATCGTTCCCTAATGCTCTCCCTGAAACTCTCTACAACCTCTGATTCTGTCAGTTTATCCAGGTCATATCTCCTTAAATTCCCACCTTTTAGCAGTTTCTTTTGTTTTAATCTACAGTTCATAACCAATAGATTGTGGTCAGAGTCCATATCTGCCCCTGGAAATGTCTTACAATTTAAAACCTGGTTCCTAACTCTCTGTCTGGCCATGATATAATCTATCTGAAACTTGGCAGTATATCCAAGCTTCTTCCATGTATACAATCTTCTTTTGTGATTCTTGAACCAAGTGTTAGCTATAATTAAGTTATGCTCTGTGCAAAATTCTACCAGGTGGCTTCCTCTTTCATATTCACCTACTACAATTCCTTCTCTTCCTTTTCCTACTATCGAATTCCAGTACCCATGACTATTAAATTTTCGACTCCCTTCACTATCTTGAGAATTTCTTTTATCTCATCATACATTTCATCAATCTCTTCATCATGTGCGGAGATAGTCGGCATATAAACTTTTACTACTGTGGTAGGTGTGGGTTTCGTATCTATCTTGGTCACAATGATGCGTTCACTATGCTGTTTATAGTAGCTTACTTGCATTCCTATCTTTTTTATTCATTATTAAACCTGCTCCTGCATTACCCCTATTTGATTTTGTATTTATAACCCTGTATTCACCTGACAAGAAACCAGAAGTTTTGTTCCTTCTACCACCGAACTTCACTAATTCCCACTTTACCTAACTTTAACCTATCCATTTCCCTTTTTAAATTTTCTAACCTAATTACCATAAGCAGGGCAACGGCCTTGACGCAGTGGATACACCGGTTTCTGTGTGATCACCGAAGTTAAACACTGTCAGGCGTTGTCGGCGCTTGGATGGGTGACCATCCAGGCCGCCATGTACTGTTGCCATTTTTCAGGGTACATTCAGCCTCGTGATGCCAATTGAGGAGCTACTCGACCGAATAGTAGTGGCTTCAGTGAAGAGTACCATCATAACGACCGGGAGAGCGGTGTGCTGACCCCATGCCCCTCCTATCCGCATCCTCCTCTGAGGATGACACGGCGGTCGGATGGTCCCGATGGGCAACTTGTGGCCTGTAGACGGAGTGTTTTTTTTGGTTTTTTAACAATCATAAGCATATGTATTACAAGTAGTTGACCCTGCCTTGTTGTATGCTATTGCGCCTCAATTCAGTTTAGTCACAAAAATTAATACCATAATTGAACTCTGACCTGTATATCAGATTTCTACCAAGACTGAACGCCAACAATGGAAAATTTGGAATGGAATACAACAGTGCGAAATTGGACAGATTGCTCCTCACCACATAGATGTGGCCACTGCCACACAACACCTACAGAGACTGATCACACTTTCAAAATCACATCATGAATCATCTTACAATTCCAAAGTTTTTATTCACAAAATTGAACATTACAAAGCAACATTCTTAGAGGACTCTTTGAGGACTTTCTAAACATGGACCTGCAGTGGTCTGAAACAGTGATGCTATGCTCAGTGCTCCGTGTATCTGTTACGCTCCCCACTGATCATGCACCTCCATCTCTTTGATGCCCAGAGGCCTTTGAAACACACAACACCACAAGAAGTACCATCCTTCCACAAAACTAATAACAGTTCTTTAGCAATGTCACTATTCAGCAATACATAAATATTAATTATCGCATCAAGCTACAATTGATTATACATAACTGTAATGTCATATTTGCTGGACCTCATATTTTTGTACCAACCAGCCACAAACAGTGATAAATCTAACACAGATAAACCACAGACAGTTGTATATTGTTTTTCAAGGTAACATTAACAATGTCAATATCTTGGTAGTCATGAAACATACGCATTTTACTAATATATGCTTCACATGCATTGCTCGATCAAGACCTCATACTGCCTGAAACATTCATTTCTGATCATTAGTTCCATATGTCAAAATGCCCAGTTTAATATGCAGTTTTGAGTCTAAGGGTTTGGGATGACCTGTGTCTGGGGGCAAGATAGTAAGCTTTAATTCAAGAGAACACACAAGTAAAATTTACTTTGAAGCCATCGAGACCAGACAAGATGCAAAACTTATGGAGAAATAAAAAGAGTACTGAATGATAAGCATACAGTGATTGCTTCTAAATGGTTTGGCCTTTAGGAAGTGAATGAATGGTCTTCTTAACCCTTTCTTTTCTAGTCTTAGCTTATGTGCTCTTATATTTATTTAATGGTAGTGTATGTCCTGTATATGATATTTTATTGAAAAACTTTTTGTAGTTGCTCTTTCTTTTAGAGTGTGCATGTGGTATGTAATAACTAACTAAACTGCAGTTGTAGATGCTGTTTGGTGTGAGAAAATAGCACCATCATTTGTAAGAAACTGTGAATAAATAAAAATGCCAGCTAGAATACAGGCAAGTCCCTATCATCCTGGGATCTGAGATATGTGCCCTAATCTGTCTTACTCTTTCCTTGAGAAAGTAATTATAATTCCAAAAGATGGTAGTGTATCTTGTACTTTCATATATGCCTATTGGCTGTACTAAATATTTTCCCTCCTAAAGATAAGTACTGGTTAGCAAATCTGTCTTGCAAATTTTTTTGATAGAGCATATATCATTTATTCCAATTTCAACTATGACATGGAGAAATATTCCAGACAGATGGTTCAGAGAAACTTTTACAAAATAATTGTAATTGTGTAAGGTGTATTAAACTAAAACTGGCTTGATATTCTAACAGAAACTGATAGCCCTCATATTTAATAACAATATAACAATAATGAATTATGGACTTCTACACAATTGACAATTAAGATGCTGTGTGAACTAATGTTCATGAGATGTTTTTTGGACTAATACATTTTGATTGTGATGAACTAACCTCCATGAGATATTTCCTTAACTAATATGTTTCATTTGCAGTACTGTACATTTGTAGATACAGAAAAATCGAGACAACAAAATAGTTAGACTCAAACTTTGAAAAGATTATGTTCTAAAATTTGAATATTCTGGAACTGATGTGACAACAATAATTTTAGATTAAAATATTTCCTAGGCCACATAAAAAGAAGGAAAGAAATGAGGGCTTTCAAATGATATACTTCAATTTTACAATAAATAATTATTAATGGAATCAAACTTTTGTGAGCGTGTGGTTTTTCAGCCTCTAAGCTTTTGAATATTTCCTCAAATAAAATGTTTTTATGCATAATACTTATGTTATTGCCTTGAGTTAAGTATAAACTATACTTTGAATAAAAGGAATTCCAGAAATACAGTCTATAAAGGACTTCTGGTATTGCATACACAACTATTCATAACTTACAGATGAAGAATTTACTTATTTCAACACTAAAATGGACGAATTACAGCCAACAAAGCTGAATAAGATCACAGATTCCATGTAATATATACAAGTTTACATATTGTTATTTACAAGTCTTTTACCAGAATTTTCAAAATGAATTTATTTTATTAATGTAGGATAAGATAGATTGCCACTTACCGTAAAGAAGAAACGTCAAGTTGCAGACAGTCATGATTAAAAGACACTCACATGTAGCTTTTGGCCACAGCCTTCAACAGTAAATACAGACACACACACACACACACAGACACACACACACACACACATTCTGGCCCCAGATGCTGCTGGAGTTTGCGGTTGTGTATGCATGAGGTGTGCTTGCTTGTTTGTTTGTGTGTGTGTGTGTGTGTGTGTGTGTGTGTGTGTGTGTGTGTGTGTGTGTGTGTGTGTGAATGTTGTGTATCTGTCTATCTTTACTGATGAAGGCTGTGGCCAAAAGCTACATGCGAGTGTCTTTTAATTGGACGATACTCTTGATTTTTTCACAGAACACAGAGATATGTTCTGCTTTTATGCTGAATTATTAATTTTGAAAAAATAACGTATAGTTTTTCAGATATTTTATTTTTTGTAGATGTTAAAAAAGTTATACATTTTAACAAGTATTTTAAAATTACATCCATTAATACAAAATAATTCCACATATCTTTTAATTCAGATATATTAGAAGGTCTTAAGGAACAACTACAGAAAATTTCATCTTTCTACTATAAATAGGCCCTGAGAAAATGTACCTTATACAGAAAAAAACTACAGTTACAGGAAATTAGCTTCAAAGTTTTTACTTCAGTACAAGCCTGCTCCATAGCTTGTATCATCAGAATCATCCAACAGCTTCCTCTTGATGGCTCTGCTATGCTCTAGCCATCTTCGAATATACTTTTATGGCATTATCTGAAGATCTGAGCTGTTCCTTGTCCAAACAAAGCATATCTGCGGCAGTTTGTAGTCCTACACAGAGCCCCAACTTCTGCAGAACTTTGCACTTTGTTATATTGCCGTTATTGAAAGATGAAACAGCATCATAAACGCCAAAGTGAAGTGTGTTTATACCCACAAACACAGTTTTAGGTAGTCTATTCCATATCACATGGTTCACACACTCATTTGGATTTTGAGTCCGGCCGTGAAGACATTTCTTTAGTAGACTAATATCTGCGAGGTCTCGGAATATTGGTTTTATTTCATCCATTATGCCAGGTGGCAGGTGATGAGGGTGATTGTATTGTTTCTTAGTTACCTTGCCTCTGTTGTATTTGCACCAACTATCGTCTCCTTTTGGACATAGCCCATGTTAGGGACTCTTATTGTTTGAAGCTGTATGAAAAAACAGAGCCCAGACTCCTCTTCTCATTAATTCTGCATCTGCTATATTCTGTCTTATTGCTAGACCATAGCACTTCTGAATATGATATATTGTAGCATCTGTCAGTCAATTTTTCCCATCTAAAGTTTTCCCGTCGCTCAATTTCTTGGCCTTTCATGCTAGCCTTGAGCCGTCGAAGTCTTGATCTCATCCTTTTCTGAACAAGGCCAACACACTCCAGTTTTTGGAAATTTTCACATCGTTACCATAGGGTCTCAGTTCCTCAATTTCTTTGAAAGCCTTTGAGTCACCATCTCCAAGATAATTTATGTATCTAACGTTGTACCATTTTACTGAGCGTTAATAAATACTTCTTACACCAGCAACTTCCATACCACCACTTGACCCATAGTAATTTGCCATGCACTCCTCTTTATGTTTATTTTTCATTTTCTCCTTACATCTGCAATGCTTGGAAAGCATTGCCACATCAACTACCTTACCAATGTCCACACTTGTAGCTGTTACTACACCATTCAGAGATGTGTGGCCTCTCTTCTGCCAGCTTCCATCAAAAGCTATGGACAGGGCATCTTTCATGTTTTCCTGTGCCACATCTTCTACAGCAGAGCCTATTGCAATTATGTGTTTGTTAAATTTTGAAGGTGGAGGAGGGAGGTTCATCACACCACACAACATGGCACCTGCAGCCCTGCCCTTTCCTATACACTGTAATCCATAAACCAGTCTAATGTTTATATCATATAGTTTACCTGTATCTGCAGTAACATGTGAGGAATTGAAGAAAGTAACACTGTGTTTGCAATAACTGCACATCAACGCTAATTCACAAGCAAGTCCTACATGTAAGTTTGTTTTCAATGAAACACCACATTTTCCACATTGTTTGCAGCACACATTGTTCTCCAAAACGCCTGATAATAAAGAGACATTAATTACCTCATATTTTGTAGTCCCAGCATTTAGTTTCTTGTATTCTTCTTCAATTCCAGCCAGTTTTCTTCTTGAAGCACTTTCCGGTGTAGTGGCAGCAGCATCATTCAATGTATCACTACAAGTGTTGAGGTTAGTCGCTACTGGGACATCAGATACTGATGAAGATGAATCACACAAATTTTTAGTACACTTTACTTTCTCGCGCCAATATACACGCTTTCTAAATACCTTTAGACTAGGTCTTGGCATGTTGAAGGAAAGAAAACTCAATGACTTCTCCACATATGACTTTCACAACAATGACATGGATGTACTCACAAAGGAAACAATACAAATGGTGCAAAATCTATTGTCAACTGTCTAGCAGTGTAGCCAACAGAAAAGTTAACTCCCTTGTGCTCAGTTATATCTCTGGCAAGGCTGTCCATATCAGGTATATTTCGTGTCTCATATACAAGGTGCGGAACATCGTGTGTCAAAATTATTTTAAAAAATTATTTAAAATAGTTCTATTCACGTCATCCGAATATTTTATACGTGGTATTAAATGTGTGAGTCTAAATTTTTCGAAAATGCATTTACCCAAAAATCGATTTTTTCATCGAAAAACTCATTCCGTATACCCTTGATTGTGCCTCTCTACAAATTGACATGTCTTCTTCATAGTAAGTTGCAATCTATCTTTTCCTGCATTGTTGATATTCTTACCTGGAGTTTCCATTGTCTGAATTTATTTTATGATATCCAACTCATTCCAGAAGGTCAACTCACAGGGTGGTGGGATGTTTTGGGACACACTGTGTCTAGTTCATCTGCTGGGGCTCATTGGGCTTGGTAGAGCCTATCAATGACTGTGTTACTGTCATTATAGATCTCAGTATCAGGTGAACACACAATTCCCTCTGTCTGCACAATCAGTGTCCCCTATAAATGAACTGAAACTGCCATGAGCTCAGCTCTGCTGAGGTTAATCACTTGACATATGTGTCACCAAACTGTTTCGCTTGTCAGGCTGGTGTACTATGGACAGGGTTGTCAGAGGTTCTATTTTTGTGTGTGAGTTCCTGGAATGTTGGTATTTTGACCTGCGTTAAAGCATACTGGAAGTTGTGAACTGGTGGCACTATGTTCATAACATGGGGTACAGCCACTTACTGCTGTGTTCACACCTTACTGTGCACAAAATTGTATTAAAACAAAATATCACGACTCAAAAAGTCTACACTGCTTGTACCTCACTCCATGTAAGGATCTTAAACTGCAGCATGCTTAGGGATGAAGAAAGCCTATTGGAATTGGTAGCAGAACTAAATAATATCAAGTTGGATGTCACTGGGATATCAGAGGGAAGAAGAAAGGAAGAGAATCAGATCTGTAATCAGGAAATGTCTTTAGTGACAGAGGCACAGGTGAATGCCTGCACTTATTAGTAGGTTTTATCATTGACAATAAAATTAAAGACCAAGTTGTTGGTATTGAAGGAATGTTTGACAGAATAGCAAAAATAGCATTAAACAAAAAATGACTCTAAGTACTATGGGACTTAACTTCTGAGGTCATCAGTTCCCTAGACTTAGAACCACTTAAAACTAACTAACTTAAGGAAATCACACCCATCCATGCCCAAAGCAGGATTCGAACCTGCAACCGTAGCAGCAGTGCAGTTCCAGACTGAAGCACCCAGAACTACTCGGCCACAGCAGCCGGCTAGCATTAAACCAAACAATGGAAATCCCAGGTCAGAATGTCAACAATATTATGAAAATGATAGATTGCTACATAGTATAAAGATAGCACATTGAGTTGCAGATAGACACAATGAAAAGGCTGTTACACATGAGCTTTCAGCCGAAGCCTCTTTCAGAAAAGAAGACACACACACACATTCACACAAGCAAGCACATCTCTCACACACAAGACCACTACCTCCAGACACTCTGGCCTGAATGTACGTGTTGTATTGAATGAAATCAGCAATCTGAAGTGGGGCAGGAAAGGGTGAGGGATAGCAGAGAACGGATTGGGGGGGGGGAGTGAAGTCAGTGCTGTCTGATGGAGTGCACAAAGACTGGATGGTGGTAGAATAAGATTTCCAGGAGCAGCTCTGGCAGGCTGTAGGATGGAAGAGAGGGGAGGTGGGGAGGTATCAGAGAAGGAGAAAGACTGGTGGTTGTATTGTAAGAAAGGGGCACTCGATGAGGATGAAGGGATGTGAATTGGGAGGAGTTGATAAGGCTGAGGGAGTGGAAACTGCTGGTTGGAGAGTGGGGGGACAGTAGGCTACTGTAGGCTGAGGCTGGGATGATTTGAGGGATAGAGGATTTGTTGTAAGGATAACTCCCATCTGTGCAGTTCAGAAAGGCTGGTGGTGGAGGGGAGGATCCAAATGGCCTGGGTTGTGAAGCAGATGTTGAAATGAAGCATGTTATTTTCAGCAGCATGTTGACCTGCACGGTGGTCCATTTTGCTCTTGATTATGGATTTTTATATTGGTACGACTAGCTCTCCACCATGATGAATGCCCACTGCCGAATTGGGTCAACAGCAAAGTGGCCCACTGTGTGGTACAACATATCGCTGAACTTAATATGCTTGATTTCAGTGGCTGTTTCACAGCCCATACCATCTGGATCCTACCATCCACCATGAGCTTTTCTGAATGGCACAGATGGGAGTTACAGTAAGATGAAAATAATATGCAGCCAGGGGAATAATAAAGCTTAATGATGAAACTATAGAAACTCTTGACGAATGTATATACTGGAGGCTACTGAAAACAACTAGTGGCTGACCACTTAAAGAAATAAAGATAATGGTAAAAATGTTTTGGAGTTCATCTGGAAAACTGAATGCTATATTCAAATTAAATTCCTGATGTGCCTTAAATGGAACACCCACAACTGATGTATACTGCTGCTACTAGCTTATGGATGTTCTAGGTTAGCTCCACTAGAAGAGTTGGTGATGTAGTCTGTAGGACCCTCCTCCCCCCCCCCCCCCCCCCCCCCATCCACCCTATGGTGTACGACATGCTTTGTCTTGCTCCTCCGCTGAGGCCAGTCTGGCTTGGATGACCCTGCCAGCAACTATGCTACCACTCCGACATAACCCTAGTTTCTTTAGAGCTTTTACGCCTCCCCACCCATCACATAAGGTGCCTTCCATGAGGCAATATTCTCTGTGGAGGAGTAATGACTATTAGAAACTGAAAAAGAGACATGGCAAGAATACAGCAAGACTAAATGAAGGGAGATGGAGTAAAGAGATTCTGTGTTGCATTATTCTTGATAAGAAAAGACCTAGAAGGTTACACAATGGAAGATGGATTGATAAGTTAAAAAAAAAAGAAAACCAAGCAAGACAAATTTGATGCAAAGAGATGAAGATCCCAACATATAGAGAAGTCTCATACAGACATGTATCCAATAGTGGATGATATATGCCTGCTACTACTGCTGCTTGTGCTGGTTCTGATAATAATGATGAAGTTTTAGAAGTAGTCATACAGTTTTAATTATCACATATAGAAATCAAGCTGCAACCAGGAAACATAACCCTCTGTGCATATACACAATAAAAGGCAACACATTTCTTCCAACAACCAATCACTTGGTACAAAACTTAGATATAGTTGTCTGCATTTTAACTGTTCAGTAAACATTTCAACTTGATAGTCATTTTGTTGTAGATTATATCTGAGAGAGTTAAAAACCTAGAAACACTTCATCAAAACCTAAAAACACTTCATCTTAAAGAACCAAATGTTTTGATAATTTTCCATGTACACACTTCCATATTTGCATCCGTTACATAGCTCAAAAGGTATTTCTAGCAGGTACATCAACCCGCTCCTTCTTAATGTAAGAAATTCACAAATCTATGCTTGAAATTTTATTAGGAACTAGGTTTACATGCCACATAACAGAATTTTATGAAAGGCCATTAAAAACTTAAAAAATCAAAAGTTTGTAATGGATTTTTGTAAAATTCTTTTTCATGACATGTAAACCTAGTTCCGAATAAATAAAATTTCAAGCGCTCATATTATGAAGGAGTGGTCTGACATAACTATTATCAATACCTCTACAGCTATGTAACAGACATAAATGAGTGCAGGAAGTGCGGCACTGGTAGGTGCATATCCAGAATAATGAATACCAGTACCAAGTAGACAATTCCAGACTTTATTATCAGAATAGACGATACACTGTGACACTCAAGTGAGAGGCCAGAACAAACTGAATTCAAAGTCAAAGATATTATTCTTGCCTACTGCTCAGGGCATTGATATCTATACTTACAGTGAGAGATGATAAGTAGTCGCTGTGGTGCCACAGAGTCCTCCTCCCCCCTTCTGTGGTGCAGAGTGTGGGAGGAGGAAAAGCAACAGGAAGTGCTGAAGTAGTGGCATTAGGCAGTGGTAGTGCTGTGGCTGCAGTAGTGATACCAGAGATATCATAGTCTTGAAGGTGGGCAGCGGGCTGGAGATCTCACCCATAAGGTTAAGTAGTGCATTGGTGTCGGTGGGGCATTGGCGTCACCATTGGTATTGCTGTCTGACAGTGTGGGTAGAGTGTCAGGTGATGTGGTGCCATTGTCTGCTGTTGCCAGAACAGCCATTGCCAAGGTTGTGGTGGTGATTATGATGGAGGCCTCGGTAGTTAAATGAAATTGTCCTGATGCCAAATTTACTGCCCTCATAATGCACGGAGACAATGAGATTGTCATCAGCAAGCATCACTGATATATCCTCAGGGAGAAAGTGTGAAAGGTTCATTCACAATGTGAAGGAGGTAAAAGATGTCAAAGCAGGTCCAGAGCCAGAGAGTGGCTGATGAGACAGGTCTGTAATGGTCCAAGAAGGCTTCAGTCTATTGGCAGACACTGTCGATCTTTTGCCCCCAATCATAATGTCACATGTGTTTGAATCACATGCTGTCACTTTATGGGGGCCAACATATGGCTGATATAGTGCAGCTTGCACTGGATCGACATGTAGCATTACATGCTAGCAGGTGGGGAAGTCTTCATGTACAAGAACCCACAGCATTGAGTGATGAGAAACAAGAGGTACATGCATGCTTTGTATGTGTCATGTAACATGGGTGATGAGAGCTGGCAGTTCATGAGCAGCAGGAGATGTGATCTGCACAATGAAATCAGCGGGAAGTGACAGTATCTTGCTGTAGAGGATTTCCGCTTAGGAAACATCAATATCTTCCTTATGGGTGGTGTGTATGCCAAGCATGACCCAGGGAAGGATCTCTGCCCATGGCATTTTAAATGCCCAGTGTCATCTTTCTGCTAGGCCATTCGACTGTGGATGATACGTGGTGGTACAGAAGTGGTGGCAGCCACCAATATGGCACAGTTCATTGAATTATAAGGATTTAGAAGGGAGTGATGTGGGACAGTGAAAGCTTCCAATAAATGTATTAAAAAGACAGTCTAGGCAGAGATGTCAGCAGTAGGTGTTGCCTCAACCCATCACGTGACTCAACCAATCACTGAGAAAATATAATGACATCCCCTTGAGTCGGGAAGTGGTCTGATACGTCAGTATGCACTTGTTGGAAAATCCCCTTGGGAATTAGGAATTTGCCAAGGTGGGGCTGTGCATGTCAACCTGCTTTACTTTGTTGGTAGTGGATACATGCTGTGGTCCATGTGGCACTGTCTTTTGGCACATGGTGCCACACGAAGGCCTCCATGACCTAATATGCAGATGGTCATGCACCAGGGTGTGCAAAATTGTGGACTGAATCAAAAACTGCTTTGTGGAAAGGTTCCCCTGTTGTGGGAACATTAGGTCAAACTGGTTTGGTGGAGCTGGGGAAGGTAATTTGTTCTAGTTTAAGGTCTGTGTCCAGGTCAGGAAGCAGGTTTTGTAAGCCCTGGTCTGAACCTTGCATGTGCCAATTTAGTTGTAATAGAGCTGGGGAGGAATGAAGGCAATGTGTGACAGACAGTCTGTGACCACATTATCTACACTCTTGATGTAGTGCACATCGGTCTTGAATTGCGAGATGAAATCATGGTGTCAAAACCACCTGGGGGCCGAGTCCACAGATGGGTTATGACTCATGTTGGCCAAAAGATGCTGGTCAGTGTAAAATGTAAAAGGTCTGCCCTCCATCTTGGAAGTAACTCATAGATTCGTAGGTGGTGATGAGTTCTTGGTCATAGGTTGACCACTTATGCTGCCTGTTTGAGAGTTAATGTGAGGAAAACTGCAGAGGCTGAGGGATGCCAGCTATCCATTGCTGTTTTATGGCACCGACAGTGTGGTTACTAGCATCCACTGTTATTGTAAGGTGTGCATTAGGAGATGGATGAGCCAGTCTAGCTGCATTCAGTGAATCGTCTGTGATCTTATCAGAGGTGGTTTGCACAGATTGCGTCCATTCCAATTGACACTTACTCAATGTATTCTTCCTGCACAGCACCTGTATAAAGGAAAGAAGAGTCTTAGCTGCGTGCAGGGTGTGTCTTCTGTAGAACTTTCAAATGACAGAGCAGAGCAATCAGATGTCCTTTTCTTGTAGGTTTTATTCAACAAATCTAGATTTCAGCTAGTTCCTAACCATTATCAATGCGCCATTTCATTGTACCAATGCATGTTCTAGTACATCAGTGCCCTATTGTTTGGGCTGTTCTTTCAAGACTACTTTTCTGTGGAAGTTAATGACACCTAAAAATCTGCATAATTCTTGATAATTAGTGCATGGTGGCAAGAGTCACATTGTATTGGTCTTTTTGAGTGTCAGGCAGATGCCTGAAGCATGTACTTGATAGCTGACGAATGTCATGCAAGTTTGTCGAAATTGACATTTGTTCTCATTAATGACAAACCCATGGACAGCTAGTCTGTTGAGAACTTGTAGATGTGAATCATACTCTTCCACCGAATTAAGCCTATAATGACATCATCTAACTAGGCAAAACAAAATAGTAAACTGAACAAGGCGCTCTTGATAAAATGTTTCCACATTTCCACAGTTTGTTAATCTGTAAGGCTTGTGCAAAAATTCATAGAATCCAAAAGGTGTAACAATTGCTGTCTTTTAAACTAGTTTCATAGGTGATGCCCAAGTTCTGTCCAATGGATGAACAATCCCCGCTTTCAATAGTTCGTCCACAGTGATCTTCGCCCACTGTCAGTTTGTGGGGTAGGAGGTGCTGAGGTCTACATCAGATGGGCAGGCCAGGTGTAGAAGTGATGCGATGGACAGTACCATCACGAACAGTCCAAAGGATGTGTGGCCTGTCAGTGGGGAGCACATCAGGGGCTGGGAGAAAAGTGCATGATAGAGAGGAATCACTTGATGGGGCAATTGGTACATGGTCAAAAGGGCACACTACAGTCAGACACAACACTTCACTAACCTGTTCAGAATCCTAGAAGACAGGATATGGTAGTGTGTTGGCGTCCTCTGAGGTGCTGGACGGAGATGTTGCAGACAATGAGATGTTGCTTGGCTACGTGCAGTTTGGCAGCAGTGTCCATGAGGTCTATGTTGTCATGTCTAGTGATGTCATTTGCGGCATGTAGTGGCGAGTAGTCAGACATGAGTAAGCAAAGTTGATTGAAGAGTGCAGAACACTTAAGGAGTATTATGGTGCAGATGCACCTTTATGCAATCTAGCAGTATTACAACTACATCTGCTAACAACACCAGAAATATTTGTAACAAATATTTTATTGGTAACCTGTTCATTCTGGTATCCATTTGAGTCATTTGCAGTGATGAAAAGTTTCATTACAGGACTGTGGAACTGTAACACAACCCTGTGCCACCACACTGCTGTCTGTGAAGGCTGGCAAAACCAGAAGCATATACACTATTTGCCCATAGATTTCCAATTTCTGCTGATCCTGACATAGAAAGCACAAAGCTAAAGGAAAGGTGAACAACCAGTATAAGCTGACATCTTGTGACACATAAAAGCCAAATTGTGCTCTGACAAGCATAAATATTTACACTACAGAAATTTATCTGAAAGACATTACCAATAAGAGTAGTCATAAAAACACTTCTCAACAGGTGTCTTGCAATCTGATTCACATATTGGCACAATTTCTGTGCAGCTCAGGCTTGCAAGATTTCTCTTCTTGGACTGACAATAAAATTTCCAATTAATTTTGCTAACCTTATGTGTTTATCATGTTGATGACATTAAAATGCAATTTATATATCGTAACTGAGATGATTATCTGCTTGTTTAAAAAGTAACTTAACTATTTAATGCCTCTGTGCCCAACCATGTGTATGTAAAATAATTATCTCAACTTTTTACATCAACTGTCACTTGCATTAACTTATTACTGCAGCTTTCAAACAACTAAGTGAGAACAGATCTTTCAAAGAAAAGATTAATCTGTCAGAAGTAGCTATTTTATAAAATGTAACTCAATTGTATTACAGCTGGCCGGCTGCAACGAGAATTTCGCCATGGTCAGCTGATTGGGCTTCCTATCCCAATCTTGTGGATTATTGATTACCTTGTCATTGATGGAGAAGGCTTCAGATTTGGTCGTTATTATCGGACTGCTGGCTGGTACGCCCACATTGCTATGTGGTATGTCTGAAAATACTAACTGCCTATGTTTGAGTATAAGTTTCACTAAATATAGATCAATCATTATTATGTTTATTACTTGAATTAGCTCCCACAGAGCCAATTATATCAATTTTGGATTTTGCAGTTTCATCTGTTACTGTTCTTGTGATACTATTACTTTTTCATGGTTGGTTCCCAGTTCAGTTTTACATTATTAAGATGCTTTTCATTTCTACTTTCAATAACAAGATACCTAAAAATCGGACAAAAACTACTTAATACTTTAAATAATGCAAAACATCTAGCTGAAAACACAAAACAATTATTAAAGACAGAGAAAGTACTGTTAATAAAAATAACTGCATTTTTGTCTCATGTCTGGTGATCATCATAGAAGATTGTGTAGGTGGCCTTGCACAAATGCATGTCACAGGCACACAGTCTCAGGTTTCTGCTGGGAGGTAAGTCACTTGTGTTTTGAGCCAGTGCTCCACATGAATGTCCAATGCCTCTCATCACTTTTGAAGTTAATTTGAGGGCTGTGCAGTATCAGGATAGATTCCTAGCCCTACAGTCAGTATTACAGCAGTGGGTTCATATTTCAGGACACTGCTTGAGCACACTGTGCCCCCCTCATGAACACCTTCTTCCAGGAAGCAGAAATCAACCAAATGGAATGGCCTGTAGTATCTGTTGACATGAACCTAATAAAGCACATTTGGGACAAGTTGAAACTTTATTTCATCATTCCCTCTTCACTCAGTGGGTTAAATCATGAAGGCAGAAGTTGAAAAATGGGATAGTCTTGAGGGGCACTGTCTTGACCATCTTGTGGTCAGCATGCTATGTTGCTCAGAGTGGAGCAAGGTGGTACTGAATGTGACCCAGCAAAAAAGTTTGATTTCACAGATGTGCAAAAATCTGCATTTTCAAACAAATTGCCTGTGTTTTGACTATGACCTTGTTTTGATTTCAAAGCTTTTCCCAGTTTATTTGATTTTCAGAGGAGCAAAATTCATGTATTATTTAAAAATTTCCAAATAATTTTTTGAGTTCTCAGTGTAGTTTATCAAAACCCTGTGAAGGGGTTAATTTTAAGAACAATTATGACACTTATATGTTTTCTACTCATTTGTACCTTTGTTCCTCAATAAAACTATTCTTTCTACATGTTATTTTAAATTATATGGCCTGTGTTTAGCCACTGTTCTTCTTATGAGATACTATAGGCTGGCCATATTTCTCGTTCACCACAACATGTTTCTGAAATTGTGTAATTTAAATCTTCATGTACTTTTCATCAATTTTAAATCTGTTTCAGTCTTAGTTTGCACAACTCTTCAACTTTTCAGAGGGTTATAAAGGAAAATGTTATGCATGTCATGGAAGGAGGTGTGTCTTGTCTTTGCCTCTATAGTAATTGTGTTTGTTTTTCTGTGATTATGGAGAAGGTGTAGCTAACTATAAATATCAAATTCAGTCTAGAAATTAGAAAGTTGAGAGCTGCAGTCGACAGCAGTAATGTTAGAAATATGGTAGATGACTAGACTGTGAAAACCTGCCGAATTCACCAAGAGGTTTATGATGTGCTACAAGTCTGCTAGCTTTATTCTTGACATTCACAACAGTATCAGTGTACTAAGGACTGTAAGCAAATGTGTGAAGACAATCTAAGCAGTTCAGGAACAATGCTATGTTTCGAAGTCCTCTGCCAAATTGTTGTTTCCATTTAACACACAATATTAAAATGACTGCCCCACTATCTTCTTCGGGTGCTGCGAGTTTTGCTGTTATGTCTACTCACAGACTTGTTGGAGTACAAGTAGCAAGTACACCCAACAGCACAGCTCACAGCGTGTGAAGAAGATAGCTGAGTCAGTTGTCAAAATATTGTGCATTACATGCAAACAACAAGCCAGAACACTGAGAGGCACAGCATCAATCAAACAGACTGGGAAAATCTGAGAGCCCACAATTCAGGAACAGTCTGAGAAGATAGGGCTACAAGTGAAACTTAAGGCAAATAGTAGCCACAATCCTAAAAAGACAAAGAACGTCCTTCTGCTAGGGAGTAGTCTTGGAGGGAAATGTCAGAACTAGCTCACTACCCCCTGGTTAGTGGATATAAAGTGACAAGTACACTACTGGCCATTAAAATTGCTACACCAAGAAGAAATGCAGATGATAAATGGGTATCCATTGGACAAATATATTATACTATAACTGACATGTGATTACATTTTCACGCCATTTGGGTGCATAGATCCTGAGAAATCAGTACCCAAACAACTACCTCTGGCCATAATAATGGTCTTGATACGCCTGGGCATTGAGTCAAACAGAGCTTGGATGGCGTGCACAGGTACAGCTACCCATGCAACTTTAACACAATAACCACAGTTCATCAAGAGTAGTGACTGGCATATTGTGATGCGCCAGTTGCTCGGCCACCATTGACCAGACATTTTCAGTTGGTGAGAGATCTGGAGAATGTGCTGGCCAGGACAGCAGTAGAACATTTTCTGTATCCAGAAAGGCCCGTACAGGACCTGCTACATGCAGTCATGCATTATCCTGCTGAAATGTAGAGGTTCGCAGGGATCGAATGGAGGGTAGAGCCACGGGTCATAACACATCTGAAATGTAACATCCACTGTTCAAAGTGCCGTCAGTGCACAAGAGGTGACAGAGATGTGTAACCAGTGGCACCCTATACCATCATGCCGGGTGATATGCCAGTATGGCGATGATGAATACATGCTTCCAATGTGCGTTCACCGCGATGTCACCAAACATGGATGTGACCATCATGATGCTGTAAACAGAACCTGGATTCATCCGAAAAATGACGTTTTGCCATTCGTGCACCCAGGTTCATCGCTGAGTACATCATCACAGGCGTTCCTGTCTGTGATGCAGCATCAAGGGTAACTGCAGCCATGGTCTCCGAGCCGATAGTCCATGCTGCTGCAAACATCATCAAACTGTTCGCGCAGGTGGTTGTTGTCTTACAAATGTCCTCATCTGTTGACTCAGGGATCGAGACATGGCTGCACAATCCATTACAGCCATGCAGATAAGATGCCTGTCAACTCGACTGCTAGTGATAAGAGGCCATTGGGATCCAGCACGGTGTTCCGTATTACCCTCCTGAGCCCACCGATTCCATATTCTGCTAACAGTCATTGGATCTCAACCAACGCGAGCAGAAATGTCATGATATGATAAACTGCAATCGCAATAGGCTACAATCCGACCTTTATCAAAGTCGGAAAAGTGATGGTACGCATTTCTCCTTACATGAGGCATCACAACAACATTTCATCAGGCAACGCCGGTCAACTGCTGTTTGTGTATGAGAAATGGGTTGGAAACTTTCCTCATGTCAGCA
This sequence comes from Schistocerca gregaria, assembly GCF_023897955.1. NCBI lineage: Eukaryota > Metazoa > Arthropoda > Insecta > Orthoptera > Acrididae > Schistocerca > Schistocerca gregaria. Next base: position 199,584,473 of record NC_064926.1, read on the forward strand.
TGTTGTAGGTGTCACCACCGGTGACAACCTTGTCTGAATAGCTAATCATTTGCATTTCACAGCATCTTCTTCCTGTTGGTTTAATTTCGCGTCTGTAGCACGTCGTCTTCATGGTTTAGCAATTTTGATGGCCAGTAGTGTATTTTCAAGCCATGTGGAGTGCTCAGCAATGTTACCTGTGATTTAGCCTCTCTGGGAAGGTATCTTGGCAAAGAAAATTGTGTTGTGATTATTGAGGCAGAGGTGGTGGAACTGTTTGGACCATAACCTTCACTAGTTGGTTAATTTCATGTTCCACTGATCATTTTGGATGACATATCATAATGAGCTGGTATGAGTCATTTTACATTCACATCGCAAATTTTTTGTAAATATGACTACATGCTGAACATTTATAAATTCTTTCCCCAACTGAAAATGACATCAGATGCATTACTGACAATGCTTCTCACTTAAGCATGAAGTATTCTGTCAAACACGTACATGCAGCACCTCAGAAGTCACTCCAAATGGCAGAGCAATCATAAATTGAAAAGTGAAGGCAGGAAGGTTACACCTCAGCACTATTCATTCGGATAGAGGCCAAATTAAATTTATGTGGAGACTGCCATTAAGTCAGATTTCTATTGTTTTATTTAAACCAAAAACACAAGAATGGCCTCTGACCCATCCATGACTCAACATAAAAATAATGAAAAAGCCATTTGGTGTTTCAAAAACAATAATCAAAATCTTCTATAACAGTATGCAATATTTACTATGACTCATGGCTTTTAGTGCCACTATGAAAAGACTCTAATGAAACTATATTAGTTTTTATCAACTAGCTGCTCCTGCTGTTATTGCCAACAAAGTATGGATGGAAAGAGACCATTGTCAGCTGTCTTTGTTGTAAGAGGTAACAATACAGAAAATCAACTTCTACTCCAATGCCAGACAATGTGTCATCACACACACCATCCAGAAAACTCTTCTCACATACTGGATACACAAACCAACATTCTATAAAAGAAACTCTTGTAATTGGATAGCATAGATATTAACACTAGTGCCAGAACCCTATTACTAGATGTTTTCAGAAAAATCTTACCTGAGCCAATAAGTTACAGAATATATTGGTCTACTCTTATGGCACGAAATTGCACCAAAGGACAGTGTTCAGTCTAGGCCATTGGCAGTGGCTAACTTTGTTTTAAGAGTCAGCAATACAGAAAATCAGTTTACATTTCAATGCCAGACAACATGTTACCACCCACACCATCCAGAAAACTCTCCTCACTTATTGGGTACACAACCAGCCATTCTACTCAGTGATTCAAAATGTTGCACACAAATTGAAGAAATGAATAGAGGAATCTTAAATAGAACAGTTTTGGAATAGGAGTTATGGTCTTGGGAGTAATCAGGAGCCGGTGAAAACTTTGGGATGTTAGGAACAACAAGAACAATCAGTGCACATGCACTTCAAGTTCAGGAAAGAACATTTGCTGTTAACTCAACAATATTGTACATTTTAGGAGCTGTTCAAAGTGGTGACCATCACTTTCAATATAGGCATAACAGTTTCGTAGAAAAATGGGGAGCACTCAACCAAGTACACCAGATATTGCATGAATCTCATTGGATGTAGCAAGTAACCTCGTGAGAAGTGATGGTACCTCAGGGACTGGTGTTGTGTACTTGATGCTTTTGGAACGTATCCCTGCCCCCACCCTCCTATATTAATAAAAGGTGGGGGGGGGGGGGGGCTTCGCTTTTACCCCATTGCCTCAGATATATATCACTGCATACATCACATATCTGCACAGAAAGATGTGCAGGTGCTAGGTATAGTAGCAGGCACATTGGGCAATGCTTGTTAAGTGTTACATCCTCTAACAGCTCTGGAAAAACTTATTCAATGAAGACCTTAATCCATTCAATCATGGTGGCAGGACATATAGTCTGAACACATTATCACTGGTAATACCAGCCCATACATTCACTGCAAACCTGTGATGGTGATGGTGTCCAAATGGGATGCTGCAAAGATTGTGCCATGCCCAGCTGTTACTGTTATGACAGTTAAAGAACTTATCTCTGGTGAACTGTGCCTCATCTTTCAAGACCACATTGCATAGAAAATTGGGCTCATTTGCACAACATGGAACAAGGCACTCACAAAACTGAATTACTTGTCAGAAATTCACAGTCGAACCCTGAAATCACTGGTGATAATAGGGTTGCAACTGCTCATCATACTTTTGAGACACATCCATAGCATGAGTAATACGTGCTTCTTGATGGCTATTCTTTCACTTGTGCAAGTACCTTCTCTTCCATATCTACTGTTTGAATACTCATGGGCATCACGCACCTGTCTCCCTCATTCAGTGGTAAACTGTTTTGTTTGAAATGTTTGAGGCTCTGGTTGACATCTGTTCAGTTGACATCTGTTCAGATATAGAGTGCATAAAGGCACTGAATTTGATATGCATTGCCAGTGTCTCTACCACACAAGAAACTCATGTCTTGTGCACTATTTCACTTTACAAAATACTGTGGATACCATGAACACTGTCTTTATCTTTGGTAATGTCAGAGTGCACACTTCAAATCCACAGCAATCCTGCAATGCAAACCCCATCTCTGAGTATGAGAATTAAGGGCAAATGTATGAACACAAAGCGTTAATAGCATGACAATAGATGGAATACCCTAAAATGAGAAGCATTAATAGCATGACAATAAATGAAATACCGTAAAGTGAGGTGAATCCAATCAGGTGGTGTGAATCCAATCTTTTAGCTATTTTTCAACATAAAATTGCAGTTTTTAGTGTGTATCCATGAAATGATTGTGTGGTATTGTTGGCCAGGAGGTCCCATTTGGGGAAATTCAGCTGCCAAGTGCAAGTCTTATTTCAGTCGATGCCACATTGGGTGACTTGTGTGCCGGTGATTAGGATGAAATGATGATGAGGACAACACAACACCCAGTCCACAAGAGGGGGAAATCTCCAACCCCTCTGGGAATTGAACCACCTGGGCCCACTGCATGGGAGGCAAGCACATTACCACCCAGCTAAGCAGGTGGACACTAAACCATAAATCCCACTACAACACAGAATTCCTTATAAATGCTCTGAACACTATCAAATCAGGAAAAATTAAGCATCAACAAGGCTTCAGAACAATATGCAGTTCCTTATACAACATGAAATGTTCAATAACAGATACAGATGTAAAGTGGATGGCCAACCAGCATCAATCAATAATGAGGAAAATTATCTGGTTGAAGGAATACTGTGTTGTGCAAAATTGGGATTTTCTTTCAGGAATAATGATATTAGGGATCTCTTAACTGAGCAGGGCAAATTAAAAAAAGATTTCATGAAAACTGATCTGGTCATGAGTGGGTACACTGTTTTCTGGAAAGAAATAAGGAACTAACTCTTAGAGTAAATGAAATGTAAGGAGGGCAAGGGCAGCAGTTCCCTGGAAACCATGAGTGATTGTTTTAAGAATAATCAAGTGTCCATAAATGGTGTCCCTCCACCAGCATTATAAAATATGATGAGACCAACTTTCTTGATTATCCCAAACAAGTGGAAGTAACAGTGAAGTTAAGTACAGAACATTCTGAAAGGATTGTGGAGATTTCTAAGTCAAGTATCAGTGTAATGATATCAGTGGCTGCAGACAGTGCACACAGTTTATAGGGCAAAACATCTCTATGATACTTGGTCTGAAGGAGATTTAACTGGTGCAAGTTATAATAGGAATCAAAGTGGTTGGTTTGACCTAATAGTGTTTGAATCATGATTTATCCAGATTGTCTTGCCTTATCTCCAGCATTTGGAAGACTCAAAACTGGTTTAGGTGACAGTCTCTTGGATCATCTGTTACTTAACATGATTAAACTGTGGCAGGAACATGGCATTCATTTTGTGTTTCTATCACCTAACTTTATTCGTTTGTTGCAGCCACTTGGTGTGCCCTTTTTAGACCTCTAAATCATGCCTGGAGAAATTAGTAAACTCTGAATTTCTTAGGCTATTGAAAGGGGCCTTTGAAAAGTTAGCTATCACTTCTAAATCCAACGTTATGGAAAAGCAGGAACTTTTTCTGCTCTCACAGTAGGGAGTGTTACAGATTCCAGAATAAACACACATGATATCAAATTTCTTGGACAGCATCCTTTGAAATGCTGTTGAAACAGTTTCATTCTAATGAAACAAAAGGAATGTCACATAATCAATGTGCTTACCATCAACTCCAGGAAAAGTGTTGTTGTCAGGAACTTCAATGAAACTGATAGTGACAGAGCTGAAATCAGGGAATCCCTGTCTTGTGATTCAGATTCTATCTCCAGAACATGTAATAGTGATGTAGAACAGCACATGTCAAATGAAAATGAAGGAATGGACAAGACGAAGGAAAGATGGCCAAGATTCAATAAAAATGATTTCACCATAGTGAAATTTCTTACAGAAAGAAGGTTCAGTTTTCTTATTGGTAAAATTGATAACATCTCTAATGACATTTATGAAATATCAACAATGTATGAAAAAGATAGATTCTTACTTACCATAAAGATGACACATTAAGTTGTAGAGAGGTGCAGTTAAAAGACATTTGCATTCTAGTTTTTGACCACAGCCCATACCAGAAAAAGAAAGAGAAACACACACACACATTCATCCGGACAATCATGCACATGTGATTGCCATCTCAAGCAGCTTGGACCAGATTCTGGTCCAGAGATAGTGGTCACATGTGCATGATGTGTGCTTGCTTGTGTGAATGAATGTATGTATATTTGTCTTTCTTTTTTTCAACAAAGGCTGTGGCCAAAAGCTAAAGTATGTCTTTTAATTGTGCCTGTCTGAAACTTAATGTGTCATCTTTATGTAAATAGCAATCTATCTTTTACTCACATTGTTGATATTCCAACTTGGAGTTGTTTGACATGTATTAAGTGACATTGCTGAGAAAGAAAGTTCTTGATGATAGTGTTTACTTTGTCTTTCTGGAAAATGAAGATGTGACAGGCAGAAAGAGCCCAAATTATTAAAGAAGTTGTGGCAGAACACAGAAGCTGAGGTAAACATATATTTCAAGAGATATGTGATTACGATACTGAGTAAATATCTTTCACATTGACAGTGTCATGAATTTACTGAAATGGAAATTTATTTGTTAGTTTCCATTCTTAAAGCAATAATGTTGGAATTAATGTACCTATAAAAACTTGTTTCAGCTAGAAAATCTAAAGTATTGTTGTAAATACACCAATATATTTTCTGAAATGCAAAATAGTGATCACATTCTCTACACCTGCCATCATGTGTTGTACCAACAGTGAAGTACAGATGAGGTGGCACTAGAGTATGGGAGTGGTTTTCATAGTTACAGTGTGCTCCCCTTATTGCACTTAAGAAAACACTAAATGCAGAAGGACATGAACAAATCTTTCAGCATTTTATGTAGTCCACACAGTAGAGGAACAGTTTAGAGACAATGATTGTACACACACACACACACACACACACACACACACACACACACACACACACACACACACACACACACACTTGTATCCTTACACAGTGCAGGCTGGACGCACAAAACCAGAAGTGCAGTTTGGCAGGTGGAATAGGGTGGGGTGGGTGTTCACACCTCCATAAATTATCTTACCTACCGAGATCCTACTACTGCTTTGGAGCACCATTATCCATCAACACCCATCCCATTCACAGCGAAGCCCCTTGTCATTGCCTCATAGCACCCAGACTCTGCCTAGCTGACCTTTTCAAATTGCCACATCCTTCAAAACTCCCTTGCAGTGTTCCACAACATCCAGAACCTAAAAAAACACAAAAAAAACTGTTGTTAATGATCTCAGTGAAAACCCCAGACCTATCTTTCAGCCCTACACCCAAGTTTAACTGTGTTGGACTTACCTGATACCTACTCACCTTTTCCCAGTTCCTACAGTGGAAGCACTTCTTCGACACAAGTTTCTCCAAGTGCAGCCAACAGAATACCAACATTGAAACTTGCCTCTCCCAGTTTTTACTACGCATACAACAGTAGCTGTTTCCCTCCCCACCTCCCCTCTCCCCTCCCCACCACCACCTCCCCCTGGTTACTTTCCAGGTATTTTGTACTTACAATCTGGTCTCACTATCCTTTCTAAGAACACTAATGTTTCAGCAGAAGAAAGGACAATCATACAATCTCACAACAGATCCTCCCTGCAGATAAAGGCTCCACCACTGTTTTGATGAACTGCAGTGACTATCCGATGGAAGACTTCCACGAACTGTCTGACTCCTCCCTCAAATCCCTCATTATGGAAACCAACATCACATCCACTGAAAGAACCACAATCCACCACCTAAATCTGATCTCTACCTTATAATATATCCATCAACAAAAGAGCCACCACTGCTGTTATGACTCACAGGGATTACCTGGTGGAGGGTCTCAGACAGCTGTCAGACATGTCCAATAAGTCCTGCTACAGTTATCCTACTTAAAAAACCTGGTGTAATCTCCAGTCACTCCTCAAATCTATAGGTCCATCCCAGAACCTCTGACCTGAGTTTATCACTCCCCTCTCCTTTGACAAACCCCAGACTCCTACCTTCTACCCACTTTCTAAATTACATAAGCCCAACCACCAGGATATCATATTATGGCTTAATACTGTGCCTTACGTAGAAAATCTCTGTCCTAACCTCAAAAAGATGGTTAGTATTTGTTCAGTGAGTCAGAAGAACAATTAACATAATAGTCAAGAGTTAAGCACTATCTAAAGTGATAGCACAACCCTACTAGAATAACACAATTGTTTTATCAGTTGAGCAGAGATGCCAAAAATAAACAAGAATGCATAGTAACCATATGTTCTCATTAGTTAACACTGTCTTTGATGGCAATTGATTATCACTTGTCCTGGTAGGTCATTGTTGACATCTGACACAGTCAGTCACTATTGGGTACCGTTCGTACACAATGGTAAGGATAGGTTGGTTACAAAGTTGTGCAACAGCTATTGTTGTAGGGAGGCTGAACAGGAGCAGAAATGATTAGTGAACATGTAAATATAGAAAACAGAAGTTTTATTTAACTTGTAGCTTTCTCCACAAATTGTGAACAAACTTTACAAAAGAATAAACAGCAATAAAGCCCAGCTATTATAAGAAAAGTGTCATGTAGTTTGGGGCTCCTGCTACTGATGGGAGTAAACTGTCAAAGACTTACTAAGACTGAAGACTGCAACTGAGACTGTGCCCCATAACTGCCACCAGCCATCCTAAGTTGTGGTGGCAGAGGGCACTCATAGTCGGAGCCACTGAAGGCACAGCTCAGCAGGTGCAACTTCATTGGATCCACAGGGTCCCTGCGGCACTGCTATTGGTGTCTGACAGAAATATGTGTTTCCGTTGCCAACTGTGATGTGTCAGTAGGGATGGTATTGACCTATGATACCACAACCACATCATGCACAGAAAAAGTAATTAAAATGCAGTTTCACTGAGTTGTTAAATAAGAAATGACAGGACATGAAATTCGACCTGAGCATTGTACATTTTGCTGAATTGTCACCTCTGACAAACTGACTGCAGTGAACTTAACTGTATCAACTGTCAATAGTTGTTGCTTCTAAGATTTCTGATCACAGATTGCAGAATGGGACTTAAATGGTTTTATAAAGATTGGTGTACAAATTGTTATTTTGTAAACTATATAATACTTTGAAAATTGGCTAGGCTAAATTTAGCTGTTTTGAATGAACTGCAACCTTTTACTAAATTTTGGCTTATAAAAATGTTATTGGTTAGAAATTTACAAGATTATATGGATATTATTATGCTTCCATGATGTGAATCTCTTTGTTTATAAATTTAACCACCATATTGAAAATCATAGTAAATTACATGAAATAATTGATTAGGCAGACAATTAATTAGTGCTGTACACCATATTGGACAGAAGAATTAAGTTAATGAAAATAGGCAGCTGAAGGTCTGAATCTAACAGTGATTAAAGGCAACATCTGCAATGGAAATTTGGAAGTAGCTCATAACTTCAACTTTAATTATTTCAGAAGAGAATGAGTTTCATGTAATTTAAAATACATATTTGGGAAATTGGAATTCTTAGCTTTAGAATGGTGTGGGTCATTATAATGGATTCTGCCAATTAGCTCATAGGATTTTTCTACTTCTTGAATTGTAGTATTATCTTTAATCAACTATGGCTTTTAATTAAAATAATCTATAGACAAATTACTGGTATCAATGGAATCAGTGCAATGAGATAAATAAACTGAAAAATGAATTAAATTTAACTTTGCCTGATAACTGATTTGCAGGTTTTCATGTACCTATCACATGTCACATGAACAACTGTATCAAACAATGGAAAATCCAGGACTGAATGCAACAATATTATAAAAAGGAAAGTTGCCACTCACCATATAACAGAGATGCTGAGTCGCAGCTAGGCACAACAAAAACACTGTCACAAAAAAATCTTTTGGCCGTTAAGGCCTTTGTCAACAATAGATGACACATGAGCCGAAATGAGAAATATCTTCCCTTCCCCTCCCACAATGGGAGCTGTCCACCCAACCTACACAAATGCTTGTCTATCCCTATTCCACTTCCACTCACAATCCATTGCCCTATGGCTCACGTTCTTGTAAAGGACCTATATGCAAGATCTGTTCCCTACACCCTTCCTCCACTGCCACCTACTTCAGTCCAGTCACAGGCATTTCCTACTCCATCAAAGGCCACCTCTGAAAGCAGCCATGTAGTCTACCAGTTTAGTTACAACCACTTTGTTTCATTCCATGTAGGCATTACCACTAACAGACTGTCTGCCTTCATGAATGGTGATCACAGTTGCTAAACATGGCACACAACATGATGTACATGACTTCTATGACAGCTTCACAGGCCATGCCAACTGGATTTTTCTGTCACCGCTACCAGCTTTTCTGGACTGCACAAATGGGGACTCTACTTGCAAAGTCTTTTTCATTGTTGCAGCCCACTTTGCCTCAATCTTTGCTAACCTCTGCCCTTCACCTGCCTCATTGCTTGCTTTGTTCCCTCTCCAACCTCACACATGCTTTTTAGCATCCATTCACCTGCACAGTTCTTCCTCTCTCTTCTTTCCAGCCATCCCCTCCTCCCCTGCTCCACACACGCACGCACGCACGCGCGCGCGCGCGCGCGCACACACACACACACACACACACACACACACACACACACACACACACACACACACCACCTCCTCCTCTCACACTGCCAGCACAGATCTCCTGATGTTGCCCCTAGCAGTTCACCATCCTGTCCCACCGTGTATCTACACACTCCCAAAGTCTACTTTCGAAGGTGCCTGTGTACTGCTCAGTGCCTCCTCTACATGGCTATTAGCAGACAATCCTAATTTATTTTGTTACTGTTGACTCATTCTTGATTTTCCATTTTTTGAATATGTAAATAACATTTCTTGAAAATTAGTAACTAGTTATATGCGAATGGACCATTACTGAATTTGTTAAAAAACAATACATACAATACAGTGCAGCATGATGCCTAACTACTCTATTATAAATGTATTACATGTGGGCCAATCAATAAATAAAACAGAATATTCAAAATTATTAGGTATCTTTACTGATAAAAATTTGAACTGGAAGTCAAATGTCATATATTTCCTTAAATGTCAAAGATTTTCAAATTTTGCATTACAGATAATATCAGGTTTCAGACTTGGAAAGTCAAAAGTTTGACTTAATTTCTTATTTTCATTCATTAATGTCTTGTGGGAGCATATTCTGGGGTAACTCATCATTGAGAAAAAAAAGTGTCATTGCATAGAAGCATGTAATGTGGATAATATGTAGTATCAGTTGGCCATACTGACATCAGCCTCATAGTAAATTTACTTCCTGATTACATTTGTTCTCAACAACCAGTCACAGTTTGAAAACAATAATAACATGCATAAATATAGCATCAGTAGGAGAAATGATTTAGTGTCCATCACTCAGACTAGTGTGGTAGTGTGGCACAGAAAAAGTAAGGTATTCAGCTACAAAAACCTTTGACTTCCCCCCCTTCCCCACCTGCCCCCCCCCCCCTCCCCTGTCCAAATGATGTAGGCTATTTAATAAATAACAAGAAAAATCATTATTTAAAAAATAATATAAATAGTCAGCATGTTACCAACTTTTCACTAAGATAGTGTACTATAATTGTAAAACTGACACATTGCACATCACACTGAGAGATCAAAATTATGGTCCACAGAATATGTAAATAACTAATTAACTAATGACCAGACAAACTACAGTATTCTGTTTTAACTAAATAATGTAGATGCACACTACATTAGTTGGGTAAAACTTTTAAAGAATTTTATATCGCCACCGAGCGAGGTGGCGCAGTGGTTAGACACTGGACTCGCATTCGGGAGTACGACGGTTCAATCCTGCGTCCGGCCATCCTGATTTAGGTTTTCCGTGATTTCCCTAAATCGCTCCAGGCAAATGCCGGGATGGTTCCTTTGAAAGGGCACGGCCGACTTCCTTCCCCGTGCTTCCCTAGCCCAATGAGACCGATGACCTAGCTGCCTGGTCTCCTTCCCCGAAACAACCAACCTTTTATATCGCCAGCCATACCTCTGACAAATATATGGTGGCTTGTTTAAATTTTGGGTAGATCCTTAATGCTATCAGGTGCTGGAAGAGAATATTTTCATAGCTACATGTGTAACAATACTACTAATAATAATAATGGTAAGTTTAGCTTAAAAATTATGTGAATAAAAGGGTGTGTTCTTAGTTCTGCCTTATCTTGTATCATATTGATCCATGCTCCACTGCTTATTAAGAATTTATTACTTGGTTGGTGTGGAAAACATTTTATACTTCCAAAGGCTCCATAACATGTATAATATAAAGCGTTATGTCCACTACACAATTTGTATACATTTGTATTTATAGTCCCTGTGAACACATTTTGCACATTACTCTGACCAATTCCATCGAATTCTCATAGGCTGTAAAATTGTACGGAATCACCACAATGCCAAGATATCAGTATCCTCACAGCACATATAGCCGCTATATGGCACTAGGAAAGTGGCTCTGTTAACAATGGCTCATTGGTTTCTGAAGACCACGGGTCAAAATACATACAAATAGAGATATTGTCTATGTATAGCTTTAAGAATAGAATCACAGCACATTGTAATGTAATAATCTCTCTGTAAATGCTTATTTTTGATGTCTACAGTAATTAAATATTTTTGTTTGGAACAGGTCTGCATTTCCATGCTGGTTGGTAGCCAATCTATCCTTCTTGCATGTGGTGCGCTATGGAGGATATTTCATGGTGCTGACAGGCTTCTTCCAGATACTAGCCTGTGTCCTGTGGGCATCAATACGAAATTATCAAGAGCTAGCAATACCTATTGGGAAAGAAGTTCTTGTGACACACTTTGGCTTTCATTATTGGCTTGTGCTCATTGTAGGTAAGCTATAAACATTTCAATAGAGGTATCTACATTAGGATGGTAATGTTTTGGGCAAGAAAGTGATAAATGAGGAAAGAAGTCATTAGAGACAGAGTACAAGTAAAACTGTACTGTTTCAACACAACAGTTCCACCATTTGCTCAACGGGGAAATGAAATGCAGTACTCCCATGTGCAAGTTTAAGTATCTCACCACCGTGATACCATATTAGACAGAAGCAGGCTTGGCTTGGCTTCTTTAGGGAAGGAGACCAGACAGAGAGGTCATCAGTCTCATCGGATTAGGGAAGGATGGGGAAGGAAGTCGGCCATGTCCTTTCAAAGGAACCACCCCGGCATTTGTCTGGAGCGATTTAGGAAAATCATGGAAAACCTAAATCAGGACGGCCGAACACGGGATTGAACCATCGTCCTCCCGAATGCGAGTCCAGTGTCTAACCACTGCGCCACTTTGCTCGGTAGACAGAAGCAGGAGAAAGTAAGAAGAGTATAATGTTGGCACAGGTGGGGAATGTGGCCAAAGACGATAAGTAAGGAAATGGCAAGGGGAAGGGTGAATGAGTCAGAAGATGGTGGTTGAAAATAAAGGACTAGCAGAGCTTTGGACCAAGGGATTGTGGAGATATATTATAGGCTGGCAGTTTCAATGTGTGCAGTTCAGAGGAGCTTGTGCTAGGAAGGAGGAACTAATGGAACAGAAAATGAAACAACTGTTGAAATCACTGGCATTATAGGTGTGCATCATGCTCACCGAGTGGGTGGTCAAGTTTTTAGTTGATCAAGAATTGGAAGATGGCCTTTTCTGAATACAGAGAGCTCACATAAGGCTGGCACTGGTAGGTGATTATGTTCCACTGAAACTGTTGCAGGAGAGCAACAGTTTGCCGAGTGATGTGTGGGTGAGCATTGTCATGGAGAATGTGTACACCCTTGCTCAACATTCCTCTTCTCCGGTTATGAATTGCCCATTTGAGAGACTCTGAAAAAACTCAAACGGGCAATTCAGAACTGGAGAAGAGGAATGTTGAGCAAGGGCGTACATATTCTCCATGACAACGCTCACACACACATCGCTTGGCAAACCGTTGCTCTCCTGTAACAGTTTCAGTGGTACATAATCATCCACCCACCCTATAGTCCTGACTTGGTGTCCAGTGACTATCACCTTTCCCTAAGTTAAAAGAACATTTGGCTGGAAAGCGATTCAGCTCTGACAAAGAGGTGAAAGAAGAAGTTCATAACTTTCTGAATAGCATGGCGGCGAGCTGGTATGACATGGGCATACAAAAACTGACACAGCGTCTACAAAAATGCATCAACAGAATTGGTGATTATGTCAAAAAATAGCTAAATGTTCAAGCTGTAAACTGATGTATACCATTGTAGAAATAAACAGGTCTATGTACTTATAAAAGAGTGGGAGACTTTACTTTTGGTATTACCCTCGTATGTAGATGTAGATATGTCAGTACTTTCCTCTCAAACTTTTCTTATCTGTGATAGATTTTACAATGTATTAGGAGTTTTGTTCTAGGGTATTATCTCCTTTCGATAGGTTCCTTTTTGATGTGTTTTTAGACAACATGAAGATTATCTGGTTATCTTGCACAGTGATTATGAAGTTTTATTCATATGTTCTTTACTCATTTCATGTTTCTTGAAGAACAGTAATATTTATGATATTTACATATTGGGCAATTGTGGTATGTTCAACTTTTAAACAAAGACCTACATGAGCCACTAATGCTATGTGCAGTAACTGATTCTGATAGTGGTCTTTTTTTTTTTATTTCATGCATCTCTGTGTTGCAGAAAAGATGTCCCTGAATATAATTCTATAGTTTAGACATGAATGAAAATATACATAGTACGCACTAACAATTTCCAGGATTTCAAAAATTTTAATACTGGTTCATTGAAAGGTATAAGAGTATGTAGATGGGCAATACAAGGAAAATGAACTGGAAGACAGTGTTATGGAAAGGGAAGAGAAAGTAGCTACAGATGAGGTGGGCGATATGATGTTGCGAGAAGAATTTGACAGAACAGTGAAATACTTAAGCTGAAACAATGCCCCTGGAGTAGACAAAGTTTCCCAATAATTATTGAGATCCTTGGGAGAGCCAGCCATGACAAAACTGTTCCATATGGTGTGCAAGATATTTGAGACAGTGGAACTGTCCTCAGACTTCAAGAAGAATGTAACAAATCCAATTCCAAAGAAAGCAGTTGGTGACATGTGAGCAAATTAATTGCACAATACTGATGTAAATTATTTACAGAAGACTGGAAAAGCTAATAGAAGCCAATATTGAGGATGATCAGTTAATGTTCCAAAGAAATGTGGGAACATGTATGGGAAAACAAAACAAAAAAATTATCCGACAAATTATCTTAGAAGCTGGGTTGAAGGAAGGTAAGCCTACATTTCTAGATTTACAGAAAGATTTTGATAATGTTGACTAGAATACACTCTTTGAAATTCTGAAGGTACAAGGGTTAAAATATAAGAAACAAAAGATTATCAACAACTTGTACAGAAACCAGACTGCAGCTATAAGAGTTGAAGGAAGAGAAGCAGTATTTGACAAGGGAGTAGGGCAGGGTTGCAGCCTATCTATCTCCAAAGAGATCAATCTGTACATTGACAAGCAATAATGAAAATCAATGATAAGTAATAAAAAACTTGAGGTTAGCCAATGACATTGGAATCACAGCAATCTTCAAAGTTTTTTAATAAACTTTCTCAGGGTATCATAGCGTGTAGGCTTTCACGGCCGGCATCATCAGTAGTTAAAACTTCCGGGCTGAGAGGCTGTGGTCGAACAGTAGAACTTCTTCTCCCTGACATTTCGTTGCCAGCTGCGGACAACATCTTCCGAGGCGAGTCTACGACTGGCTACCAAGCCGCGGAGGTCCTGTATATATAGAGCGGGTAGAGGGCACCACCACTCGTCACGTGATGTCAACAGTAAAACTATCTCTGACTGGCGTCATTACTCTCGATCGAAGGTAATCGATTGTCACATCTTTGATCGCCATATTTTATCTAACTTCAAACCTTCTTCTTTCTTGTTAAAATTATTGTGGTGTTTAAAAATCTCTACCGCCTCTCTATACATACGTGCATGATAATGCGATGTCTTAGCTAGCACGCTTGTCTCGCTAAATTTTATCTCATGGTCTCCGTCTTCGAAAACATGTTCTGCTACAGCTGACTTATCCATGTGTCCCAATCGGCAGTTCCTCTTGTGTTCAGTCAGGCGAGTATTGATACTTCTTTTAGTTGTTCCGATGTAAACCTTCCCACAACTACACGGAATTTTGTAAACACCCGGAGTAGCTAAAGGGTGTCGTGCATCCTTTGCCGATCTTAAACATTCACTAATCTTCTTAGTTGGTCTGTTGATTGTTTCAATTCTAAACTTGGCTAGCACTTTTCCGATACGGTCCGTAATATTATGGATGTAAGGAAGAAAAACTTTCCCTGCTGAAGGTTGTTGTTTTTGCATGTTTTCGGACATTTTCTTTCTAGGGTGGAGTGCACGATCTATCTCCTTATCAGTATATCCATTTTCCCGAAAAACTGTCCGCAAATGATTTAGTTCCTCTTGTAAATACGCTGGCTCACAAATTCTATTGGCCCTGTCCACCAGTGTTTTGATGACACCTCTCTTCTGCCTGGGATGATGATTTGAACTCTTATGAAGATAACGGTCGGTATGCGTATCTTTTCTGTATACTTTGTGACCAAGAGTACCATCTGCTCGTTTAATTACTGAAACGTCCAAAAAATTAATCTGTCCATTACTCTCTGTCTCCATGGTAAATTGAATTTTTGAATTAATGCTGTTCAAATGCTTCAGAAATTCGTTCAGTTGCTCTTCTCCGTGATTCCATATCACAAAAGTATCGTCCACATACCGATACCACTTCAAAGGACTTTTTCTGGCTGACTGAAGTGCCTGTTGCTCAAAAAATTCCATAAAAATATTAGCAGCGACTGGACTTAGGGGGCTACCCATAGCCACTCCATCAATTTGTTCATAGAACTCATTATTATACTGGAAATAAGTCGTAGATAGGCAGTGCCGGAACAAGGCTACTATATCAGTAGGAAATATGTCAGATATGTAAGCCAGAGTTTCGTTCACCGGAACCATAGTAAACAGAGATACAACATCAAAGCTAACAAGGATATCACTGGGGCTTATAGTAATCCCCTTCAGTTTTTCGATGAAGTGCATGGAGTTCTTAATATGATGATCAGTCTTTCCGATAAACGGTTGTAGCAATGAGGCAAGATATCTAGCCAACTCTTGAGTAGGGGATCCTATAGCACTCAAAATCGGCCTAAGAGGGACATTTGGTTTATGTACCTTAGGTAACCCATATAATCTAGGAGGGAATGCTTCCGTTTTACAAAGATCTTTTTTATCTGCTGCAGGAATAGAAGACTTTTTTATTAGTTGGTTAGTAGCTGTCAACACTTTTGTTGTAGGATCTTTGTTCAGCTTCCTGTAAATGGTAGGATCCAATAGATCGTCGATCTTCCTGTGGTAATCCTCACTCTTCATCAACACGGTAGCGTTTCCCTTGTCAGCGGAAAGTACCATAATACTCCTGTCCTCATTAATCTCCCGTAATGCCTTCTTTTCTCCTTGGGACAAATTACTGCTAGGTGGCTTAGCTTTACGTAATATCCTTGCTGTCTCCATCCTAACTTCATCCGCAGTGTGTGATGGTAACAACCGAATCCCCGCCTCTATATTAGCTACAATATCTTCCGTTGGAACCTTCATTGGAGTAATTGCAAAATTTCCTCCTTTCGAGAGAACAGAAATTTCATCCCTCGATAATTCTTTTCCGGACAAATTTACAACCATTCGGGAGTTGATTACTGGTGTTTCCTGTCTATTCCTCTGTAGATTATCAAACTTTTTCTTCTGCCTATTAGAGGAAACTTCTGCAGTACGTTCCATAGATCTAAATGTTAGCCCATCCACCTTATTCCAGTCACAAACTTGCATCGTATTACTAATAAATAGATGTAGATTTAATAATTGACTGCTGGTTACCGCTAGTCCCCGACGTGTTTGATGGATCCGTTCTCGTAGAAATGCCAGTTCCATGCGTGCATAAATACGGGTAGCTTGCGCTGAGTGGAACAATCTTCTCACCTTCAGAAACTTCGGAACTGTACCGGTGTCACGGCAACGTAGCAAGAAAGTGAGCGAACACAGCTGCTGAGCCTTCTTCTTACGTAGACTCTCCAATCGGGCCTCTCAGCCCGGAAGTTTTAACTACTTTCTCAGGGTAGTTTATATCTATCTTCAAGAGCCTGCCAGTTCAGTTCCTTCAGTATCTCTGTGACACACTCTCATAAATCAAACAAACATGTGACCATTCATGCTGCCTTTTTCTGAATATGTTCAATTTCCCCTGTTAGTCCTATTTGTTACAGATCCCACATGCGTGAGAAAGTTTCTAGAATGGGTTGCACAAGTGATTTGTAAGTGATCTCCTTTTTGGACTGACTGCACTTCCCCAGTATTCTACCAATAAATCATAGTCTACCACCTGCTATACTCACAACTGAGCCTATGTGATCATTCCATTTCATATCCCTACAAAGTGTTACACCCAAGTATCTGTATGAGTGGCTGATTCCAACTGTGACCGATTGATAGTATAGTCATATGATACTATGTTTGTTCGTTCGACAAGCAGTTGGAGACTAATCTAATTTTGTTTTCTGACTCTTGTGCTAACTCTGTGTATGGTTACCTAGAAATGGCTGATTCCACTACATTGATAAGCCTAATAATCATAGTTTCCATGTACGTGAAGGAGCATGGTGGGTCTATCACATCAAATGCTTATGTTAAGCTGAGGCATATTCCCATTACATGTCTTTTATCATCAATCAGTTTTGGGCTACTATATATACAGTCTGTTGATTCCTGGCTTTCGAATTCATGCTTTAGTTGTATTGATACATAATTTTTGTTCATGAGTTTTGTCACCTTGGTATATGTAATACATTCTAATACATCTGAAAAAATGGAGGTCAAGAGTAATTAGATAATAATAACAGACATTATTTTTCTCTTCTCTGGTTTCAATAGTAAAAAACATAAGAGTTTTTGTAAGGGAGGTTTGGTAATATTATATTTTGATTTTGGTTGTTTGCATGTTGGTAGTGAAATGGTCTTGTTTAAAATCTTCAGCTATTGCTGTTAAGTAACAGTTGAAGATGTTTGCTGTTTCTGTTGAACTAGCTATTTTCTTATTGTTCTGTGCCAGCACACACTGTTTAAGTTTAAAAAGTGCCCTATATCCTATCTGATGAAGTCCAGTTTATTTGCTGCATTATCATTATACATTCTTAAGACTGTTGATTTATTTTCTAAAGATGTTTCTTGTAGTTTGTGTGTTCATCTATTGGATGTGTTCTTTCCTTACATATTTCATGCAGTATTCGTATTCTCTTGCACAAGGCTCCAGTTCCTTTAATGTTCCAGTTATTTGTTGTTTCTAGATTATGTGCTTTTGTTAGGTCTAATAACATGCATAAAGGAAAGGCCAATACAAAATATAGTACCCTAAAAATAAGGTGAACTTATCATCTACATTTACAGTATGACTGATACATGTCCAATGTTCATTACTTAATAATTCATTAAGTGTCTTAAGTTTGACTAACTGAAGATTTTTTGTTTCATTTTTAGGCCATTATTTTTACAGACTGTTCTTTTACTATCCATTCTGAGGACTGGGCTGTGTGATCACTGAATACTCATTTGCCTACTTTTACTGACGCACCTTTCTTATACTTGTTAACGGTTACTTGGTCCAAGGTTTTCTGGTTGGTTGGTGTGACTCTAGTTGGAACATCCACCACTGTTTCAGATAGCATGCTTTACTTAGGTCTAATAATGTACACTTGTGTTTATTTTCGGTGAGGAAGTCCATGTTTCTGTCACCACAAATTTGTTTAGCCCATATCAAGGCTGTCATTGATATTGAATGAAACAGCAAGTTCATTATCAGTAGTCTCAATTTATTTATATCCATGCCACTTTACAGAGGTTTGAACTTCCATCATGTCTGATTCACGTGGATTAATAGAACATATATGTGTCATGTTACATCTTTTAGGTAACCTGTGGCATCTTCTCCAGTGCTCACAGGCACCTTTTTTCTGTATGTTACATCAAATACATCATCACACTTTCTAACTGTATTAGATTCTAAGTGCCATCTTTTCTCCTGTCTGTTTTCACAAAATGTCATTGCATATGTGATGTAACAGGACATAAAAGTAGCCTGTGACAACTGGAGACAGCATCACAGGTCACCCCCCCCCCCCTTCCAACCCCCCCCCCCCAGCCGCCCAATGTTGTAATGCAACACATACATGTATTAATCCACAGGAATTCACCCGGTGCTAGATAATCTGAAACAAATTATAGAAATAAGTAAATTGTGACTGCTTTCATTCATTGTACTTTCAGTTTATACAAAAATATTTCAAAAGTTCCTAATGGGGAATGGTCACAATTGCACCTATTATATTTATTTCTGTGACTATGACTGCTACACTCTCAAAGTCCTTGTCACAAATAAGTGAGATGATGTTAATTGTTATGCTATTTGTTTTCTTTCACCCATTGATTCTACACCCCCCTCCTTTTCCCTGGAACAACATGCTCAGCGCCAACTGACAAAGCTATCGGTGGTATTCATATCCTATTCCGATCCAATGACAGTGCCCTCAACAACTCATAACCACAGGCCATGTATTGTTAGTCTGCTCTCTTCTCACATATCCAGAACTTCATTAAGCACCCTGTAGTATACAAGGGCAGTTCAGAAAGTAACTGGCTTGCCATCATGGTGCTGGTATTGGTGTGCTGCCACTCACACATCTGCATGTCCTCTGATTCAGCAACCATCCAGCTGTGAAAGTATGAACTTCATGCATTTGCTTCTTATAATACCAAACATGAGTGCTGTAACATAAAATCCTGCGAAATACAAACAATAATAAGATTTCTTTCTGTGAAAAATGTTTCAGCAGCAGACATTCATCATCAGTTGCGTACTGTATAAGATCCAAACATTATGAGTGAAGGTGTTGGGCAGCAATGGGTCCAGTTTCTTAAAAGTGATTGAATAGACATTCATTATGAAGAGAGGGTTGGTAGGGCTTCTGTAGTGAATAATGTTCTTGTAAAGAAAATTCATGGAACAGTTAATGAAAATCGTAAATTTGCCGTCCTGAACTTTCTGAGAAATTCCCGCAAATTTCTCTTATGGTTCTGTTTGAGGCTGTCTCCATTAACTTAGGCTATGAAAGTTCTGTGTTCAGTAGGTACCAAAATTGCTCATAGAGGTCCATAAATGAAACAAATGGGCTGTGCCTTAGACTTCCTTTAATGCTATGATGCAGAAGGGGAAGTTTTTTTTTTTAAGACAATTTTGATGTGTTGAAACTTGGGTGGCATACATAAAAGCTGAAATGCGTCTTGTGGTCATACAATACTCTATGAAAGGCAGACAAGGTGCACCAAACTCTGTCATAGAGGTAGGTTGTGACTATAGTTTCTTGAAATGCTGAAGGAGCTTTGCTGGTTGAATTTGTGGAGTGTAAGAAAATTGTCACTTCAAACATCTACTGCGAAACTTTGAAGAAACTTAAGTGAGCTGTTCAAAATAAACATTACAGTGTGGTGTTGTGTTTTTGCATGACAGTGCTCATCCTCTCAGTGCCCAAAAAGCTCTACAGATTTTGAAGCAATTTGAATGGAATGTTTTTGATAATCCTCCATACAGCCCAGATGTGGCACGAAGTGATTTTCGTCTGTTCACTCACATGAAGAAGAAGTCTGCATCATAGCACTTTGATATGCTGTGAAAGATTGGCTATGTACCCAAGTGGCAGAATTCTAGGGAGAAGGAATTTGTAAATTAGTTAAATGTTATGACAAATGCTTAAATTTAAAGGGTGACTTTACACTCTAAGACAAAAAAATGAGGCACCATGAAGGAATTATATGAATGGGATGAAAATTGGTAGATGAGATACACATGTAACAGAAAAACAAATAATTACAGTTTCAGAAATTTTTTACGATTTACTCAAGAGAAAGAGCTTCACAAATTGAGTAAGTCAGTATATGTTGGTCTACCTGTGACGCTTATATGTACAAGCCATTATTTGGCTTGTCATTGATTGATAGAGTTGTTGGATGTCCTGCTGAGGGATACCACGCCAAATTCCACCCAACTGGTACATTAGATCATTGAAATCACGAGATGGATGGAGAGCCCTGCCAATAATGCTCCAAATGTTCTCAAATGGGGAAAGATCCAGAGACCTTGCTGGCCAAGGTAGGGCTTGACAAGCATGAAGACAAGCAGCAGAGGCTCTCACCATGTGTGGGCTGACAGTAGCTTGTTGAAATGTAAACCCAGGATGGCTTGCTATGGAGGGCAACAAAATGGGGCACAGACGATTGTCAACATACCATTGTGCTCTAAGGGTACCACGAGTGATAATCAAAGGGGTCCTGCTATGAAAAGAAATGGCATCCCCTGGTTGTTGGGCCTTTTGGTGAGTGACAGTCAGGTTGGTATCTCATCACTGTTGGGGCATCGCCAGACCCATCTTCAGCTTTGAATCTCACTGACTGTAGTAGAGCTGTCTCTAGAGATGAGTCCTTTTCAAACTGAGTCCCGATGACCGACAAAGACCTGTCTGGAGATGCCCAGACAGTGGTGGTATAACAAACTGACTGCCACCCACCATACTGCCTGACAACTAGGAGTGGGGTGTCATTTCTTTTCATAGCAGGACCCCTCGGGTTGTCATCTGTGGCACCATTACACCACACCGGTATGTCGACAACATTCTATGCCCCATTTTGTTGCTGAGCTTACATTTCAGCAAGACAATGCCCACCCACACATGGCAAGAGTTTATACTGCTTGTTTTCATGCTTGCTGAGCCTTACCTTAGCCACCAAGTTTGCCGGATTTCTCACCAACTAAAAATGCTTGAACCATTATAGACAGGGCCCTCCAAGCAGCTCAGAATTTTGAGGATCCAACATACCAATCGGACAGAATTTGACATGATAATCCTCAGGAGGACATCCAACAACTCTACAGCCAACAAGTCTACCAATCTCTGAAAACCTGAATAGCTGCTTGCATAAGGGTCAGAGGTCAACCAATGTGTTACTGACTTGCTCATTGTGTGAAGCTCTTTCTCTCGAATAAATCATCCAATTTTCTGAAACTGTAATCATTTATTTGTGTATACACATTTACTCTTTCTTAGAATGTTTCCAATCATTTCCTTCCATGCAAGTTTTTTTATTTAGAGCCAAACAGAAGTTACCTTCTGAACTGCCCTTGTATATCACTCTCAAACTTCCTTTCCAGAGCTCCCACACAGTTTTCTATGTATCTTTAAAATACCTGATTCTTGCAGACAGTTTAGTCCTCTCAAGTGGTCTTACTAACCCAGGTTTAACCATCTCGAACTTGTCAATTATCTACTTTCCTTTATCCATTATTTTAAGTGGAAACACTTATTTGTCATTCATGCCATGTATCACAGTCATCCCAAAGCAAATATCGAACCTCGGCTTAGACTATTCCAATCTTCTTTCAATTGTAATCCATCTCTGTTGTTAACCCCTGGTAATCTTGCATTCCAGGAATTCCTCATCTCCAACCTGACTCGATACTACTTACTAAAATCTCTTCCTGGTAAGTCCAGCATAATGGTTATGGAAACAACAGCTATTTGTAACCCAAAAGCCAATCCTGACCTGATCACTCTTCCCACTGACAAGGTCTCCATCACCATAATCATGAACTGTAGTGACTACATGGCTGATGGTCTCTCCAGCTTTCTGACACCTCTGCGTACGAACCTTACCACACTATGATTCCATCCAAAAGTCCAACATGCAACATGATTTCCAACAACTGCTTAAAACATAAGGTCCATTTCAAATCCTGTTAGCATTCTGGCTGTAATTATTTCTCTTATGAAGCTCAAAGCTACATGTAAATCTGTGAACTGTCATGGGTACAAGCATGGTGAGCTAACTTACACTACTGGCCATTAAAATTACTACACCACGAAGATGACGTGCTACAGATGTGAAATTTAACCGACAGGAAGAAGATGCTGTGATATGCAAATGATTAGCTTTTCAGAGCATTCACACAAGGTTGGCGTTGGTGGCGACACCTACAACGTGCTGACATGAGGAAAGTTTCCAACCCATTTCTCATACACAAACAGCAGTTGACCAGCATTGCCTGGTGAAACATTGTTGTGATGTCTCGTGTAAGGAGGAGAAGTGTGTACCATCACGTTTCCGACTTTGATAAAGGTCGGAGTGTAGCCTATCGCGTTTGCGGTTTACCGTATCGCGACATTGCTGCTCATGTCGGTCGAGATCCAATGACTGTTAGCAGAATATGGAATCGGTGGGTTCAGGATGGTAATATGGAACGCCGTGCTGGATCCCAACAGCTTCATATCAGTCAGTCAAGATGACAGGCATCTTATCCACATGGCTGTAATGGATCGTGCAGCCACGTCTCGATCCCCTAGTCAACAGATCGGGACATTTGTAAGACAACACCCATCTGCACGAACAGTTCGACGACGTTTGCAGCAGCATGGACTATCAGCTCGGAGACCATGGCTGCGGTTACCCTTGACGCTGCATCACAGACAGGAGCGCCTACGATGGTGTATTCAACGACAAACCTCGGTACACGAATGGCAAAATGTCATTTTTTCAGATGAATCCAGGTTCTGTTGACATCATCATGATGGTCACATCCTTGTTTGGCGACATCGCGGTGAATGCACATCAGTAGTGTGAATTTGTCATCGGCATACTGGCGTATCACTCAGCGTGATGGTATGGGGTGCCACAGGTTACACATCTCGATAACCTCTTATTCACAGATGGCTATTTGAACAGTGGATGTCACATTTCAGATGTGTTATGACCCATGGCTCTAGCCTTCATTCGATCCCTGTGAAACCCTGCATTCCAGCAAGATAATGCACGACCGCATGTTGCAAGTCCTGTAAGGGCCTTTCTGGATACAGAAAATGTTCGACTGCTGTCCTGGCCAGCCCATTCTCCAGATCTCTCACCAAATGAAAATGTCTGGTCAAAGGTGGCTGAGCAACTGCCTCGTCACAATATGCCAGTCACGACTCTTGATGAGCTGTGGTATCGTGTTGAAGCTGCATTGGCATCTGTACCTTTACACGCCATCCAAGCTCTGTTTGACTCAATGCCCAGGTGTATCAAGGCCGTAATTATGCCCAGAGGTGGTAGTTCTGGGTACTGATTTCTCAGGATCTATGCACCCAAATGGCATGAAAATGTAATCATACGTCAGATCTAGTATAATATATTTGTCCAATGAATATCCGTTTGTCATCTGCATTTCTTCTTGGTGTAGCAATTTTAATGGCCAGTAGTGTAATTGTGGGACAGCTTTAGAAGTCTTAGCTATTCACTCAATCTGTTAAAAACGTTGTCTGCTTCTCATTTATAGATCCAAATCTAGAGCCATAGCAAAGACGGCTTCTGCTCTTTCCTCCAGAACACAACACCTACTCCTAAATCTAGTTCATCCACTCCAGCTAGTACAATAATCTACCTTCCAGGATGTCGGTCTCCACCTGTTGAATGGCCCCATAAAAAAGTCTTGGTTCATATCAACTGCACCAGCTACCAACAAAACCTCAACTTAGACAGCTGTCTCTCAATATTCATCAAAAACTCCTTTCACAGCAACCATGACACACTTGGTGACCACAACCACTGGGAGAAGCAGGAGTTGTCTGAATGTGTTGATAATCCTGCCACAGACATAGAAGTATGATACCCTGCAAGTATGCAACCCTGAATCAGAGTGGCACTGCAACACACAATGCTGGTGCAAAGTTGTCTGGCCTTGAAAAGCTCAATCACATCATCTGGAAGAGCTTCAATTACCCTATGATGAAATATATTCTAACCAGCATCCTACAGCCATGGGCCAAAGTTGTATTGCTTTACCCAAAAAACTTATGCAGTATCCTAGTGCATCTCTTTCCACTTCTATTCTCAAAGCTGTATCAATAGATCACTTCTCTGTGGGTGGCCCAGGTGCAAAACCTGCATCATAAACCTCCTAATACTGCAATCCAGTCACAATAATTTCTTCTTCAGTTAAATATACTTGTTTTCTGTTTGTTATCTTCTTGAAAACCTGGGAACTCCGTGACTTTTAGTCTGAATTTTTCTCAGTTGACTAAGATCCCCTGTTCAATCTGCATTTCTTCTAAGTCCTTTTTTAAACTTGTATCTCCATCCTTTTCTGTTTGTCTGTTATCTAGTTTTGGAAGAATGTGTGGATATTCTTCATTGATCTGCCTTTCCTTCATTCTCTCTCGAAGTGCACAGAGTATAGCAATCTTTTCCTGGTCTTATGCGTCACTCTGGGGCAAAATCATTATGTTGCCATGTTTGGTCTTGAAGCCCAAACTCGATTGCCAATTTTTTTTTTTTTTTTTTTTTTTTTTTTTTTTTTTTTTTTTTTGCAATATACTTCTTTTTCTAAATCATCTAATGTCATTTTGCACCAGATGAAAAAAGTGGTGTTTCTGACCCATAGAGGACTTCTGGTTTTACAATTGTATTACAATGCCTTAATGTAACATCTTTAGAAAAAAATTTCCTTGTACAGATTTTCCCAGCTTTATGTAAGCTCTTTTAATTTTTTTCAATTGCCATTTTAATTGCTTCTTTTTCACTTTTTATGTTTATATTTATGCCCATACATTTGAAATTGTCTGTGTTATTGATGTTACCATATTTGGTTTTTAAAATTATTGGTGAATTACCTTCATTGGTCATGTACTCTATATTTTCGAAAGATATTTGCAGACTTGCCTTTTCAGCTGTCTCCTTCAATATTTCTAGTCTTAACTTTGCATTCTCTAAGGTTCTACATATTATTATGAGATCATCTGCAAAGGTCAAACAGTTTATTGTTTCTTTTGGTTTATCCAGACTATACTGTTGTTAACTTTTTGTTTTACTTCCTCTGTTTTATTTATTTATTCAGTTATTCTGGTAATAAATCACCTTTAATGGTTTAAATAATGTAAAACTCAGTAGTTGTTCAGGAACTGGTTTCTTTTTAGGAGTGCTGCTGGTTATCCTTGGTCTGTTGATAACTTATCTTGACCTTCACTATCCAGATGATCTGGCAGTATTCTTTGGGCTTGATCCATTGTCTGAATATGAAGAATACCATCTGAGTAAGTGGTTACTTTAGCAACCATACAGTACTTGAAAAACCCTTAAAAATTTTTCATTTGTCTGTCCATTACTTTTAACTGGCAAAATATACTGAATGTTGTGGCAAATTAAGACTTTGTACTGAACTGGGCTTCAAACCCACAAATATTCCATGTAGCAAATACTATGATAAAAAGCCAAGAAGTTTCATCCTTTATATTAATACAAGCAGCTAATGTGACATGGATCATAATTTTTCACTTGCCATAATATATGAAAGTATACTGGCATTCAATATATACAGATTTTTTTTCCTTTCCACAGCTGCTGAGGAATTTGGGAAAGTTGGTCAGCAAATTTCAACTCAAAGTCAACAAGACATCATTGAAATGGGAAATATGCCTGATGAACCAAGTGAGCTGAAAACGAAGGTAAAGAAAGAAACATGTTGTCTGCAGGTAAAGAAAGAAATCTGTTATCAGCAGCTAATTTTTGCCATGACTCCTCCCTCTTATAACATGATTTCCACAGCCACAAGGAGTTCAGGTCTGTTTTTGCCTCACCAACACCATACAGTTAGCTTTATGGTTCAATTATTTTTTGATTAACAACAGGGTGTTTCATTTCCTTCCTCCCTGACATGATCATTCACTTCACTGCAGCGAATCTTTCCAACACATTAAAACTTTGTGCTAGATTGATGCTGAAAACTTGAGCCATAATTTTAATATACACTGCCTTAGACTTTGTAACAAACTTCCAGAAAATATAAAAGCAAATTCTGAGCTCAAAAGCCTCAGAAAGTCTTTAAAGCCACATTTACAGCGCCACTGCTTTTACCCCATTCAAGAATATTTAAATGTATGAAGCAAATAAAATAGAAAGAAACTTCCACATGGGAAAAATATATTAAAAACAAAGATTCCAAGACTTACCAAGCGGGAAAGCGCCGGCAGACAGGCACATTAACAAAACACACAAACACACACACAGAATTGCTAGCTTTTTCAACCGATGGTTGCTTCTTCAGGAAGGAGAGGGAAAGACGAAAGGATGTGGGTTTTAAGGGAGAGGGTAAGGAGTCATTCCAATCCCGGGAGCGGAAAGACTTCCCTTCGGGGAAAAAAAGGACAGGTGTACACTCGCACACACATACGAAGCGTATTATTTGTCATTTAAAATCTTTGAGGATAGAAATCACTTTCACTTGTATACATATAAAATGATTTGTCCAATGCCTTATTCATAAGCTGCTTTTGTAAACTAGTTACAAAATATCCTTACTGAGCAAAACAGAAATGCTTCACAGTTTGACTTGAAACTTGAATCTTTCAGTACCATTCCATACACTGTAACTGCAAAAGTTGGTTGTACTGGCAGCAGCCTCATAGTACATTTACCGATACAACGGAATGCATAGTCTGTGGACATTTATCTTTTATGAAGTTTCTTGTTGACAATAATGCACAAAAAAAGATATAACAGTATGATTCATGAACATAATAGTAGATGGAGAAATAACGCTATCTGTAACTGTTTATGGAGAAATGAAATGCACCAGTTTTATTGAGGAAGTTTCCTACCGGATAAACCAGGTTTCACTCTGAGAGGAAGTTTCATTTTACCACACACTCCACAAGAGAATGAAAGCCCCTACATCTCTGTATAAAATATTAATTTGTTTCATATGACCCATAATTGAAAATAAAATGAAGTTACTTCTGTTAAAAAACTATGAATTAACATTTCTTTATTATAATTTCCATTTGACAAAAAATATAGAATTTAAATAAAAGTAAAAAAAAAAAGTTGCCGCAAAGGAGATCTGAACCAGAGACTCTTCCATTAGCATTCTTCAATGTTATGCATTCAGCTACAAGCAACTACAAAACACCTGCCAATTGTTTTGCAGTTAACAGTGGAGGAAATCGTTTCAATTTGATAAGCAATTTTTTTCTTTCTTAAAATTTTGTTGCACTGGTTTAGGAAATTTGTGCATTGGCACAGGTTTTAAAATCCTATAAATGTATATATAAAGAAAATTGAACATTCCAAGTCCATTAGGTCTCTTGTCAGATAAAAGCTCATTTTAGGATCACGTGTGTAAAATCTACACAACATGCTGTCTGACAGAGTGCACACACATATACTGTGTATAACAAATCTATCACTCAAATACACTGAAGTCATTTTCACAAAACTTGACAAGAACAACCAGAGCTTTACGAATGACTCGCTGAGTGTGACATCTACCAGCAGCACCAGGTACTTTGTGCCCTTATGTCACAAGTTGCAGCCCCCAGGAAGCTCAGGATTTAACACAGAGTATGTTAGCGTAGAGGAAGATGGCATCAAAAGTGATGAGAAAGGTGCCGCATGGTAAAGAAGCAAGAAATATGGAGAGTCGGTGGAGGAAATTGTTGGTATTTTATACATAGGAGAGCAGGTTATGTGTAATAGACTGAAGCTGTTGGTCTACGAGAGCAGAGGCTCTCTCAGTGGAGGACCTGTAATCAGCCACAAGGGGGTGTCCTGGGTGGTTAGGTTTATGGACTTCAGGAAACATATAGGTTGTAGGAGTGCGGGAATGGTAAGGATGATGAGAGAGATAAACTCGGGATAGGTTCTCGGATGGCCTGAGGATTTGAGGAGAGACTGGAGATCCTGTTGGATTTTTTGGAATGGGGTCACTGTAGCATGGTTTGTAGATGGACAATTCTGACAGCTGGCAGAGTCCCTTAGCCAGCTAATTCCTGTGGTTCAAAATCACAGTGGTGGAGCCTTTGTTGGTAGGCAGGTTTATAAGGTCAGGGTCAGTTTTTAGGTGGTGGATTGTGATTCTTTCTGCAGATGAAAGGCTAGTTTCCAAGTTGAGTGATTTGGGGAATGTTGGTCTGAGGTTAAGAAAATGTAGTATGTTAACAGGGCATGATTTTTGGGAGCAGGGGGTGGGGGGCAGTGAATCACAGTCAGCTGGAGGCTTGAACTGAGTCAGACAGGGTTCAGCATACGTTTTGGATTGAGTATGACTGGTAGGGTTGGTGGACCACTGCAGGGACCAGGAGAAGGAGAAAAAATCTTCAACAAGTCCACCGTGATTGAATTTGGGAGTGGGGTAAAAGGTAAGGCATTTGGAAAGGACTGATACTTCTGTGGGACTAAGGTTTTTGGAGGAAAGGTTCATGACTCTGTTTTGGATCTGGATTCTGTAGTGGTGGGAGGGAGTTTCTGAGGGTATGGTAAATGTAGTAGGTATGTGAGGCAGGGTTTGTTGGCTATGAGGGGATATGAGGGAGGTTTGAAGACTGTTGTCGAGGTTGTGCATAGTGGTAGTCCTAGGTGAGAGTAGGAAGTGAACAGGTTGAAGAGGTTTTTGAGGTAGCATTGTGCAAGCTGCTCTATTTCCTGGAACTCAAGAGTTTCAGTGTGAGAGATGGGATGCAGGAATTTGGGGGAGTTGGAGAATTTTAGGGATGGAGAGGAGGTGCTGAAAGGAGATTTGGGCCTGATTTACATGGCTTTGCAGGACTAGGTGGTGAGGGCTATGGACTGGCGGAATTTGAAAAGATAAAGGTCACTGTGGAAGGAGGGGCTGCAGTTGGAGATGGGTAACTTAATGGTAAGATCATTTGGGGTGATCCCATGAGCAAGGCAAAAACACAGAAACAATACATGGGACTGAGTTCTGTCTACTATACATTTGGGTATAAGTTTATTCAATAGCTCCAGTGCAACATAAATATTGTCAAAGAAGAGCAAAACTTCGCTATTGAGGAATTTTTTGATTAAAATAGAAGCACAATGTGAATGCAAAATGCTATTGGCTTTGAACTAGTCAAAAAGATGACTGATATAAAAAATAAATCACAATTTTGATGGCATTTGGCCTTTCATCTTAAATCTTGTCTTACCTGTAGCCTCAGTGCATCGAATGGATACAGACTTTTTCATATTAATAATTACACCATCCATTCCCCTCAATTATGTACAGCAGCAATCTCAAAAATTCATACTCTGCCTTTTATTAAAGCATATGTATTTTTTACTATTATAAAGCTCATGTCATCTTAGTTTACTTGCCATTAAATGCCAAATTGGTAGTTATCTTTCAATACCCTAAAACCACAGAATGGATTATGTCAGTCAGTTTTGGTACCAAGAATTTGATTGTCTTAAATGAAGAGTAGCAGCTTAAAAGGTTATCTGTGCAGGATGAATTATCCTCTTTTAGATTTAATGTGCAATAAAGTCCCTCCTGTAAGTTACAAAAATTGATCAAAGTATGCTACTTACAATTATTCTGGATTCTATACTGATGATTTACTAACTGACATTTACTAATTATACTAGCTACATTTTCATTCATTCAGTTAGCCCTTCTGGACTATTTCCAGTGTGTTTTCATGTCTCTAAGTGGAGGTGGGCCTCTATTACAGCTGATGGCTGTCTTAATTCCTTATTTGTCAATAACAGAATATTACCTGTCACTGGAGCTAATTCTGATACAGTGCTTTTACCACATCTGTAAATACTTATCCTACTAGGGAACTGTTTATTTGCTACTGGCAACCCCTTGTGGTGGGCTGATGGAGTGGAAGCCAACCTACTTGTCTATTACCAGTTTTCAATGTAACTCATCTGACGGTAGGCATGCCAAAACATGCGCAACAACCATCGCCCAGCTAGGTACCATCCTAATAGCTCCAAACCCCTCTACTAATGAGGGAAAGGAGTGTCCAGCATGAACCCCATGCCACCTCCACCTCCTCCTCCATTTACATATTATTCAGGCCTGCATCAGTGTGATATCAGCCAGATCTTGCAACTGGATAAGATCTTACTTGCTAGTTAGCAGAGGACTGGCTATATTGAACATATTATTGTTGTTCTAAGTATTGTTGCTATTACAATTGTTATGATGCAGCATGTTCTTTATTACAAAGAAAATTTGGATACCCAGTAACACGGACATCTTGTGATGATTTGTATGGGGCATGAGGCTAGACCTGAGATTATGAAGTATTTCTCATAGCTTGGAAGGTGAATGGTGACTTGTAAGTAAAAATAGTTCGTGTTCTGACCTTGTTAAAAACCTGTGTAATAATGACTTTTAAATAATTTTCTTGAAAGAAAAACACTTGAGTACACTGTATTTTTACCTTTCCCTGAGAGCAAGGGGGAAGGGATGTGATTCCAAGACCTAAAAACCCGAAAATTGAGGGCCATTCTCTGAAATGTTTCTTTCTGGGAGCCTTCCAATGACAAATATTTACCTGTAAGGCTTTATCATCTCCCTTGGTGTGGTACTTGACATTTGAATTACATAGCGAATCTTGGGAAATGAGTCTGTGACAATGAGCCACAACTCTTTGAGGAACTGGCTAGTGAAATCTGCATGGGCATTCCCAACTTTGGTAGGATGATGTTGACTCCTCTTGATGTCCTCTGTGGTATTGGGCCAATAGGCATACTGACTTGTGAGTGCTTTCACGTGTGGCATCCTCCAGTAGTCAACATGCAGTAGATTTATGACCTGCTCATGCAGTGGCAGTAGGAACACCACCTGGCAATTGTTGTCGACATCTGATGTCAGCATCAGTACTCCCTGTACCATGTGGATCCTGTTTATTAGGGGAAAATATGTGCTAAGTTCAGGAAGGGAGTGGGTGGGAGATGTTCCAGGAACATTCGCAAGTGTTTTTCGTAACTTGCTCGAGGATACAGTCCTCCTCGGCTGTACCCTTTGCAGTTACGGCTGCAGTAACAGGTAAGTCTTGTAGGCAGTTTTGTAAGGTGTTGTCTATTTTGGGGCAACACAGAGTTTCCTAGGGGTGATATGTGGAATCTGGTCTTATAAGTAGTCTGGATAGAGCATTGGCATTGCCGCGTTATGAACTGAATGCTTGCAACTTCTGAGGAAGAAGCTCCAATATTGTACTCCTTTTTATGGGTGGTCATTCTTAGGACTGTACAAAGAAATTAATGATTTATGGCTTGTTATGGAGTGAAATTTTGTGCCATAAGGAAATGTATAGAATTTCGGGATCCTCATTATGGTCATGCAATTTATCATAAATTGCTCTGGACTAAAATGAACTTTTAGATACATTTGTGACAGGTTGTTTATGCCCACCATTACTTTTGTGAGAAAGAATGGTGCCATTGCTGTGTTGAGACATGTGAGTGGCTAGGATGTGTGTTTTGAAGAGTTATATGTCACCAAAAAAGGGGGCAGACTTTAGATAATGTTTTAACTTGTGAAAAGCCTTCTGACACCATTGTGCGTATTTATATTTTGCACCTTTTCTGAGTAAATTATTAAGGGGTCTGGCGAACTGGTATAAATTTTGCATAATAATTTATTTTTCTGAGAAATGACAAGGCCTTTTAAGTTGGAATACACCTGAACTTTTTCTACAGCTTCCAAATGTTGCTAAGTTGGTTAAGTCCATTACGACTCAATATGTGACCTGAGTATACTCCATTTGCTCTTAAAAGAATTTGTACTTATGTAGGTTGAAAATTAGTGCATTTTGTTGTTTTGTCTGCAACAGTAGATGTTAAGCTCACAAGATGTTGCTCTCTTGTTATGTCATTTGCTAATATATCATTTTGATAATTTACACTACTGGCCATTAAAATTGCTACACCATGAAAATGACGTGCTACAGACATGAAATTTAACAAACAGGAAGAAGATGCTGTGATATGCAAATTATTAGCTTTTCAGAGCATTTACACAAGGTTGGCGCCGATTGCAACACCTACAACGTGCTGACATGAAGAAAGTTTCCAACCAATTTCTCATACACAAACAGAAGTTGACTGGTGTTGCCTGGTGAAACGTTGTTGTGATGCCTCGTCTAAGGAGGAAAAATGCGTACCATCATGTTTCTGACTGAGAAAGGTCGGATTGTAGCCTATCGTGATTGCGGTTTATCATATCGCGACATTGCTGCTCGCATTAGTCAAGATCCAATGACTGTTAGCAGAATACAGAATCGGTGGGTTCAGGAGGGTAATATGGAACACGGTGCTGGATCCCAACGGTCTTGTATCACTAGCAGTCGAGATGACAGGCATCTTATCCGCATGGCTGTAATGGATTGTACAGCCACGTCTCGATCCCTGAGTCAACGGATGGGGACGTTTGCAAGACAACAACCATCTGCATGAACAGCTCGGAGACCATGGCTGCAGTTACCCTTGACACTGCATCACAGACAGGAGCGTCTGCGATAGTGTACTCAATGACGAACCGGGTGCACGAATGGCAAAACATCATTTTTTCAGATGAATCGAGGTTCTGTTTACAGGATCATGATGGTCGCATCTGTGTTTGGCAACACTGCGGTGAACGCATATTGGAATGTGTATTCGTCATCGCAATACTGGCATATCACCTGTATGGGGTGACATTGGTTACACATCTCAGTCACCTCTTGTTCGCATTGACGGTGATTTGAACAGTGGGTGTTACATTTCAGATGTGTTACGACATGTGGCTCTACCATTCATTCGATCCCTGCGAAACCCTACATTTCAGCAGGATAATGCACAACCACATGTTGCAGGTCCTGCACAGGTCTTTCTGGATACAGAAAATGTTCGACTGCTGCCCTGGCCGGCACATTCTCCAGATCTTTCACCAATTGAAAACATCTGGTCAATGGTGGCCGAACAACTGGCTCGCCACCATACGCCAGTCACTACTCTTGATGAACTGTGGTATCGTGTTGGAGCTGCATGGGCAACTGTACCTGTACATGCCATCCAAGCTGTTTGACTCAATGCCCAGGTGTATCAAGGCCGTTATTATGCCCAGAGGTAGTTGTTCTTGGTACTGAATTCTCAGGATCTATGCACCCAAATGTAATCACATGTCAGTTCTAGTATAATATATTTGTCCAATGAATACCCATTTATCATCTGCATTTCTTCTTGGTGTAGCAATTTTAATGGCCAGTAGTGGACTAATTTGGATTAGCTGCTCCATAAACTGTTGGACAATTGCTGATGCACTAACAATTCTGAAAGGCAACCGAGTGTATATGTATAATCCAAATGAAGTGTTGTTGACCATGAATTGGCACGACTGCTCATCAAGTGGCACTTGTAAATAAGGTTTGAATTAATTAATTTTAGAGAAGTACTATCCACAATAGTCTTGATATGAGTTCTCCTGGCCTTAAATGTGATAGATATCACTTTCTGATTGTGCATTTACAGTATAGTTTATTTAAAGTCACCACAAACACATAGGGAGCCACTTGATTTTCAAAATGATGTTGCCCATTTACTAAATGTGGTGGTTTTGAGAATGTCTTGTTGGACCAGATGAACTAATTTGGACTTGGAGACATTTCACAATGCTGCTGTCAACTGGTCTAGCTCTAGAGTAGAGAGGTACTCCAGAAGATTTCCACTGTAGGTAAGCTGCATAATAATTTGCACACTCTAAGCATGCTGAAAATAGAGCTGAAAATTTGGTGCATAGTACGAACCAAAAGACGAAAAAGCATCTACCCTAATAATGTTTTGTGTCTGACGTTATGGCACAACTAAGAAAGTGACCGGCAGCTGACTTTTTGCACAAAGCCATTATTGTACATTTGCCATGCGAAAGTATAAGGTGCTAGTTGTACAGTTGTAATCTTTGCAAGATGGTGAACCAATCTGAGCATAGGCTTCCTCATTTACAATAGCAACTGGTGCACCAGTATAAACAAAAATGTTTAATAAATGATTGTTGGTCTGTTAGTGGGAGAGAAAATTATTGTGGTTGTTCTGTGAGAGAGTTCAACTGTGGCTGTGGCTGTAGTGGCATTATTGGTGCAGTTTTTGCAAACTTCTGCCATATGTCTTTGATCACAGCATTGTACACAAGGGATTTCCCTGCACAGGCACTGAGTGTGCATATGTTTAGCACGCTGGGCACCCTGGTTACCACTTCATATTGGTGTAATAGTGAATTTGGGTTGTAGAGGGACTATATGAAGAATGTGAATCAAAAATAGAGAGCTGTAAGGTCCCCCAAAATGGGCCAGTTGTGTTAAATCCTGCCTAGTCCTCAACGATGGGGTGTCTAGGAAACCTGTTTTCTCGGATTGCTAGACAACAATTCACGCAAACCGTATTAATGAGATTTATTACAAAATGAGCAATTACAATACTTAACATTTTGTTATACAGATGTGTCACAAGGAAAGGGATGCAAAATAAGCAAGGTTCTTTAGTATAAACAGTCCTAATACAAGCAAAGTAATATAGATGACACTTCTAGCAAGGTAACTGGTCTTGAAGCTTCTCTTCGACTGGGCTGCAACCAGTTCTCTTCACCGAGGGGCCGCTGCTATCGCATTGTTGTCCTGGAGAGGGGTCAGTCAGTGTGTGATTGGCTGGCCTCTTCTCACAGCCCTCTCTGCTCTATTGTTCCCAACTGGCATTCTGGCACTTAACTTTACACCATAACAAGTTGTGTATTACACATCAGAGGCTGCTACTAGGGTAGCTGACTGTGTGTGGGGGATATATAAGGGATTTTTAGATTAGGTAACTCTCCATCCAGTCCAGATAACAACCGCTGTAGGAAACCCAGAAGTATCAGTGTAAGATTGAAAGAAATGCCCCCCACATGTGAAAGTCTTAAAATCCTAATGGTAAACTGCAGAAGCATTCGCAACAAAGTTCCAGAATT
This sequence comes from Schistocerca gregaria, assembly GCF_023897955.1. Lineage (NCBI taxonomy): Eukaryota > Metazoa > Arthropoda > Insecta > Orthoptera > Acrididae > Schistocerca > Schistocerca gregaria. Next base: position 199,620,057 of record NC_064926.1, read on the forward strand.
TGAAGTGCTCAGGAAAAGCAGTGAAGCTCACATAAGACTAGATACAGAAAGCTGGTTGAAACCTGAAATTAATAGCAATGAGAGTTTTGGGGAAAATTTAAGTGTATATCAAAAGGATAGCAAATGGGAATTGGAGGTGGTGTATTTGTCGCAGCAGACAAGAAACTCAGATCCACCAAGGTAGAAATTGAAGGAGCACGTGATATTGTTGGGCAAGACTCAGTATCAGAGGTGAGCATAAAATGATAATTGGAGGCTTCTACCATCCTGCAGACTCATCTTCTGATGTAACAGAAAACTTTAGATAAGGCCTCAGTTCACTTCTACAAGGGTCACTCCAAAAGAAATGCACACTATTTTTGTAAAAATAAAGTTTTCATTCTGCATGTGTGAAAGTTTTACAGTGTGCAGATACATCCTTCCTGCTTGTTTTCAAACTTAGTTCAACCTGTTCCTGTGAGTGCAGCCTGTCTTCAAGGTGGCTGCTACACTTGACATTCGTCAGAAGCAATGTGCTGTCATAGAATTCCTGTGCTATGAAAACGAGACAGTGGGAAACATCCACAAGAGGTTGAGAAAGGTGTATGGAGATGCTGCTGTCGATCGAAGTATAGTCAGCTGGTGGGCAAGCAGGTTATGTGATGAAAGCGGGCACGGCAATATTTAGGATTGTCCTCGCAGCGGCAGGCCTCGTACTGTACACACTCCAGACAATGTGCAGAGAGTTAACGAATTGCTGACTGCTCACAGATGCATCACGGTGAACGAATTGTCAAGCTACGTTGGGATACGGAAGGAAGTGTTTGCAGAATACTGAAAGTGTTGGCGTTAAAAAAAGGTTTGTGCCAGGTGTGTTTCCAGGATGTTGAGAGTGGCTCACAAAAAAACAAGAAAAATGGTATGCAGTGAACTTTTGGAACAGTATGAGAATGGTGGAGATGAATTTCTTGGAAGAATTGTGACAGGTGATGAATCATGGCTACATCATTTTTCACCAGAGACGAAGAGGCGATCAATGGAGTGGCATCACTCAAATTCACCCAAGAAAAAAATTCAAAACCACACCTTCTGCTGGAAAAGCTATGGCTACGGTGTTTTTCGATTCCGAAGGACTCTTGCTTGTGGACATCATGCCAAGTGGAACCACCATAAATTCTGATGCATATGTGACGACACTGAAGAAACTTCAAGCTCGACTGAGTCATGTTCGACCACATTGGCAAAAGCAGGATGTTTTGCTGTTGCACGACAATGGACGGCCACATGTCAGTCAAAAAACCATGGAAGCAATCACAAAACTCGGATAGACAACACTGAAACACCCAACTTGCAGTCCTGACCTGGCTCCATGTGACTATCATCTCTTCCGGAAACTGAAAGACTCTCTTCGTGGAACAAGGTTTGAAGATGATGATTCCCTTGTGCATTCTGCCAAACAGTGGCTCCAACAGGTTGGTCTAGAATTTTACCGCGTGGGTGTACAGGCGCTGGTACCAAGATGGCGTAAGGTAGTTGAGAGGGATGGAAATTATGTGGAGAAATGAAAATATTGTTCCTAAAGGATGTATGTACACACTATAAAACTTTCAAACATGTAGAATAAAAGGTGGATTTAAAAAAAATAGTGTGCATTTCTTTTGGAGTGATCCTTGTACATAAGTTCTCTAATCATACAATAGTCATCAGTGGAAACTTTAATCATCCAGCAATTAATTGGGAAAATTACAGTCATGTTATTGATGGGTGTGTAAAGACATCTTGTGAAACTACTAAATCTACTAAAATATACCTAGAACAGATAGTTAGGGACCCAATTCATTATGGATGTGTACTGGATACAATGGCAACAGATAGGCCTGACCTCTTTGAGGAGGTCCACACTGGAAATGGTATCACTGACGATGACACGATTGTGGCAACAATGGTTACCAAATTACGAAGGCCAACTAAAACAAACAGAAAGATATGTATATTTAGTAAACTAGATAAAATATCAGTAGAGGTTTATCTCAATGGGGAATTTGAAAGTTTCAGCACAGGTCAGGAGCTTAGGACAATTCATAATGCGAGGAAACCTCCATGGCATACAATCACTATGAAAAAACTTCTAAAGAAACAGAGATTACTGCATACTAGGTGTAAAACAAAGCATTGGTCTTCAGATAAAGAGATGCTGGATGAAAAACATTTGTCTGTCACGAGAGCAATGCGTGATGCCTTCAGTGAGTACCGTAGCAGAATATTGTCAAGTGATCTTCCACAGAACCCAAAGAAATTCTGGTCTTATGTAAAGGCTGTTAGTGGCACCAAAGTTAAAAGTGTCCAGTCCCTAGTGAATGAGACAGGAACTGAAATTGAGTGTAGCAGAACAAAAGCTGAAATGCTTAATTCTGTTTGCAAATGTTCCTCTACAAAGGAAAATGCAGGAGAATTGCCGCAATTTAACCTTCGTACACTAAAATGATGAGTGAAAGAAATATTAATGTCACTGGTGTTGAGAAACAGCAGAAATTGTTAAAACTGAACGAAGCTCCAGGATCTGATGGAATCCTTGACAGATTCTATACTGAGTTTGCAATCAGATTCTATACTGAATTTTTGGCTGACTTAGCCCCTCTTCTAACCAAAATCTGCCATAGATCCCTTGAACAAGAAACCATGCCCAAGACTTGGAAGAAGGTGAAGATCACACCTGTCTACAAGAAGGGCAATAGAAGTGATCCACAAAACTACTGTCCAATATCCTTGACATTGATTTGTTGTAGAATCTTACAACATATTCTGAGCTCAACCATGACGAAGTATCTTGAGCAGAAGGACTTCCTCAGTATCAACCAGCACGGATTCCAAAAACATCAGTCATGTGAAATCCAGCTCGCACTTTTTTCAAACAACATACTGAAAGCTTTGGATACAGACAGTCAGGTAGATGCAGTAATTCTTGATTTCCGAAAAGCATTTGACTCAGTACCACACCTACGCTTATTGTCAAAAGCATGGTCATTTGGGGTATCAAATGAAGAAGTGATTAGACTGAGGACTTTTTGGTAGGGAAGCACAGCATTTTATCTTGGATGGAGAGTTATCATCAGATGTAGAAGTAAAATTGGGTGTGCCCCAGGGAAATGTGTTAAGAGCCTTGCTGTTCATGTTATATATTATTGACCTTGCAGAAAATATAAACAGTAACATTAGGCTTTTTGCAGGTGATGCATTTTTCTATAATGAAGTACTATCTGAAGCAAGCTGCATAAATATTCAGTTAGATCTTGATAAGATTTCAAACTAGTGAAGAGGTTGGCAAGTTGCTTTAAATGTTCAGAAATGTAAAATTATGCAGTTCATAAAACAAACATAGTAGCTTATTACTATAATATCAACTGGTCACAGTTGGAATCAGCCAACTCATACAGATACTTGGGTGTAACACTTTGTAGGGATATGAAATGGAATGATCACATAGGTTCAGTGATGGGTATCGCAGGCAGTTGCTAGAATACTGGGGAAATGCAATCAATCAACAAAGGATGTTGCTTACAAATCACTTGTGTGATTGGTTCTAGAATATTGCTCAAGTGTGTTCCAAGAACTGGCTGTAAATGATTAGGAATATACTACAACCCCCTACATATTGCTCACTTAGGGATCATAAGGATAAGATTAGATTAATTACTGCATGTGCGGGGGTATTCAAACAATCATTCTTCCTGTGCCCCATACATGAATGGAACAGGAAGGAACCCTAATAACTGGTACAGTGGGACATACCCTTGTCCATATGCTTCACAGTGATTTGCACAGTACAGGTGTAGAAATATGTGCCATTGCTGATTAGTTGTTTGGGCTTTGTTCCCAAATGGACATCAGGATTCAAATCCTGAGTCAAATTATCTAGCTAGCTGTGACATGAATGGGTACACCATTTTAAGGAATCTACCTCACTTTAATCAAAATTTCATTGTGCTGCATTTTAATATTTTAAGTAGTTTTTGCCAGGTTCAGACATAATTATTACATCACACACTAATGATTCTGCATAGGATTATTTACAATTTTGTTTCTCACACAAAAATCAATGCTTACAGGTCAGTCTTTTCAGTGGTTGATGTGACCACTTGTAACACTGAAAAAATGCTACAACATGTGTTGGCTGCTTGTAATGCTTAGAAAGCTGTCTGTGGAATTCAGACAAATGTAAACAACCATATTTATTGAGATGGTGTAATTTTTGTAGAAGATACAGTGTCTGGGCATTTTAGATAGCAGAAAAGAAATGTTGGTTATGCTACTTGCTTGGAAGTGAAACTGTAGACGTCAAATATGAGTCCCAATCTTCATAATGATGAGCAGCTGTAGTATAAACTGTTGTTGATCTGAAATTTGTTTTTGTAGATCTTCTTGTTATGAAATCCATCAATAATCTGTATCAAAACTAGACAGTATTGCCTTATTGGGATTGTCGTGATCGTTCTTTGAATAAAAATATGGCATATCAGTCTTTGATCGCTATTTTTTATTTTCAATGACCAGTTTCAGGCTAGCTGCCCATCTTCAGATCTTCAGTGTTAGGTAGGCTCTCATTACATGTATCAGCAACTTCCACATATTATCAAGCACACTCCACTATCATTTTTCTGGTGAAGTTTGCAGCAAAGTAGTTAGCTTCTTTGGAAAGTAGGTAGGTACCCCATACAGATACTTTTAATGCCTTCAGTTCAGGAGGTGTTGAAGTAACTCTGCATTGTCACAGTAAAAGGCTTGCATGCATGCCTTATTTGATCCATTGGTGGAAACTTCACCAGAGAAATGATACTGGAGTGTGGTTGATAATATGTGGAAGTTGCTGATACACGTAATGAGAGCTTACCTAACACTGAAGATCAGAAGATGGGCAGCTAGCCTGAAACTGTTCATTGAAAATAAAGAATGGTGATCAAAGACTGAAATGCCATATTTTTATTTAATAGTCTGTATCACGGCAACTCAAAATACAGTGCAGTTGAGATCCAGTAAACAGCTAGATCATGAAAGTACAATGTAAGTACAGCATGATTCAAAGTGTTTCACATTGGCCCAAAGGCCAGGTTTTATCTATAGCTTAACACAGGTTGTCAGGTCAATGCGCTGCAGGATGACAGAGATATAGCAGTTGCTGTGCGAAGTTGGAAATCTCAGCAGCTAGTCTACTTAAAACTGGAAGATTGTTCGTATTGGGAATTAAGTGAAATATGTCTTGTGGTTGCCTTTCTACTTTTGCAGCTCAAATGTGTTGTTCTCTGGGAACCAAGACCAGCACCACACATTCTCCTGACTTTCTTTCGCCTGTTCTTTTGTACCAGGTGATATGACTTCATTTTTTCTATCTTCTTGAAACGTGGATTTTCACCATTATGTGTATTATCTTTTCATGGTTTATTCTGCACAACCAATGTGCGGGTTTTGTCTTATTAACACATCCAAAACACCCATTATTAGTAGTAGACTATTGTTAGAGGAGTGTTGAACTCTCCAATCAATCTTACGAGGATGTTTCTTTGAACATACCTCACTGCCAGAGAAGGTTTACTGTTGTATGCTATGGCCCATAACGCAACTGCTTCCTCCTGGAGAGACTGCAGCGGCAGTTCCAAGTTCATACTCCAAAAGATAGGGCCACATACTGAGACCACACACACACACACACACACACACACACACACACACAGAGAGAGAGAAAGAGAGAGAGAGAGAGAGAGAGAGAGAGAGAGAGAACACCAAATGTTGTTTGATGGTTGAGTGAGGAGGGGAGATGAATCTCGTAACAAAACAGCAAGAGAAAGAGCTGAGGGGCAATTACTGGGAAAAACGACCAATGGAACTATGGGTGAAAAGAAATGATAAAAGGTTAGGGCAAGGTATTTGGAGAAGAATGGCGAAGAATGAGTAATAAGTGGAGGTTGAAGCCAGTGGCATTGTGGGTATAGTGGGTGTGATGGAGGGAAATTTTGCTTTCACACAATTCAGAGAAGTGGGTGCTGTAAGAGAAGATCGAAATGACTTGGATACTGCAGAAGCTCTCCAAATCATTAGTGTTGTGAAGTCAAATATGATTAGTAAATAGATGGTCAATCCTGGCAGTTAGCCATAATTTGCAGTAGCAACTCGGGCATGTAGACTTCTTTAAGGACAGTTGGTAATTGATATATACACTGAAGAGCCAAAGAAACTGGTACATCCACCTAATGTCATGTAGAACCCCCACGAGTACGCAGAAGTGCCACAACATGACGTGGCATGGGCTCGACTAATAGCTGAAGTTGTGTTGGAGGGAATTGGCACCATTAATTCTGCAGGGCTGTACATAAATACGTGAGAGTACGATGGGGTGGATATCTCTTTTGAATAGCACATTGCAAGGCATCCCAGATATGCTCAATAATGTTCATGTCTGGGGAGTTTGGTAGCTAGTGGAAGTGTTTAAACTCAGAAGAGTGTTCCTGGAGCCACTCTGTAGCAATTCTGGACATGTGTGTCACCTGTCAATAATCATATCTCGACATATCAGGGGTCCCACATCACTCCAACTGCACATGCTCCACACCATTACTCAGCCTCCACCAGCTCGAACAGCCCCCTGCTGACATGCAGGGTCCATGGATTCTAGAGGTTGTCTCCATACCCGTACACGTCCATCTGCTCGATACAATTTGAAGCGAGATTCTTCCGACCAGGCAACATGTTTCCAGTCATCAACAGTGCAGTGTCGGTGTTGAGGGGCCCAGGTGAGGTGTAAAGCTTTCTGTCGTGCAGTCATCAAGGGTACACGTGTGGGCCTTTAGCTTCGAAAGCCTATATAAATGATGTTTTGTTGAATGGCTCACATGCTGACACTTGTTGATGGCCCAGCATTGCAATCTGCAACAATTTGCAGAAGTGTTGCACTTCTGTCTCTTTGAATGCTTCTCTTCAGTTGTCATTGGTCCCGTTCTTAAAATGGTTCACATGGCTCTGAGCACTATGGGACTTAACATCTGAGGTCATCAGTCCCCTAGACTTAGAACTATTTAAACGTAACTAACCTAAGGACATCACACAATCCATGCCCGAGGCAGGATTCGAACCTGCGACCGTAGTAGCAGTGCGGTTCCGGACTGAAGCGCCTAGAACTGCTCGGCCACAGTGGCCAGTGGTCCCATTCTTGCAGGATCTTTTTCCAGCCACAGAGATGTCAGAGATTTGATCTTTTAATGGGCTCCTGATATTCACAGTACACTCATGAAACGGTCATATGGGAAAATCCTCACTTCATCTCTACCTCGGAGATGCTGCATCCCATCACTCGTGCGCTGACTATAACACCACATTCAAAGTCATTTAAATCTAGATAACCTGCCACTGTAGCAGCAGTAATGGATCCAACAACTGTGCCAGATACTTGTTATCTTACATAGGCATTGCTGTATTCCTAAGGGTTTTCCTTTACAGTTGGTTCTTTGGTACACATGTATGAATGAATGAAAAGCGTAAATAACGGTGAGAAGAGATCCAAGTATGTTGAACAATTTATTTTACACAGCTATGGCTGTTGTTTAAGAATACCTTAAATTTATTCCAGTTAATCATTTTTCACCTTGTTACCAAATATTGCTTGGCATTCAAAAGTCCCAATATTGCACCAGGCAGTTTCAAAGTGTTTCTTGCAAAGGACATTCTTATAACAAGTCAGTGAATTGCAGATCAGCCATGGCTGTTATCATTATAGTGATTATATGCTTTGAGAACTGGACATATACCAGTACTTGCAGCTTATAGATAGGGCTTTTATTCAGATTTTACATTCTTTACACACCTGAGAAAATATAGGTTGTTTGAAAAAGGAATATACATATTACAAAGTATTACGTTGTCAAAACTATTGATTGCCATGTCATGACTTGGTTATTGGATGGACAAAAACATTTTCTAGTTTATAGTCACTGCTGCTAGATGTCAGTTGCCTTTGGTTTGCTTGGTTATCATCAAACATTGCAAAATGACTACTCTCCAGCAGAAATCATTCTGCTTTCTTGAATTTCTGAAGTGTAATTCCATGATTACAATGCAAAGATGTTTCACGTTGAGGTACCAGTCTCATCCTCCAAATGGATGGAACATTCATAGATGGTATTGACAGTTTGTAGACACAGGATTTGTACATAAAGGAAAGAATCCTGGCCACCCGCATATTACCGATGACAATATCATACAAATTCAAACCATGTTTCAGTGTGAAATTGCAATGAAATCCAGACCATTAGCTGCTTACAGGCATTAATAAATATCAATGGGGACAGTTGAAAATGTTTGCCCCAGCCAGTCCTACAAAATCCTGCCTACAGCAATAGTTAAGTGTGTTTTGAGATGTTAGCTGATTATGAAGTCTTACAAGTTACAGCTATTACAGGCTCAACATCATGATGACGAACACAAATGTATGGCCTTTTCTGATGAGATTCAGGATACTATTGACAGTGGTAGCACTTTTGTACAATACATTGTGTTCAGTGATGAGGTGACTTTCCACCATTGTGGGAAAGTAGACAAACACAAAGTTTGAATTTGGGGCCTACAGAACCCACTTGCACACATTGAACATGTACAAAATTCATGCAAAGTCAATCTGTTTTGTGTGATATCTCACTCATCTGTTCAAGCCCATACTCCTTTGATCGAAACACAGTTAACAAGCCACAGTATCTTGCTATGTTACAAAACTGGTTGTTTCAAGGCTGAACACGGACAACTTCAATTTTCACCGAGTGAGGTGGCACAGTGGTTAGCACACTGGACTCGCACTGGAGGACAACGGGAGGACAACGGTTCAATCCCGAGTCCGGCCATCCTGATTTAGGTTTTCCATGATTTCCCTAAATCATTTCAAGCAAATGCCGGGATGGTTTCTTTGAAAGGGCACGGCCAGTTTTCTTTCCCCATCCTTGTCTAATCCAATGAGACAGATGACCTCGCTGTTTGATCTCTTCCACCAAATCAACCAACTTCAATTTTTGACAAGATGAGGGAACCCCCTCATTGGAGTTGCTAAAGGTGTGAATATTTGAATGAAACTGGTTGTCAAACATCCAGCAACTTAACACTTTCTCAGCTGGCCTCCACAGTACGGATTTGACACCATGTGACTCCTTCCTGTGGAGTTTCAATAAGGACAATGTTTATGCACCAATGCTTCTACAGAACCTAGAAGAGTTGAAGAACTGGACTTGTACTGACATAAAGATAGTGACGATGGACATGCTTATCCGAGTATGGGAGGAATTTAAGTCTCGATGTAATATATGTCGTCTTGCTGATCGAGGACATATCAAACGTCTGAAATCTAAACTTCAGAGATTGATAAATATGTGTCCCAAGTTTCATAGCTGTATGTCTTATAGTTGAATAAATTTGTTTGAAAAACGTATATTCTTTTCAAGACAACCTGTATATTTGTGGGATGAAGGTCATCCACTACACGGATGACATGGTCAGATGTGACTGTAACAACTTAATTGTACACACCATTAGAGGTTTGTAAATGATTAGAGTAGCAGTTTTCGGCAAACAGTAGAATAGCCACCACAGTGTGATTGTGTTGTTCATGTTTAGGTTGTTAGCCAACCTGGAGGGTATATAAAGGAGCTTCGACAGTGTCAGATGTTCAGTGATTAGTGTGTGAGAAAGTGTTAAAAGCACGTGACAGAGTATGAAACGGACCTCATTGTGGGTCTCCATTAGGTCAGATGGTCGACTTCTGCAATATCCAGTATGTGGGTACATACTGTAGTGTTTTGAGAATTTCTGCCTAAAGTCTAAAATCAGTCAGCCTTCCACTGTGTTGAACACACTATATTTTAGATGTGAGTGGGGGAAAGGAACCCCATCTGCTGCACATCTCCTGTCTGTGTGTGCACGTTTGAAGTTTGTCGTACGAAGACGATAGACAACACGGCGGTTGAACTGCACCGACAAGTTATTGTCAGTTGATCGGCCCATGGAAGTCATAATGAAAGCATACGGCAGCACCAAGTAACTTCTGTGTTATTCTGTGCTGTTTTGTAACTGTGACTATTGTTAGTGATGAAAGAAATTGAGTGAAAAAAATTTTTGGTAACTTTTAACTTGAACTTGCTAGAGGCAAGACATGCGTATGATTCCTGTATAATAGAGTCGTGGTTATCAAGCCAACTCTGTTGTAAATGTAACTTGTTTCCAATGTGAGACGACATGGGTGACTTACAAGAAGTCAATTGTTTATGTGAGAAGTGTGAATTTTGTTCTTTGTGGAAGTTAAAATATACCGATAGTTGTTGAAAAATATTCTTCGAGTACCTCATTATTTCACAAAGAGAGAGAGAGTCTTAAAGGTTCCTGTGACTAGTATCATTCTTCAGAGAGGAAGTTTAGAGAGATTCCAGAAGCCAGCTATCCAGAGAAGAAGATCAGCTGCGCATCCCCAAGTAAGTCAACTCGTGTAAGAGAAGTGGGGAGTTTGCACTTACAATACAGACACTCTTAGTCCTCAAGAATGTTAGAATGCATGTGACAGTGGCCCAACATTGGACTGCAGGGAAATGTGAGGGCAGGCATATACATTGTCAAGGTTAAGGTCAACCGTACTTTTAATAGCACAAGGGAGGAGTGACATACTGTGCACCAAGCACATTGTAACCTCTTCAAATCTGCATCTACCATCTGAGAAAACAAGTAATGGACTCTCTGTAACATTCTCTGTCATCCCACTCAAGCATCCAGATTAGGGAATTACTGTCACATCCATAGACTGTGGTTAACATCACATAAGTGAGATCATAATGCAATGATATTTGCAAATTTGACTCAATTTTGGAATCACTGCAATGATGTCACAGACCCTCTCAACCTGTGAAGTTTAATTTCATTTTCTCCTTCCCTTGTGGGTACTTAACTTTTTCTGTTAGGTTGTGTAATTTACAAAAGTGTATAGAACAAGTTAAAATGGAACCAAAACATGGACAAACTAACCAAGAAGCTCAGTTCAGCTTGTTATGCACCTGTCATTGTATTAACTGAAAAGAATTCTCTTCTGGGGCATTTCACCTAAAGTAAATAAATTATTTGTTCAGCATCAGTGAGTAGTAAGAATAATACATTAAGTAGATAACCATCAGCTGAAAAAATTCCCGTCAGAGTGAATATGCCCCTCTTTAAAAAAAAACTCTGAAAGAAAAGTGAACAACAAGCTGCTTCAATCCTCATGCCACCTTCATCTAAACTTCTGGCTTGTGAGCATATTCATGTTCTTTTAACACAGAAAATTCTAAGTTATTTTACTCAATCCCTCTATTTAGGGAAGCTTTCATAATCACTGGTCCAGGGGAGGGGTCTAGACACCCCCTCCCCCTCCCAAGCCTTTGTATACTCTCCACTAATCTCTCGTTTTTTTTTTTTTTTTCCATTTTCTCCTCTTTATTTTGCTGCTACTGCTACTGTCTCCATCAACCTCCCTTTCTCTTTTACTGGTACGGTCTCTCACTGACCATCACTACGCCCCCTTTCCTTTTCTCTTTCTCTTTCTCTTTCATTGCCACTTCCTCTCAGACACTGTCACTGTCTCCTCTCTTTTCCACCATCTCTGTATCTCTGATACTCACTCTCAGCATTAAAAAGTGTGAATTGTCTGCATGCCAAAATTTTTGGTGAGGAAGGCAGAATGAGGATTAAACAGTTGGTTGCCCATTTTCCTGTCAATAGTTTTTTAAAAGAAGAGCATTGTCTTTTTGTTCTTTGACAGGAGCATTTTTCAGCTAGTTACCCTCATTTCCCTGTTACAGCACAGTGTGCTGTTTATGTAAAACAAATTATGTTTACACTACTTTACATAAATATGTGCAACACTTAAACCTACAGACTACCAAAAAATGTGATGTCTGATTTGCAAGTACAAAGAATATGACAAAATAATTTTTTAAAGTGGTTACACCACCAGGTGACATCTTTGGCATTACCAAATAATTTCCAGATCAAAACAGCCTGTATAGGTGTGAAGTGCTTATTATACAGAACTAGCATGTCAAAGCTTTATTGATGTAAAGATGTCAATTATAAACATAGTTTGGTGACCTCAGAACTCTTGAAATGATCCCAGAACTCTTGCCATGTGTTCAGTACATCAGTTAAAACTATATTTGCACCTCAGTCTGGATATTACAAGCTCATTTTACATGCATTGACTACACATAATACTTAGTATTTACATGCACAAAACTGTTGCAGTGAAGTATATATTAGGGGACTGATAACAGATAAACAGCAGCCATATAGTAAACTTGAGGAGGCAATAGCTTTTTACAAAGTAGCAGCTTCGTAATTTACTCAAATTTAGATTGTATAAGTAGTACAGTGATCATTTATTGTTAATACAATATACATATTAACTTTCCATGTCTTTGTCTCATGTTAATGTATACCTTGACTCACTCCTTAGCCCTGAATGTTCTCTTTGTTACTGGGATCTCTGGAACACTATGGAGGGAAGAATGAATGAATGAATGAATGTGTACAGGAAGGCTGTCACCAAACAGCTTTCAATTATGTGTTTACTTCACCAGTAGAAAATTTTCATCTGGATGGAAATACAGTTGACATTTAGTATATTTTGTCTTTGGTGTTTGAAAAGATGTATGATTAAAATGATGCAATAATGCATCTTCTTTGCACAGGAAATTTATTGCTTTACTATTTCATAGTTATCTTCTTGTCACTTGAGTCTTTTTGTTGTTGTTATATAATGAGTGGGAAAACTGTTATTGTTCATATACACATTTGCTCTTACAGGTTGTATTCAAGAGAAGAGGAACAGTAACAAAAGCCCAGAAAACTCTATTTAGAACACCTCTGGAACCATCTACTTTGGTAGATGATGACCCATCCGTGGGCCACAGCAGATGGGGAAGGTAATATACATGTGACTTTATATGACACCCTATAGTGAAACTATAAAGCAAATTTTAAAAATGTATGCTACGTATGCCTCTATGGAAATGATAACACATCATTCATCATTTGTGAAGAATGCAAAGACTGCACTGATTATAGTGGTATTGTTAGGTGTGTATTTACTGATTCATTTTCCTGGTGTAGTAACTGTACAGAAATGAAGGATAAGTTAACTCATGAAGTATGACATCCTTGCTCAAAGTTCTATAAAGTCACAATTGGGGACGAGTGTGTGCAAGTGCTCATTGTGTACAAAGGAGAAAGCAATTCATTGCAGAAGAAATTGTAAAAATATAATGTCAGAGAACATATAGAAAAAGAATTGATGCATGGTGCTCGTAGTGACAGGGAAAAAGGAAGAAAGAACATGAGAAGAATGAATAAAAATAAAGAGCACACCTACTTTTGCAGACTGCATCACGAATAACTGCTATTTTTTCAGTAATAGTCATAAGGTTCTGTATTAGGTCCTATTCTCTTTTCATTGTATGCCAATAATGTGTCATCAGTTTTGTCATAATGCAAATAGCACATGTATGCTGATGACCTCCAGTTGTATCTAAGTGCAAAACTACAGCTCAACCCATCCAAAACCCAAGCAATACTATGTTCATAACCCAATATGGGAAATCCCTACCATCTTTAATCCTAAATGGAACAACATCAGCAAGGAGTCTTTAAATTTGACTGAGAATGTAGCTGCAATGTTTCTGCAAGAAGGCATCAGCATCTCTCGATACCCTACAAAAATATAAAAAGCTCTTCTGTCTTTACCTGAATAAGAAACTTGTACCAATATTTAATCTTCCAGTTACTCATTACAGCAATGCTATCCTGCAAAGTTTTTCTCAGGAAAGCTCATGTCACATGGAATGGGTTATGAATGCCTATGTTCATCATATGATATGATCAAGCAGTCAAATATCATATATATAAACAGCTATCCTGGTTGTGTGCATAAATTTCCATACTCTCTGTCTTCTCTTCATACACTGTCCCTCATATCTCTCCTCAAACTTGTCTGAACAATATGGCAGAAACACCCTTTCTCATCAGAGCAAAACCCTTTCTGTCCCACTCCATCATTCACCCACTTTCTTGAAGTCATTCTCAGTAGCGGGAACTCATCTTCAGCTTCATTTTGAAAGACAGTTAATGACATATCCACTGAAGCAACACTAATGACTACCATTGTCCCTGTACACACTTGTCACCCCTGTACATCCATGCTTCCAAATGGATTTTCCTCATTTCTCCCTATTCTTAGCTAATGTCTCCCTATTCTTAGCTAATGCAGTCTCCTTAAATTTCCTTTTCCCAGAACTCACTATATCAAAAACATAATTATACACTGCCCAGTCACATTAATGTGACCACCCGGCAAAACCCTGAATAACTACGTTTTGCAGAGCGGACCGCTGAGAGACATGCAGGAAGAGAGTCAGTGAGGTTCTGCAAGATACCTATGGGGATGTGGAGCCACGCCAGCTCCAGTGCTGTGGCCAGCTGCACTAGATTTCTCACCTGAGAGATCCAAGGCATTAACAGCACGATCAAGGTGTCCCCACAGATTTCTCGATCGGTTAATTTATTCATACCTGTCATTTTTCAGCAACTGTAATATACAGGGTGATTCAAAAAGAATACCACAACTTTAGGAATTTAAAACTCTGCAACGACAAAAGGCAGAGCTAAGCACTATCTGTCGGCGAATTAAGGGAGCTATAAAGTTTCATTTAGTTGTAAATTTGTTCGCTTGAGGCGCTGTTGACTAGGTGTCAGCGTCAGTTGATGCCAAGATGGTGACCGCTCAACAGAAAGCTTTTTGTGTTATTGAGTACGGCAGAAGTGAATCGACGACAGTTGTTCAGCGAGCATTTCGAACGAAGTATGGTGTTAAACCTCGTGATAGGTGGTGTATTAAACGTTGGTATAAACAGTTTACAGAGAATGGGTGTTTGTGCAAAGGGAAAAGTTCTGGACGGCCGAGAATGAGTGATTAAAATGTAGCACGCATCCAGCAAGCATTTGTTCGCAGCCCAGGAAAATCGACTCGCAGAGCTAGCAGAGAGCTGCAAATTCCACAATCAACTGTATGGAGAGTCCTACGAAAAAGGTTAGTTATGAAACCTTATCGTCTGAAATTGGTTCAAGCACTGTCTGCAGCTGATAAGATTAAAAGAATCGATTTCTGTGATTTTGTCCTTGCTCAAATGGAAACAGATGAATCTTTCGTTTCAAAGATTGTGTTTAGTGATGAAGCAACTTTCCACGTGCTACTGTAACTGGACTACAGTATCTGGAGATGTTAGAGAATTGGCTGTTCCCTCAGCTCGAACAAGAAGCACAATAATTCATATTTCAGGAGGATGGAGCGCCACCACATTGGCACTTATCTGTCCGTAACTACCTGAACATCAACTACCCGAGGCGAAGGATCGGCCGCCAGGCAGCCCGTGACAGAGCACTTCATCACTGGCCTCCAAGAAGCCCTTATCTTACCCCCTGCAATTTTTTCTTATGGGGGTATGTTAAGGATATGGTGTTTCGGCCACCTCTTCCAGCCACCATTGATGATTTTAAACGAGAAGTAACAGCAGCTATCCAAACTGTTACGCCTGATATGCTACAGAGAGTGTGAAACGAGTTGGAGTATCGGGTTGATATTGCTCGAGTGTCTGGAGGGGGCCATATTGAACATTTCTGAACTTGTGTTTGAGTGAAAAAAAACCTTTTTAAATACTCTTTGTAATGATGTATAACAGAAGGTTATATTATGTTTCTTTCATTAAATACACATTTTTAAAGTTGTGGTATTATTTTTGAATCACCCTGTATATTCCAGAATAAAATTCAGTAATCATTTGCAAATATATTTTTATTTCACTTTACCAGCTTCGACAAATTAATCTGTCATCTTCAGAAGCCTCCAATATTAGGAATATTATACATCTTTAGACCTTGTTATACATTTGTGTAAAGTGTTAGAAAGGTATTATAGAAACTTATTTAACATTGGTTTAGCAGATGCCAATATCTTCTCCAGACACCCATAATGCCATGATATGTCCCAAAATATAGATATTGCACGTGATTATTGTAAAAACAGATTGACAGATTGATAATTTACAGAAACCAAATTACATCTGTGTACATGTCAAGCTGTTGTCCAGTAGTATTATATAAATAGTATAATGAAGGTAACTAAGTAAGTTATGTAAATAAAATAGAAAGAAACTTCCACATGGGAAAAATATATTAAAAACAAAGATTCCAAGACTTACCAAGCGGGAAAGCGCCGGCAGACAGGCACAATGAACAAAACACACAAACACACACACAGAATTACTAGCTTTCGCAACCGATGGTTGCTTCTTCAGGAAAGAGGGAAGGAGAGGGAAAGACACCTTTCCTTTTTTCCCCCTAAGGGAAGTCTATCCACTCACAGGATTGGAATGACTCCTTACCCTCTCCCTTAAAACCCACATCCTTTCGTCTTTCCCTCTCCTTCCCTCTTTCCTGAAGAAGCAACCATCGGTTGCGAAAGCTAGTAATTCTGTGTGTGTGTTTGTGTGTTTTGTTCATTGTGCCTGTCTGCCGGCACTTTCCCGCTTGGTAAGTCTTGGAATCTTTGTTTTTAATATAACTAAGTAAGTTAGATATATTACGTTTTTATATGTCCTTGTTGCTGGTGCAACAGCTTGACATGTACATAGATGTGATTATGTTACAGTGCTGTAAATCATCAGTCTGCCAATCTGTATTTAAAACAAAATTTCCTTTTTTTTTTTGACATCTCATGGCAATATGTTTCTGTGAAGAATGTATTGATATCTGCAAAACCAATAATAAGTAAATTTCTGTAATACTCTTATACTTTAGATAAGATTTGTAATTCCCTATGAGGTTGGCCGATGACATTGTAATTCTGTCAGAGACAGCTAAGGACTTGGAAGAGCAGTTGAACGGAATGGACAGTGTCTTGAAAGGAGAGTATAAGATGAACATCAACAAAAGCAAAATGAGGATAATGGAATGTAGTCGAATTAAGTCGGGTGATGCTGAGGGAATTAGATTGGGAAATGAGATACTGAAAGTAGTAAAGGAGTTTTGCTATTTGGGGAGCAAAATAACTGATGACGATTGAAGTAGAGAGGATATAAAATGTAGATTGGCAATGGAAAGGAAAGCATTTCTGAAGAAGAAAAATTTGTTAACATGGAGTATAGATTTAAATGTCAGGAAGTTGTTTATAAAGTATTTGTGTGGAGTGTAGCCATGTATGGAAGTGAAACGTGGACAATAAATAGCTTAGACAAGAAGAAAATAGAAGCTTTCGAAATGTGGTGCTACAGAAGAATGCTTAAGATTAGGTGGGTAGATCACATAACTAATGAGGAGGTATTGAATAGAATTGGAGAGAAGAGAAATTTGTGGCACAACTTGACTAGAAGAAGGGATCAGTTGGTAGGGCATATTCTGAGGCATCAAGAGATCACCAATTTAGTATTGGAGGGCAACATGGAGGGTAAAAATCGTAGAGGGAGACAAAGAGATGAATACACTAAGCAGATTCAGAAGGATGTAGGCTGCAGTAGGTACTGGGAGATGAAGAAGCTTGCACAGGATAGAGTAGCATGGAGGGGTGCATCAAACCAGTCTCTGGGCTGAAGACCACAACAACAACAACAACAACAATTTTGTAGGCTTCTGAAGATGACAAAATTTGTTGGAACTGATAAAGCAAAATAAAAGTATATTTGCAACTAACGATTGAATGTCAGTCTGAAATTCTATATTGGTTTTAAACCTAAGAAGTCTGGTGGCCAGGGGAGTACTCACCTTGGTGCTTTTCAAACCATGCACGTACACTACAAGCTGAGCGACACATTGCATTCTCCTGCCGATAGGTGCCATTGTGCCGAGGAAAAACAAACTGCATGTAGGGCTGGATGTGGTCCCCAAGAATAAATGTGTGCTTGTGTTGATCCATTGCACCTTCCACAATGAAGGTGTCGTACAAGGAATACCATAAAAATATTCCCCAGACCATAATGCTCCCTCCTCCAGAGTGGACCCTTTCAAATATCATTGCAGGATGTTTGCTTTCAGATATTTCATGCCAACTGCCATCTGCCATCTGAATAGGACATCTGTTGCCACTCAATGGACATCCAATTGTGGTACTGGTAGGCAAATTCCAGCCATCAGGACTGATGAACAGTAATCAGCACAGGTGCATGAACCAAGTGCTATGCACAACGACATTAACTGAATGGTCACAGAGGAGAGACTGTTGTTAGCTCCTTAGTTCATCCACACTGTTGCATGTCTATTTGGCCACACACATCTCTGCGGCCATTGTTTACCCATCATATATGGCCCATGCTGCATCACAGTTGCCTCAGTGCTGGTTTAGGATAGCTCCATTTTAACATGCACAGTTTACTTTAACCACTGCAGCATGCAAACAGTTTATAAACTGAGGCACCTTGGAAATTCTCCCACCCTTGACCCAAAAGCCAATGATCATTTCATTCTGTATGTCAGGTAAATTGTTCAGTTTCTGCATTAAAAACAACTACTGCACTGTCTTCCACATCTTCACCTGGCCCACTTTATATAACCTCCTTTGCTAGTGCTGTCATCATTGCACATTGATTTCAAACATAGGCAGTGGTCACTTTAATGTGTCTGGACCATGTATTTTGTATATCTATGAATTCTTTTTGCATCTGCCACTTTGTTATTGTTATCATCATCATCATCAGTGGCAGTAGCAGCAGTACTGCCAGGAATGTTATCATTTCATAGATAGTATTTATTTATGTTGTCTCTACAGACACAAAAATCATTTTAATACTATTTTCACATTAAATTGTTATTCTTAGGTAACTATGACGTAAGAAGATATTGTGTGTGTGTGTGTGAAAACCTGATCTGACGTAAGAGAAGGTCTGATAGCTCTAATCACATCAGGTTAAATAAGTTATATATATACAGAGACAAGGTCATGCTTATAAATTAATGGTAGTAAGAGGATGAATTATAGAGGATTTGTAAGGGGGTAAAGAAATGAAATATAAGGGAAACAGACAATAAGTGATTTACAAGAAGTAGAAAATAGTGATGTAGCTTCAGGATGGATTATGAAAATGAAATGTGCATTAAATCCACAAAAGTAAAGATATGCAGAACAGGAGAATAGAAATCAAACTGGAAATATTAGATGTGTCTGCAGTAAAGCACTTACAACAATTCTGGTTCAATGGCAGCTGTTAATCATTGTGGTATTCACTTTCATGGCACACACTATATACTAAAATCCATTTTCCTATTTAACAATATAGTGCAACAGCAGCATAGTAAGCTGATAAATAATGTGAATATGACATGATAGTCATCTGATATGAGTGGAGTTAAGAGTTGGTAGATGGACCTAAAGGGATGATATGTGCTTATAATGCATAGAGCGAGTTTTTTAGTAGTAGTGCACTGCACGGTGGATGCATGTTATATGATATTAGCGAATCAGTGAATATTGCTCTGGGGAGGAACTATAGGAATGCTTTCAGAAATAGTTCCTCATTTCTAGATACTCAAAATCTGTAAACAATCAAAAGAGTAAAACCTGAGGAAACTGTGAAGTGCTATCTATTTGCAGTAAGCATAAGAGTATTTGGCAGTGATTTATACGCGTAAGAACTAACACAGCATGCAAGAATGTTAAGTATATTATTTCTAAAGTGCCACAGCATGACACTGTTTTAAATATCAAAGATTTCTGAACAGTACTTGCAGCAATTTGAATAGAAAATTTCTACTGAAGATTAGTGCAAATTTAATTTTTATTAGACCCTATTACTACCAAGTTAGAACCTATCAGTATAATGAGTTCACCACATTTAGGGATTTTACAGCTATTGCAGGAGTTGAGCAAATTATAGAAATGGCACCCCAATCTTATCAATGTTTCAAGCTTGCTGCACTGCTTCTGCCTTGTTAGATCAATAGTTAGGTCAAATTTCTAAACTTATAGGGGACCTCTTACGAGTTGTTACGGAACATCTGAGACTGAGTATTGTGCAAATGTTTATTAACCATCGACTATCAGAACTGCATACCACTCACTTGTCCACAAACTGTTTGAAAATAAAGAGGCTACAGTCAAGGCAATCAGTTCTTGTGGTTTTGATCTGTATCATAACTCAAAGACATAGAAAAAATGGTTGTCGCCAGCTTGCATTTTAAAACTAGTGCAACTTTATTTATAATCATTAGTACAATACATCATTTTAATGTTATCATATTTTATTCTTGATGCAGATATACAATAATCTTTTGCATTTTTTTATGATTTCATGCTTCATCAGATGCATTAAAGCATTTCAAATGTTTGTTTTTGCACCACAGCAGTTCTCCAGCAACCTATGATGGGCCACTCTTGTCACTAGACAACTGACAATATTATAACTGGACATATTTGAAATACTTATGAGTAAATAATAAATGAATTTGAAACTAAAATGTTCTTGTCCAATTTATTGGTATGGAGAGTAAAAAGCATAGTGTAAGTGTAAGTGCAAGTATTAGTGTAGAACATTTACCAAAATGTCAAATTCACATATAAGTATTTTAAAGGTTGTTATGAAAATAAACAAAGTCCAATAAAGAGTTTTATTACAATAAATTGTGGCAGTGTGTTACTCAGTTTGTATCTCTGTCAACCACATGCTGTCTTTTTTACTACACTAATAACACATGGCCTCTGAAAATACAAAATTAAACTGTATTGCCATTTACTGAGTATCTGATTGCTCACTAATTTTGAAAAAGCATAACTGACATTGCAGTTGTATATCAAAATATATGAAGCCTGTACTTATGAGACAGAGTTACATGCATTTTGTATCTAAGAACAAAGTGTAGATAAATGAAGTTACTCATACAGTTAGTGTGTCCTAAAATCCAACAGACTAAAGCAATTTTGAAAGAGCAGAAAGTCCAGAGAATAGATAAAGGAAACAATGCATTATGTTAATATCCTCACAAAAACAAAGCAGATAAAAACTGAATACAAGAGTTTAACCTCACTTCATGAAGTCTGGGAAACATAATGGAGCCATTACCAGGCAGTTTCCTTCATCATTAACTAATTAAACAATGTACAAGTTCATAAGATATGGGAAATACATGATCAGTTATATGCTGCACATGCAAGAATTTATGCGAGTTGTTTTGTTAATAAAATTCAAAATGGCAATACATCCCAATACAAATATGTGTACAACACGATTGTCAGAATGATACGAATGCCACACACACACACGTATGGGAGATGAACAGGACTTCATTTCCAGGACAGAGGACATCAGTATCATTATTGTGTATAAAATGCCAGGAATACTTTTACTAAATGTAACAGGAAGGGCAGATTAAAGTTGAAAAGAAATAGACGGGAATTAAATTGGGTGAGCAACAGAAAGAAGTGTGTGAGGAACAACCCACCTAACATTCCATCTCGTTCCACCTTTTTTCCCCCCTCCAATATATTCCCTCATTTAATGTAACACAATAGCTAGCCATCAATCCAGCATTCAGGTAGCTACATCCGAAAATGAATGCAAGAATTTATCCAACATAAGATATTTGTACTTGATGTCTTTCTGAACTTTCAAGTTTATCAAATAAGGATCCAAGTTTCAACTACTCCCTATTCAGTCAGTCCCACCGGAGAGGGAAGAAAGCAGCACAAGCGACAATTAGGAGTATGCTATGTCTCCAAACATACAACTATGTCCACAAACGAAATATTTAATGCTGATAAAGTTTCTTGAGAATATGGTGACTACCATTCAGAAAGAAAACTGATGTAACACACATAGAAGGGTATGTGAGGTAGAAAGATGGAATTTTTTACATTATTCTTCAGACACAACCTTTTAAATTTTCAAAAAGTTACTGAAGTATTATATAGTCCTCATGATGCGAATGTTTTAGGTTTGGCTTCACCATGACTCTTATTGATCTCGAATGAAACAGCAAATAGCCCAAGTTTATTGTTATCGGTCACTGTTTATTTATCTACACAATGCATTTTGAAGATTAAACCTGCATCATAATGTAGATTTACATGTGTTAGTATGACAGGTATGCATTATATTAAAACTCTGGGGTAATCTGTGGCACTGCTTAGAGGGGCCACAGGCTCCTTTCTCTGTTGTAATACAAGTATGATAGTTTACATTTCATCACAATCGAAGTAAGGATCATGAGTCTCACTGGTAAGTTGTGCTTGCAGGATTTTGTGTGTGTCATGGTATAGGAATTGATTACATAATGCAGTTGCTCACAAGTGGTCCTGCATAGTGCAGTTGTCACGAAATTTACGTAAAATGTGTGTCATGATTCCCGCATGATTCAGAAACTCAGGTTCACCAAGTATCACATGTATATAAATTTATTTCTTCAACACAGGTGATTAATAACAATGTGTAACCATAAGACCCCAATGAACATATCAATCGTTAGTTTGTAGTTGTGGGGCAGCATAAACCATCAGCGAGTTTACATTGCACATATGAACAGTAGCAAATGATTCACTGTCCATAGTTACTTTATGCAATGAATTGAAATGAAGATTTCACTTAGAAAATTTATGATAAATCTCAAATCTCTAAAGGTAATAATCTGACATCCTCTTGCAGAATCAACAAGTGCATATTTGAGTTTTCATTTGCTGTATCTTTCTCTTCTTTATTATATTTGTTTTTTTATCAGTGGTTTGTGCTAATGGGGTGTCTTTGTTATTTGACATTTCTTGACTAAAAAGCTGCAGTTCTTGCAACATGGTAATTATGATCAAATACTTGAAACCCAACATGGCAGCATACCATCACAAAACTTCTGTTGATCATGTGTACTGAAGTACTAAGTATTGTAGCACTGGAAGCCCAAGACTTGTTTCAAAATCGTATGCATCTTCTCTGTGTTCTTTGAACTGTGTAATATCTGTTTTCACTGTTGGCTTCTTTGAATTGTTGTGTGGAACTGTTCTGTTCACATACAGTTTGACACTCTTCCTCAACTTTCATTGTTAAAGTGCAGCTCAGTCTTACATTGGGATGTTACCATGCAGTCATTACTTTCGAAAAGTGTCCTAATTAAAAAAGCACAGTGTAATATCGTCCACTGCTCTGTTACTTCAGCTACTACTCAAAACTTCTACTCGTATTCATCACATGGTTGCAAAGCTCATCAACCAATCTTTATGAATATGAGTAGATGGTGCCCATATTATGCTGTTCCTGTTGAATGTTTATTCAAAACAAAAGGTGCACAACTGTCAGCTATTACAATGGCACAGCATGCAAAATTAGTGAGGCATCAGAGTAACCCTGTATTGTAAGACAGCATCCAGTATACTAAAACAGTATGAAATGGTGGCGTCTGAAATTCAAGAATTGCGGATTGAGCAGTTAAGAGTAACAAGCAAAGTGGAATTTCATGTATGTCACAAACACATCAGCAAAAATTGTCATAATGAATGCTACTAGAAATAATTCATCTCTACAATAAAATGGAATAATGGAGAGCCATTGGCATGTTCTCGTGCAGGGGGAGGGGGGGAATCGTATGGCACTGTTGGCCACGAGGCTCCATTCGGGGGAGTTTGACCGCCGTATTGCAATTCCTTTTTAGGTGATGCCACATCAACTTAAGAGTCAATGAAGATGAAAATGATGATGATGAACACACAACACCCAGTCCCCTGCTGGGAATCGAACCCAGGCCCCCTGCGTGGTAGGCAGTAATGCTACCGCTAGGCTACGGAGGTGGACATCTCATGCATGAATCTCTGATGAATGGTGTGTACAGTCTGTAAAGAAGTCTCCCAATAGGCATTGTTAAACATCGTAATGCAGTTATGTACTCACCAGCGTCTTGTCACTGTTACCCTTCAATGTCTATTTTATGCAAGAGTAAGCATATTGCCCTCATTAATGTGTCTTACTTGGACATTAATGTGTCTTACATGGTGCAGACCATTAGAACAGTCAGAGAGAAATGGAACAGACATCCGTGACAAACCCAACTACAACAACCAAGCAAATTAGCTGTTGTCAAGCACTGTCTCATATATAATCATGAAGCAAAACAGGAGGAGACTAGTAATGCCGTGCAAATGCTCCATTCCTAGAACAGCATAATTGAGGAGGTGGTTGAAATAAACATGCTGGAAAACATTATAAACAAGGATGGAAGTTTCCATTTAAATAAGACTTGGGATCCAGTACTTGGTTTATTAAGATTTCACAGGGCATCCATCCACCAGAGCTGGAAAACAGTGACAGAATGTGCATTTCACAGTGTAACTGTGTGGGCTCAGAAAACAAATGAGCATAAATTGGCATAGTTATAAATAGTGGTGCAACACCAACAATACTTCACAGTCTGTGTATAAGAGTACAGGCACGTGAGTACTCATAAAAACAGACCTGATAGCTTCTGAAGAAGACAGCAATTATTTGTCAAAATATTGTGCATAAAATAGAGTTGACAACTTAGTTGATCACCTGAAAGCACACCATTAATTAAAACAAGTTTTCGTTTGCTGGCCACTGAAAATCCTCATACTGTCATGTACCATCCAATAAATATTTTTGGTTGTATCAATTCTGCATTTTGTCTGTCAGATGAACTAAGTGCCCGTTATTCTTTGCGGGAAGAATGACATCTACATCTACATTTATACTCTGCAACCCACCCAACGGTGTGTGGTGAAGGGCACTTTACGTGCCACTGTCATTACCTTCTTTCCTGTTCCAGTCGCGTATGACAGGTGCAAAGTTGCCATAATGCTTTCAGTAACACACTATTATACTATTAATGCATTACAATTGCTTTAAAGAATAACTGTCTTACACAAAGTGCACCACACTGTTTAACCAAGAAATTAACTACTTGCTATATTGCACTTTGCAGATTTTCACTGACCCAATACATACAACTAGACAAGTGATGACTCTAGCAAGACAATCTGCACCACAATTCACAACATAATCACAAATTAAAGTACGTCCACCAGTACACAAATTTAAAACGACATGTCTGGATTATTGTTGCTGCTAGACAGCGTAGCTAACCACAGCTTTTTGTCTGTCACTTCCAGCCACTCTCCCCCTATGGCTCATTGGCTCATCCCACAGGTGGATGAAACATTACATTGCAGTGTGTTCCTGACAAGTTTCTTATGCTACTGGTTCTATTTGCTTATTACACTTCAGCCCACTGTGCCCTGATATCCAGCAGAATATTACAAGCTTTCTCCTAGTATACAAACATTCTTTGCTGTCAGAATGGAAAGGACACTGGAAGAATCATTTGAAGGCAGTACAAAGGAAATATATGAATACATAAAATCCAATGTTATAAACATAGCAACAGGGGTGCTGTGCCTAAGGGGAAACAACCACAGCTGTACAGCAGAATGGTGGTTAAAGGAAATACAGGTGGTGATTAAAGAAAAGAGGAATGCAGTCAACCAGTAGTTGAATGATAAATTGGAAGCAAGAACAATGTGCAAGGAAAAGAAGCATGAAGTGATAAAAAAATAAGGATAGCAAAGAATGCAGCATGGGAAAGGACATGCACCAATGTTAATAGCAAACTAGGATTTGGGAAAGGGAGAGAAATGTGATCAGTATTAAAAGGACTTCGACAAGAGATGAAAGCCAAAACCGATCTTCAACTGACAACACCAAAAGAATGGGAAAAATATTTCTGGAAATTATTAAGTGAGGAGAGAGTATCAGGAGGAAGAGTGGATGAAAAGGAACAGGAAGGGAAGGAGATCCAAATTTTAGAAAGTGAAGTGAGGGGAGTAAGGTAGTAAGGACAGGGAAGGATGATAAATCAACTGGACCAAGCAGTATCAATCTGGAGTTCTTAAAATATGCTGGTGACAAAATTATGAAAATAATACAGGGTGTATACACGGACAAGGAAAAAAAAAATCCCAGATTTTTCCCAGATTTCCCGGCTAAAAATAAACTTTCTCCTGGGTGACAACACACTTTTTCCGTGTTAAGTGAAAGTATATTTTCCCTGCAAAACTGATCAATCCTTTGAATGGTTACAGGTTTACACACGGGCGTTGAAATACCCGGCATTTTAGAAAACGTAACTCAGGCAAAAATACACGTTTTGGAAATATCTTTGATGTGAAGTAACATGTACGCTGCGTATTTTCGTATTACGAAAGCATACATTGGAATTTCGCCAAACACCGCATGTTACTTTCCGAATCATTGAAATCGAGTTGACGATGCGCTATTGTAAGCCAGTCATAGCTCATGTCATGTTATCTCGCCAGTTGATGACAGCAAATATCCAAAGCATAGGACACGTGATGTAGTCAGCCAACAGCAACTTCAGTGTTAAGTAGCACGAACACACAAAAAGGGAAAGTTAATAGTTTCAATTAATATACATAGTATTGCTGCAAGAAAAGAAAAGCGTTCACGTATATTGCTCTCTAAGATTAATAAGCTACAAGAGAAGCTAAGCTTTCGCACATAATGTTGGTATTTTTTTGTGCCTGTTACACTTTAAGATATATCACACATATGTGCCAATAAAATCTTTAATAATGACATAAATGTCTGATCTTCAGGGTTTGAAAGTAACGCTTTACAACCCACCGTTCGCAACATTTTGCGACCTGTTAGAAATACGTTCGTTTCAGCAGTTGCCAGAGAGCGCATGTAACAGGCGACACCGCGCTTGCGCAGCTACCATGACGTAGGAAGCCTATATGTACTTACGTGTAAAACATTGAAAGATCATACATTACGTCATAAAAGCAACAAGACATCAGAGGATACTCCAAGAGCCTCGGAATTTCGTGAACGATACTAAAATGTTCAAATTTAAAATGCATACTTAAATTGCACAGTCCTATATATCCAGATTCTCAGTGAAGTAGACGTCGACCTGATATTAAGCTTTTCAGTGTGGTTTTCGGGGCGTAAATTTTCTTGGGAGCACCAGCACTGTATTATATCATGTTTGGATCCCTATTATGGCATAATGCCATACGTGCTATAAGATGAAAACGTGCTCTTGAAGTGCAGCGAACAGTTGAAACTAGTACTGAAAATAACTTAATTGTTCTGGAAGGCGGTTAATGCTTGACTGTCCGTAAGGTGGAAATACAATCAAATCTGAAACTATTAACATTTTTGCCTTCCGTCATTATGAGAATGTATTTTAATTCAGTTGATAGAGCCCGGACACAGATATCCGCTTTGTTTACATTTGACGTGAGAGTAAACGAAGGGGAAACAGCAAAATCACTAAATGTAAATACGGGTCGAGACTACCCACTATAACTCAGACGGGTCTGCGCAACAGCACCGGATCCACGATATTTGCTAACTGGGTCAAAACAAAAAATCGAATTTTCATAAATATGTTCGTCTTGTAGGGCACATCTTCCTGAAAAGTCTGAAACATAAAACATGTGTGTTCGAGGAAATGTAAGACACGTTGTTTGGTCTTAAGTGTGCCAAAGAGCAGTGCTACGCCTCTTCAGACAGCATTCTTCTACTTCTGTCGCACATCACTGTTTCGCTCCGTGGTATTTAAACGTGTATATTTTGTAATGGATGCCATCAAACTATATTCAGGACAGTGGCAATTGAAATGTCATATGGTGTGTCTCCTGCTCCCATTCGGCCGGTTTGACAGTCTGACCCTCTTTTTTTTTTTTTTAAAACAAAAGTAAAGAAAAAATTCGCAATTAATAGCGGATGAGATTATTTGTAAACGGGAGAACAAGAACTCGTCAGAGAATATGCACTCTTTATTGCCTATTAACTAATAACTTGCTGTTTTGTGTGACAAAATTAAATATAGGATACATAAAACCAATAAAGACAAGAGACAAGCAAGGAAGTACACATTTCTTTAGTTCTTAGCTCCTAGCCTTTTTTTTCTCTCTAATTTTGCTACAGCTTTACATGGCGTGCGTTCCTTTCTGCGAAAGAATCTATTACGGCATCAAAGTTCGTCCAATGTTTTGCTACATGAAAAATCGAAATGTTATCTAATACTGAAAAGCTGTTGACACAAATAATACCCAAGACTGGTGTGGTTTCTCGATTTGATTACGTCTATTTCGTCACTGTCTGCTAGATAAAACAATAGACCTTTCTAATATTACAGCAATTTTGTAACACCAAATAAACGAGGCTGTTTTGGCACAAACGGTCATTTTCATAACGCGACAGAATATAATTCACGAAGTACCAATATCAAATGCCTGTTAGGCCTATTACAAGCAAAAAGCTTTGTTAGGAAATAGTTCCACATTTGATTCACACGCACCAGTTTCTGAAGCATGAGATCGAAAAGAAGTATTACGAAATTTTTATATAAATTTGGACTCGTCTTATTCTTCCATAATTTGTGTGATGTCCCCGTTTCTTCTCCTTCCTCGTTCTAACAAACAATATTGTCATCACCAGTTCTGTAACTATTCCTGCCATTGTCAAAATTTGTTTGCCGATTAACTTCACTAACCCGGCCAGAATCACACTTTTAGTTATCCCGTGATTATTCTCCGGTTATGCGAGGTTCGTGTTCGTACAACACATTTTCCGCGTTACTTCCAGGATAGAACTTTAGAGGCTGCTATTCGGGGACTGTACAGCTGGTCCTTACTAGTGTAGCGATCTGGCAAAAAATTTTCTGTCAAAATTTCAATTTATTGGACACACCGAGAAGATAATACGTAATCTTTCTCACCTGTTATCCCTGTTAGTCGTTTATTTCCATTCTGGTAGTTTAATCTATGGATTTTGCTAGTAATTATTACAACGCTGACCATTCGCAAACCCAATCAACCACATCATCTGACGGCGATTGGCATTCATCGGTTTGGCTTTACTCCGCTCAGCACGTATAGCCCCGTCCCCTTTTGTCTGCGGAAAGTTCATTTCTAGATGCGACGAGGATTCTCCTGACAGACATTATGTACACTATGCACGTAATCAAAAATCATCTTTTGATTCATTCAGAAATCAACTTAAAATGTGTTCAAAATTTTTAAAAAATAACCGGGATCCGTTTCAAAATTATATGAATAATCGATGGACTAACGTGCGCTGGATGCTAAGCACTTCGTCAAACAAGCTTTTTTTCCTCAAGAATAAGAATTTGTCGCCTTTTTCCGCAGCATCTAGCTGCTTCCTGCGACTGCTTGCACCGCCAACAGCCACATTCCTGTAGCCAGAAGCGCGAGATCTATTGCTCAAACGCGACGTAACTGCGCATGCGCATGAGCGCGCTCGTAACGGCTAAAACGAATCTAATGAAAACAGTTGGTCTTGCTCGACAGAAGCAGTGTTGTTGTCATGAAGCATTGCATAATCTTCCTAAAGCCTTTGACACATTTTGCTGTTGGCACACGCTTGCATGAGCACTGTGTGTCGTTGTTGTATATGGCATTTCCTTTGGAATTTAAATTAATTTTTTAGTTTTTCTTTCGTTTATGTTTTATTGTTGAAGTGTTATTCTGCAGTAGAGGGATACACTAATATCCTTTGTTAGAGTGTCGGTTCTTACCAGTCAAAATTACAAAAATTTAACAGAAAACAAACACTGAAAAATTCCCGGAATTCTAAAAAGTTCCCGGGGTTTTCCCCGGTTTTCTCCCGGATGGAAAAGTTCCCGGGTTTTTCCCGGATCGTATACACCCTGTAATAACACACATATTCAACAAAACACAGAGATTCAGTAACCAAGGAAATGAAGCTGGGCTATATTAATACTATATTTAAGAAAGGGGATCGCAAAAACTGCTGAAACTATTGGGGAACTTGTGTTATCGACAAAATAATGAGAATTTCTGAGAAAAAAATTAAAAATAAGCTGATAAAATTTAAAACCCAGGAATAACAATGTAATTTCGCAGCTGGTAGATCACGCGTAGACCACATATTCACAGTAAGACAGACCATTGAGAAACACAGCAAAAAATTGGAAAATATAGAATTAAATTATAGATTTAGAGAAAGCATATGACACTGTCCTGAGGAAACTGCTTTGGAGAGCATTACATATGGTGAACATAAAGGACCCTTTAATTAAAATAATACAAGAAATATATAAAGATAACATACGCCAAATGAAAATTGGCAAGCTTTCACAGAAATTTAGAACAAGTAAGGGTATATTACAAGGCTGCCCCATGTTACCAACATTATTTAAAAACTCCATAGACACAAGTCTTTCATAATTTTTACAATGGGATGGGGCTAGAAATTAAAGATGGAGTTTACCAGGTGTACCGGTATGAAATGAGCGTTAAGATATAAATGTGTCGATAGGGAACATTTGTTGTGAACGTGCCTTAATTTTTTTTGTTTGGTTGGTATGACATCTGTCAAAGATATTTAGTATACATCAAGTCATGGAACAAGCAACATCATATGTTTTCATCGTGTTAATGTCAAATTTTGTACCAGAAAGTGATGATTTGCGGAAAGCATTAATTTTTTGTTTTCATTTGAAAAAAAAATGCTGTAGAATCGAATTGAATGCTTGTAGAGGCATATGGTGATCATGCTCTATCAGAAGCAACATGCAAAAGATGGCTTCAGCGGTTCAGAAATAATTTTGATGTAAGAAATGAAGAACGTGGAAGACCACCAAAAAAGTGCGAAGAAGCCAAATTGCAAGCAATGCTAAATGTTGCACAACAAACAATTTCTGACCTTGTTAAGGGTTTCGTGGTCACTTGTTGACAAATTGCCTACTGGCTTCTGTCTCGGGTTCTTCGGCCGACGGTCATCAAATGATTTTTCTGACGTTTCGTCAACACGAGTGGCTGGCATTGTCATAGCTTCACCCTCCATTGCCGGTGGTGAACTGGAGCCGAGCTCGCGGCTGCAGACTATACGTACCTGGCGCAGCAACATCCGATGGCTTCTCCGTGGTCATTTCCGGTGCGGTTCTCCTCTTGCTACCTGCAACGGTCGTACGCTGCAGTACGGGAGCAAGGATCCGTTTGCCTTAAGGCTTTCCTCTTTCTTGTTGAAACTGTTTGTGTGTTTTTGTATTTCTACAGCTTCTCTGAACAAGCGCGTGTGATAGTCCTCCTCTACAGCCATAACTTCCGTGTCGGCGAATTTTATTACGTGATCGGTCTCATTCAGTGCGTGCTTCTCCACCTGTCCCAACCTGCAATGCTCTTTGACCCTGGTGTTAATTGATCGTCCAGTCATTCCGACAAACTTTTCCGCATGTGCATGGTATATTACCGACATTGCAAGTGGGTCTCATTTTCTCCTTCACCGATCTAAGACACTTTGATCTTCCTTGTTGGATTGAAAATCGTCTTTACGCCATGTTTGCGCAATATACGGCCGATTCTGTCCGTCACTCCGGAAATGTATGGCAGAAAGGCTGTACCCGACATTTCTTTTTCTGGTTCCTTACTTCGATGAGTGTCTGGCTCTGTTACACTTCTAATATAATTTGTGGAGTACCCATTGCTCCTCAGACCAGTTTCCAGGTGTTGCATTTCTCGTTTGATGTGTTTCGAATGAAAAACAGTTCGCAGTTGCACTAATTATGTTTACACTAAATCTTGACCATGGTTTCAACTATAATAATATAGCTTTCTTCAGGAGTCCCAAAAAGTGATCAAAATAACAATTAGACAATCCAAACATAAACTTCTAAAATTATGTATGTGATAACAATTACTTACATAAGCTTTTAAAAAATGAAAAACGTCTTAGCCCAGCACTGCTTCACAATCAATAAAATAAAATAACTTCAACAGACATAAGCCTGTTTTGATCATAAGTAAAACTTCCTACACCACCGTATGTCTTCTGCCACTTCATCTTTTATACTAGGCGCACGGTTGTCAAATGTGCTACATCCTGCGCGCAATACATTGAGCTACAATGCACCGTTTATCAGGAATCTAGACGATATCTACACTCATGCTCAAATTAAGGATCATGCTGATACATGGTGAAACAATGCTCTGGTGGGTGGTTTGCATGTTTAAATTACCTCAGGTTATGACAATGCGTTGCATTGGACCTGTACTCGTCGCACAGTGGCGCTGGCAGCAGTCCACATATGCAGAGGTGTGTTGGTGTATGTAAGAGTATGGTGCAGCAAGTAAGAGAGCAGACGTTTTTAGATGTGCTAATGGTGACTGTGTGTTGAAAATAGCTCAAAGAACACACAATGATGACGTTATGAGGGGGTAGAATACTAGGGCGACTGTAGGATGGTCAAACGCAAGAGGTCATAGCACACGGGCCCTTCATGTGCAACAAGGTGTGATTTCAAGATTATGGCAACGATTCCAGCAGACAGGAAACATGTCCAGGCACTACTGTACGGGACGTCCACAGTGTACAACACAACAAGAAGACCGATATCTCACCATCAGTGCCCACAGATGGCCACGGAGTGCTGCAGGTACCCTTGCTCAGGACCTTACTGCAGCCACTGGAACAATTATCTCTAGACACAAAGCCTACAGATGACTGAACAGACATGGTTTATTCGCCCAGAGACCTGCAAGGAGCATTCCACTGACCCCTGTCACAGGAGAGCCCCTAAAGCCTGGTGTCAAGAACACAGTACATGGTCATTGGAACAGTGGTCCCATGTTATGTTCACAGACAAGTCCACGTATAGTCTGAATAGTGATTCTCACCAGGTTTTCATCTGGCGTGAACCAGGAACCAGATACCAACCCCTTAATGTCCTTGAAAGGGACCTGCATGGAGGTTGTGGTTTGATGGTGTGGGGTGGGATTATGATTGGTGCACATACACCACTGCATATCTTCAACAGAGGAACTAACAGGTCAGGTGTACTGGGACGTCATTTTGCACCAGTATGTCAGCCTTCCAGGGGTGCAGTGGGTCCCACCTTCCTCCTGATGGATGATAACGCACAGCCCCACCGACCTGCCATCATGGAGGAGTACCTTGAAACAGAAGATATCAGGCGAATGGAGTGACCTCGCTGTTCTCCAGACCTAAAGACCATCAAGCACATCTGGGATGCTCTCGGTTGAAGTATTGTTGCATGTCTTCCAACCCCTAGGACACTTCAGGAGCTCCAATAGGCACTGGTGCAAGAATGGGAGGCTATACCCCAGCAGCTGCTTGACCATCTAATCCCGAGGATGCCAACCCACTGTGCGGCCTGTGTACGTGTGCATGGTGATCATATCCCATATTGATGTCTGAGTACATGTACAGGAAACAATGGCGTTTTGTAGCACACGTGTTTCAGGACGATTTTCTCAACTTATCACCAATACCGTGGACTTGCAGATCTGTGTCTTGTGTGTTCCCTATGTTCCTGTGCTATTTTGTGTAGTGCCATGTTGTGTGGCACCACGTTCTGCAATTATACTTAATTTATTAATATTATTAATTTATTAGTATTATTAATATTATTATTGATGAAAACCATCATCAAGTTTTAGTGTATACATAATTAGTGTAACTGTGGGCTGTTTTTCATTTGAAACAATTCAATTACTTTGTTAGTCTTCCAGCACATTTTATTGTCTTGCCATCACACATTTTTGTGTTACCCAGCTTGGTTTTTATGTTACGCAGATGTGTTCCCATCCTTTTCTTGACATGCCCTACACACTGAAGTTACAGTATAGGAACATCAAATGGCTTACTGTTTTGTACTGCTATGAAAGCCTTGCTGTCTCCACCACCTAAGTAATTCACATATCTGACTCCTCTCTCCTCCTGCAAATGCTGGAAAATGTAAACTGCTCCTTTTACCTCCCTTCTTCCACTTGTGCCATAATTTTTTAAACACTGCTGCTTATGAAGTAATTTGTTGTTCTGGTACACTGTACAACCTTGGCAGTATTTACTGAGAACTTCAAAATCCAAAACTTTTCCAGTGTCGATATTTATTGCAGATGTAAAACCATTTTTAGAATGAAACCCACACTTTTGCCAGGGTCTATCCACAGAAATGCTGGTGTCTGTGTCACCCTCATTTTGTTCGACAGCTTCTGATGCAGCAGCAACCACTGAATCTTCAGCCACAGCATTTACAGAATCCCCAATTGCTGTTACATATTTCGTATACCTAGAAAGTAGTTTTGGCAAATTCAACGAAGCGCAAAGAACATGACCAGTCTTTGCACCTTTACCAATGCATCTAAAGCCACAGAACAATCTCACATTAGTTTCATAGAATTTATTACCTGAACACTTTGATGAAGTATGAAATGCTTTTTTGTTTTTGCACTTCTGACATTTATTAATTAATTTAGACACAACACCTTTTCTAGCTCCAATATCCGCATAAAGTTTAACTTCACCACCACAAAGACAGCAAGAGACCGTTTCAAAAAGAACTTGTGCAAAGATCAATAATGACGTCGTCCGTAATATCATTACTTTTAGCACTGTCACTCGTTCCTAACTTACTTTCCTTTTTGATGCACTAGGGGGCGTGGTCACTTCAGAAACATTATCATGGTTTCCTTCACTGCTAGAACACTGTTTTCATGTACTTTAGGAGAAAATGCAGGTCTCACATCTGTCACCCACAAATTTGCGTTTCTTGGAGTTACTTTTACGCTTAGTCGTTTTGTTTTCGTATAAAAAGCAATAGAAGTTAGGTTACTACAAAAATAGCCGATAATCACACTACATTCAACAAAAACTAGTATCAGAAACAAATGATTGACTTGTTTATTCTTAATGCCAACTTCTGGGACTTAGCAGTACGCACAAAACAAAGCAATTCATAGCCTTTAGACTGTGTAGTTCCCAAGATACGACTGCTCAACTATGGCAGTATATGGGTCACCACAAAATTTGACAGTCACACGTAAACATTCAAAAT
This sequence comes from Schistocerca gregaria, assembly GCF_023897955.1. Taxonomy (NCBI): domain Eukaryota; kingdom Metazoa; phylum Arthropoda; class Insecta; order Orthoptera; family Acrididae; genus Schistocerca; species Schistocerca gregaria. The sequence continues at coordinate 199,654,977 of NC_064926.1, forward strand.
ATTATTTGAAAGTCTCACTCACAATTGTCTGATTGTAATGTGTTATATACCACAATGTTCAGGAAAGTACAAAGAAAATTATGGAGTAGAAAACAGAAAATGTGAAATTTCAACGAATTTCACGTACAATGTCCCCTCAACGTAGAGGAAGACATCAGTGATCATAAGGCTGTAACAGCATTTATGGAGACGGGTCTTACAAGGAAAAGATGTAGAGAACAAATGGAAAAAATTCAAAGGCATCATTCAATATGGCCTAGACAAGTATGTTCCGAGTAACGTTTTGAGGGATGGGAAAGATCCATCCTGGTTTAATAACTGTGTTAGAAAAGCACTACATAAACAAAGGGCACTTCATCTCAGATTCAAGAGAAGTAAACCATAGCTGACAAACAAAAGATGAACGAAGTGAAAATGAGAATAAAGAGAGCAATGAGAGAAGCATTCAATGATTTCTAAAGTAAGACGACGTCAACCGACATGCGTAAAACCAGTAAGAGATTTTGGTCATACGTAAAATTAGTAAGTGGGTCAAAAATCATCTATTCATTCTCTCAGCGACCACACCAGTACCGAAACGGAAGATAGCAGAGAGAAGGCCAAAATACTGAATATGGTCTTCCGAAGTTGTTTCACCGTGGAAGATCACAACACTGTCCCTACTTTCAATCATTGTGTGAATGTCGAAATGGCGGATATTGAGATAACTGATCATGGAATTGAAAAGCAGCTACAATCACTTAGTAATGGAAAGGTTTCAGGACCAGATTAGATACCTGTAAGATTCTACAAAGATTATGTGAAAGAACTTGATCCCCTTCTAGCAGTAATTTTTAGTAGATTGCTTGAGCAACGAAAGATACCTAATGACTGGAAAAAAAGTACAGGTCATTTCCATTTTCAAGAAAGGCCTAAGACAGATCCACACTATTATAGACCTATACTGTTGACGTCAATCTGTTGTAGAATTATGGAACATATTTTATGCTCAAGAATTATGATGTTCTTGGAAAATGAATAGCTCCTCTATAAAAATCCACAGATTCCACAAACAGAATGGTGCAGGCTCTGGCAGTTGACCCTGCACATGGATAAATGTAACAATTGCTCATAAACAGGAAAATAAATCTACAACTGTGCAGCTACACTATTGATGACTAACAGTGTCTGCCGTGAAATATCAAGGCGCAGACAAGACTCAGATTCATCGGTAGAATCTTAAAGAAACTCAACTCATCCACGAAAGGAGTGGCTTATAAGGCATTTGTTTGCCCGATTCTTGAGTATTGTTCACCTATCTGGGATCCCTATCAGGTACGGCTGATAGAGGAGATAGAGAAGATCCAATGAAGACCAGCGCATTTTGTCATGGGATCGTTTAGCTGGCAAGAGAACATTACGGAGATGCTAAACAAACTCCTCTGGCAGACGTTACAAGAGAGGCGTTGTACATCATGGAAAGATTTACTACTGAAGTTTTGGGACAGCACTTTTCAGGAATTGTCAGACAACATATTACTTCCCCCCCCCCCCCCCCCCCCCCCCCCTCCCCCAATCACAAGCAACAGCTGGCCAACAAATATCAGACTTTGCTACACAGCATCAGGTACACTGTTGTAAGTGCACCTGGTTAGCCGTGTGGTCTAATGCACGGCTTTCCGAATTGGGAAGGAGCGCCCGGAAGACTTGTGTCGAGGTCCGGTGAGCCGGCCAGTCTGTGGATGGTTTTTAGGTGGTTTTCCATCTGCCTTGGTAAATGCGGGCTGGTTCCCCTTATTCCGCCTCAGGTACACCATGTCGGAGATTGCTCCCCAAACAAGTTCTCCGTGTATGTGTTCATCCCCATTACTCTACCACGTAAACATAGTGGTTCCACTAGTCTGGTGAGAGAGGTTCCCTGGGAGGGGAGAGGTTCACCTGTGGCCGAACCGCACAATAATCCTGAAGGAGTGCTTTGGTGTGGGGCGCAGGAGTGATGAAGTGAAATTGCGGTAGTTGTTGTGGACAACTGCGGCTGTGGCGGGGACAGAGCCTCTTCTTGTCGTTTCTATGCCCCTGGTTAACATACAATGCAATACACTGTTTTAACATAACAGTGTGCACAAAAATCTTTGCTTCCTACACTTAAGACCTATCTTGCTGTCTTCCTGCAGCCAGCACATTTAATTACATTTTTCAGGTAACTACAGTAAGAGAGACACGTTTAAGCAGTAACACCATCTGTCTTATTTAGTCACACAGACACACTAGTACAGAATCAAAACTAATGTAAGATACACAATATGGAGGATCACAAGTGACAAAAATTGGAAAAAAGGAAGTTTACAGCCAGCTATCATTTTAAATCAAAAAGCAAAATTCAGGTGGTTCGAAAAGAAAATACAAGGGTGTTTTGCAAAGTTCTCAAAATCACCACAAGGAATCACCACTAGCGCAACGAGTTGTTCACATGATATTATGGGACTTTTGCCTGTAGACACGTGCCACATCAGTGCTCTTGAAAGAGAGCTGTGGCAGTGACGTGGCTCTGTTGTTCCCGAGTAGCGATTTGTGAAGATGGAAAATAAATAAATAAAAAGATCGAAATTCGAGCAGTGATTAAGCATTTCGTAAAG